>NC_090442.1:828499795-829161803 GCF_031143425.1 Pleurodeles waltl | reverse complement strand
TTTCTCTCGCGGGTGCTGGGCCTACCCACACAAGTGAGGTATCATTTTTATCGGGAGACGAGGGGGAACGCTGGGTGGAAGGAAATTTGTGGCTCCTCTCAGATTCCAGAACTTTCTGCCACAGAAATGTGAGGAACATGTGTTTTTTTAGCCAAATTTTGAGGTTTGCAAAGGATTCTGGGTAACAGAACCTGGTCCGAGCCACACAAGTCACCCCATCTTGGATTCCCCTAGGTCTCTAGTTTTCAGAAATGCACAGGTTTGGTAGGTTTCCCTAGGTGGCGGCTGAGCTACAGGCCAAAATCTACAGGTAGACATTTTGCAAAAAATACCTCTGTTTTCCTTCAAAAATTTGGCTGTGTCCACGTTGCGCTTTGGGGCGTTTCCTGTCGCGGGCGCTAGACCTACCCACACAAGTGAGGTATCATTTTTATCGGGAGACGTGGGGGAACGCTGGGTGGAAGGTAATTTGTGTCTCCTCTCAGATTCCAGAACTTTCTGCCACAGAAATGTGAGGAACATGTGTTTTTTTAGCCAAATTTTGAGGTTTGCAAAGGATTCTGGGTAACAGAACCTGGTCCGAGCCACACAAGTCACCCCATCTTGGATTCCCCTAGGTCTCTAGTTTTCAGAAATGCACAGGTTTGGTAGGTTTCCCTAGGTGGCGGCTGAGCTACAGGCCAAAATCTACAGGTAGACATTTTGCAAAAAATACCTCTGTTTTCCTTCAAAAATTTGGCTGTGTCCACGTTGCGCTTTGGGGCGTTTCCTGTCGCGGGCGCTAGGCCTACCCACACAAGTGAGGTATAATTTTTATCGGGAGACGTAGGGGAACGCTGGGTGGAAGGAAATTTGTGGCTCCTCTCAGATTCCAGAACTTTCTGCCACAGAAATGTGAGGAACATGTGTTTTTTTAGCCAAATTTTTAGGTTTGCAAAGGATTCTGGGTAACAGAACCTGGTCCGAGCCACACAAGTCACCCCATCTTGGATTCCCCTCGGTCTCTAGTTTTCAGAAAAGCACAGGTTTGGTAGGTTTCCCTAGGTGGCGGCTGAGCTACAGGCCAAAATCTACAGGTAGGCACTTTGCAAAAAACACCTCTTTTTTCCTTCAAAAATTTGGCTGTGTCCACGTTGCACTTTGGGGCGTTTTCTCTCGCGGGTGCTGGGCCTACCCACACAAGTGAGGTATCATTTTTATCGGGAGACGTGGGGGAACGCTGGGTGGAAGGAAATTTGTGGCTCCTCTCAGATTCCAGAACTTTCTGCCACAGAAATGTGAGGAACATGTGTTTTTTTAGCCAAATTTTTAGGTTTGCAAAGGATTCTGGGTAACAGAACCTGGTCCCAGCCACACAAGTCACCCCATCTTGGATTCCCCTAGGTCTCTAGTTTTCAGAAATGCACAGGTTTGGTAGGTTTCCCTAGATGGCGGCTGAGCTACAGGCCAAAATCTACAGGTAGACATTTTGCAAAAAATACCTCTGTTTTCCTTCAAAAATTTGGCTGTGTCCACGTTGCGCTTTGGGGCGTTTTCTGTCGCGGGCGCTAGGCCTACCCACACAAGTGAGGTATCATTTTTATCGGGAGACGTGGGGGAACGCTGGGTGGAAGGTAATTAGTGGCTCCTCTCAGATTCCAGAACTTTCTGCCACAGAAATGTGAGGAACATGTGTTTTTTTAGCCAAATTTTGAGGTTTGCAAAGGATTCTGGGTAACAGAACCTGGTCCGAGCCACACAAGTCACCCCATCTTGGATTCCCCTAGGTCTCTAGTTTTTAGAAATGCACAGGTTTGGTAGGTTTCCCTAGGTGGCGGCTGAGCTACAGGCCAAAATCTACAGGTAGGCACTTTGCAAAAAACACCTCTGTTTTCCTTCAAAAATTTGGCTGTGTCCACGTTGCGCTTTGGGGCTTTTCCTGTCGCGGGCGCTAGGCCTACCCACACAAGTGAGGTATCATTTTTATCGGGAAACGTGGGGGAACGCTGGGTGGAAGGAAATTTGTGGCTCCTCTCAGATTCCAGAACTTTCTGCCACAGAAATGTGAGGAACATGTGTTTTTTTAGCCAAATTCTGAGGTTTGCAAAGGATTCTGGGTAACAGAACCTGGTCCGAGCCACACAAGTCACCCCATCTTGGATTCCCCTAGGTCTCTAGTTTTCAGAAATGCACAGGTTTGGTAGGTTTCCCTAGGTGGCGGCTGAGCTACAGGCCAAAATCTACAGGTAGGCACTTTGCAAAAAACACCGATGTTTTCCTTCAAAAATTTGGCTGTGTCCACGTTGCGCTTTGGGGTGTTTCCTGTCGCGGGCGCTAGGCCTACCCACACAAGTGAGGTATAATTTTTATCGGGAGACGTGGGGGAACGCTGGGTGGAAGGAAATTTGTGGCTCCTCTCAGATTCCAGAACTTTCTGCCACAGAAATGTGAGGAACATGTGTTTTTTTAGCCAAATGTTTACGTTTGCAAAGGATTCTGGGTAACAGAACCTGGTCCGAGCCACACAAGTCACCCCATCTTGGATTCCCCTAGGTCTCTAGTTTTCAGAAATGCACAGGTTTGGTAGGTTTCCCTAGGTGGCGGCTGAGCTACAGGCCAAAATCTACAGGTAGACATTTTGCAAAAAATACCTCTGTTTTCCTTCAAAAATTTGGCTGTGTCCACGTTGCGCTTTGGGGCGTTTCCTGTCGCGGGCGCTAGACCTACCCACACAAGTGAGGTATCATTTTTATCGGGAGACGTGGGGGAACGCTGGGTGGAAGGTAATTTGTGGCTCCTCTCAGATTCCAGAACTTTCTGCCACAGAAATGTGAGGAACATGTGTTTTTTTAGCCAAATTTTGAGGTTTGCAAAGGATTCTGGGTAACAGAACCTGGTCCGAGCCACACAAGTCACCCCATCTTGGATTCCCCTAGGTCTCTAGTTTTCAGAAATGCACAGGTTTGGTAGGTTTCCCTAGGTGGCGGCTGAGCTACAGGCCAAAATCTACAGGTAGACATTTTGCAAAAAATACCTCTGTTTTCCTTCAAAAATTTGGCTGTGTCCACGTTGCGCTTTGGGGCGTTTCCTGTCGCGGGCGCTAGGCCTACCCACACAAGTGAGGTATAATTTTTATCGGGAGACGTAGGGGAACGCTGGGTGGAAGGAAATTTGTGGCTCCTCTCAGATTCCAGAACTTTCTGCCACAGAAATGTGAGGAACATGTGTTTTTTTAGCCAAATTTTTAGGTTTGCAAAGGATTCTGGGTAACAGAACCTGGTCCGAGCCACACAAGTCACCCCATCTTGGATTCCCCTCGGTCTCTAGTTTTCAGAAATGCACAGGTTTGGTAGGTTTCCCTAGGTGGCGGCTGAGCTACAGGCCAAAATCTACAGGTAGGCACTTTGCAAAAAACACCTCTTTTTTCCTTCAAAAATGTGGCTGTGTCCACGTTGCACTTTGGGGCGTTTTCTCTCGCGGGTGCTGGGCCTACCCACACAAGTGAGGTATCATTTTTATCGGGAGACGTGGGGGAACGCTGGGTGGAAGGAAATTTGTGGCTCCTCTCAGATTCTAGAACTTTCTGCAACAGAAATGTGAGGAACATGTGTTTTTTTAGCCAAATTTTTAGGTTTGCAAAGGATTCTGGGTAACAGAACCTGGTCCGAGCCACACAAGTCACCCCATCTTGGATTCCCCTAGGTCTCTAGTTTTCAGAAATGCACAGGTTTGGTAGGTTTCCCTAGATGGCGGCTGAGCTACAGGCCAAAATCTACAGGTAGACATTTTGCAAAAAATACCTCTGTTTACCTTCAAAAATTTGGCTGTGTCCACGTTGCGCTTTGGGGCGTTTCCTGTCGCGGGCGCTAGGCCTACCCACACAAGTGAGGTATCATTTTTATCGGGAGACGTGGGGGAACGCTGGGTGGAAGGTAATTAGTGGCTCCTCTCAGATTCCAGAACTTTCTGCCACAGAAATGTGAGGAACATGTGTTTTTTTAGCCAAATTTTGAGGTTTGCAAAGGATTCTGGGTAACAGAACCTGGTCCGAGCCACACAAGTCACCCCATCTTGGATTCCCCTAGGTCTCTAGTTTTTAGAAATGCACAGGTTTGGTAGGTTTCCCTAGGTGGCGGCTGAGCTACAGGCCAAAATCTACAGGTAGGCACTTTGCAAAAGACACCTCTGTTTTCCTTCAAAAATTTGGCTGTGTCCACGTTGCGCTTTGGGGCTTTTCCTGTCGCGGGCGCTAGGCCTACCCACACAAGTGAGGTGTCATTTTTATCCGGAAACGTGGGGGAACGCTGGGTGGAAGGAAATTTGTGGCTCCTCTCAGATTCCAGAACTTTCTGCCACAGAAATGTGAGGAACATGTGTTTTTTTAGCCAAATTCTGAGGTTTGCAAAGGATTCTGGGTAACGGAACCTGGTCCGAGCCACACAAGTCACCCCATCTTGGATTCCCCTAGGTCTCTAGTTTTCATAAATGCACAGGTTTGGTAGGTTTCCCTAGGTGGCGGCTGAGCTACAGGCCAAAATCTACAGGTAGGCACTTTGCAAAAAACACCGATGTTTTCCTTCAAAAATTTGGCTGTGTCCACGTTGCGCTTTGGGGCGTTTCCTGTCGCGGGCGCTAGGCCTACCCACACAAGTGAGGTATAATTTTTATCGGGAGACGTGGGGGAACGCTGGGTGGAAGGAAATTTGTGGCTCCTCTCAGATTCCAGAACTTTCTGCCACAGAAATGTGAGGAACATGTGTTTTTTTAGCCAAATGTTTACGTTTGCAAAGGATTCTGGGTAACAGAACCTGGTCCGAGCCACACAAGTCACCCCATCTTGGATTCCCCTAGGTCTCTAGTGTTCAGAAATGCACAGGTTTGGTAGGTTTCCCTAGGTGGCGGCTGAGCTACAGGCCAAAATCTACAGGTAGGCACTTTGCAAAAAACACATTTGTTTTCCTTAAAAAATTTGGCTGTGTCCACGTTGCGCTTTGGGGCGTTTCCTCTCGTGGGTGCTGGGCCTACCCACACAAGTGAGGTATCATTTTTATCGGGAGACGTGGGGGAACGCTGGGTGGAAGGAAATTTGTGGCTCCTCTCCGATTCCAGAACTTTCTGCCACAGAAATGTGAGGAACATGTGTTTTTTTTAGCCACATTTTGAGGTTTGCAAAGGATTCTGGGTAACAGAACCTGGTCCTAGCCACACAAGTCACCCCTCTTGGATTCCCCTAGGTCTCTAGTTTTCAGAAATGCACAGGATTGGTAGGTTTCCCTAGGTGGCGGCTGAGCTACAGGCCAAAATCTACAGGTAGGCACTTTGCAAAAAACACCTCTGTTTTCCTTCAAAAATTTGGCTGTGTCCACGTTGCGCTTTGGGGCGTTTCCTGTCGCGGGCGCTAGGCCTACCCACACAAGTGAGGTATCATTTTTATCGGGAGACGAGGGGGAACGCTGGGTGGAAGGAAATTTGTGGCTCCTCTCAGATTCCAGAACTTTCTGCCACAGAAATGTGAGGAACATGTGGTTTTTTAGCCAAATTTTGAGGTTTGTAAAGGATTCTGGGTAACAGAATCTGGTCCGAGCCACACAAGTCACCCCATCTTGGATTCCCCTAGGTCTCTAGTTTTCAGAAATGCACAGGTTTGGTAGGTTTCCCTAGATGGCGGCTGAGCTACAGGCCAAAATCTACAGGTAGACATTTTGCAAAAAATACCTCTGTTTTCCTTCAAAAATTTGGCTGTGTCCACGTTGCCCTTTGGGGCGTTTCCTGTCGCGGGCGCTAGGCCTACCCACACAAGTGAGGTATCATTTTTATCGGGAGACGTGGGGGAACGCTGGGTGGAAGGTAATTAGTGGCTCCTGTCAGATTCCAGAACTTTCTGCCACAGAAATGTGAGGAACATGTGTTTTTTTAGCCAAATTTTGAGGTTTGCAAAGGATTCTGGGTAACAGAACCTGGTCCGAGCCACACAAGTCACCCCATCTTGGATTCCCCTAGGTCTCTAGTTTTTAGAAATGCACAGGTTTGGTAGGTTTCCCTAGGTGGCGGCTGAGCTACAGGCCAAAATCTACAGGTAGGCACTTTGCAAAAGACACCTCTGTTTTCCTTCATAAATTTGGCTGTGTCCACGTTGCGCTTTGGGGCTTTTCCTGTCGCGGGCGCTAGGCCTACCCACACAAGTGAGGTGTCATTTTTATCCGGAAACGTGGGGGAACGCTGGGTGGAAGGAAATTTGTGGCTCCTCTCAGATTCCAGAACTTTCTGCCACAGAAATGTGAGGAACATGTGTTTTTTTAGCCAAATTCTGAGGTTTGCAAAGGATTCTGGGTAACGGAACCTGGTCCGAGCCACACAAGTCACCCCATCTTGGATTCCCCTAGGTCTCTAGTTTTCATAAATGCACAGGTTTGGTAGGTTTCCCTAGGTGGCGGCTGAGCTACAGGCCAAAATCTACAGGTAGGCACTTTGCAAAAAACACCGATGTTTTCCTTCAAAAATTTGGCTGTGTCCACGTTGCGCTTTGGGGCGTTTCCTGTCGCGGGCGCTAGGCCTACCCACACAAGTGAGGTATAATTTTTATCGGGAGACGTGGGGGAACGCTGGGTGGAAGGAAATTTGTGGCTCCTCTCAGATTCCAGAACTTTCTGCCACAGAAATGTGAGGAACATGTGTTTTTTTAGCCAAATGTTTACGTTTGCAAAGGATTCTGGGTAACAGAACCTGGTCCGAGCCACACAAGTCACCCCATCTTGGATTCCCCTAGGTCTCTAGTGTTCAGAAATGCACAGGTTTGGTAGGTTTCCCTAGGTGGCGGCTGAGCTACAGGCCAAAATCTACAGGTAGGCACTTTGCAAAAAACACCTTTGTTTTCCTTAAAAAATTTGGCTGTGTCCACGTTGCGCTTTGGGGCGTTTCCTCTCGTGGGTGCTGGGCCTACCCACACAAGTGAGGTATCATTTTTATCGGGAGACGTGGGGGAACGCTGGGTGGAAGGAAATTTGTGGCTCCTCTCCGATTCCAGAACTTTCTGCCACAGAAATGTGAGGAACATGTGTTTTTTTTAGCCACATTTTGAGGTTTGCAAAGGATTCTGGGTAACAGAACCTGGTCCTAGCCACACAAGTCACCCCTCTTGGATTCCCCTAGGTCTCTAGTTTTCAGAAATGCACAGGTTTGGTAGGTTTCCCTAGGTGGCGGCTGAGCTACAGGCCAAAATCTACAGGTAGGCACTTTGCAAAAAACACCTCTGTTTTCCTTCAAAAATTTGGCTGTGTCCACGTTGCGCTTTGGGGCGTTTCCTGTCGCGGGCGCTAGGCCTACCCACACAAGTGAGGTATCATTTTTATCGGGAGACGAGGGGGAACGCTGGGTGGAAGGAAATTTGTGGCTCCTCTCAGATTCCAGAACTTTCTGCCACAGAAATGTGAGGAACATGTGTTTTTTTAGCCAAATTTTGAGGTTTGTAAAGGATTCTGGGTAACAGAATCTGGTCCGAGCCACACAAGTCACCCCATCTTGGATTCCCCTAGGTCTCTAGTTTTCAGAAATGCACAGGTTTGGTAGGTTTCCCTAGATGGCGGCTGAGCTACAGGCCAAAATCTACAGGTAGACATTTTGCAAAAAATACCTCTGTTTTCCTTCAAAAATTTGGCTGTGTCCACGTTGCGCTTTGGGGCGTTTCCTGTCACGGGCGCTAGGCCTACCCACACAAGTGAGGTATCATTTTTATCGGGAGACGTGGGGGAACGCTGGGTGGAAGGTAATTAGTGGCTCCTCTCAGATTCCAGAACTTTCTGCCACAGAAATGTGAGGAACATGTGTTTTTTTAGCCAAATTTTGAGGTTTGCAAAGGATTCTGGGTAACAGAACCTGGTCCGAGCCACACAAGTCACCCCATCTTGGATTCCCCTAGGTCTCTAGTTTTTAGAAATGCACAGGTTTGGTAGGTTTCCCTAGGTGGCGGCTGAGCTATAGGCCAAAATCTACAGGTAGGCACTTTGCAAAAGACACCTCTGTTTTCCTTCAAAAAATTGGCTGTGTCCACGTTGCGCTTTGGGGCTTTTCCTGTCGCGGGCGCTAGGCCTACCCACACAAGTGAGGTGTCATTTTTATCCGGAAACGTGGGGGAACGCTGGGTGGAAGGAAATTTGTGGCTCCTCTCAGATTCCAGAACTTTCTGCCACAGAAATGTGAGGAACATGTGTTTTTTTAGCCAAATTCTGAGGTTTGCAAAGGATTCTGGGTAACGGAACCTGGTCCGAGCCACACAAGTCACCCCATCTTGGATTCCCCTAGGTCTCTAGTTTTCATAAATGCACAGGTTTGGTAGGTTTCCCTAGGTGGCGGCTGAGCTACAGGCCAAAATCTACAGGTAGGCACTTTGCAAAAAACACCGATGTTTTCCTTCAAAAATTTGGCTGTGTCCACGTTGCGCTTTGGGGCGTTTCCTGTCGCGGGCGCTAGGCCTACCCACACAAGTGAGGTATAATTTTTATCGGGAGACGTGGGGGAACGCTGGGTGGAAGGAAATTTGTGGCTCCTCTCAGATTCCAGAACTTTCTGCCACAGAAATGTGAGGAACATGTGTTTTTTTAGCCAAATGTTTACGTTTGCAAAGGATTCTGGGTAACAGAACCTGGTCCGAGCCACACAAGGCACCCCATCTTGGATTCCCCTAGGTCTCTAGTGTTCAGAAATGCACAGGTTTGGTAGGTTTCCCTAGGTGGCGGCTGAGCTACAGGCCAAAATCTACAGGTAGGCACTTTGCAAAAAACACCTTTGTTTTCCTTAAAAATTTTGGCTGTGTCTACGTTGCGCTTTGGGGCGTTTCCTCTCGTGGGTGCTGGGCCTACCCTCACAAGTGAGGTATCATTTTTATCGGGAGACGTGGGGGAACGCTGGGTGGAAGGAAATTTGTGGCTCCTCTCCGATTCCAGAACTTTCTGCCACAGAAATGTGAGGAACATGTGTTTTTTTTAGCCACATTTTGAGGTTTGCAAAGGATTCTGGGTAACAGAACCTGGTCCTAGCCACACAAGTCACCCCTCTTGGATTCCCCTAGGTCTCTAGTTTTCAGAAATGCACAGGTTTGGTAGGTTTCCCTAGGTGGCGGCTGAGCTACAGGCCAAAATCTACAGGTAGGCACTTTGCAAAAAACACCTCTGTTTTCCTTCAAAAATTTGGCTGTGTCCACGTTGCGCTTTGGGGCGTTTCCTGTCGCGGGCGCTAGGCCTACCCACACAAGTGAGGTATCATTTTATCGGGAGACGAGGGGGAACGCTGGGTGGAAGGAAATTTGTGGCTCCTCTCAGATTCCAGAACTTTCTGCCACAGAAATGTGAGGAACATGTGGTTTTTTAGCCAAATTTTGAGGTTTGTAAAGGATTCTGGGTAACAGAATCTGGTCCGAGCCACACAAGTCACCCCATCTTGGATTCCCCTAGGTCTCTAGTTTTCAGAAATGCACAGGTTTGGTAGGTTTCCCTAGGTGGCGGCTGAGCTACAGGCCAAAATCTACAGGTAGGCACTTTGCAAAAAACACCTCTGTTTTCCTTCAAAAATTTGGCTGTGTCCACGTTGCGCTTTGAGGCGTTTCCTGTCGCGGGCGCTAGGCCTACCCACACAAGTGAGGTATAATTTTTATCGGGAGACGTGGGGGAACGCTGGGTGGAAGGAATTTTGTGGCTCCTCTCAGATTCCAGAACTTTCTGCCACAGAAATGTGAGGAACATGTGTTTTTTTAGCCAAATTTTTAGGTTTGCAAAGGATTCTGGGTAACAGAACCTGGTCCGAGCCACACAAGTCACCCCATCTTGGATTCCCCTCAGTCTCTAGTTTTCAGAAATGCACAGGTTTGGTAGGTTTCCCTAGGTGGCGGCTGAGCTACAGGCCAAAATCTACAGGTAGGCACTTTGCAAAAAACACCTCTGTTTTCCTTCAAAAATTTGGCTGTGTCCACGTTGCGCTTTGGGGTGTTTCCTGTCGCGGGCGCTAGGCCTACCCACACAAGTGAGGTATCATTTTTATCGGGAGACGTGGGGGAACGCTGGGTGGAAGGAAATTTGTGGCTCCTCTCAGATTCCAGAACTTTCTGCCACAGAAATGTGAGGAACATGTGGTTTTTTAGCCAAATTTTGAGGTTTGCAAAGGATTCTGGGAAACAGAATCTGGTCCGAGCCACACAAGTCACCCCATCTTGGATTCCCCTAGGTCTCTAGTTTTCAGAAATGCACAGGTTTGGTAGGTTTCCCTAGGTGGCGGCTGAGCTACAGGCCAAAATCTACAGGTAGGCACTTTGCAAAAAACACCTCTGTTTTCCTTCAAAAATGTGGCTGTGTCCACGTTGCGCTTTGGGGCGTTTCCTCTCGCGGGCGCTGGGCCTACCCACACAAGTGAGGTATCATTTTTATCGGGAGACGTGGGGGAACGCTGGGTGGAAGGAAATTTGTGGCCCCTCTCAGATTCCAGAACTTTCTGCCATAGAAATGTGAGGAACATGTGTTTTTTTAGCCAAATTTTGAGGTTTGCGAAGGATTCTGGGTAACAGAACCTGGTCCGAGGCACACAAGTCACCTCATCTTGGATTCCCCTAGATCTCTAGTTTTCAGAAATGCACAGGTTTGGTAGGTTTCCCTAGGTGGCGGCTGAGCTACAGGCCAAAATCTACAGATAGGCACTTTGCAAAAAACACCGATGTTTTCCTTCAAAAATTTGGCTGTGTCCACGTTGCGCTTTGGGGCGTTTCCTGTCGCGGGTGCTAGGCCTACCCACACAAGTGAGGTATCATTTTTATTGGGACACGTGGGGGAACGCTGGGTGGAAGGAAATTTGTGGCTCCTCTCAGATTCCAGAACTTTCTGCCACAGAAATGTGAGGAACATGTGTTTTTTTAGCCAAATTTTTAGGTTTGCAAAGGATTCTGGGTAACAGAACCTGGTCCGAGCCACACAAGTCACCCCATCTTGGATTCCCCTAGGTCTCTAGTTTTCAGAAATGCACAGGTTTGGTAGGTTTCCCTAGGTGGCGGCTGAGCTACAGGCCAAAATCTACAGGTAGGCACTTTGCAAAAAACACCTCTGTTTTCCTTCAAAAATGTGGCTGTGTCCACGTTGCGCTTTGGGGCGTTTCCTGTCGCGGGCGCTAGGCCTACCCACACAAGTGAGGTATCATTTTTATCGGGAGACGTGGGGGAACGCTGGGTGGAAGGAAATTTGTGGCTCCTCTCAGATTCCAGAACTTTCTGCCACAGAAATGTGAGGAACATGTGTTTTTTTAGCCAAATTTTGAGGTTTGCAAAGGATTCTGGGTAACAGAATCTGGTCCGAGCCACACAAGTCACCCCATCTTGGATTCCCCTAGGTCTCTAGTTTTCAGAAATGCACAGGTTTGGTAGGTTTCCTTAGGTGGCGGCTGAGCTACAGGCCAAAATCTACAGGTAGGCACTTTGCAAAAAACACCTCTGTTTTCCTTCAAAAATTTGGCTGTGTCCACGTTGCGCTTTGGGGCACTTCCTGTCGCGGGCGCTAGGCCTACCTACACAAGTGAGGTATCATTTTTATCGGTAGACGTGGGGGAACGCTGGGTGGAAGGAAATTTGTGGCTCCTCTCAGATTCCAGAACTTTCTGCCACAGAAATGTGAGGAACATGTGTTTTTTTAGCCAAATTTTGAGGTTTGCAAAGGATTCTGGGTAACCGAACCTGGTCCGAGCCACACAAGTCACCCCATCTTGGATTCCCCTAGGTCTCTAGTTTTCAGAAATGCACAGGTTTGGTAGGTTTCCCTAGGTGGCGGCTGAGCTACAGGCCAAAATCTACAGGGAGGCACTTTGCAAAAAACACCTCTGTTTTCCTTCAAAAATTTGGCTGTGTCCATGTTGCGCTTTGGGGCGTTTCCTGTCGCAGGCGCTAGGCCTACCCACACAAGTGAGGTATCATTTTTATCGGGAGACGTGGGGGAACGCTGGGTGGAAGGAAATTTGTGGCTCCTCTCAGATTCCAGAACTTTCTGCCACAGAAATGTGAGGAACATGTGTTTTTTTAGCCAAATGTTGAGGTTTGCAAAGGATTCTGGGTAACAGAACCTGGTCCGAGCCACACAAGTCACCCCATCTTGGATTCCCCTAGGTCTCTAGTTTTTAGAAATGCACAGGTTTGGTAGGTTTCCCTAGGTGGCGGCTGAGCTACAGGCCAAAATCTACAGGTAGGCACTTTGCAAAAAACACCTCTGTTTTCCTTCAAAAATTTGGCTGTGCCCACGTTGCGCTTTGGGGCTTTTCCTGTCGCGGGCGCTAGGCCTACCCACACAAGTGAGGTATCATTTTTATCGGGAGACGTGGGGGAACGCTGGGTGGAAGGAAATTTGTGGCTCCTCTCAGATTCCAGAACTTTCTGCCACAGAAATGTGAGGAACATGTGTTTTTTTAGCCAAATTCTGAGGTTTGCAAAGGATTCTGGGTAACAGAACCTGGTCCGAGCCACACAAGTCACCCCATCTTGGATTCCCCTAGGTCTCTAGTTTTCAGAAATGCACAGGTTTGGTAGGTTTCCATAGGTGGCGGCTGAGCTACAGGCCAAAATCTACAGGTAGGCACTTTGCAAAAAACACCGATGTTTTCCTTCAAAAATTTGGCTGTGTCCACGTTGCGCTTTGGGGCGTTTCCTGTCGTGGGCGCTAGGCCTACCCACACAAGTGAGGTATAATTTTTATCGGGAGACGTGGGGGAACGCTGGGTGGAAGGAAATTTGTGGCTCCTCTCAGATTCCAGAACTTTCTGCCACAGAAATGTGAGGAACATGTGTTTTTTTAGCCAAATTTTTAGGTTTGCAAAGGATTCTGGGTAACAGAACCTGGTCCGAGCCACACAAGTCACCCCATCTTGGATTCCCCTCAGTCTCAAGTTTTCAGAAATGCACAGGTTTGGTAGGTTTCCCTAGGTGGCGGCTGAGCTACAGGCCAAAATCTACAGGTAGGCACTTTGCAAAAAACACCTCTGTTTTCCTTCAAAAATTTGGCTGTGTCCACGTTGCACTTTGGGGCGTTTTCTCTCGCGGGTGCTGGGCCTACCCACACAAGTGAGGTATCATTTTTATCGGGAGACGTGGGGGAACGCTGGGTGGAAGGAAATTTGTGGCTCCTCTCAGATTCCAGAACTTTCTGCCACAGAAATGTGAGGAACATGTGTTTTTTTAGCCAAATTTTGAGGTTTGCAAAGGATTCTGGGTAACAGAACCTGGTCCGAGCCACACAAGTCACCCCATCTTGGATTCCCTTAGGTCTCTAGTTTTCAGAAATGCACAGGTTTGGTAGGTTTCCCTAGGTGGCGGCTGAGCTACAGGCCAAAATCTACAGGTAGACATTTTGCAAAAAATACCTCTGTTTTCCTTCAAAAATTTGGCTGTGTCCACGTTGCGCTTTGGGGCGTTTCCTGTCGCGGGCGCTAGACCTACCCACACAAGTGAGGTATCATTTTTATCGGGAGACGTGGGGGAACGCTGGGTGGAAGGTAATTTGTGGCTCCTCTCAGATTCCAGAACTTTCTGCCACAGAAATGTGAGGAACATGTGTTTTTTTAGCCAAATTTTGAGGTTTGCAAAGGATTCTGGGTAACAGAACCTGGTCCGAGCCACACAAGTCACCCCATCTTGGATTCCCCTAGGTCTCTAGTTTTCAGAAATGCACAGGTTTGGTAGGTTTGGTAGGTTTCCCTAGGTGGCGGCTGAGCTACAGGCCAAAATCTACAGGTAGACATTTTGCAAAAAATACCTCTGTTTTCCTTCAAAAATTTGGCTGTGTCCACGTTGCGCTTTGGGGCGTTTCCTGTCGCGGGCGCTAGGCCTACCCACACAAGTGAGGGATAATTTTTATCGGGAGACGTAGGGGAACGCTGGGTGGAAGGAAATTTGTGGCTCCTCTCAGATTCCAGAACTTTCTGCCACAGAAATGTGAGGAACATGTGTTTTTTTAGCCAAATTTTTAGGTTTGCAAAGGATTCTGGGTAACAGAACCTGGTCCGAGCCACACAAGTCACCCCATCTTGGATTCCCCTCGGTCTCTAGTTTTCAGAAATGCACAGGTTTGGTAGGTTTCCCTAGGTGGCGGCTGATCTACAGGCCAAAATCTACAGGTAGGCACTTTGCAAAAAACACCTCTGTTTTCCTTCAAAAATTTGGCTGTGTCCACGTTGCACTTTGGGGCGTTTTCTCTCGCGGGTGCTGGGCCTACCCACACAAGTGAGGTATCATTTTTATCGGGAGACGTGGGGGAACGCTGGGTGGAAGGAAATTTGTGGCTCCTCTCAGATTCCAGAACTTTCTGCCACAGAAATGTGAGGAACATGTGTTTTTTTAGCCAAATTTTTAGGTTTGCAAAGGATTCTGGGTAACAGAACCTGGTCCGAGCCACACAAGTCACCCCATCTTGGATTCCCTTAGGTCTCTAGTTTTCAGAAATGCACAGGTTTGGTAGGTTTCCCTAGATGGCGGCTGAGCTACAGGCCAAAATCTACAGGTAGACATTTTGCAAAAAATACCTCTGTTTTCCTTCAAAAATTTGGCTGTGTCCACGTTGCGCTTTGGGGCGTTTCCTGTCGCGGGCGCTAGGCCTACCCACACAAGTGAGGTATCATTTTTATCGGGAGACGTGGGGGAACGCTGGGTGGAAGGTAATTAGTGGCTCCTCTCAGATTCCTGAACTTTCTGCCACAGAAATGTGAGGAACATGTGTTTTTTTAGCCAAATTTTGAGGTTTGCAAAGGATTCTGGGTAACAGAACCTGGTCCGAGCCACACAAGTCACCCCATCTTGGATTCCCCTAGGTCTCTAGTTTTTAGAAATGCACAGGTTTGGTAGGTTTCCCTAGGTGGCGGCTGAGCTACAGGCCAAAATCTACAGGTAGGCACTTTGCAAAAAACACCTCTGTTTTCCTTCAAAAATGTGGCTGTGTCCACGTTGCGCTTTGGGGCTTTTCCTGTCGCGGGCGCTAGGCCTACCCACACAAGTGAGGTATCATTTTTATCGGGAAACGTGGGGGAACGCTGGGTGGAAGGAAATTTGTGGCTCCTCTCAGATTCCAGAACTTTCTGCCACAGAAATGTGAGGAACATGTGTTTTTTTAGCCAAATTCTGAGGTTTGCAAAGGATTCTGGGTAACAGAACCTGGTCCGAGCCACACAAGTCACCCCATCTTGGATTCCCCTAGGTCTCTAGTTTTCAGAAATGCACAGGTTTGGTAGGTTTCCATAGGTGGCGGCTGAGCTACAGGCCAAAATCTACAGGTAGGCACTTTGCAAAAAACACCGATGTTTTCCTTCAAAAATTTGGCTGTGTCCACGTTGCGCTTTGGGGCGTTTCCTGTCGTGGGCGCTAGGCCTACCCACACAAGTGAGGTATAATTTTTATCGGGAGACGTGGGGGAACGCTGGGTGGAAGGAAATTTGTGGCTCCTCTCAGATTCCAGAACTTTCTGCCACAGAAATGTGAGGAACATGTGTTTTTTTAGCCAAATTTTTAGGTTTGCAAAGGATTCTGGGTAACAGAACCTGGTCCGAGCCACACAAGTCACCCCATCTTGGATTCCCCTCAGTCTCAAGTTTTCAGAAATGCACAGGTTTGGTAGGTTTCCCTAGGTGGTGGCTGAGCTACAGGCCAAAATCTACAGGTAGGCACTTTGCAAAAAACACCTCTGTTTTCCTTCAAAAATTTGGCTGTGTCCACGTTGCACTTTGGGGCGTTTTCTCTCGCGGGTGCTGGGCCTACCCACACAAGTGAGGTATCATTTTTATCGGGAGACGAGGGGGAACGCTGGGTGGAAGGAAATTTGTGGCTCCTCTCAGATTCCAGAACTTTCTGCCACAGAAATGTGAGGAACATGTGTTTTTTTAGCCAAATTTTGAGGTTTGCAAAGGATTCTGGGTAACAGAACCTGGTCCGAGCCACACAAGTCACCCCATCTTGGATTCCCCTAGGTCTCTAGTTTTCAGAAATGCACAGGTTTGGTAGGTTTCCCTAGGTGGCGGCTGAGCTACAGGCCAAAATCTACAGGTAGACATTTTGCAAAAAATACCTCTGTTTTCCTTCAAAAATTTGGCTGTGTCCACGTTGCGCTTTGGGGCGTTTCCTGTCGCGGGCGCTAGACCTACCCACACAAGTGAGGTATCATTTTTATCGGGAGACGTGGGGGAACGCTGGGTGGAAGGTAATTTGTGTCTCCTCTCAGATTCCAGAACTTTCTGCCACAGAAATGTGAGGAACATGTGTTTTTTTAGCCAAATTTTGAGGTTTGCAAAGGATTCTGGGTAACAGAACCTGGTCCGAGCCACACAAGTCACCCCATCTTGGATTCCCCTAGGTCTCTAGTTTTCAGAAATGCACAGGTTTGGTAGGTTTCCCTAGGTGGCGGCTGAGCTACAGGCCAAAATCTACAGGTAGACATTTTGCAAAAAATACCTCTGTTTTCCTTCAAAAATTTGGCTGTGTCCACGTTGCGCTTTGGGGCGTTTCCTGTCGCGGGCGCTAGGCCTACCCACACAAGTGAGGTATAATTTTTATCGGGAGACGTAGGGGAACGCTGGGTGGAAGGAAATTTGTGGCTCCTCTCAGATTCCAGAACTTTCTGCCACAGAAATGTGAGGAACATGTGTTTTTTTAGCCAAATTTTTAGGTTTGCAAAGGATTCTGGGTAACAGAACCTGGTCCGAGCCACACAAGTCACCCCATCTTGGATTCCCCTCGGTCTCTAGTTTTCAGAAAAGCACAGGTTTGGTAGGTTTCCCTAGGTGGCGGCTGAGCTACAGGCCAAAATCTACAGGTAGGCACTTTGCAAAAAACACCTCTTTTTTCCTTCAAAAATTTGGCTGTGTCCACGTTGCACTTTGGGGCGTTTTCTCTCGCGGGTGCTGGGCCTACCCACACAAGTGAGGTATCATTTTTATCGGGAGACGTGGGGGAACGCTGGGTGGAAGGAAATTTGTGGCTCCTCTCAGATTCCAGAACTTTCTGCCACAGAAATGTGAGGAACATGTGTTTTTTTAGCCAAATTTTTAGGTTTGCAAAGGATTCTGGGTAACAGAACCTGGTCCCAGCCACACAAGTCACCCCATCTTGGATTCCCCTAGGTCTCTAGTTTTCAGAAATGCACAGGTTTGGTAGGTTTCCCTAGATGGCGGCTGAGCTACAGGCCAAAATCTACAGGTAGACATTTTGCAAAAAATACCTCTGTTTTCCTTCAAGAATTTGGCTGTGTCCACGTTGCGCTTTGGGGCGTTTTCTGTCGCGGGCGCTAGGCCTACCCACACAAGTGAGGTATCATTTTTATCGGGAGACGTGGGGGAACGCTGGGTGGAAGGTAATTAGTGGCTCCTCTCAGATTCCAGAACTTTCTGCCACAGAAATGTGAGGAACATGTGTTTTTTTAGCCAAATTTTGAGGTTTGCAAAGGATTCTGGGTAACAGAACCTGGTCCGAGCCACACAAGTCACCCCATCTTGGATTCCCCTAGGTCTCTAGTTTTTAGAAATGCACAGGTTTGGTAGGTTTCCCTAGGTGGCGGCTGAGCTACAGGCCAAAATCTACAGGTAGGCACTTTGCAAAAAACACCTCTGTTTTCCTTCAAAAATTTGGCTGTGTCCACGTTGCGCTTTGGGGCTTTTCCTGTCGCGGGCGCTAGGCCTACCCACACAAGTGAGGTATCATTTTTATCGGGAAACGTGGGGGAACGCTGGGTGGAAGGAAATTTGTGGCTCCTCTCAGATTCCAGAACTTTCTGCCACAGAAATGTGAGGAACATGTGTTTTTTTAGCCAAATTCTGAGGTTTGCAAAGGATTCTGGGTAACAGAACCTGGTCCGAGCCACACAAGTCACCCCATCTTGGATTCCCCTAGGTCTCTAGTTTTCAGAAATGCACAGGTTTGGTAGGTTTCCCTAGGTGGCGGCTGAGCTACAGGCCAAAATCTACAGGTAGGCACTTTGCAAAAAACACCGATGTTTTCCTTCAAAAATTTGGCTGTGTCCACGTTGCGCTTTGGGGTGTTTCCTGTCGCGGGCGCTAGGCCTACCCACACAAGTGAGGTATAATTTTTATCGGGAGACGTGGGGGAACGCTGGGTGGAAGGAAATTTGTGGCTCCTCTCAGATTCCAGAACTTTCTGCCACAGAAATGTGAGGAACATGTGTTTTTTTAGCCAAATGTTTACGTTTGCAAAGGATTCTGGGTAACAGAACCTGGTCCGAGCCACACAAGTCACCCCATCTTGGATTCCCCTAGGTCTCTAGTTTTCAGAAATGCACAGGTTTGGTAGGTTTCCCTAGGTGGCGGCTGAGCTACAGGCCAAAATCTACAGGTAGACATTTTGCAAAAAATACCTCTGTTTTCCTTCAAAAATTTGGCTGTGTCCACGTTGCGCTTTGGGGCGTTTCCTGTCGCGGGCGCTAGACCTACCCACACAAGTGAGGTATCATTTTTATCGGGAGACGTGGGGGAACGCTGGGTGGAAGGTAATTTGTGGCTCCTCTCAGATTCCAGAACTTTCTGCCACAGAAATGTGAGGAACATGTGTTTTTTTAGCCAAATTTTGAGGTTTGCAAAGGATTCTGGGTAACAGAACCTGGTCCGAGCCACACAAGTCACCCCATCTTGGATTCCCCTAGGTCTCTAGTTTTCAGAAATGCACAGGTTTGGTAGGTTTCCCTAGGTGGCGGCTGAGCTACAGGCCAAAATCTACAGGTAGACATTTTGCAAAAAATACCTCTGTTTTCCTTCAAAAATTTGGCTGTGTCCACGTTGCGCTTTGGGGCGTTTCCTGTCGCGGGCGCTAGGCCTACCCACACAAGTGAGGTATAATTTTTATCGGGAGACGTAGGGGAACGCTGGGTGGAAGGAAATTTGTGGCTCCTCTCAGATTCCAGAACTTTCTGCCACAGAAATGTGAGGAACATGTGTTTTTTTAGCCAAATTTTTAGGTTTGCAAAGGATTCTGGGTAACAGAACCTGGTCCGAGCCACACAAGTCACCCCATCTTGGATTCCCCTCGGTCTCTAGTTTTCAGAAATGCACAGGTTTGGTAGGTTTCCCTAGGTGGCGGCTGAGCTACAGGCCAAAATCTACAGGTAGGCACTTTGCAAAAAACACCTCTTTTTTCCTTCAAAAATGTGGCTGTGTCCACGTTGCACTTTGGGGCGTTTTCTCTCGCGGGTGCTGGGCCTACCCACACAAGTGAGGTATCATTTTTATCGGGAGACGTGGGGGAACGCTGGGTGGAAGGAAATTTGTGGCTCCTCTCAGATTCTAGAACTTTCTGCAACAGAAATGTGAGGAACATGTGTTTTTTTAGCCAAATTTTTAGGTTTGCAAAGGATTCTGGGTAACAGAACCTGGTCCGAGCCACACAAGTCACCCCATCTTGGATTCCCCTAGGTCTCTAGTTTTCAGAAATGCACAGGTTTGGTAGGTTTCCCTAGATGGCGGCTGAGCTACAGGCCAAAATCTACAGGTAGACATTTTGCAAAAAATACCTCTGTTTACCTTCAAAAATTTGGCTGTGTCCACGTTGCGCTTTGGGGCGTTTCCTGTCGCGGGCGCTAGGCCTACCCACACAAGTGAGGTATCATTTTTATCGGGAGACGTGGGGGAACGCTGGGTGGAAGGTAATTAGTGGCTCCTCTCAGATTCCAGAACTTTCTGCCACAGAAATGTGAGGAACATGTGTTTTTTTAGCCAAATTTTGAGGTTTGCAAAGGATTCTGGGTAACAGAACCTGGTCCGAGCCACACAAGTCACCCCATCTTGGATTCCCCTAGGTCTCTAGTTTTTAGAAATGCACAGGTTTGGTAGGTTTCCCTAGGTGGCGGCTGAGCTACAGGCCAAAATCTACAGGTAGGCACTTTGCAAAAGACACCTCTGTTTTCCTTCAAAAATTTGGCTGTGTCCACGTTGCGCTTTGGGGCTTTTCCTGTCGCGGGCGCTAGGCCTACCCACACAAGTGAGGTGTCATTTTTATCCGGAAACGTGGGGGAACGCTGGGTGGAAGGAAATTTGTGGCTCCTCTCAGATTCCAGAACTTTCTGCCACAGAAATGTGAGGAACATGTGTTTTTTTAGCCAAATTCTGAGGTTTGCAAAGGATTCTGGGTAACGGAACCTGGTCCGAGCCACACAAGTCACCCCATCTTGGATTCCCCTAGGTCTCTAGTTTTCATAAATGCACAGGTTTGGTAGGTTTCCCTAGGTGGCGGCTGAGCTACAGGCCAAAATCTACAGGTAGGCACTTTGCAAAAAACACCGATGTTTTCCTTCAAAAATTTGGCTGTGTCCACGTTGCGCTTTGGGGCGTTTCCTGTCGCGGGCGCTAGGCCTACCCACACAAGTGAGGTATAATTTTTATCGGGAGACGTGGGGGAACGCTGGGTGGAAGGAAATTTGTGGCTCCTCTCAGATTCCAGAACTTTCTGCCACAGAAATGTGAGGAACATGTGTTTTTTTAGCCAAATGTTTACGTTTGCAAAGGATTCTGGGTAACAGAACCTGGTCCGAGCCACACAAGTCACCCCATCTTGGATTCCCCTAGGTCTCTAGTGTTCAGAAATGCACAGGTTTGGTAGGTTTCCCTAGGTGGCGGCTGAGCTACAGGCCAAAATCTACAGGTAGGCACTTTGCAAAAAACACATTTGTTTTCCTTAAAAAATTTGGCTGTGTCCACGTTGCGCTTTGGGGCGTTTCCTCTCGTGGGTGCTGGGCCTACCCACACAAGTGAGGTATCATTTTTATCGGGAGACGTGGGGGAACGCTGGGTGGAAGGAAATTTGTGGCTCCTCTCCGATTCCAGAACTTTCTGCCACAGAAATGTGAGGAACATGTGTTTTTTTTAGCCACATTTTGAGGTTTGCAAAGGATTCTGGGTAACAGAACCTGGTCCTAGCCACACAAGTCACCCCTCTTGGATTCCCCTAGGTCTCTAGTTTTCAGAAATGCACAGGATTGGTAGGTTTCCCTAGGTGGCGGCTGAGCTACAGGCCAAAATCTACAGGTAGGCACTTTGCAAAAAACACCTCTGTTTTCCTTCAAAAATTTGGCTGTGTCCACGTTGCGCTTTGGGGCGTTTCCTGTCGCGGGCGCTAGGCCTACCCACACAAGTGAGGTATCATTTTTATCGGGAGACGAGGGGGAACGCTGGGTGGAAGGAAATTTGTGGCTCCTCTCAGATTCCAGAACTTTCTGCCACAGAAATGTGAGGAACATGTGGTTTTTTAGCCAAATTTTGAGGTTTGTAAAGGATTCTGGGTAACAGAATCTGGTCCGAGCCACACAAGTCACCCCATCTTGGATTCCCCTAGGTCTCTAGTTTTCAGAAATGCACAGGTTTGGTAGGTTTCCCTAGATGGCGGCTGAGCTACAGGCCAAAATCTACAGGTAGACATTTTGCAAAAAATACCTCTGTTTTCCTTCAAAAATTTGGCTGTGTCCACGTTGCCCTTTGGGGCGTTTCCTGTCGCGGGCGCTAGGCCTACCCACACAAGTGAGGTATCATTTTTATCGGGAGACGTGGGGGAACGCTGGGTGGAAGGTAATTAGTGGCTCCTGTCAGATTCCAGAACTTTCTGCCACAGAAATGTGAGGAACATGTGTTTTTTTAGCCAAATTTTGAGGTTTGCAAAGGATTCTGGGTAACAGAACCTGGTCCGAGCCACACAAGTCACCCCATCTTGGATTCCCCTAGGTCTCTAGTTTTTAGAAATGCACAGGTTTGGTAGGTTTCCCTAGGTGGCGGCTGAGCTACAGGCCAAAATCTACAGGTAGGCACTTTGCAAAAGACACCTCTGTTTTCCTTCATAAATTTGGCTGTGTCCACGTTGCGCTTTGGGGCTTTTCCTGTCGCGGGCGCTAGGCCTACCCACACAAGTGAGGTGTCATTTTTATCCGGAAACGTGGGGGAACGCTGGGTGGAAGGAAATTTGTGGCTCCTCTCAGATTCCAGAACTTTCTGCCACAGAAATGTGAGGAACATGTGTTTTTTTAGCCAAATTCTGAGGTTTGCAAAGGATTCTGGGTAACGGAACCTGGTCCGAGCCACACAAGTCACCCCATCTTGGATTCCCCTAGGTCTCTAGTTTTCATAAATGCACAGGTTTGGTAGGTTTCCCTAGGTGGCGGCTGAGCTACAGGCCAAAATCTACAGGTAGGCACTTTGCAAAAAACACCGATGTTTTCCTTCAAAAATTTGGCTGTGTCCACGTTGCGCTTTGGGGCGTTTCCTGTCGCGGGCGCTAGGCCTACCCACACAAGTGAGGTATAATTTTTATCGGGAGACGTGGGGGAACGCTGGGTGGAAGGAAATTTGTGGCTCCTCTCAGATTCCAGAACTTTCTGCCACAGAAATGTGAGGAACATGTGTTTTTTTAGCCAAATGTTTACGTTTGCAAAGGATTCTGGGTAACAGAACCTGGTCCGAGCCACACAAGTCACCCCATCTTGGATTCCCCTAGGTCTCTAGTGTTCAGAAATGCACAGGTTTGGTAGGTTTCCCTAGGTGGCGGCTGAGCTACAGGCCAAAATCTACAGGTAGGCACTTTGCAAAAAACACCTTTGTTTTCCTTAAAAAATTTGGCTGTGTCCACGTTGCGCTTTGGGGCGTTTCCTCTCGTGGGTGCTGGGCCTACCCACACAAGTGAGGTATCATTTTTATCGGGAGACGTGGGGGAACGCTGGGTGGAAGGAAATTTGTGGCTCCTCTCCGATTCCAGAACTTTCTGCCACAGAAATGTGAGGAACATGTGTTTTTTTTAGCCACATTTTGAGGTTTGCAAAGGATTCTGGGTAACAGAACCTGGTCCTAGCCACACAAGTCACCCCTCTTGGATTCCCCTAGGTCTCTAGTTTTCAGAAATGCACAGGTTTGGTAGGTTTCCCTAGGTGGCGGCTGAGCTACAGGCCAAAATCTACAGGTAGGCACTTTGCAAAAAACACCTCTGTTTTCCTTCAAAAATTTGGCTGTGTCCACGTTGCGCTTTGGGGCGTTTCCTGTCGCGGGCGCTAGGCCTACCCACACAAGTGAGGTATCATTTTTATCGGGAGACGAGGGGGAACGCTGGGTGGAAGGAAATTTGTGGCTCCTCTCAGATTCCAGAACTTTCTGCCACAGAAATGTGAGGAACATGTGGTTTTTTAGCCAAATTTTGAGGTTTGTAAAGGATTCTGGGTAACAGAATCTGGTCCGAGCCACACAAGTCACCCCATCTTGGATTCCCCTAGGTCTCTAGTTTTCAGAAATGCACAGGTTTGGTAGGTTTCCCTAGATGGCGGCTGAGCTACAGGCCAAAATCTACAGGTAGACATTTTGCAAAAAATACCTCTGTTTTCCTTCAAAAATTTGGCTGTGTCCACGTTGCGCTTTGGGGCGTTTCCTGTCGCGGGCGCTAGGCCTACCCACACAAGTGAGGTATCATTTTTATCGGGAGACGTGGGGGAACGCTGGGTGGAAGGTAATTAGTGGCTCCTCTCAGATTCCAGAACTTTCTGCCACAGAAATGTGAGGAACATGTGTTTTTTTAGCCAAATTTTGAGGTTTGCAAAGGATTCTGGGTAACAGAACCTGGTCCGAGCCACACAAGTCACCCCATCTTGGATTCCCCTAGGTCTCTAGTTTTTAGAAATGCACAGGTTTGGTAGGTTTCCCTAGGTGGCGGCTGAGCTATAGGCCAAAATCTACAGGTAGGCACTTTGCAAAAGACACCTCTGTTTTCCTTCAAAAAATTGGCTGTGTCCACGTTGCGCTTTGGGGCTTTTCCTGTCGCGGGCGCTAGGCCTACCCACACAAGTGAGGTGTCATTTTTATCCGGAAACGTGGGGGAACGCTGGGTGGAAGGAAATTTGTGGCTCCTCTCAGATTCCAGAACTTTCTGCCACAGAAATGTGAGGAACATGTGTTTTTTTAGCCAAATTCTGAGGTTTGCAAAGGATTCTGGGTAACGGAACCTGGTCCGAGCCACACAAGTCACCCCATCTTGGATTCCCCTAGGTCTCTAGTTTTCATAAATGCACAGGTTTGGTAGGTTTCCCTAGGTGGCGGCTGAGCTACAGGCCAAAATCTACAGGTAGGCACTTTGCAAAAAACACCGATGTTTTCCTTCAAAAATTTGGCTGTGTCCACGTTGCGCTTTGGGGCGTTTCCTGTCGCGGGCGCTAGGCCTACCCACACAAGTGAGGTATAATTTTTATCGGGAGACGTGGGGGAACGCTGGGTGGAAGGAAATTTGTGGCTCCTCTCAGATTCCAGAACTTTCTGCCACAGAAATGTGAGGAACATGTGTTTTTTTAGCCAAATGTTTACGTTTGCAAAGGATTCTGGGTAACAGAACCTGGTCCGAGCCACACAAGGCACCCCATCTTGGATTCCCCTAGGTCTCTAGTGTTCAGAAATGCACAGGTTTGGTAGGTTTCCCTAGGTGGCGGCTGAGCTACAGGCCAAAATCTACAGGTAGGCACTTTGCAAAAAACACCTTTGTTTTCCTTAAAAATTTTGGCTGTGTCTACGTTGCGCTTTGGGGCGTTTCCTCTCGTGGGTGCTGGGCCTACCCTCACAAGTGAGGTATCATTTTTATCGGGAGACGTGGGGGAACGCTGGGTGGAAGGAAATTTGTGGCTCCTCTCCGATTCCAGAACTTTCTGCCACAGAAATGTGAGGAACATGTGTTTTTTTTAGCCACATTTTGAGGTTTGCAAAGGATTCTGGGTAACAGAACCTGGTCCTAGCCACACAAGTCACCCCTCTTGGATTCCCCTAGGTCTCTAGTTTTCAGAAATGCACAGGTTTGGTAGGTTTCCCTAGGTGGCGGCTGAGCTACAGGCCAAAATCTACAGGTAGGCACTTTGCAAAAAACACCTCTGTTTTCCTTCAAAAATTTGGCTGTGTCCACGTTGCGCTTTGGGGCGTTTCCTGTCGCGGGCGCTAGGCCTACCCACACAAGTGAGGTATCATTTTATCGGGAGACGAGGGGGAACGCTGGGTGGAAGGAAATTTGTGGCTCCTCTCAGATTCCAGAACTTTCTGCCACAGAAATGTGAGGAACATGTGGTTTTTTAGCCAAATTTTGAGGTTTGTAAAGGATTCTGGGTAACAGAATCTGGTCCGAGCCACACAAGTCACCCCATCTTGGATTCCCCTAGGTCTCTAGTTTTCAGAAATGCACAGGTTTGGTAGGTTTCCCTAGGTGGCGGCTGAGCTACAGGCCAAAATCTACAGGTAGGCACTTTGCAAAAAACACCTCTGTTTTCCTTCAAAAATTTGGCTGTGTCCACGTTGCGCTTTGAGGCGTTTCCTGTCGCGGGCGCTAGGCCTACCCACACAAGTGAGGTATAATTTTTATCGGGAGACGTGGGGGAACGCTGGGTGGAAGGAATTTTGTGGCTCCTCTCAGATTCCAGAACTTTCTGCCACAGAAATGTGAGGAACATGTGTTTTTTTAGCCAAATTTTTAGGTTTGCAAAGGATTCTGGGTAACAGAACCTGGTCCGAGCCACACAAGTCACCCCATCTTGGATTCCCCTCAGTCTCTAGTTTTCAGAAATGCACAGGTTTGGTAGGTTTCCCTAGGTGGCGGCTGAGCTACAGGCCAAAATCTACAGGTAGGCACTTTGCAAAAAACACCTCTGTTTTCCTTCAAAAATTTGGCTGTGTCCACGTTGCGCTTTGGGGTGTTTCCTGTCGCGGGCGCTAGGCCTACCCACACAAGTGAGGTATCATTTTTATCGGGAGACGTGGGGGAACGCTGGGTGGAAGGAAATTTGTGGCTCCTCTCAGATTCCAGAACTTTCTGCCACAGAAATGTGAGGAACATGTGGTTTTTTAGCCAAATTTTGAGGTTTGCAAAGGATTCTGGGAAACAGAATCTGGTCCGAGCCACACAAGTCACCCCATCTTGGATTCCCCTAGGTCTCTAGTTTTCAGAAATGCACAGGTTTGGTAGGTTTCCCTAGGTGGCGGCTGAGCTACAGGCCAAAATCTACAGGTAGGCACTTTGCAAAAAACACCTCTGTTTTCCTTCAAAAATGTGGCTGTGTCCACGTTGCGCTTTGGGGCGTTTCCTCTCGCGGGCGCTGGGCCTACCCACACAAGTGAGGTATCATTTTTATCGGGAGACGTGGGGGAACGCTGGGTGGAAGGAAATTTGTGGCCCCTCTCAGATTCCAGAACTTTCTGCCATAGAAATGTGAGGAACATGTGTTTTTTTAGCCAAATTTTGAGGTTTGCGAAGGATTCTGGGTAACAGAACCTGGTCCGAGGCACACAAGTCACCTCATCTTGGATTCCCCTAGATCTCTAGTTTTCAGAAATGCACAGGTTTGGTAGGTTTCCCTAGGTGGCGGCTGAGCTACAGGCCAAAATCTACAGGTAGGCACTTTGCAAAAAACACCTCTGTTTTCCTTCAAAAATTTGGCTGTGTCCACGTTGCGCTTTGAGGCGTTTCCTGTCGCGGGCGCTAGGCCTACCCACACAAGTGAGGTATCATTTTTATCGGGAGACGTGGGGGAACGCTGGGTGGAAGGAATTTTGTGGCTCCTCTCAGATTCCAGAACTTTCTGCCACAGAAATGTGAGGAACGTGTTTTTTTAGCCAAATTTTGAGGTTTGCAAAGGATTCTGGGTAACAGAACCTGGTCCGAGCCACACAAGTCACCCCATCTTGGATTCCCCTAGGTCTCTAGTTTTCAGAAATGCACAGGGTTGGTAGGTTTCCCTAGGTGGCGGCTGAGCTACAGGCCAAAATCTACAGGTAGGCACTTTGCAAAAAACACCTCTGTTTTCCTTCAAAAATTTGGCTGTGTCCACGTTGCGCTTTGGGGCGTTTCCTGTCGCGGGCGCTAGGCCTACCCACACAAGTGAGGTATCATTTTTATCGGGAGACGTGGGGGAACGGTGGGTGGAAGGAAATTTGTGGCTCCCCTCAGATTCCAGAACTTTCTGCCACAGAAATGTGAGGAACATGTGTTTTTTTAGCCAACTTTTGAGGTTTGCAAAGGATTCTGGGTAACAGAACCTGGTCCGAGCCACACAAGTCACCCCATCTTGGATTCCCCTAGGTCTCTAGTTTTCATAAATGCACAGGTTTGGTAGGTTTCCCTAGGTGGCGGCTGAGCTACAGGCCAAAATCTACAGGTAGGCACTTTGCAAAAAACACCTCTGTTTTCCTTCAAAAATTTGGCTGTGTCCACGTTGCGCTTTGGGGCGTTTCCTGTCGCGGGCGCTAGGCCTACACACACAAGTGAGGTATCATTTTTATCGGGAGACGTGGGGGAACGCTGGGTGGAAGGAAATTTGTGGCTCCTCTCAGATTCCAGAACTTTCTGCCACAGAAATGTGGGGAACATGTGTTTTTTTTAGCCAAATTTTGAGGTTTGCAAAGGATTCTGGGTAACAGAACCTGGTCCGAGCCACACAAGTCACATCATGTTGGATTCCCCTAGATCTCTAGTTTTCAGAAATGCACAGGTTTGGTAGGTTTCCCTAGGTGGCGGCTGAGCTACAGGCCAAAATCTACAGGTAGGCACTTTGCAAAAAACACCTCTGTTTTCCTTCAAAAATTTGGCTGTGTCCACGTTGCGCTTTGGGGCGTTTCCTGTCGCGGGCGCTAGGCCTACCCACACAAGTGAGGTATCATTTTTATCGGGAGACGTGGGGGAACGCTGGGTGGAAGGAAATTTGTGGCTCCTCTCAGATTCCAGAACTTTCTGCCACAGAAATGTGAGGAACATGTGGTTTTTTAGCCAAATTTTGAGGTTTGCAAAGGATTCTGGGTAACAGAATCTGGTCCGAGCCACACAAGTCACCCCATCTTGGATTCCCCTAGGTCTCTAGTTTTCAGAAATGCACAGGTTTGGTAGGTTTCCCTAGGTGGCGGCTGAGCTACAGGCCAAAATCTACAGGTAGGCACTTTGCAAAAAACACCTCTGTTTTCCTTCAAAAATGTGGCTGTGTCCACGTTGCGCTTTGGGGCGTTTCCTCTCGCGGGCGCTGGGCCTACCCACACAAGTGAGGTATCATTTTTATCGGGAGACGTGGGGGAACGCTGGGTGGAAGGAAATTTGTGGCCCCTCTCAGATTCCAGAACTTTCTGCCATAGAAATGTGAGGAACATGTGTTTTTTTAGCCAAATTTTGAGGTTTGCGAAGGATTCTGGGTAACAGAACCTGGTCCGAGGCACACAAGTCACCTCATCTTGGATTCCCCTAGATCTCTAGTTTTCAGAAATGCACAGGTTTGGTAGGTTTCCCTAGGTGGCGGCTGAGCTACAGGCCAAAATCTACAGGTAGGCACTTTGCAAAAAACACCTCTGTTTTCCTTCAAAAATTTGGCTGTGTCCACGTTGCGCTTTGAGGCGTTTCCTGTCGCGGGCGCTAGGCCTACCCACACAAGTGAGGTATCATTTTTATCGGGAGACGTGGGGGAACGCTGGGTGGAAGGAATTTTGTGGCTCCTCTCAGATTCCAGAACTTTCTGCCACAGAAATGTGAGGAACATGTGTTTTTTTAGCCAAATTTTGAGGTTTGCAAAGGATTCTGGGTAACAGAACCTGGTCCGAGCCACACAAGTCACCCCATCTTGGATTCCCCTAGGTCTCTAGTTTTTAGAAATGCACAGGGTTGGTAGGTTTCCCTAGGTGGCGGCTGAGCTACAGGCCAAAATCTACAGGTAGGCACTTTGCAAAAAACACCTCTGTTTTCCTTAAAAAATTTGGCTGTGTCCACGTTGCGCTTTGGGGCGTTTCCTGTCGCGGGCGCTAGGCCTACCCACACAAGTGAGGTATCATTTTTATCGGGAGACGTGGGGGAACGGTGGGTGGAAGGAAATTTGTGGCTAACCTCAGATTCCAGAACTTTCTGCCACAGAAATGTGAGGAACATGTGTTTTTTTAGCCAACTTTTGAGGTTTGCAAAGGATTCTGGGTAACAGAACCTGGTCCGAGCCACACAAGTCACCCCATCTTGGATTCCCCTAGGTCTCTAGTTTTCATAAATGCACAGGTTTGGTAGGTTTCCCTAGGTGGCGGCTGAGCTACAGGCCAAAATCTACAGGTAGGCACTTTGCAAAAAACACCTCTGTTTTCCTTCAAAAATTTGGCTGTGTCCACGTTGCGCTTTGGGGCGTTTCCTGTCGCGGGCGCTAGGCCTACCCACACAAGTGAGGTATCATTTTTATCGGGAGACGTGGGGGAACGCTGCGTGGAAGGAAATTTGTGGCTCCTCTCAGATTCCAGAACTTTCTGCCACAGAAATGTGGGGAACATGTGTTTTTTTTAGCCAAATTTTGAGGTTTGCAAAGGATTCTGGGTAACAGAACCTGGTCCGAGCCACACAAGTCACATCATCTTGGATTCCCCTAGATCTCTAGTTTTCAGAAATGCACAGGTTTGGTAGGTTTCCCTAGGTGGCGACTGAGCTACAGGCCAAAATCTACAGGTAGGCACTTTGCAAAAAACACCTCTGTTTTCCTTCAAAAATTTGGCTGTGTCCATGTTGCGCTTTGGGGCGTTTCCTGTCGCGGGCGCTAGGCCTACCCACACAAGTGAGGTATCATTTTTATCGGGAGACGTGGGGGAACGCTGGGTGGAAGGAAATTTGTGGCTCCTCTCAGATTCCAGAACTTTCTGCCACAGAAATGTGAGGAACATGTGTTTTTTTAGCCAAATTTTGAGGTTTGCAAAGGATTCTGGGTACCACAACCTGGTCCGAGCCACACAAGTCACCCCATCTTGGATTCCCCTAGGTCTCTAGTTTTCAGAAATGCACAGGTTTGGTAGGTTTCCCTAGGTGGCGGCTGAGCTACAGGCCAAAATCTACAGGTAGGCTCTTTGCAAAAAACACCTCTGTTTTCCTTCAAAAATTTGGCTGTGTCCACATTGCGCTTTGGGGCGTTTCCTGTCGCGGGCGCTAGGCCTACCCACACAAGTGAGGTATCATTTTTATTGGGACACGTGGGGGAACGCTGGGTGGAAGGAAATTTGTGGCTCCTCTCATATTCCAGAACTTTCTGCCACACAAATGTGAGGAACATGTGTTTTCTTAGCCAAATTTTTAGGTTTGCAAAGGATTCTGGGTAACAGAACCTGGTCCGAGCCACACAAGTCACCCCATCTTGGATTCCCCTAGGTCTCTAGTTTTCAGAAATGCACAGGTTTGGTAGGTTTCCCTAGGTGGCGGCTGAGCTACAGGCCAAAATCTACAGGTAGGCACTTTGCAAAAAACACCTCTGTTTTCCTTCAAAAATGTGGCTGTGTCCACGTTGCGCTTTGGGGCGTTTCCTGTCGCGGGCGCTAGGCCTACCCACACAAGTGAGGTATCATTTTTATCGGGAGACGTGGGGGAACGCTGGGTGGAAGGAAATTTGTGGCTCCTCTCAGATTCCAGAACTTTCTGCCACAGAAATGTGAGGAACATGTGTTTTATTAGCCAAATTTTGAGGTTTGCAAAGGATTCTGGGTAACAGAACCTGGTCCGAGCCACACAAGTCACCCCATCTTGGATTCCCCTAGGTCTCTAGTTTTTAGAAATGCACAGGTTTGGTAGGTTTCCCTAGGTGGCGGCTGAGCTACAGGCCAAAATCTACAGGTAGGCACTTTGCAAAAAACACCTCTGTTTTACTTCAAACATTTGGCTGTGCCCACGTTGCGCTTTGGGGCTTTTCCTGTCGCGGGCGCCAGGCCTACCCACACAAGTGAGGTATCATTTTTATCAGGAGACGTGGGGGAACGCTGGGTGGAAGGAAATTTGTGGCTCCTCTCAGATTCCAGAACTTTCTGCCACAGAAATGTGAGGAACATGTGTTTTTTTAGCCAAATTCTGAGGTTTGCAAAGGATTCTGGGTAACAGAACCTGGTCCGAGCCACACAAGTCACCCCATCTTGGATTCCCCTAGGTCTCTAGTTTTCAGAAATGCACAGGTTTGGTAGGTTTGCCTAGGTGGCGGCTGAGCTACAGGCCAAAATCTACAGGTAGGCACTTTGCAAAAAACACCTATGTTTTCCTTCAAAAATTTGGCTGTGTCCACGTTGCGCTTTGGGGCGTTTTCTTTCGCGGGTGCTGGGCCTACCCACACAAGTGAGGTATCATTTTTATCGGGAGACGTGGGGGAACGCTGGGTGGAAGGAAATTTGTGGCTCCTCTCAGATTCCAGAACTTTCTGCCACAGAAATGTGAGGAACATGTGTTTTTTTAGCCAAATGTTGAGGTTTGCAAAGGATTCTGGGTAACAGAACCTGGTCCGAGCCACACAAGTCACCCCATCTTGGATTCCCCTAGGTCTCTAGTTTTTAGAAATGCACAGGTTTGGTAGGTTTCCCTAGGTGGCGGCTGAGCTACAGGCCAAAATCTACAGGTAGGCACTTTGCAAAAAACACCTCTGTTTTCCTTCAAAAATTTGGCTGTGCCCACGTTGCGCTTTGGGGCTTTTCCTGTCGCGGGCGCTAGGCCTACCCACACAAGTGAGGTATCATTTTTATCGGGAGACGTGGGGGAACGCTGGGTGGAAGGAAATTTGTGGCTCGTCTCAGATTCCAGAACTTTCTGCCACAGAAATATGAGGAACATGTGTTTTTTTAACCAAATTCTGAGGTTTGCAAAGGATTCTGGGTAACAGAACCTGGTCCGAGCCACACAAGTCACCCCATCTTGGATTCCCCTAGGTCTCTAGTTTTCATAAATGCACAGGTTTGGTAGGTTTCCCTAGGTGGCGGCTGAGCTACAGGCCAAAATCTACAGGTAGGCACTTTGCAAAAAACACCGATGTTTTCCTTCAAAAATTTGGCTGTGTCCACGTTGCGCTTTGGGGCGTTTCGTGTCGCGGGCGCTAGGCCTACCCACACAAGTGAGGTATAATTTTTATCGGGAGACGTGGGGGAACGCTGGGTGGAAGGAAATTTGTGGCTCCTCTCAGATTCCAGAACTTTCTGCCACAGAAATGTGAGGAACATGTGTTTTTTTAGCCAAATTTTTAGGTTTGCAAAGGATTCTGGGTAACAGAACCTGGTCCGAGCCACACAAGTCACCCCATGTTGGATTCCCCTCAGTCTCTAGTTTTCAGAAATGCACAGGTTTGGTAGGTTTCCCTAGGTGGCGGCTGAGCTACAGGCCAAAATCTACAGGTAGGCACTTTGCAAAAAACACCTCTGTTTTCCTTCAAAAATTTGGCTGTGTCCACGTTGCACTTTGGGGCTTTTTCTCTCGCGGTTGCTGGGCCTACCCACACAAGTGAGGTATCATTTTTATCGGGAGACGTGGGGGAACGCTGGGTGGAAGGAAATTTGTGGCTCCTCTCAGATTCCAGAACTTTCTGCCACAGAAATGTGAGCAACATGTGTTTTTTTAGCCAAATTTTTAGGTTTGCAAAGGATTCTGGGTAACAGAACCTGGTCCGAGCCACACAAGTCACCCCATCTTGGATTCCCCTAGGTCTGTAGTTTTCAGAAATGCACAGGTTTGGTAGGTTTTCCTAGGTGGCGGCTGAGCTACAGGCCAAAATCTACAGGTAGACATTTTGCAAAAAATACCTCTGTTTTCCTTCAAAAATTTGGCTGTGTCCACGTTGCGCTTTGGGGCGTTTCCTGTCACGGGCGCTAGACCTACCCACACAAGTGAGGTATCATTTTTATCGGGAGACGTGGGGGAACGCTGGGTGGAAGGTAATTTGTGGCACCTCTCAGATTCCAGAACTTTCTGCCACAGAAATGTGAGGAACATGTGTTTTTTTAGCCAAATTTTGAGGTTTGCAAAGGATTCTGGGTAACAGAACCTGGTCCGAGCCACACAAGTCACCCCATCTTGGATTCCCCTAGGTCTCTAGTTTTCAGAAATGCACAGGTTTGGTAGGTTTCCCTAGGTGGCGGCTGAGCTACAGGCCAAAATCTACAGGTAGACATTTTGCAAAAAATACCTCTGTTTTCCTTCAAAAATTTGGCTGTGTCCACGTTGCGCTTTGGGGCGTTTCCTGTCGCGGGCGCTAAGCCTACCCACACAAGTGAGGTATAATTTTTATCGGGAGACGTAGGGGAACGCTGGGTGGAAGGAAATTTGTGGCTCCTCTCAGATTCCAGAACTTTCTGCCACAGAAATGTGAGGAACATGTGTTTTTTTAGCCAAATTTTTAGGTTTGCAAAGGATTCTGGGTAACAGAACCTGGTCCGAGCCACACAAGTCACCCCATCTTGGATTCCCCTCGGTCTCTAGTTTTCAGAAATGCACAGGTTTGGTAGGTTTCCCTAGGTGGCGGCTGATCTACAGGCCAAAATCTACAGGTAGGCACTTTGCAAAAAACACCTCTGTTTTCCTTCAAAAATTTGGCTGTGTCCACGTTGCACTTTGGGGCGTTTTCTCTCGCGGGTGCTGGGCCTACCCACACAAGTGAGGTATCATTTTTATCGGGAGACGTGGGGGAACGCTGGGTGGAAGGAAATTTGTGGCTCCTCTCAGATTCCAGAACTTTCTGCCACAGAAATGTGAGGAACATGTGTTTTTTTAGCCAAATTTTTAGGTTTGCAAAGGATTCTGGGCAACAGAACCTGGTCCGAGCCACACAAGTCACCCCATCTTGGATTCCCCTAGGTCTCTAGTTTTCAGAAATGCACAGGTTTGGTAGGTTTCCCTAGATGGCGGCTGAGCTACAGGCCAAAATCTACAGGTAGACATTTTGCAAAAAATACCTCTGTTTTCCTTCAAAAATTTGGCTGTGTCCACGTTGCGCTTTGGGGCGTTTCCTGTCGCGGGCTCTAGGCCTACCCACACAAGTGAGGTATCATTTTTATCGGGAGACGTGGGGGAACGCTGGGTGGAAGGTAATTAGTGGTTCCTCTCAGATTCCAGAACTTTCTGCCACAGAAATGTGAGGAACATGTGTTTTTTTAGCCAAATTTTGAGGTTTGCAAAGGATTCTGGGTAACAGAACCTGGTCCGAGCCACACAAGTCACCCCATCTTGGATTCCCCTAGGTCTCTAGTTTTTAGAAATGCACAGGTTTGGTAGGTTTCCCTAGGTGGCGGCTGAGCTACAGGCCAAAATCTACAGGTAGGCACTTTGCAAAAAATACCTCTGTTTTCCTTCAAAAATTTGGCTGTGTCCACGTTGCGCTTTGGGGCTTTTCCTGTCGCGGGCGCTAGGCCTACCCACACAAGTGAGGTATCATTTTTATCGGGAAACGTGGGGGAACGCTGGGTGGAAGGAAATTTGTGGCTCCTCTCAGATTCCAGAACTTTCTGCCACAGAAATGTGAGGAACATGTGTTTTTTTAGCCAAATTCTGAGGTTTGCAAAGGATTCTGGGTAACAGAACCTGGTCCGAGCCACACAAGTCAACCCATCTTGGATTCCCCTAGGTCTCTAGTTTTCATAAATGCACAGGTTTGGTAGGTTTCCCTAGGTGGCGGCTGAGCTACAGGCCAAAATCTACAGGTAGGCACTTTGCAAAAAACACCGATGTTTTCCTTCAAAAATTTGGCTGTGTCCACGTTGCGCTTTGGGGCGTTTCCTGTCGCGGGCGCTAGGCCTACCCACACAAGTGAGGTATAATTTTTATCAGGAGACGTGGGGGAACGCTGGGTGGAAGGAAATTTGTGGCTCCTCTCAGATTCCAGAACTTTCTGCCACAGAAATGTGAGGAACATGTGTTTTTTTAGCCAAATGTTTACGTTTGCAAAGGATTCTGGGTAACAGAACCTGGTCCGAGCCACACAAGTCACCCCATCTTGGATTCCCCTAGGTCTCTAGTTTTCATAAATGCACAGGTTTGGTAGGTTTCCCTAGGTGGCGGCTGAGCTACAGGCCAAAATCTACAGGTAGGCACTTTGCAAAAAACACCTCTGTTTTCCTTAAAAAATTTGGCTGTGTCCACGTTGCGCTTTGGGGCGTTTCCTCTCGTGGGTGCTGGGCCTACCCACACAAGTGAGGTATCATTTTTATCGGGAGACGTGGGGGAACGCTGGGTGGAAGGAAATTTGTGGCTCCTCTCAGATTCCAGAACTTTCTGCCACAGAAATGTGAGGAACATGTGTTTTTTTTAGCCACATTTTGAGGTTTGCAAAGGATTCTGGGTAACAGAACCTGGTCCGAGCCACACAAGTCACCCCATCTTGGATTCCCCTAGGTCTCTAGTTTTCAGAAATGCACAGGTTTGGTAGGTTTCCCTAGGTGGCGGCTGAGCTACAGGCCAAAATCTACAGGTAGGCACTTTGCAAAAAACACCTCTGTTTTCCTTAAAAAATTTGGCTGTGTCCACGTTGCGCTTCGGGGCGTTTCCTGTCGCGGGCGCTAGGCCTACCCACACAAGTGAGGTATCATTTTTATCGGGAGACGTGGGGGAACGCTGGCTGGAAGGAAATTTGTGGCTCCTCTCAGATTCCAGAACTTTCTGCCACAGAAATGTAAGGAATATGCGTTTTTTGCCAAATTCTGAGGTTTGCAAAGGATTCTGGGTAACAGAACCTGGTCCGAGCCACACAAGTCACCCCTCTTGGATTCCCCTAGGTCTCTAGTTTTCAGAAATGCACAGGTTTGGTAGGTTTCCCTAGATGGCGGCTGAGCTACAGGCCAAAATCTACAGGTAGACATTTTGCAAAAAATACCTCTGTTTTCCTTCAAAAATTTGGCTGTGTCCACGTTGCGCTTTGGGGCGTTTCCTGTCGCGGGCTCTAGGCCTACCCACACAAGTGAGGTATCATTTTTATCGGGAGACGTGGGGGAACGCTGGGTGGAAGGTAATTAGTGGTTCCTCTCAGATTCCAGAACTTTCTGCCACAGAAATGTGAGGAACATGTGTTTTTTTAGCCAAATTTTGAGGTTTGCAAAGGATTCTGGGTAACAGAACCTGGTCTGAGCCACACAAGTCACCCCATCTTGGATTCCCCTAGGTCTCTAGTTTTTAGAAATGCACAGGTTTGGTAGGTTTCCCTAGGTGGCGGCTGAGCTACAGGCCAAAATCTACAGGTAGGCACTTTGCAAAAAATACCTCTGTTTTCCTTCAAAAATTTGGCTGTGTCCACGTTGCGCTTTGGGGCTTTTCCTGTCGCGGGCGCTAGGCCTACCCACACAAGTGAGGTATCATTTTTATCGGGAAACGTGGGGGAACGCTGGGTGGAAGGAAATTTGTGGCTCCTCTCAGATTCCAGAACTTTCTGCCACAGAAATGTGAGGAACATGTGTTTTTTTAGCCAAATTCTGAGGTTTGCAAAGGATTCTGGGTAACAGAACCTGGTCCGAGCCACACAAGTCAACCCATCTTGGATTCCCCTAGGTCTCTAGTTTTCATAAATGCACAGGTTTGGTAGGTTTCCCTTGGTGGCGGCTGAGCTACAGGCCAAAATCTACAGGTAGGCACTTTGCAAAAAACACCGATGTTTTCCTTCAAAAATTTGGCTGTGTCCACGTTGCGCTTTGGGGCGTTTCCTGTCGCGGGCGCTAGGCCTACCCACACAAGTGAGGTATAATTTTTATCAGGAGACGTGGGGGAACGCTGGGTGGAAGGAAATTTGTGGCTCCTCTCAGATTCCAGAACTTTCTGCCACAGAAATGTGAGGAACATGTGTTTTTTTAGCCAAATGTTTACGTTTGCAAAGGATTCCGGGTAACAGAACCTGGTCCGAGCCACACAAGTCACCCCATCTTGGATTCCCCTAGGTCTCTAGTTTTCATAAATGCACAGGTTTGGTAGGTTTCCCTAGGTGGCGGCTGAGCTACAGGCCAAAATCTACAGGTAGGCACTTTGCAAAAAACACCTCTGTTTTCCTTAAAAAATTTGGCTGTGTCCACGTTGCGCTTTGGGGCGTTTCCTCTCGTGGGTGCTGGGCCTACCCACACAAGTGAGGTATCATTTTTATCGGGAGACGTGGGGGAACGCTGGGTGGAAGGAAATTTGTGGCTCCTCTCAGATTCCAGAACTTTCTGCCACAGAAATGTGAGGAACATGTGTTTTTTTTAGCCACATTTTGAGGTTTGCAAAGGATTCTGGGTAACAGAACCTGGTCCAAGCCACACAAGTCACCCCATCTTGGATTCCCCTAGGTCTCTAGTTTTCAGAAATGCACAGGTTTGGTAGGTTTCCCTAGGTGGCGGCTGAGCTACAGGCCAAAATCTACAGGTAGGCACTTTGCAAAAAACACCTCTGTTTTCCTTAAAAAATTTGGCTGTGTCCACGTTGCGCTTCGGGGCGTTTCCTGTCGCGGGCGCTAGGCCTACCCACACAAGTGAGGTATCATTTTTATCGGGAGACGTGGGGGAACGCTGGCTGGAAGGAAATTTGTGGCTCCTCTCAGATTCCAGAACTTTCTGCCACAGAAATGTGAGGAATATGCGTTTTTTGCCAAATTCTGAGGTTTGCAAAGGATTCTGGGTAACAGAACCTGGTCCGAGCCACACAAGTCACCCCTCTTGGATTCCCCTAGGTCTCTGGTTTTCAGAAATGCACAGGTTTGGTAGGTTTCCCTAGGTGGCGGCTGAGCTACAGGCCAAAATCTACAGGTAGGCACTTTGCAAAAAACAGCTCTGTTTTCCTTCAAAAATTTGGCTGTGTCCATGTTGCGCTTTGGGGCGTTTCCTGTCACGGGTGCTGGGCCTACCCACACAAGTGAGGTATCATTTTTATCGGGAGACGTGGGGGAACGCTGGGTGGAAGGACATTTGTGGCTCCTCTCAGATTCCAGAACTTTCTGCCACAGAAATGTGAGGAACATGTGTTTTTTTAGCCAAATTTTTAGGTTTGCAAAGGATTCTGGGTAACAGAACCTGGTCCGAGCCACACAAGTCACCCCATCTTGGATTCCCCTAGGTCTCTAGTTTTCAGAAATGCACAGGTTTGGTAGGTTTCCCTAGATGGCGGCTGAGCTACAGGCCAAAATCTACAGGTAGACATTTTGCAAAAAATACCTCTGTTTTCCTTCAAAAATTTGGCTGTGTCCACGTTGCGCTTTGGGGCGTTTCCTGTCGCGGGCGCTAGGCCTACCCACACAAGTGAGGTATCATTTTTATCGGGAGACGTGGGGGAACGCTGGGTGGAAGGTAATTAGTGGCTCCTCTCAGATTCCAGAACTTTCTGCCACAGAAATGTGAGGAACATGTGTTTTTTTAGCCAAATTTTGAGGTTTGCAAAGGATTCTGGGTAACAGAACCTGGTCCGAGCCACACAAGTCACCCCATCTTGGATTCCCCTAGGTCTCTAGTTTTTAGAAATGCACAGGTTTGGTAGGTTTCCCTAGGTGGCGGCTGAGCTACAGGCCAAAATCTACAGGTAGGCACTTTGCAAAAAACACCTCTGTTTTCCTTCAAAAATTTGGCTGTGTCCACGTTGCGCTTTGGGGCTTTTCCTGTCGCGGGCGCTAGGCCTACCCACACAAGTGAGGTATCATTTTTATCGGGAAACGTGGGGGAACGCTGGGTGGAAGGAAATTTGTGGCTCCTCTCAGATTCCAGAACTTTCTGCCACAGAAATGTGAGGAACATGTGTTTTTTTAGCCAAATTCTGAGGTTTGCAAAGGATTCTGGGTAACAGAACCTGGTCCGAGCCACACAAGTCAACCCATCTTGGATTCCCCTAGGTCTCTAGTTTTCATAAATGCACAGGTTTGGTAGGTTTCCCTAGGTGGCGGCTGAGCTACAGGCCAAAATCTACAGGTAGGCACTTTGCAAAAAACACCGATGTTTTCCTTCAAAAATTTGGCTGTGTCCACGTTGCGCTTTGGGGCGTTTCCTGTCGCGGGCGCTAGGCCTACCCACACAAGTGAGGTATAATTTTTATCAGGAGACGTGGGGGAACGCTGGGTGGAAGGAAATTTGTGGCTCCTCTCAGATTCCAGAACTTTCTGCCACAGAAATGTGAGGAACATGTGTTTTTTTAGCCAAATGTTTACGTTTGCAAAGGATTCTGGGTAACAGAACCTGGTCCGAGCCACACAAGTCACCCCATCTTGGATTCCCCTAGGTCTCTAGTGTTCAGAAATGCACAGGTTTGGTAGGTTTCCCTAGGTGGCGGCTGAGCTACAGGCCAAAATCTACAGGTAGGCACTTTGCAAAAAACACCTCTGTTTTCCTTAAAAAATTTGGCTGTGTCCACGTTGCGCTTTGGGGCGTTTCCTCTCGTGGGTGCTGGGCCTACCCACACAAGTGAGGTATCATTTTTATCGGGAGACGTGGGGGAACGCTGGGTGGAAGGAAATTTGTGGCTCCTCTCAGATTCCAGAACTTTCTGCCACAGAAATGTGAGGAACATGTGTTTTTTTTAGCCACATTTTGAGGTTTGCAAAGGATTCTGGGTAACAGAACCTGGTCCGAGCCACACAAGTCACCCCATCTTGGATTCCCCTAGGTCTCTAGTTTTCAGAAATGCACAGGTTTGGTAGGTTTCCCTAGGTGGCGGCTGAGCTACAGGCCAAAATCTACAGGTAGGCACTTTGCAAAAAACACCTCTGTTTTCCTTCAAAAATTTGGCTGTGTCCACGTTGCGCTTTGGGGCGTTTCCTGTCGCGGGCGCTAGGCCTACCCACACAAGTGAGGTATCATTTTTATCGGGAGACGTGGGGGAACGCTGGGTGGAAGGAAATTTGTGGCTCCTCTCAGATTCCAGAACTTTCTGCCACAGAAATGTGAGGAATATGCGTTTTTTGCCAAATTCTGAGGTTTGCAAAGGATTCTGGGTAACAGAACCTGGTCCGAGCCACACAAGTCACCCCTCTTGGATTCCCCTAGGTCTCTAGTTTTCAGAAATGCACAGGTTTGGTAGGTTTCCCTAGGTGGCGGCTGAGCTACAGGCCAAAATCTACAGGTAGGCACTTTGCAAAAAACACCTCTGTTTTCCTTCAAAAATTTGGCTGTGTCCACGGTGCGCTTTGGGGCGTTTCCTGTCGCGGGCGCTAGGCCTACCCACACAAGTGAGGTATCATTTTTATCGGGAGACGTGGGGGAACGCTGGGTGGAAGGAAATTTGTGGCTCCTCTCAGATTCCAGAACTTTCTGCCACAGAAATGTGAGGAACATGTTGTGTTTTAGCCAAATTTTGAGGTTTGCAAAGGATTCTGGGTAACAGAATCTGGTCCGAGCCACACAAGTCACCCCATCTTGGATTCCCCTAGGTCTCTAGTTTTCAGAAATGCACAGGTTTGGTAGGTTTCCCTAGGTGGCGGCTGAGCTACAGGCCAAAATCTACAGGTAGGCACTTTGCAAAAAACACCTCTGTTTTCCTTCAAAAATTTGGCTGTGTCCACGTTGCGCTTTGGGGCGTTTCCTCTCGCGGGCGCTGGGCCTACCCACACAAGTGAGGTATCATTTTTATCGGGAGACATGGGGGAACGCTGGGTGGAAGGAATTTTTGTTTCTCCCCTCAGATTCCAGAACTTTCTGCCACAGAAATGTGAGGAACATGTGTTTTTTTAGCCAACTTTTGAGGTTTGCAAAGGATTCTGGGTAACAGAACCTGGTCCGAGCCACACAAGTCACCCCATCTTGGATTCCCCTAGGTCTCTAGTTTTCATAAATGCACAGGTTTGGTAGGTTTCCCTAGGTGGCGGCTGAGCTACACGCCAAAATCTACAGGTAGGCACTTTGCAAAAAACACCTCTGTTTTCCTTCAAAAATTTGGCTGTGTCCACGTTGCGCTTTGGGGCGTTTCCTGTCGCGGGCGCTAGGCCTACCCACACAAGTGAGGTATCATTTTTATCGGGAGACGTGGGGGAACGCTGGGTGGAAGGAAATTTGTGGCTCCTCTCAGATTCCAGAACTTTCTGCCACAGAAATGTGAGGAACATGTGTTTTTTTAGCCAAATGTTTACGTTTGCAAAGGATTCTGGGTAACAGAACCTGGTCCGAGCCACACAAGTCACCCCATCTTGGATTCCCCTAGGTCTCTAGTTTTCAGAAATGCACAGGTTTGGTAGGTTTCCCTAGGTGGCGTCTGAGCTACAGGCCAAAATCTACAGGTAGGCACTTTGCAAAAAACACCTCTGTTTTCCTTCAAAAATGTGGCTGTGTCCATGTTGCGCTTTGGGGCGTTTCCTGTCGCGGGCGCTAGGCCTACCCACACAAGTGAGGTATCATTTTTATCGGGAGACGTGGGGGAACGCTGGGTGGAAGGAAATTTGTGGCTCCTCTCAGATTCCAGAACTTTCTGCCACAGAAATGTGAGGAACATGTGTTTTTTAGCCAAATTTTGAGGTTTGCAAAGGATTCTGGGTACCACGACCTGGTCCGAGCCACACAAGTCACCCCATCTTGGATTCCCCTAGGTCTCTAGTTTTCAGAAATGCACAGGTTTGGTAGGTTTCCCTAGGTGGCGGCTGAGCTACAGGCCAAAATCTACAGGTAGGCTCTTTGCAAAAAACACCTCTGTTTTCCTTCAAAAATTTGGCTGTGTCCACATTGTGCTTTGGGGCGTTTCCTGTCGCGGGCGCTAGGCCTACCCACACAAGTGTGGTATCATTTTTATTGGGACACGTGGGGGAACGCTGGGTGGAAGGAAATTTGTGGCTCCTCTCAGATTCCAGAACTTTCTGCCACAGAAATGTGAGGAACATGTGTTTTTTTAGCCAAATACTTAGGTTTGCAAAGGATTCTGGGTAACAGAACCTGGTCCGAGCCACACAAGTCACCCCATCTTGGATTCCCCTAGGTCTCTAGTTTTCAGAAATGCACAGGTTTGGTAGGTTTCCCTAGGTGGCGGCTGAGCTACAGGCCAAAATCTACAGGTAGGCACTTTGCAAAAAACACCTATGTTTTCCTTCAAAAATTTGGCTGTGTCCACGTTGCGCTTTGGGGCGTTTCCTGTCGCGGGCGCTAGGCCTACCCACACAAGTGAGGTATAATTTTTATCGGGAGACGTGGGGGAACGCTGGGTGGAAGGAAATTTGTGGCTCCTCTCAGATTCCAGAACTTTCTGCCACAGAAATGTGAGGAACATGTGTTTTTTTAGCCAAATTTTTAGGTTTGCAAAGGATTCTGGGTAACAGAACCTGGTCCGAGCCACACAAGTCACCCCATCTTGGATTCCCCTAGGTCTCTAGTTTTCAGAAATGCACAGGTTTGGTAGGTTTCCCTAGGTGGCGGCTGAGCTACAGGCCAAAATCTACAGGTAGGCACTTTGCAAAAAACACCTCTGTTTTCCTTCAAAAATTTGGCTGTGTCCACGTTGCGCTTTGGGGCGTTTTCTCTCGCGGGTGCTGGGCCTACCCACACAAGTGAGGTATCATTTTTATCGGGAGACGTGGGGGAACGCTGGGTGGAAGGAAATTTGTGGCTCCTCTCAGATTCCAGAACTTTCTGCCACAGAAATGTGAGGAACATGTGTTTTTTTAGCCAAATGTTGAGGTTTGCAAAGGATTCTGGGTAACAGAACCTGGTCCGAGCCACACAAGTCACCCCATCTTGGATTCCCCTAGGTCTCTAGTTTTTAGAAATGCACAGGTTTGGTAGGTTTCCCTAGGTGGCGGCTGAGCTACAGGCCAAAATCTACAGGTAGGCACTTTGCAAAAAACACCTCTGTTTTCCTTCAAAAATTTGGCTGTGCCCACGTTGCGCTTTGGGGCTTTTCCTGTCGCGGGCGCTAGGCCTACCCACACAAGTGAGGTATCATTTTTATCAGGAGACGTGGGGGAACGCTGGGTGGAAGGAAATTTGTGGCTCCTCTCAGATTCCAGAACTTTCTGCCACAGAAATGTGAGGAACATGTGTTTTTTTAGCCAAATTCTGAGGTTTGCAAAGGATTCTGGGTAACAGAACCTGGTCCGAGCCACACAAGTCACCCCATCTTGGATTCCCCTAGGTCTCTAGTTTTCATAAATGCACAGGTTTGGTAGGTTTCCCTAGGTGGCGGCTGAGCTACAGGCCAAAATCTACAGGTAGGCACTTTGCAAAAAACACCGATGTTTTCCTTCAAAAATTTGGCTGTGTCCACGTTGCGCTTTGGGGCGTTTCCTGTCGCGGGCGCTAGGCCTACCCACACAAGTGAGGTATAATTTTTATCGGGAGACGTGGGGGAACGCTGGGTGGAAGGAAATTTGTGGCTCCTCTCAGATTCCAGAACTTTCTGCCACAGAAATGTGAGGAACATGTGTTTTTTTAGCCAAATTTTTAGGTTTGCAAAGGATTCTGGGTAACAGAACCTGGTCCGAGCCACACAAGTCACCCCATGTTGGATTCCCCTCAGTCTCTAGTTTTCAGAAATGCACAGGTTTGGTAGGTTTCCCTAGGTGGCGGCTGAGCTACAGGCCAAAATCTACAGGTAGGCACTTTGCAAAAAACACCTCTGTTTTCCTTCAAAAATTTGGCTGTGTCCACGTTGCACTTTGGGGCGTTTTCTCTCGCGGGTGCTGGGCCTACCCACACAAGTGAGGTATCATTTTTATCGGGAGACGTGGGGGAACGCTGGGTGGAAGGAAATTTGTGGCTCCTCTCAGATTCCAGAACTTTCTGCCACAGAAATGTGAGGAACATGTGTTTTTTTAGCCAAATTTTTAGGTTTGCAAAGGATTCTGGGTAACAGAACCTGGTCCGAGCCACACAAGTCACCCCATCTTGGATTCCCCTAGGTCTCTAGTTTTCAGTAATGCACAGGTTTGGTAGGTTTTCCTAGGTGGCGGCTGAGCTACAGGCCAAAATCTACAGGTAGACATTTTGCAAAAAATACCTCTGTTTTCCTTCAAAAATTTGGCTGTGTCCACGTTGCGCTTTGGGGCATTTCCTGTCACGGGCGCTAGACCTACCCACACAAGTGAGGTATCATTTTTATCGGGAGACATGGGGGAACGCTGGGTGGAAGGTAATTTGTGGCTCCTCTCAGATTCCAGAACTTTCTGCCACAGAAATGTGAGGAACATGTGTTTTTTTAGCCAAATTTTGAGGTTTGCAAAGGATTCTGGGTAACAGAACCTGGTCCGAGCCACACAAGTCACCCCATCTTGGATTCCCCTAGGTCTCTAGTTTTCAGAAATGCACAGGTTTGGTAGGTTTCCCTAGGTGGCGGCTGAGCTACAGGCCAAAATCTACAGGTAGACATTTTGCAAAAAATACCTCTGTTTTCCTTCAAAAATTTGGCTGTGTCCACGTTGCGCTTTGGGGCGTTTCCTGTCGCGGGCGCTAGGCCTACCCACACAAGTGAGGTATAATTTTTATCGGGAGACGTAGGGGAACGCTGGGTGGAGGGAAATTTGTGGCTCCTCTCAGATTCCAGAACTTTCTGCCACAGAAATGTGAGGAACATGTGTTTTTTTAGCCAAATTTTTAGGTTTGCAAAGGATTCTGGGTAACAGAACCTGGTCCGAGCCACACAAGTCACCCCATCTTAAATTCCCCTCGGTCTCTAGTTTTCAGAAATGCACAGGTTTGGTAGGTTTCCCTAGGTGGCGGCTGATCTACAGGCCAAAATCTACAGGTAGGCACTTTGCAAAAAACACCTCTGTTTTCCTTCAAAAATTTGGCTGTGTCCACGTTGCACTTTGGGGCGTTTTCTCTCGCGGGTGCTGGGCCTACCCACACAAGTGAGGTATCATTTTTATCGAGAGACGTGGGGGAACGCTGGGTGGAAGGAAATTTGTGGCTCCTCTCAGATTCCAGAACTTTCTGCCACAGAAATATGAGGAACATGTGTTTTTTTAGCCAAATTTTTAGGTTTGCAAAGGATTCTGGGTAACAGAACCTGGTCCGAGCCACACAAGTCACCCCATCTTGGATTCCCCTAGGTCTCTAGTTTTCAGAAATGCACAGGTTTGGTAGGTTTCCCTAGATGGCGGCTGAGCTACAGGCCAAAATCTACAGGTAGACATTTTGCAAAAAATACCTCTGTTTTCCTTCAAAAATTTGGCTGTGTCCACGTTGCGCTTTGGGGCGTTTCCTGTCGCAGGCGCTAGGCCTACCCACACAAGTGAGGTATCATTTTTATCGGGAGACGTGGGGGAACGCTGGGTGGAAGGTAATTAGTGGCTCCTCTCAGATTCCAGAACTTTCTGCCACAGAAATGTGAGGAACATGTGTTTTTTTAGCCAAATTTTGAGGTTTGCAAAGGATTCTGGGTAACAGAACCTGGTCCGAGCCACACAAGTCACCCCATCTTGGATTCCCCTAGGTCTCTAGTTTTTAGAAATGCACAGGTTTGGTAGGTTTCCCTAGGTGGCGGCTGAGCTACAGGCCAAAATCTACAGGTAGGCACTTTGCAAAAAACACCTCTGTTTTCCTTCAAAACTTTGGTTGTGTCCACGTTGCGCTTTGGGGCTTTTCCTGTCGCGGGCGCTAGGCCTACCCACACAAGTGAGGTATCATTTTTATCGGGAAACGTGGGGGAACGCTGGGTGGAAGGAAATTTGTGGCTCCTCTCAGATTCCAGAACTTTCTGCCACAGAAATGTGAGGAACATGTGTTTTTTTAGCCAAATTCTGAGGTTTGCAAAGGATTCTGGGTAACAGAACCTGGTCCGAGCCACACAAGTCACCCCATCTTGGATTCCCCTAGGTCTCTAGTTTTCATAAATGCACAGGTTTGGTAGGTTTCCCTATGTGGCGGCTGAGCTACAGGCCAAAATCTACAGGTAGGCACTTTGCAAAAAACACTGATGTTTTCCTTCAAAAATTTGGCTGTGTCCACGTTGCGCTTTGGGGCGTTTCCTGTCGCGGGCGCTAGGCCTACCCACACAAGTGAGGTATAATTTTTATCGGGAGACGTGGGGGAACGCTGGGTGGAAGGAAATTTGTGGCTCCTCTCAGATTCCAGAACTTTCTGCCACAGAAATGTGAGGAACATGTGTTTTTTTAGCCAAATTTTTAGGTTTGCAAAGGATTCTGGGTAACAGAACCTGGTCCGAGCCACACAAGTCACCCCATCTTGGATTCCCCTAGGTCTCTAGTTTTCAGAAATGCACAGGTTTGGTAGGTTTCCCTAGGTGGCGGCTGAGCTACAGGCCAAAATCTACAGGTAGGCACTTTGCAAAAAACACCTCTGTTTTCCTTCAAAAATTTGGCTGTGTCCACGTTGCGCTTTGGGGCGTTTTCTCTCGCGGGTGCTGGGCCTACCCACACAAGTGAGGTATCATTTTTATCGGGAGACGTGGGGGAACGCTGGGTGGAAGGAAATTTGTGGCTCCTCTCAGATTCCAGAACTTTCTGCCACAGAAATGTGAGGAACATGTGTTTTTTTAGCCAAATGTTGAGGTTTGCAAAGGATTCTGGGTAACAGAACCTGGTCCGAGCCACACAAGTCACCCCATCTTGGATTCCCCTAGGTCTCTAGTTTTTAGAAATGCACAGGTTTGGTAGGTTTCCCTAGGTGGCGGCTGAGCTACAGGCCAAAATCTACAGGTAGGCACTTTGCAAAAAACACCTCTGTTTTCCTTCAAAAATTTGGCTGTGCCCACGTTGCGCTTTGGGGCTTTTCCTGTCGCGGGCGCTAGGCCTACCCACACAAGTGAGGTATCATTTTTATCAGGAGACGTGGGGGAACGCTGGGTGGAAGGAAATTTGTGGCTCCTCTCAGATTCCAGAACTTTCTGCCACAGAAATGTGAGGAACATGTGTTTTTTTAGCCAAATTCTGAGGTTTGCAAAGGATTCTGGGTAACAGAACCTGGTCCGAGCCACACAAGTCACCCCATCTTGGATTCCCCTAGGTCTCTAGTTTTCAGAAATGCACAGGTTTGGTAGGTTTCCCTAGGTGGCGGCTGAGCTACAGGCCAAAATCTACAGGTAGGCACTTTGCAAAAAACACCGATGTTTTCCTTCAAAAATTTGGCTGTGTCCACGTTGCGCTTTGGGGCGTTTCCTGTCGCGGGCGCTAGGCCTACCCACACAAGTGAGGTATAATTTTTATCGGGAGACGTGGGGGAACGCTGGGTGGAAGGAAATTTGTGGCTCCTCTCAGATTCCAGAACTTTCTGCCACAGAAATGTGAGGAACATGTGTTTTTTTAGCCAAATTTTTAGGTTTGCAAAGGATTCTGGGTAACAGAACCTGGTCCGAGCCACACAAGTCACCCCATGTTGGATTCCCCTCAGTCTCTAGTTTTCAGAAATGCACAGGTTTGGTAGGTTTCCCTAGGTGGTGGCTGAGCTACAGGCCAAAATCTACAGGTAGGCACTTTGCAAAAAACACCTCTGTTTTCCTTCAAAAATTTGGCTGTGTCCACGTTGCACTTTGGGGCGTTTTCTCTCGCGGGTGCTGGGCCTACCCACACAAGTGAGGTATCATTTTTATCGGGAGACGTGGGGGAACGCTGGGTGGAAGGAAATTTGTGGCTCCTCTCAGATTCCAGAACTTTCTGCCACAGAAATGTGAGGAACATGTGTTTTTTTAGCCAAATTTTTAGGTTTGCAAAGGATTCTGGGTAACAGAACCTGGTCCGAGCCACACAAGTCACCCCATCTTGGATTCCCCTAGGTCTCTAGTTTTCAGTAATGCACAGGTTTGGTAGGTTTTCCTAGGTGGCGGCTGAGCTACAGGCCAAAATCTACAGGTAGACATTTTGCAAAAAATACCTCTGTTTTCCTTCAAAAATTTGGCTGTGTCCACGTTGCGCTTTGGGGCATTTCCTGTCACGGGCGCTAGACCTACCCACACAAGTGAGGTATCATTTTTATCGGGAGACGTGGGGGAACGCTGGGTGGAAGGTAATTTGTGGCTCCTCTCAGATTCCAGAACTTTCTGCCACAGAAATGTGAGGAACATGTGTTTTTTTAGCCAAATTTTGAGGTTTGCAAAGGATTCTGGGTAACAGAACCTGGTCCGAGCCACACAAGTCACCCCATCTTGGATTCCCCTAGGTCTCTAGTTTTCAGAAATGCACAGGTTTGGTAGGTTTCCCTAGGTGGCGGCTGAGCTACAGGCCAAAATCTACAGGTAGACATTTTGCAAAAAATACCTCTGTTTTCCTTCAAAAATTTGGCTGTGTCCACGTTGCGCTTTGGGGCGTTTCCTGTCGCGGGCGCTAGGCCTACCCACACAAGTGAGGTATAATTTTTATCGGGAGACGTAGGGGAACGCTGGGTGGAGGGAAATTTGTGGCTCCTCTCAGATTCCAGAACTTTCTGCCACAGAAATGTGAGGAACATGTGTTTTTTTAGCCAAATTTTTAGGTTTGCAAAGGATTCTGGGTAACAGAACCTGGTCCGAGCCACACAAGTCACCCCATCTTAAATTCCCCTCGGTCTCTAGTTTTCAGAAATGCACAGGTTTGGTAGGTTTCCCTAGGTGGCGGCTGATCTACAGGCCAAAATCTACAGGTAGGCACTTTGCAAAAAACACCTCTGTTTTCCTTCAAAAATTTGGCTGTGTCCACGTTGCACTTTGGGGCGTTTTCTCTCGCGGGTGCTGGGCCTACCCACACAAGTGAGGTATCATTTTTATCGAGAGACGTGGGGGAACGCTGGGTGGAAGGAAATTTGTGGCTCCTCTCAGATTCCAGAACTTTCTGCCACAGAAATATGAGGAACATGTGTTTTTTTAGCCAAATTTTTAGGTTTGCAAAGGATTCTGGGTAACAGAACCTGGTCCGAGCCACACAAGTCACCCCATCTTGGATTCCCCTAGGTCTCTAGTTTTCAGAAATGCACAGGTTTGGTAGGTTTCCCTAGATGGCGGCTGAGCTACAGGCCAAAATCTACAGGTAGACATTTTGCAAAAAATACCTCTGTTTTCCTTCAAAAATTTGGCTGTGTCCACGTTGCGCTTTGGGGCGTTTCCTGTCGCAGGCGCTAGGCCTACCCACACAAGTGAGGTATCATTTTTATCGGGAGACGTGGGGGAACGCTGGGTGGAAGGTAATTAGTGGCTCCTCTCAGATTCCAGAACTTTCTGCCACAGAAATGTGAGGAACATGTGTTTTTTTAGCCAAATTTTGAGGTTTGCAAAGGATTCTGGGTAACAGAACCTGGTCCGAGCCACACAAGTCACCCCATCTTGGATTCCCCTAGGTCTCTAGTTTTTAGAAATGCACAGGTTTGGTAGGTTTCCCTAGGTGGCGGCTGAGCTACAGGCCAAAATCTACAGGTAGGCACTTTGCAAAAAACACCTCTGTTTTCCTTCAAAACTTTGGTTGTGTCCACGTTGCGCTTTGGGGCTTTTCCTGTCGCGGGCGCTAGGCCTACCCACACAAGTGAGGTATCATTTTTATCGGGAAACGTGGGGGAAAGCTGGGTGGAAGGAAATTTGTGGCTCCTCTCAGATTCCAGAACTTTCTGCCACAGAAATGTGAGGAACATGTGTTTTTTTAGCCAAATTCTGAGGTTTGCAAAGGATTCTGGGTAACAGAACCTGGTCCGAGCCACACAAGTCACCCCATCTTGGATTCCCCTAGGTCTCTAGTTTTCATAAATGCACAGGTTTGGTAGGTTTCCCTATGTGGCGGCTGAGCTACAGGCCAAAATCTACAGGTAGGCACTTTGCAAAAAACACTGATGTTTTCCTTCAAAAATTTGGCTGTGTCCACGTTGCGCTTTGGGGCGTTTCCTGTCGCGGGCGCTAGGCCTACCCACACAAGTGAGGTATAATTTTTATCGGGAGACGTGGGGGAACGCTGGGTGGAAGGAAATTTGTGGCTCCTCTCAGATTCCAGAACTTTCTGCCACAGAAATGTGAGGAACATGTGTTTTTTTAGCCAAATGTTTACGTTTGCAAAGGATTCTGGGTAACAGAACCTGGTCCGAGCCACACAAGTCACCCCATCTTGGATTCCCCTAGGTCTCTAGTATACAGAAATGCACAGGTTTGGTAGGTTTCCCTAGGTGGCGGCTGAGCTACAGGCCAAAATCTACAGGTAGGCACTTTGCAAAAAACACTGATGTTTTCCTTCAAAAATTTGGCTGTGTCCACGTTGCGCTTTGGGGCGTTTCCTCTTGTGGGTGCTGGGCCTACCCACACAAGTGAGGTATCATTTTTATCGGGAGACGTGGGGGAACGCTGGGTGGAAGGAAATTTGTGGCTCCTCTCAGATTCCAGAACTTTCTGCCACAGAAATGTGAGGAACATGTGTTTTTTTTAGCCACATTTTGAGGTTTGCAAAGGATTCTGGGTAACAGAACCTGGTCCGAGCCACACAAGTCACCCCATCTTGGATTCCCCTAGGTCTCTAGTTTTCAGAAATGCACAGGTTTGGTAGGTTTCCCTAGGTGGCGGCTGAGCTACAGGCCAAAATCTACAGGTAGGCACTTTGCAAAAAACACCTCTGTTTTCCTTCAAAAATTTGGCTGTGTCCACGTTGCGCTTTGGGGCGTTTCCTGTCGCGGGCGCTAGGCCTACCCACACAAGTGAGGTATCATTTTTATCGGGAGACGTGGGGGAACGTTGGGTGGAAGGAAATTTGTGGCTCCTCTCAGATTCCAGAACTTTCTGCCACAGAAATGTGAGGAATATGCGTTTTTTGCCAAATTCTGAGGTTTGCAAAGGATTCTGGGTAACAGAACCTGGTCCGAGCCACACAAGTCACCCCTCTTGGATTCCCCTAGGTCTCTAGTTTTCAGAAATGCACAGGTTTGGTAGGTTTCCCTAGGTGGCGGCTGAGCTACAGGCCAAAATCTACAGGTAGGCACTTTGCAAAAAACACCTCTGTTTTCCTTCAAAAATGTGGCTGTGTCCACGTTGCGCTTTGGGGCGTTTCCTGTCGCGGGCGCTAGGCCTACCCACACAAGTGAGGTATCATTTTTATCGGGAGACGTGGGGGAACGCTGGGTGGAAGGAAATTTGTGGCTCCTCTCAGATTCCAGAACTTTCTGCCACAGAAATGTGAGGAACATGTGGTTTTTTAGCCAAATTTTGAGGTTTGCAAAGGATTCTGGGTAACAGAATCTGGTCCGAGCCACACAAGTCACCCCATCTTGGATTCCCCTAGGTCTCTAGTTTTCAGAAATGCACAGGTTTGGTAGGTTTCCCTAGGTGGCGGCTGAGCTACAGGCCAAAATCTACAGGTAGGCACTTTGCAAAAAACACCTCTGTTTTCCTTCAAAAATTTGGCTGTGTCCACGTTGCGCTTTGGGGCGTTTCCTCTCGCGGGCGCTGGGCCTACCCACACAAGTGAGGTATCATTTTTATCGGGAGACATGGGGGAACGCTGGGTGGAAGGAAATTTGTGGCCCCTCTCAGATTCCAGAACTTTCTGCCATAGAAATGTGAGGAACATGTGTTTTTTTAGCCAAATTTTGAGGTTTGCGAAGGATTCTGGGTAACAGAACCTGGTCCGAGCCACACAAGTCACCTCATCTTGGATTCCCCTAGATCTCTAGTTTTCAGAAATGCACAGGTTTGGTAGGTTTCCCTAGGTGGCGGCTGAGCTACAGGCCAAAATCTACAGGTAGGCACTTTGCAAAAAACACCTCTGTTTTCCTTCAAAAATTTGGCTGTGTCCACGTTGCGCTTTGAGGCGTTTCCTGTCGCGGGCGCTAGGCCTACCCACACAAGTGAGGTATCATTTTTATCGGGAGACGTGGGGGAACGCTGGGTGGAAGGAATTTTGTGGCTCCTCTCAGATTCCAGAACTTTCTGCCACAGAAATGTGAGGAACATGTGTTTTTTTAGCCAAATTTTGAGGTTTGCAAAGGATTCTGGGTAACAGAACCTGGTCCGAGCAACACAAGTCACCCCATCTTGGATTCCCCTAGGTCTCTAGTTTTCAGAAATGCACAGGTTTGGTAGGTTTCCCTAGGTGGCGGCTGAGCTACAGGCCAAAATCTACAGGTAGACATTTTGCAAAAAATACCTCTGTTTTCCTTCAAAAATTTGGCTGTGTCCACGTTGCGCTTTGGGGCGTTTCCTGTCGCGGGCGCTAGGCCTACCCACACAAGTGAGGTATAATTTTTATCGGGAGACGTGGGGGAACGCTGGGTGGAAGGAAATTTGTGGCTCCTCTCAGATTCCAGAACTTTCTGCCACAGAAATGTGAGGAACATGTGTTTTTTTAGCCAAATTTTGAGGTTTGCAGAGGATTCTGGGTAACAGAACCTGGTCCGAGCCACACAAGTCACCCCATCTTGGATTCCCCTAGGTCTCTAGTTTTCAGAAATGCACAGGTTTGGTAGGTTTCCCTAGGTGGCGGCTGAGCTACAGGCCAAAATCTACAGGTAGGCACTTTGCAAAAAACACCGATGTTTTCCTTCAAAAATTTGGCTGTGTCCACGTTGCGCTTTGGGGCGTTTCCTGTCGCGGGCGCTAGGCCTACCCACACAAGTGAGGTATAATTTTAATCGGGAGACGTAGGGGAACGCTGGGTGGAAGGAAATTTGTGGCTCCTCTCAGATTCCAGAACTTTCTGCCACAGAAATGTGAGGAACATGTGTTTTTTTAGCCACATTTTTAGGTTTGCAAAGGATTCTGGGTAACAGAACCTGGTCCGAGCCACACAAGTCACCCCATCTTGGATTCCCCTCGGTCTCTAGTTTTCAGAAATGCACAGGTTTGGTAGGTTTCCCTAGGTGGCGGCTGATCTACAGGCCAAAATCTACAGGTAGGCACTTTGCAAAAAACACCTCTGTTTTCCTTCAAAAATTTGGCTGTGTCCACGTTGCACTTTGGGGCGTTTTCTCTCGCGGGTGCTGGGCCTACCCACACAAGTGAGGTATCATTTTTATCGGGAGACGTGGGGGAACGCTGGGTGGAAGGAAATTTGTGGCTCCTCTCAGATTCCAGAACTTTCTGCCACAGAAATGTGAGGAACATGTGTTTTTTTAGCCAAATTTTTAGGTTTGCAAAGGATTCTGGGTACCAGAACCTGGTCCGAGCCTCCCAAGTCACCCCATCTTGGATTCCCCTAGGTCTCTAGTTTTCAGAAATGCACAGGTTTGGTAGGTTTCCCTAGATGGCGGCTGAGCTACAGGCCAAAATCTACAGGTTAGACATTTTGCAAAAAATACCTCTGTTTTCCTTCAAAAATTTGGCTGTGTCCACGTTGCGCTTTGGGGCGTTTCCTGTCGCGGGCGCTAGGCCTACCCACACAAGTGAGGTATCATTTTTATCGGGAGACGTGGGGGAACGCTGGGTGGAAGGTAATTAGTGGCTCCTCTCAGATTCCAGAACTTTCTGCCACAGAAATGTGAGGAACATGTGTTTTTTTAGCCAAATTTTGAGGTTTGCAAAGGATTCTGGGTAACAGAACCTGGTCCGAGCCACTCAAGTCACCCCATCTTGGATTCCCCTAGGTCTCTAGTTTTTAGAAATGCACAGGTTTGGTAGGTTTCCCTAGGTGGCGGCTGAGCTACAGGCCAAAATCTACAGGTAGGCACTTTGCAAAAAACACCTCTGTTTTCCTTCAAAAATTTGGCTGTGTCCACGTTGCGCTTTGGGGCTTTTCCTGTCGCGGGCGCTAGGCCTACCCACACAAGTGAGGTATAATTTTTATCGGGAAACGTGGGGGAACGCTGGGTGGAAGGAAATTTGTGGCTCCTCTCAGATTCCAGAACTTTCTGCCACAGAAATGTGAGGAACATGTGTTTTTTTAGCCAAATTCTGAGGTTTGCAAAGGATTCTGGGTAACAGAACCTGGTCCGAGCCACACAAGTCACCCCATCTTGGATTCCCCTAGGTCTCTAGTTTTCATAAATGCACAGGTTTGGTAGGTTTCCCTAGGTGGCGGCTGAGCTACAGGCCAAAATCTACAGGTAGGCACTTTGCAAAAAACACCGATGTTTTCCTTCAAAAATTTGGCTGTGTCCACGTTGCGCTTTGGGGCGTTTCCTGTCGCGGGCGCTAGGCCTACCCACACAAGTGAGGTATCATTTTTATCGGGAGACGTGGGGGAACGCTGGGTGGAAGGAAATTTGTGGCTCCTCTCAGATTCCAGAACTTTCTGCCACAGAAATGTGAGGAACATGTGTTTTTTTAGCCAAATGTTTACGTTTGCAAAGGATTCTGGGTAACAGAACCTGGTCCGACCCACACAAGTCACCCCATCTTGGATTCCCCTAGGTCTCTAGTGTTCAGAAATGCACAGGTTTGGTAGGTTTCCCTAGGTGGCGGCTGAGCTACAGGCCAAAATCTACAGGTAGGCACTTTGCAAAAAACACCTCTGTTTTCCTTCAAAAATTTGGCTGTGTCCACGTTGCGCTTTGGGGCGTTTCCTCTCGTGGGTGCTGGGCCTACCCACACAAGTGAGGTATCATTTTTATCGGGAGACGTGGGGGAACGCTGGGTGGAAGGAAATTTGTGGCTCCTCTCAGATTCCAGAACTTTCTGCCACAGAAATGTGAGGAACATGTGTTTTTTTTAGCCACATTTTGAGGTTTGCAAAGGATTCTGGGTAACAGAACCTGGTCCGAGCCACACAAGTCACCCCATCTTGGATTCCCCTAGGTCTCTAGTTTTCAGAAATGCACAGGTTTGGTAGGTTTCCCTAGGTGGCGGCTGAGCTACAGGCCAAAATCTACAGGTAGGCACTTTGCAAAAAACACCTCTGTTTTCCTTCAAAAATTTGGCTGTGTCCACGTTGCGCTTTGGGGCGTTTCCTGTCGCGGGTGCTGGGCCTACCCACACAAGTGAGGTATCATTTTTATCGGGAGACGTGGGGGAACGCTGGGTGGAAGGAAATTTGTGGCTCCTCTCAGATTCCAGAACTTTCTGCCACAGAAATGTGAGGAATATGCGTTTTTTGCCAAATTCTGAGGTTTGCAAAGGATTCTGGGTAACAGAACCTGGTCCGAGCCACACAAGTCACCCCATCTTGGATTCCCCTAGGTCTCTAGTTTTCAGAAATGCACAGGTTTGGTAGGTTTCCCTAGGTGGCGGCTGAGCTACAGGCCAAAATCTACAGGTAGGCACTTTGCAAAAAACACCTCTGTTTTCCTTAAAAAATTTGGCTGTGTCCACGTTGCGCTTTGGGGCGTTTCCTCTCGCGGGCGCTGGGCCTACCCACACAAGTGAGGTATCATTTTTATCGGGAGACATGGGGGAACGCTGGGTGGAAGGAAATTTGTGGCCCCTCTCAGATTCCAGAACTTTCTGCCACAGAAATGTGAGGAACATGTGTTTTTTTAGCCAAATTTTGAGGTTTGCGAAGGATTCTGGGTAACAGAACCTGGTCCGAGCCACACAAGTCACCTCATCTTGGATTCCCCTAGATCTCTAGTTTTCAGAAATGCACAGGTTTGGTAGGTTTCCCTAGGTGGCGGCTGAGCTACAGGCCAAAATCTACAGGTAGACATTTTGCAAAAAATACCTCTGTTTTCCTTCAAAAATTTGGCTGTGTCCACGTTGCGCTTTGGGGCGTTTCCTGTCGCGGGCGCTAGGCCTACCCACACAAGTGAGGTATAATTTTTATCGGGAGACGTGGGGGAACGCTGGGTGGAAGGAAATTTGTGGCTCCTCTCAGATTCCAGAACTTTCTGCCACAGAAATGTGAGGAACATGTGTTTTTTTAGCCAAATTTTGAGGTTTGCAAAGGATTCTGGGTAACAGAACCTGGTCCGAGCCACACAAGTCACCACATCTTGGATTCCCCTAGGTCTCTAGTTTTCATAAATGCACAGGTTTGGTAGGTTTCCCTAGGTGGCGGCTGAGCTACAGGCCAAAATCTACAGGTAGGCACTTTGCAAAAAACACCGATGTTTTCCTTCAAAAATTTGGCTGTGTCCACGTTGCGCTTTGGGGCGTTTCCTGTCGCGGGCGCTAGGCCTACCCACACAAGTGAGGTATAATTTTTATCGGGAGACGTGGGGGAACGCTGGGTGGAAGGAAATTTGTGGCTCCTCTCAGATTCCAGAACTTTCTGCCACAGAAATGTGAGGAACATGTGTTTTTTAGCCAAATGTTTACGTTTGCAAAGGATTCTGGGTAACAAAACCTGGTCCGAGCCACACAAGTCACCCCATCTTGGATTCCCCTAGGTCTCTAGTGTTCAGAAATGCACAGGTTTGGTAGGTTTCCCTAGGTGGCGGCTGAGCTACAGGCCAAAATCTACAGGTAGGCACTTTGCAAAAAACACCTCTGTTTTCCTTAAAAAATTTGGCTGTGTCCACGTTGCGCTTTGGGGCGTTTCCTCTCGTGGGTGCTGGGCCTACCCACACAAGTGAGGTATCATTTTTATCGGGAGACGTGGGGGAACGCTGGGTGGAAGGAAATTTGTGGCTCCTCTCAGATTCCAGAACTTTCTGCCACAGAAATGTGAGGAACATGTGTTTTTTTTAGCCACATTTTGAGGTTTGCAAAGGATTCTGGGTAACAGAACCTGGTCCGAGCCACACAAGTCACCCCATCTTGGATTCCCCTAGGTCTCTAGTTTTCAGAAATGCACAGGTTTGGTAGGTTTCCCTAGGTGGCGGCTGAGCTACAGGCCAAAATCTACAGGTAGGCACTTTGCAAAAAACACCTCTGTTTTCCTTCAAAAATTTGGCTGTGTCCACGTTGCGCTTTGGGGCGTTTCCTGTCGCGGGCGCTAGGCCTACCCACACAAGTGAGGTATCATTTTTATCGGGAGACGTGGGGGAACGCTGGGTGGAAGGAAATTTGTGGCTCCTCTCAGATTCCAGAACTTTCTGCCACAGAAATGTGAGGAATATGCGTTATTTGCCAAATTCTGAGGTTTGCAAAGGATTCTGGGTAACAGAACCTGGTCCGAGCCACACAAGTGACCCCATCTTGGATTCCCCTAGGTCTCTAGTTTTCAGAAATGCACAGGTTTGGTAGGTTTCCCTAGGTGGCGGCTGAGCTACAGGCCAAAATCTACAGGTAGGCACTTTGCAAAAAACACCTCTGTTTTCCTTAAAAAATTTGGCTGTGTCCACGTTGCGCTTTGGGGCATTTCCTCTCGCGGGCGCTGGGCCTACCCACACAAGTGAGGTATCATTTTTATCGGGAGACGTGGGGGAACGCTGGGTGGAAGGAAATTTGTGGCCCCTCTCAGATTCCAGAACTTTCTGCCATAGAAATGTGAGGAACATGTGTTTTTTTAGCCAAATTTTGAGGTTTGCGAAGGATTCTGGGTAACAGAACCTGGTCCGAGCCACACAAGTCACCTCATCTTGGATTCCCCTAGATCTCTAGTTTTCAGAAATGCACAGGTTTGGTAGGTTTCCCTAGGTGGCGGCTGAGCTACAGGCCAAAATCTACAGGTAGGCACTTTGCAAAAAACACCTCTGTTTTCCTTAAAAAATTTGGCTGTGTCCACGTTGCGCTTTGGGGCGTTTCCTCTCGTGGGTGCTGGGCCTACCCACACAAGTGAGGTATCATTTTTATCGGGAGACGTGGGGGAACGCTGGGTGGAAGGAAATTTGTGGCTCCTCTCAGATTCCAGAACTTTCTGCCACAGAAATGTGAGGAACATGTGTTTTTTTTAGCCACATTTTGAGGTTTGCAAAGGATTCTGGGTAACAGAACCTGGTCCGAGCCACACAAGTCACCCCATCTTGGATTCCCCTAGGTCTCTAGTTTTCAGAAATGCACAGGTTTGGTAGGTTTCCCTAGGTGGCGGCTGAGCTACAGGCCAAAATCTACAGGTAGGCACTTTGCAAAAAACACCTCTGTTTTCCTTCAAAAATTTGGCTGTGTCCACGTTGCGCTTTGGGGCGTTTCCTGTCGCGGGCGCTAGGCCTACCCACACAAGTGAGGTATCATTTTTATCGGGAGACGTGGGGGAACGCTGGGTGGAAGGAAATTTGTGGCTCCTCTCAGATTCCAGAACTTTCTGCCACAGAAATGTGAGGAATATGCGTTTTTTGCCAAATTCTGAGGTTTGCAAAGGATTCTGGGTAACAGAACCTGGTCCGAGCCACACAAGTCACCCCATCTTGGATTCCCCTAGGTCTCTAGTTTTCAGAAATGCACAGGTTTGGTAGGTTTCCCTAGGTGGCGGCTGAGCTACAGGCCAAAATCTACAGGTAGGCACTTTGCAAAAAACACCTCTGTTTTCCTTAAAAAATTTGGCTGTGTCCACGTTGCGCTTTGGGGCGTTTCCTCTCGCGGGCGCTGGGCCTACCCACACAAGTGAGGTATCATTTTTATCGGGAGACGTGGGGGAACGCTGGGTGGAAGGAAATTTGTGGCCCCTCTCAGATTCCAGAACTTTCTGCCATAGAAATGTGAGGAACATGTGTTTTTTTAGCCAAATTTTGAGGTTTGCGAAGGATTCTGGGTAACAGAACCTGGTCCGAGCCACACAAGTCACCTCATCTTGGATTCCCCTAGATCTCTAGTTTTCAGAAATGCACAGGTTTGGTAGGTTTCCCTAGGTGGCGGCTGAGCTACAGGCCAAAATCTACAGGTAGACATTTTGCAAAAAATACCTCTGTTTTCCTTCAAAAATTTGGCTGTGTCCACGTTGCGCTTTGGGGCGTTTCCTGTCGCGGGCGCTAGGCCTACCCACACAAGTGAGGTATAATTTTTATCGGGAGACGTGGGGGAACGCTGGGTGGAAGGAAATTTGTGGCTCCTCTCAGATTCCAGAACTTTCTGCCACAGAAATGTGAGGAACATGTGTTTTTTTAGCCAAATTTTGAGGTTTGCAAAGGATTCTGGGTAACAGAACCTGGTCCGAGCCACACAAGTCACCCCATCTTGGATTCCCCTAGGTCTCTAGTTTTCAGAAATGCACAGGTTTGGTAGGTTTCCCTAGGTGGCGGCTGAGCTACAGGCCAAAATCTACAGGTAGGCACTTTGCAAAAAACACCTCTGTTTTCCTTCAAAAATTTGGCTGTGTCCACGTTGCGCTTTGGGGCGTTTCCTGTCGCGGGCGCTAGGCCTACCCACACAAGTGAGGTATAATTTTTATCGGGAGACGTGGGGGAACGCTGGGTGGAAGGAAATTTGTGGCTCCCCTCAGATTCCAGAACTTTCTGCCACAGAAATGTGAGGAACATGTGTTTTTTTAGCCAACTTTTGAGGTTTGCAAAGGATTCTGGTTAACAGAACCTGGTCCGAGCCACACAAGTCACCCCATCTTAGATTCCCCTAGGTCTCAAGTTTTCATAAATGCACAGGTTTGGTAGGTTTCCCTAGGTGGCGGCTGAGCTACAGGCCAAAATCTACAGGTAGGCACTTTGCAAAAAACACCTCTGTTTTCCTTCAAAAATTTGGCTGTGTCCACGTTGCGCTTTGGGGCGTTTCCTGTCGCGGGCGCTAGGCCTACCCACACAAGTGAGGTATCATTTTTATCGGGAGACGTGGGGGAACGCTGGGTGGAAGGAAATTTGTGGCTCCTCTCAGATTCCAGAACTTTCTGCCACAGAAATGTGGGGAACATGTGTTTTTTTTAGCCAAATTTTGAGGTTTGCAAAGGATTCTGGGTACCACAACCTGGTCCGAGCCACACAAGTCACCCCATCTTGGATTCCCCTAGGTCTCTAGTTTTCAGAAATGCACAGGTTTGGTAGGTTTCCCTAGGTGGCGGCTGAGCTACAGGCCAAAATCTACAGGTAGGCTCTTTGCAAAAAACACCTCTGTTTTCTTTCAAAAATTTGGCTGTGTCCACATTGCGCTTTGGGGCGTTTCCTGTCGCGGGCGCTAGGCCTACCCACACAAGTGAGGTATCATTTTTATTGGGACACGTGGGGGAACGCTGGGTGGAAGGAAATTTGTGGCTCCTCTCAGATTCCAGAACTTTCTGCCACAGAAATGTGAGGAACATGTGTTTTTTTAGCCAAATTTTTAGGTTTGCAAAGGATTCTGGGTAACAGAACCTGGTCCGAGCCACACAAGTCACCCCATCTTGGATTCCCCTAGGTCTCTAGTTTTCAGAAATGCACAGGTTTGGTAGGTTTCCCTAGGTGGCGGCTGAGCTACAGGCCAAAATCTACAGGTAGGCACTTTGCAAAAAACACCTCTGTTTTCCTTCAAAAATGTGGCTGTGTCCACGTTGCGCTTTGGGGCGTTTCCTGTCGCGGGCGCTAGGCCTACCCACACAAGTGAGGTATCATTTTTATTGGGACACGTGGGGGAACGCTGGGTGGAAGGAAATTTGTGGCTCCTCTCAGATTCCAGAACTTTCTGCCACAGAAATGTGAGGAACATGTGTTTTTTTAGCCAAATTTTTAGGTTTGCAAAGGATTCTGGGTAACAGAACCTGGTCCGAGCCACACAAGTCACCCCATCTTGGATTCCCCTAGGTCTCTAGTTTTCAGAAATGCACAGGTTTGGTAGGTTTCCCTAGGTGGCGGCTGAGCTACAGGCCAAAATCTACAGGTAGGCACTTTGCAAAAAACACCTCTGTTTTCCTTCAAAAATGTGGCTGTGTCCACGTTGCGCTTTGGGGCGTTTCCTGTCGCGGGCGCTAGGCCTACCCACACAAGTGAGGTATCATTTTTATCGGGAGACGTGGGGGAACGCTGGGTGGAAGGAAATTTGTGGCTCCTCTCAGATTCCAGAACTTTCTGCCACAGAAATGTGAGGAACATGTGTTTTTTTAGCCAAATTTTGAGGTTTGCAAAGGATTCTGGGTAACAGAACCTGGTCCGAGCCACACAAGTCACCCCATCTTGGATTCCCCTAGGTCTCTAGTTTTCAGAAATGCACAGGTTTGGTAGGTTTCCCTAGGTGGCGGCTGAGCTACAGGCCAAAATCTACAGGGAGGCACTTTGCAAAAAACACCTCTGTTTTCCTTCAAAAATTTGGCTGTGTCCACGTTGCGCTTTGGGGCGTTTCCTGTCGCGGGCGCTAGGCCTACCCACACAAGTGAGGTATCATTTTTATCGGGAGACGTGGGGGAACGCTGGGTGGAAGGAAACTTGTGGCTCCTCTCAGATTCCAGAACTTTCTGCCACAGAAATGTGAGGAACATGTGTTTTTTTAGCCAAATTTTGAGGTTTGCAAAGGATTCTGGGTAACAGAACCTGGTCCGAGCCACACAAGTCACCCCATCTTGGATTCCCCTAGGTCTCTAGTTTTCAGAAATGCACAGGTTTGGTAGGTTTCCCTAGGTGGCGGCTGAGCTACAGGCCAAAATCTACAGGGAGGCACTTTGCAAAAAACACCTCTGTTTTCCTTCAAAAATTTGGCTGTGTCCACTTTGCGCTTTGGGGCTTTTCCTGTCGCGGGCGCTAGGCCTACCCACACAAGTGAGGTATCATTTTTATCGGGAGACGTGGGGGAACGCTGGGTGGAAGGAAATTTGTGGCTCCTCTCAGATTCCAGAACTTTCTGCCACAGAAATGTGAGGAACATGTGTTTTTTTAGCCAAATTTTGAGGTTTGCAAAGGATTCTGGGTAACAGAACCTGGTCCGAGCCACACAAGTCACCCCATCTTGGATTCCCCTAGGTCTCTAGTTTTCAGAAATGCACAGGTTTGGTAGGTTTCCCTAGGTGGCGGTTGAGCTACAGGCCACAATCTACAGGTAGACATTTTGCAAAAAACACCTCTGTTTTCCTTCAAAAATTTGGCTGTGTCCACGTTGCACTTTGGGGCGTTTCCTGTCGCGGGCGCTAGGCCTACCCACACAAGTGAGGTATCATTTTTATCGGGAGACGTGGGGGAACGCTGGGTGGAAGGTAATTTGTGGCTCCTCTCAGATTCCAGAACTTTCTGCCACAGAAATGTGAGGAACATGTGTTTTTTTAGCCAAATTTTGAGGTTTGCAAAGGATTCTGGGTAACAGAACCTGGTCCGAGCCACACAAGTCACCCCATCTTGGATTCCCCTAGGTCTCTAGTTTTTAGAAATGCACAGGTTTGGTAGGTTTCCCTAGGTGGCGGCTGAGCTACAGGCCAAAATCTACAGGTAGGCACTTTGCAAAAAACACCTCTGTTTTCCTTCAAAAATTTGGCTGTGCCCACGTTGCGCTTTGGGGCTTTTCCTGTCGCGGGCGCTAGGCCTACCCACACAAGTGAGGTATCATTTTTATCAGGAGACGTGGGGGAACGCTGGGTGGAAGGAAATTTGTGGCTCCTCTCAGATTCCAGAACTTTCTGCCACAGAAATGTGAGGAACATGTGTTTTTTTAGCCAAATTCTGAGGTTTGCAAAGGATTCTGGGTAACAGAACCTGGTCCGAGCCACACAAGTCACCCCATCTTGGATTCCCCTAGGTCTCTAGTTTTCAGAAATGCACAGGTTTGGTAGGTTTCCCTAGGTGGCGGCTGAGCTACAGGCCAAAATCTACAGGTAGGCACTTTGCAAAAAACACCTATGTTTTCCTTCAAAAATTTGGCTGTGTCCATGTTGCGCTTTGGGGCGTTTCCTGTCGCGGGCGCTAGGCCTACCCACACAAGTGAGGTATAATTTTTATCGGGAGACGTGGGGGAACGCTGGGTGGAAGGAAATTTGTGGCTCCTCTCAGATTCCAGAACTTTCTGCCACAGAAATGTGAGGAACATGTTTTTTTTTAGCCAAATTTTTAGGTTTGCAAAGGATTCTGGGTAACAGAACCTGGTCCGAGCCACACAAGTCACCCCATCTTGGATTCCCCTAGGTCTCTAGTTTTCAGAAATGCACAGGTTTGGTAGGTTTCCCTAGGTGGCGGCTGAGCTACAGGCCAAAATCTACAGGTAGGCACTTTGCAAAAAACACCTCTTTTTTCCTTCAAAAATTTGGCTGTGTCCACGTTGCGCTTTGGGGCGTTTTCTCTCGCGGGTGCTGGGCCTACCCACAGAAGTGAGGTATCATTTTTATCGGGAGACGTGGGGGAACGCTGGGTGGAAGGAAATTTGTGGCTCCTCTCAGATTCCAGAACTTTCTGCCACAGAAATGTGAGGAACATGTGTTTTTTTAGCCAAATGTTGAGGTTTGCAAAGGATTCTGGGTAACAGAACCTGGTCCGAGCCACACAAGTCACCCCATCTTGGATTCCCCTAGGTCTCTAGTTTTTAGAAATGCACAGGTTTGGTAGGTTTCCCTAGGTGGCGGCTGAGCTACAGGCCAAAATCTACAGGTAGGCACTTTGCAAAAAACACCTCTGTTTTCCTTCAAAAATTTGGCTGTGCCCACGTTGCGCTTTGGGGCTTTTCCTGTCGCGGGCGCTAGGCCTACCCACACAAGTGAGGTATCATTTTTATCGGGAGACGTGGGGGAACGCTGGGTGGAAGGAAATTTGTGGCTCCTCTCAGATTCCAGAACTTTCTGCCACAGAAATGTGAGGAACATGTGTTTTTTTAGCCAAATTCTGAGGTTTGCAAAGGATTCTGGGTTACAGAACCTGGTCCGAGCCACACAAGTCACCCCATCTTGGATTCCCCTAGGTCTCTAGTTTTCATAAATGCACAGGTTTGGTGGGTTTCCCTAGGTGGCGGCTGAGCTACAGGCCAAAATCTACAGGTAGGCACTTTGCAAAAAACACCGATGTTTTCCTTCAAAAATTTGGCTGTGTCCACGTTGCGCTTTGGGGCGTTTCCTGTCGCGGGCGCTAGGCCTACCCACACAAGTGAGGTATAATTTTTATCGGGAGACGTGGGGGAACGCTGGGTGGAAGGAAATTTGTGGCTCCTCTCAGATTCCAGAACTTTCTGCCACAGAAATGTGAGGAACATGTGTTTTTTTAGCCAAATTTTTAGGTTTGCAAAGGATTCTGGGTAACAGAACCTGGTCCGAGCCACACAAGTCACCCCATGTTGGATTCCCCTCGGTCTCTAGTTTTCAGAAATGCACAGGTTTGGTAGGTTTTCCTAGGTGGCGGCTGAGCTACAGGCCAAAATCTACAGGTAGACATTTTGCAAAAAATACCTCTGTTTTCCTTCAAAAATTTGGCTGTGTCCACGTTGCGCTTTGGGGCGTTTCCTGTCACGGGCGCTAGACCTACCCACACAAGTGAGGTATCATTTTTATCGGGAGACGTGGGGGAACGCTGGGTGGAAGGTAATTTGTGGCTCCTCTCAGATTCCAGAACTTTCTGCCACAGAAATGTGAGGAACATGTGTTTTTTTAGCCAAATTTTGAGGTTTGCAAAGGATTCTGGGTAACAGAACCTGGTCTGAGCCACACAAGTCACCCCATCTTGGATTCCCCTAGGTCTCTAGTTTTCAGAAATGCACAGGTTTGGTAGGTTTCCCTAGGTGGCGGCTGAGCTACAGGCCAAAATCTACAGGTAGACATTTTGCAAAAAATACCTCTGTTTTCCTTCAAAAATTTGGCTGTGTCCACGTTGCGCTTTGGGGCGTTTCCTGTCGCGGGCGCTAGGCCTACCCACACAAGTGAGGTATAATTTTTATCGGGAGACGTAGGGGAACGCTGGGTGGAAGGAAATTTGTGGCTCCTCTCAGATTCCAGAACTTTCTGCCACAGAAATGTGAGGAACATGTGTTTTTTTAGCCAAATTTTTAGGTTTGCAAAGGATTCTGGGTAACAGAACCTGGTCCGAGCCACACAAGTCACCCCATCTTGGATTCCCCTCGGTCTCTAGTTTTCAGAAATGCACAGGTTTGGTAGGTTTCCCTAGGTGGAGGCTGATCTACAGGCCAAAATCTACAGGTAGGCACTTTGCAAAAAACACCTCTGTTTTCCTTTAAAAATTTGGCTGTGTCCACGTTGCACTTTGGGGCGTTTTCTCTCGCGGGTGCTGGGCCTACCCACACAAGTGAGGTATCATTTTTATCGGGAGACGTGGGGGAACGCTGGGTGGAAGGAAATTTGTGGCTCTTCTCAGATTCCAGAACTTTCTGCCACAGAAATGTGAGGAACATGTGTTTTTTTAGCCAAATTTTTAGGTTTGCAAAGGATTCTGGGTAACAGAACCTGGTCCGAGCCACACAAGTCACCCCATCTTGGATTCCCCTAGGTCTCTAGTTTTCAGAAATGCACAGGTTTGGTAGGTTTCCCTAGGTGGCGGCTGAGCTACAGGCCAAAATCTACAGGTAGGCACTTTGCAAAAAACACCTCTGTTTTCCTTAAAAAATTTGGCTGTGTCCACGTTGCGCTTTGGGGCATTTCCTCTCGCGGGCGCTGGGCCTACCCACACAAGTGAGGTATCATTTTTATCGGGAGACGTGGGGGAACGCTGGGTGGAAGGAAATTTGTGGCCCCTCTCAGATTCCAGAACTTTCTGCCATAGAAATGTGAGGAACATGTGTTTTTTTAGCCAAATTTTGAGGTTTGCGAAGGATTCTGGGTAACAGAACCTGGTCCGAGCCACACAAGTCACCTCATCTTGGATTCCCCTAGATCTCTAGTTTTCAGAAATGCACAGGTTTGGTAGGTTTCCCTAGGTGGCGGCTGAGCTACAGGCCAAAATCTACAGGTAGGCACTTTGCAAAAAACACCTCTGTTTTCCTTAAAAAATTTGGCTGTGTCCACGTTGCGCTTTGGGGCGTTTCCTCTCGTGGGTGCTGGGCCTACCCACACAAGTGAGGTATCATTTTTATCGGGAGACGTGGGGGAACGCTGGGTGGAAGGAAATTTGTGGCTCCTCTCAGATTCCAGAACTTTCTGCCACAGAAATGTGAGGAACATGTGTTTTTTTTAGCCACATTTTGAGGTTTGCAAAGGATTCTGGGTAACAGAACCTGGTCCGAGCCACACAAGTCACCCCATCTTGGATTCCCCTAGGTCTCTAGTTTTCAGAAATGCACAGGTTTGGTAGGTTTCCCTAGGTGGCGGCTGAGCTACAGGCCAAAATCTACAGGTAGGCACTTTGCAAAAAACACCTCTGTTTTCCTTCAAAAATTTGGCTGTGTCCACGTTGCGCTTTGGGGCGTTTCCTGTCGCGGGCGCTAGGCCTACCCACACAAGTGAGGTATCATTTTTATCGGGAGACGTGGGGGAACGCTGGGTGGAAGGAAATTTGTGGCTCCTCTCAGATTCCAGAACTTTCTGCCACAGAAATGTGAGGAATATGCGTTTTTTGCCAAATTCTGAGGTTTGCAAAGGATTCTGGGTAACAGAACCTGGTCCGAGCCACACAAGTCACCCCATCTTGGATTCCCCTAGGTCTCTAGTTTTCAGAAATGCACAGGTTTGGTAGGTTTCCCTAGGTGGCGGCTGAGCTACAGGCCAAAATCTACAGGTAGGCACTTTGCAAAAAACACCTCTGTTTTCCTTAAAAAATTTGGCTGTGTCCACGTTGCGCTTTGGGGCGTTTCCTCTCGCGGGCGCTGGGCCTACCCACACAAGTGAGGTATCATTTTTATCGGGAGACGTGGGGGAACGCTGGGTGGAAGGAAATTTGTGGCCCCTCTCAGATTCCAGAACTTTCTGCCATAGAAATGTGAGGAACATGTGTTTTTTTAGCCAAATTTTGAGGTTTGCGAAGGATTCTGGGTAACAGAACCTGGTCCGAGCCACACAAGTCACCTCATCTTGGATTCCCCTAGATCTCTAGTTTTCAGAAATGCACAGGTTTGGTAGGTTTCCCTAGGTGGCGGCTGAGCTACAGGCCAAAATCTACAGGTAGACATTTTGCAAAAAATACCTCTGTTTTCCTTCAAAAATTTGGCTGTGTCCACGTTGCGCTTTGGGGCGTTTCCTGTCGCGGGCGCTAGGCCTACCCACACAAGTGAGGTATAATTTTTATCGGGAGACGTGGGGGAACGCTGGGTGGAAGGAAATTTGTGGCTCCTCTCAGATTCCAGAACTTTCTGCCACAGAAATGTGAGGAACATGTGTTTTTTTAGCCAAATTTTGAGGTTTGCAAAGGATTCTGGGTAACAGAACCTGGTCCGAGCCACACAAGTCACCCCATCTTGGATTCCCCTAGGTCTCTAGTTTTCAGAAATGCACAGGTTTGGTAGGTTTCCCTAGGTGGCGGCTGAGCTACAGGCCAAAATCTACAGGTAGGCACTTTGCAAAAAACACCTCTGTTTTCCTTCAAAAATTTGGCTGTGTCCACGTTGCGCTTTGGGGCGCTTCCTGTCGCGGGCGCTAGGCCTACCCACACAAGTGAGGTATAATTTTTATCGGGAGACGTGGGGGAACGCTGGGTGGAAGGAAATTTGTGGCTCCCCTCAGATTCCAGAACTTTCTGCCACAGAAATGTGAGGAACATGTGTTTTTTTAGCCAACTTTTGAGGTTTGCAAAGGATTCTGGTTAACAGAACCTGGTCCGAGCCACACAAGTCACCCCATCTTAGATTCCCCTAGGTCTCAAGTTTTCATAAATGCACAGGTTTGGTAGGTTTCCCTAGGTGGCGGCTGAGCTACAGGCCAAAATCTACAGGTAGGCACTTTGCAAAAAACACCTCTGTTTTCCTTCAAAAATTTGGCTGTGTCCACGTTGCGCTTTGGGGCGTTTCCTGTCGCGGGCGCTAGGCCTACCCACACAAGTGAGGTATCATTTTTATCGGGAGACGTGGGGGAACGCTGGGTGGAAGGAAATTTGTGGCTCCTCTCAGATTCCAGAACTTTCTGCCACAGAAATGTGGGGAACATGTGTTTTTTTTAGCCAAATTTTGAGGTTTGCAAAGGATTCTGGGTACCACAACCTGGTCCGAGCCACACAAGTCACCCCATCTTGGATTCCCCTAGGTCTCTAGTTTTCAGAAATGCACAGGTTTGGTAGGTTTCCCTAGGTGGCGGCTGAGCTACAGGCCAAAATCTACAGGTAGGCTCTTTGCAAAAAACACCTCTGTTTTCTTTCAAAAATTTGGCTGTGTCCACATTGCGCTTTGGGGCGTTTCCTGTCGCGGGCGCTAGGCCTACCCACACAAGTGAGGTATCATTTTTATTGGGACACGTGGGGGAACGCTGGGTGGAAGGAAATTTGTGGCTCCTCTCAGATTCCAGAACTTTCTGCCACAGAAATGTGAGGAACATGTGTTTTTTTAGCCAAATTTTTAGGTTTGCAAAGGATTCTGGGTAACAGAACCTGGTCCGAGCCACACAAGTCACCCCATCTTGGATTCCCCTAGGTCTCTAGTTTTCAGAAATGCACAGGTTTGGTAGGTTTCCCTAGGTGGCGGCTGAGCTACAGGCCAAAATCTACAGGTAGGCACTTTGCAAAAAACACCTCTGTTTTCCTTCAAAAATGTGGCTGTGTCCACGTTGCGCTTTGGGGCGTTTCCTGTCGCGGGCGCTAGGCCTACCCACACAAGTGAGGTATCATTTTTATTGGGACACGTGGGGGAACGCTGGGTGGAAGGAAATTTGTGGCTCCTCTCAGATTCCAGAACTTTCTGCCACAGAAATGTGAGGAACATGTGTTTTTTTAGCCAAATTTTTAGGTTTGCAAAGGATTCTGGGTAACAGAACCTGGTCCGAGCCACACAAGTCACCCCATCTTGGATTCCCCTAGGTCTCTAGTTTTCAGAAATGCACAGGTTTGGTAGGTTTCCCTAGGTGGCGGCTGAGCTACAGGCCAAAATCTACAGGTAGGCACTTTGCAAAAAACACCTCTGTTTTCCTTCAAAAATGTGGCTGTGTCCACGTTGCGCTTTGGGGCGTTTCCTGTCGCGGGCGCTAGGCCTACCCACACAAGTGAGGTATCATTTTTATCGGGAGACGTGGGGGAACGCTGGGTGGAAGGAAATTTGTGGCTCCTCTCAGATTCCAGAACTTTCTGCCACAGAAATGTGAGGAACATGTGTTTTTTTAGCCAAATTTTGAGGTTTGCAAAGGATTCTGGGTAACAGAACCTGGTCCGAGCCACACAAGTCACCCCATCTTGGATTCCCCTAGGTCTCTAGTTTTCAGAAATGCACAGGTTTGGTAGGTTTCCCTAGGTGGCGGCTGAGCTACAGGCCAAAATCTACAGGGAGGCACTTTGCAAAAAACACCTCTGTTTTCCTTCAAAAATTTGGCTGTGTCCACGTTGCGCTTTGGGGCGTTTCCTGTCGCGGGCGCTAGGCCTACCCACACAAGTGAGGTATCATTTTTATCGGGAGACGTGGGGGAACGCTGGGTGGAAGGAAACTTGTGGCTCCTCTCAGATTCCAGAACTTTCTGCCACAGAAATGTGAGGAACATGTGTTTTTTTAGCCAAATTTTGAGGTTTGCAAAGGATTCTGGGTAACAGAACCTGGTCCGAGCCACACAAGTCACCCCATCTTGGATTCCCCTAGGTCTCTAGTTTTCAGAAATGCACAGGTTTGGTAGGTTTCCCTAGGTGGCGGCTGAGCTACAGGCCAAAATCTACAGGGAGGCACTTTGCAAAAAACACCTCTGTTTTCCTTCAAAAATTTGGCTGTGTCCACTTTGCGCTTTGGGGCTTTTCCTGTCGCGGGCGCTAGGCCTACCCACACAAGTGAGGTATCATTTTTATCGGGAGACGTGGGGGAACGCTGGGTGGAAGGAAATTTGTGGCTCCTCTCAGATTCCAGAACTTTCTGCCACAGAAATGTGAGGAACATGTGTTTTTTTAGCCAAATTTTGAGGTTTGCAAAGGATTCTGGGTAACAGAACCTGGTCCGAGCCACACAAGTCACCCCATCTTGGATTCCCCTAGGTCTCTAGTTTTCAGAAATGCACAGGTTTGGTAGGTTTCCCTAGGTGGCGGTTGAGCTACAGGCCACAATCTACAGGTAGACATTTTGCAAAAAACACCTCTGTTTTCCTTCAAAAATTTGGCTGTGTCCACGTTGCACTTTGGGGCGTTTCCTGTCGCGGGCGCTAGGCCTACCCACACAAGTGAGGTATCATTTTTATCGGGAGACGTGGGGGAACGCTGGGTGGAAGGTAATTTGTGGCTCCTCTCAGATTCCAGAACTTTCTGCCACAGAAATGTGAGGAACATGTGTTTTTTTAGCCAAATTTTGAGGTTTGCAAAGGATTCTGGGTAACAGAACCTGGTCCGAGCCACACAAGTCACCCCATCTTGGATTCCCCTAGGTCTCTAGTTTTTAGAAATGCACAGGTTTGGTAGGTTTCCCTAGGTGGCGGCTGAGCTACAGGCCAAAATCTACAGGTAGGCACTTTGCAAAAAACACCTCTGTTTTCCTTCAAAAATTTGGCTGTGCCCACGTTGCGCTTTGGGGCTTTTCCTGTCGCGGGCGCTAGGCCTACCCACACAAGTGAGGTATCATTTTTATCAGGAGACGTGGGGGAACGCTGGGTGGAAGGAAATTTGTGGCTCCTCTCAGATTCCATAACTTTCTGCCACAGAAATGTGAGGAACATGTGTTTTTTTAGCCAAATTCTGAGGTTTGCAAAGGATTCTGGGTAACAGAACCTGGTCCGAGCCACACAAGTCACCCCATCTTGGATTCCCCTAGGTCTCTAGTTTTCAGAAATGCACAGGTTTGGTAGGTTTCCCTAGGTGGCGGCTGAGCTACAGGCCAAAATCTACAGGTAGGCACTTTGCAAAAAACACCTATGTTTTCCTTCAAAAATTTGGCTGTGTCCATGTTGCGCTTTGGGGCGTTTCCTGTCGCGGGCGCTAGGCCTACCCACACAAGTGAGGTATAATTTTTATCGGGAGACGTGGGGGAACGCTGGGTGGAAGGAAATTTGTGGCTCCTCTCAGATTCCAGAACTTTCTGCCACAGAAATGTGAGGAACATGTTTTTTTTTAGCCAAATTTTTAGGTTTGCAAAGGATTCTGGGTAACAGAACCTGGTCCGAGCCACACAAGTCACCCCATCTTGGATTCCCCTAGGTCTCTAGTTTTCAGAAATGCACAGGTTTGGTAGGTTTCCCTAGGTGGCGGCTGAGCTACAGGCCAAAATCTACAGGTAGGCACTTTGCAAAAAACACCTCTTTTTTCCTTCAAAAATTTGGCTGTGTCCACGTTGCGCTTTGGGGCGTTTTCTCTCGCGGGTGCTGGGCCTACCCACAGAAGTGAGGTATCATTTTTATCGGGAGACGTGGGGGAACGCTGGGTGGAAGGAAATTTGTGGCTCCTCTCAGATTCCAGAACTTTCTGCCACAGAAATGTGAGGAACATGTGTTTTTTTAGCCAAATGTTGAGGTTTGCAAAGGATTCTGGGTAACAGAACCTGGTCCGAGCCACACAAGTCACCCCATCTTGGATTCCCCTAGGTCTCTAGTTTTTAGAAATGCACAGGTTTGGTAGGTTTCCCTAGGTGGCGGCTGAGCTACAGGCCAAAATCTACAGGTAGGCACTTTGCAAAAAACACCTCTGTTTTCCTTCAAAAATTTGGCTGTGCCCACGTTGCGCTTTGGGGCTTTTCCTGTCGCGGGCGCTAGGCCTACCCACACAAGTGAGGTATCATTTTTATCGGGAGACGTGGGGGAACGCTGGGTGGAAGGAAATTTGTGGCTCCTCTCAGATTCCAGAACTTTCTGCCACAGAAATGTGAGGAACATGTGTTTTTTTAGCCAAATTCTGAGGTTTGCAAAGGATTCTGGGTTACAGAACCTGGTCCGAGCCACACAAGTCACCCCATCTTGGATTCCCCTAGGTCTCTAGTTTTCATAAATGCACAGGTTTGGTGGGTTTCCCTAGGTGGCGGCTGAGCTACAGGCCAAAATCTACAGGTAGGCACTTTGCAAAAAACACCGATGTTTTCCTTCAAAAATTTGGCTGTGTCCACGTTGCGCTTTGGGGCGTTTCCTGTCGCGGGCGCTAGGCCTACCCACACAAGTGAGGTATAATTTTTATCGGGAGACGTGGGGGAACGCTGGGTGGAAGGAAATTTGTGGCTCCTCTCAGATTCCAGAACTTTCTGCCACAGAAATGTGAGGAACATGTGTTTTTTTAGCCAAATTTTTAGGTTTGCAAAGGATTCTGGGTAACAGAACCTGGTCCGAGCCACACAAGTCACCCCATGTTGGATTCCCCTCGGTCTCTAGTTTTCAGAAATGCACAGGTTTGGTAGGTTTTCCTAGGTGGCGGCTGAGCTACAGGCCAAAATCTACAGGTAGACATTTTGCAAAAAATACCTCTGTTTTCCTTCAAAAATTTGGCTGTGTCCACGTTGCGCTTTGGGGCGTTTCCTGTCACGGGCGCTAGACCTACCCACACAAGTGAGGTATCATTTTTATCGGGAGACGTGGGGGAACGCTGGGTGGAAGGTAATTTGTGGCTCCTCTCAGATTCCAGAACTTTCTGCCACAGAAATGTGAGGAACATGTGTTTTTTTAGCCAAATTTTGAGGTTTGCAAAGGATTCTGGGTAACAGAACCTGGTCTGAGCCACACAAGTCACCCCATCTTGGATTCCCCTAGGTCTCTAGTTTTCAGAAATGCACAGGTTTGGTAGGTTTCCCTAGGTGGCGGCTGAGCTACAGGCCAAAATCTACAGGTAGACATTTTGCAAAAAATACCTCTGTTTTCCTTCAAAAATTTGGCTGTGTCCACGTTGCGCTTTGGGGCGTTTCCTGTCGCGGGCGCTAGGCCTACCCACACAAGTGAGGTATAATTTTTATCGGGAGACGTAGGGGAACGCTGGGTGGAAGGAAATTTGTGGCTCCTCTCAGATTCCAGAACTTTCTGCCACAGAAATGTGAGGAACATGTGTTTTTTTAGCCAAATTTTTAGGTTTGCAAAGGATTCTGGGTAACAGAACCTGGTCCGAGCCACACAAGTCACCCCATCTTGGATTCCCCTCGGTCTCTAGTTTTCAGAAATGCACAGGTTTGGTAGGTTTCCCTAGGTGGCGGCTGATCTACAGGCCAAAATCTACAGGTAGGCACTTTGCAAAAAACACCTCTGTTTTCCTTTAAAAATTTGGCTGTGTCCACGTTGCACTTTGGGGCGTTTTCTCTCGCGGGTGCTGGGCCTACCCACACAAGTGAGGTATCATTTTTATCGGGAGACGTGGGGGAACGCTGGGTGGAAGGAAATTTGTGGCTCTTCTCAGATTCCAGAACTTTCTGCCACAGAAATGTGAGGAACATGTGTTTTTTTAGCCAAATTTTTAGGTTTGCAAAGGATTCTGGGTAACAGAACCTGGTCCGAGCCACACAAGTCACCCCATCTTGGATTCCCCTAGGTCTCTAGTTTTCAGAAATGCACAGGTTTGGTAGGTTTCCCTAGATGGCGGCTGAGCTACAGGCCAAAATCTACAGGTAGACATTTTGCATAAAATACCTCTGTTTTCCTTCAAAAATTTGGCTGTGTCCACGTTGCGCTTTGGGGCGTTTCCTGTCGCGGGCGCTAGGCCTACCCACACAAGTGAGGTATCATTTTTATCGGGAGACGTGGGGGAACGCTGGGTGGAAGGTAATTAGTGGCTCCTCTCAGATTCCAGAACTTTCTGCCACAGAAATGTGAGGAACATGTGTTTTTTTAGCCAAATTTTGAGGTTTGCAAAGGATTCTGGGTAACAGAACCTGGTCCGAGCCACACAAGTCACCCCATCTTGGATTCCCCTAGGTCTCTAGTTTTTAGAAATGCACAGGTTTGGTAGGTTTCCCTAGGTGGCGGCTGAGCTACAGGCCAAAATCTACAGGTAGGCACTTTGCAAAAAACACCTCTGTTTTCCTTCAAAAATTTGGCTGTGTCCACGTTGCGCTTTGGGGCTTTTCCTGTCGCGGGCGCTAGGCCTACCCACACAAGTGAGGTATCATTTTTATCGGGAAACGTGGGGGAACGCTGGGTGGAAGGAAATTTGTGGCTCCTCTCAGATTCCAGAACTTTCTGCTACAGAAATGTGAGGAACATGTGTTTTTTTAGCCAAATTCTGAGGTTTGCAAAGGATTCTGGGTAACAGAACCTGGTCCGAGCCACACAAGTCACCCCATCTTGGATTCCCCTAGGTCTCTAGTTTTCATAAATGCACAGGTTTGGTAGGTTTCCCTAGGTGGCGGCTGAGCTACAGGCCAAAATCTACAGGTAGGCACTTTGCAAAAAACACCTCTGTTTTCCTTCAAAAATTTGGCTGTGTCCACGTTGCGCTTTGGGGCGTTTCCTGTCGCGGGCGCTAGGCCTACCCACACAAGTGAGGTATAATTTTTATCGGGAGACGTGGGGGAACGCTGGGTGGAAGGAAATTTGTGGCTCCTCTCAGATTCCAGAACTTTCTGCCACAGAAATGTGAGGAACATGTGTTTTTTTAGCCAAATGTTTACGTTTGCAAAGGATTCTGGGTAACAGAACCTGGTCCGAGCCACACAAGTCACCCCATCTTGGATTCCCCTAGGTCTCAAGTGTTCAGAAATGCACAGGTTTGGTAGGTTTCCCTAGGTGGCGGCTGAGCTACAGGCCAAAATCTACAGGTAGGCACTTTGCAAAAAACACCTCTGTTTTCCTTAAAAAATTTGGCTGTGTCCACGTTGCGCTTTGGGGCGTTTCCTCTCGTGGGTGCTGGGCCTACCCACACAAGTGAGGTATCATTTTTATCAGGAGACGTGGGGGAACGCTGGGTGGAAGGAAATTTGTGGCTCCTCTCAGATTCCAGAACTTTCTGCCACAGAAATGTGAGGAACATGTGTTTTTTTTAGCCACATTTTGAGGTTTGCAAAGGATTCTGGGTAACAGAACCTGGTCCGAGCCACACAAGTCACCCCATCTTGGATTCCCCTAGGTCTCTAGTTTTCAGAAATGCACAGGTTTGGTAGGTTTCCCTAGGTGGCGGCTGAGCTACAGGCCAAAATCTACAGGTAGGCACTTTGCAAAAAACACCTCTGTTTTCCTTCAAAAATTTGGCTGTGTCCACGTTGCGCTTTGGGGCGTTTCCTGTCGCGGGCGCTAGGCCTACCCACACAAGTGAGGTATCATTTTTATCGGGAGACATGGGGGAACGCTGGGTGGAAGGAAATTTGTGGCTCCTCTCAGATTCCAGAACTTTCTGCCACAGAAATGTGAGGAATATGCGTTTTTTGCCAAATTCTGAGGTTTGCAAAGGATTCTGGGTAACAGAACCTGGTCCGAGCCACACAAGTCACCCCTCTTGGATTCCCCTAGGTCTCTAGTTTTCAGAAATGCACAGGTTTGGTAGGTTTCCCTAGGTGGCGGCTGAGCTACAGGCCAAAATCTACAGGTAGGCACTTTGCAAAAAACACCTCTGTTTTCCTTCAAAAATGTGGCTGTGTCCACGTTGCGCTTTGGGGCGTTTCCTGTCGCGGGCGCTAGGCCTACCCACACAAGTGAGGTATCATTTTTATCGGGAGACGTGGGGGAACGCTGGGTGGAAGGAAATTTGTGGCTCCTCTCAGATTCCAGAACTTTCTGCCACAGAAATGTGAGGAACATGTGGTTTTTTAGCCAAATTTTGAGGTTTGCAAAGGATTCTAGGTAACAGAATCTGGTCCGAGCCACACAAGTCACCCCATCTTGGATTCCCCTAGGTCTCTAGTTTTCAGAAATGCACAGGTTTGGTAGGTTTCCCTAGGTGGCGGCTGAGCTACAGGCCAAAATCTACAGGTAGGCACTTTGCAAAAAACACCTCTGTTTTCCTTCAAAAATTTGGCTGTGTCCACGTTGCGCTTTGGGGCGTTTCCTCTCGCGGGCGCTGGGCCTACCCACACAAGTGAGGTATCATTTTTATCGGGAGACATGGGGGAACGCTGGGTGGAAGGAAATTTGTGGCCCCTCTCAGATTCCAGAACTTTCTGCCATAGAAATGTGAGGAACATGTGTTTTTTTAGCCAAATTTTGAGGTTTGCGAAGGATTCTGGGTAACAGAACCTGGTCCGAGCCACACAAGTCACCCCATCTTGGATTCCCCTAGGTCTCTAGTTTTCAGAAATGCACAGGTTTGGTAGGTTTCCCTAGGTGGCGGCTGAGCTCCAGGCCAAAATCTACAGGTAGGCACTTTGCAAAAAACACCTCTGTTTTCCTTCAAAAATGTGGCTGTGTCCACGTTGCGCTTTGGGGCGTTTCCTGTCGCGGGCGCTAGGCCTACCCACACAAGTGAGGTATCATTTTTATCGGGAGACGTGGGGGAACGCTGGGTGGAAGGAAATTTGTGGCTCCTCTCAGATTCCAGAACTTTCTGCCACAGAAATGTGAGGAACATGTGTTTTTTTAGCCAAATTTTGAGGTTTGCAAAGGATTCTGGGTAACAGAACCTGGTCCGAGCCACACAAGTCACCCCATCTTGGATTCCCCTAGGTCTCTAGTTTTCAGAAATGCACAGGTTTGGTAGGTTTCCCTAGGTGGCGGCTGAGCTACAGGCCAAAATCTACAGGGAGGCACTTTGCAAAAAACACCTCTGTTTTCCTTCAAAAATTTGGTTGTGTCCACGTTGCGCTTTGGGGCGTTTCCTGTCGCGGGCGCTAGGCCTACCCACACAAGTGAGGTATCATTTTTATCGGGAGACGTGGGGGAACGCTGGGTAGAAGGAAATTTGTGGCTCCTCTCAGATTCCAGAACTTTCTGCCACAGAAATGTGAGGAACATGTGTTTTTTTAGCCAAATTTTGAGGTTTGCAAAGGATTCTGGGTAACAGAACCTGGTCCGAGCCACACAAGTCACCCCATCTTGGATTCCCCTAGGTCTCTAGTTTTCAGAAATGCACAGGTTTGGTAGGTTTCCCTAGGTGGCGGCTGAGCTACAGGCCACAATCTACAGGTAGACATTTTGCAAAAAACACCTCTGTTTTCCTTCAAAAATTTGGCTGTGTCCACGTTGCACTTTGGGGCGTTTCCTGTCACGGGCGCTAGGCCTACCCACACAAGTGAGGTATCATTTTTATCGGGAGACGTGGGGGAACGCTGGGTGGAAGGTAATTTGTGGCTCCTCTCAGATTCCAGAACTTTCTGCCACAGAAATGTGAGGAACATGTGTTTTTTTAGCCAAATTTTGAGGTTTGCAAAGGATTCTGGGTAACAGAACCTGGTCCGAGCCACACAAGTCACCCCATCTTGGATTCCCCTAGGTCTCTAGTTTTTAGAAATGCACAGGTTTGGTAGGTTTCCCTAGGTGGCGGCTGAGCTACAGGCCAAAATCTACAGGTAGGCACTTTGCAAAAAACACCTCTGTTTTCCTTCAAAAATTTGGCTGTGCCCACGTTGCGCTTTGGGGCTTTTCCTGTCGCGGGCGCTAGGCCTACCCACACAAGTGAGGTATCATTTTTATCAGGAGACGTGGGGGAACGCTGGGTGGAAGGAAATTTGTGGCTCCTCTCAGATTCCAGAACTTTCTGCCACAGAAATGTGAGGAACATGTGTTTTTTTAGCCAAATTCTGAGGTTTGCAAAGGATTCTGGGTAACAGAACCTGGTCCGAGCCACACAAGTCACCCCATCTTGGATTCCCCTAGGTCTCTAGTTTTCAGAAATGCACAGGTTTGGTAGGTTTCCCTAGGTGGCGGCTGAGCTACAGGCCAAAATCTACAGGTAGGCACTTTGCAAAAAACACCTATGTTTTCCTTCAAAAATTTGGCTGTGTCCACGTTGCGCTTTGGGGCGTTTCCTGTCGCGGGCGCTAGGCCTACCCACACAAGTGAGGTATAATTTTTATCGGGAGACATGGGGGAATGCTGGGTGGAAGGAAATTTGTGGCTCCTCTCAGATTCCAGAACTTTTTGCCACAGAAATGTGAGGAACATGTGTTTTTTTAGCCAAATTTTTAGGTTTGCAAAGGATTCTGGGTAACAGAACCTGGTCCGAGCCACACAAGTCACCCCATCTTGGATTCCCCTAGGTCTCTAGTTTTCAGAAATGCACAGGTTTGGTAGGTTTCCCTAGGTGGCGGCTGAGCTACAGGCCAAAATCTACAGGTAGGCACTTTGCAAAAAACACCTCTTTTTTCCTTCAAAAATTTGGCTGTGTCCACGTTGCGCTTTGGGGCGTTTTCTCTCGCGGGTGCTGGGCCTACCCACACAAGTGAGGTATCATTTTTATCGGGAGACGTGGGGGAACGCTGGGTGGAAGGAAATTTGTGGCTCCTCTCAGATTCCAGAACTTTCTGCCACAGAAATGTGAGGAACATGTGTTTTTTTAGCCAAATGTTGAGGTTTGCAAAGGATTCTGGGTAACAGAACCTGGTCCGAGCCACACAAGTCACCCCATCTTGGATTCCCCTAGGTCTCTAGTTTTTAGAAATGCACAGGTTTGGTAGGTTTCCCTAGGTGGCGGCTGAGCTACAGGCCAAAATCTACAGGTAGGCACTTTGCAAAAAACACCTCTGTTTTCCTTCAAAAATTTGGCTGTGCCCACGTTGCGCTTTGGGGCTTTTCCTGTCGCGGGCGCTAGGCCTACCCACACAAGTGAGGTATCATTTTTATCGGGAGACGTGGGGGAACGCTGGGTGGAAGGAAATTTGTGGCTCCTCTCAGATTCCAGAACTTTCTGCCACAGAAATGTGAGGAACATGTGTTTTTTTAGCCACATTCTGAGGTTTGCAAAGGATTCTGGGTAACAGAACCTGGTCCGAGCCACACAAGTCACCCCATCTTGGATTCCCCTAGGTCTCTAGTTTTCATAAATGCACAGGTTTGGTAGGTTTCCCTAGGTGGCGGCTGAGCTACAGGCCAAAATCTACAGGTAGGCACTTTGCAAAAAACACCGATGTTTTCCTTCAAAAATTTGGCTGTGTCCACGTTGCGCTTTGGGGCGTTTCCTGTCGCGGGCGCTAGGCCTACCCACACAAGTGAGGTATAATTTTTATCGGGAGACGTGGGGGAACGCTGGGTGGAAGGAAATTTGTGGCTCCTCTCAGATTCCAGAACTTTCTGCCACAGAAATGTGAGGAACATGTGTTTTTTTAGCCAAATTTTTAGGTTTGCAAAGGATTCTGGGTAACAGAACCTGGTCCGAGCCACACAAGTCACCCCATGTTGGATTCCCCTCGGTCTCTAGTTTTCAGAAATGCACAGGTTTGGTAGGTTTCCCTAGGTGGCGGCTGAGCTACAGGCCAAAATCTACAGGTAGGCACTTTGCAAAAAACACCTCTGTTTTCCTTCAAAAATTTGGCTGTGTCCACGTTGCACTTTGGGGCGTTTTCTCTCGCGGGTGCTGGGCCTACCCACACAAGTGAGGTATCATTTTTATCGGGAGACGTGGGGGAACCCTGGGTGGAAGGAAATTTGTGGCTCCTCTCAGATTCCAGAACTTTCTGCCACAGAAATGTGAGGAACATGTGTTTTTTTAGCAAAATTTTTAGGTTTGCAAAGGATTCTGGGTAACAGAACCTGGTCCGAGCCACACAAGTCACCCCATCTTGGATTCCCCTAGGTCTCTAGTTTTCAGAAATGCACAGGTTTGGTAGGTTTTCCTAGGTGGCGGCTGAGCTACAGGCCAAAATCTACAGGTAGACATTTTGCAAGAAATACCTCTGTTTTCCTTCAAAAATTTGGCTGTGTCCACGTTGCGCTTTGGGGCGTTTCCTGTCACGGGCGCTAGACCTACCCACACAAGTGAGGTATCATTTTTATCGGGAGACGTGGGGGAACGCTGGGTGGAAGGTAATTTGTGGCTCCTCTCAGATTCCAGAACTTTCTGCCACAGAAATGTGAGGAACATGTGTTTTTTTTAGCCAAATTTTGAGGTTTGCAAAGGATTCTGGGTAACAGAACCTGGTCTGAGCCACACAAGTCACCCCATCTTGGATTCCCCTAGGTCTCTAGTTTTCAGAAATGCACAGGTTTGGTAGGTTTCCCTAGGTGGCGGCTGAGCTACAGGCCAAAATCTACAGGTAGACATTTTGCAAAAAATACCTCTGTTTTCCTTCAAAAATTTGGCTGTGTCCACGTTGTGCTTTGGGGCGTTTCCTGTCGCGGGCACTAGGCCTACCCACACAAGTGAGGTATCATTTTTATCGGGAGACGTAGGGGAACGCTGGGTGGAAGGAAATTTGTGGCTCCTCTCAGATTCCAGAACTTTCTGCCACAGAAATGTGAGGAACATGTGTTTTTTTAGCCAAATTTTTAGGTTTGCAAAGGATTCTGGGTAACAGAACCTGGTCCGATCCACACAAGTCACCCCATCTTGGATTCCCCTCGGTCTCTAGTTTTCAGAAATGCACAGGTTTGGTAGGTTTCCCTAGATGGCGGCTGAGCTACAGGCCAAAATCTACAGGTAGGCACTTTGCAAAAAACACCTCTGTTTTCCTTCAAAAATTTGGCTGTGTCCACGTTGCGCTTTGGGGCTTTTCCTGTCGCGGGCGCTAGGCCTACCCACACAAGTGAGGTATAATTTTTATCGGGAAACGTGGGGGAACGCTGGGTGGAAGGAAATTTGTGGCTCCTCTCAGATTCCAGAAGTTTCTGCCACAGAAATGTGAGGAACATGTGTTTTTTTAGCCAAATTCTGAGGTTTGCAAAGGATTCTGGGTAACAGAACCTGGTCCGAGCCACACAAGTCACCCCATCTTGGATTCCCCTAGGTCTCTAGTTTTCATAAATGCACAGGTTTGGTAGGTTTCCCTAGGTGGCGGCTGAGCTACAGGCCAAAATCTACAGGTAGGCACTTTGCAAAAAACACCGATGTTTTCCTTCAAAAATTTGGCTGTGTCCACGTTGCGCTTTGGGGCGTTTCCTGTCGCGGGCGCTAGGCCTACCCACACAAGTGAGGTATAATTTTTATCGGGAGACGTGGGGGAACGCTGGGTGGAAGGAAATTTGTGGCTCCTCTCAGATTCCAGAACTTTCTGCCACAGAAATGTGAGGAACATGTGTTTTTTTAGCCAAATGTTTACGTTTGCAAAGGATTCTGGGTAACAGAACCTGGTCCGAGCCACACAAGTCACCCCATCTTGGATTCCCCTAGGTCTCTAGTGTTCAGAAATGCACAGGTTTGGTAGGTTTCCCTAGGTGGCGGCTGAGCTACAGGCCAAAATCTACAGGTAGGCACTTTGCAAAAAACACCTCTGTTTTCCTTAAAAAATTTGGCTGTGTCCACGTTGCGCTTTGGGGCGTTTCCTCTCGTGGGTGCTGGGCCTACCCACACAAGTGAGGTATCATTTTTATCGGGAGACGTGGGGGAACGCTGGGTGGAAGGAAATTTGTGGCTCCTCTCAGATTCCAGAACTTTCTGCCACAGAAATGTGAGGAACATGTGTTTTTTTTAGCCACATTTTGAGGTTTGCAAAGGATTCTGGGTAACAGAACCTGGTCCGAGCCACACAAGTCACCCCATCTTGGATTCCCCTAGGTCTCTAGTTTTCAGAAATGCACAGGTTTGGTAGGTTTCCCTAGGTGGCGGCTGAGCTACAGGCCAAAATCTACAGGTAGGCACTTTGCAAAAAACACCTCTGTTTTCCTTCAAAAATTTGGCTGTGTCCACGTTGCGCTTTGGGGCGTTTCCTGTCGCGGGCGCTAGGCCTACCCACACAAGTGAGGTATCATTTTTATCGGGAGACGTGGGGGAACGCTGGGTGGAAGGAAATTTGTGGCTCCTCTCAGATTCCAGAACTTTCTGCCACAGAAATGTGAGGAATATGCGTTTTTTGCCAAATTCTGAGGTTTGCAAAGGATTCTGGGTAACAGAACCTGGTCCGAGCCACACAAGTCACCCCTCTTGGATTCCCCTAGGTCTCTAGTTTTCAGAAATGCACAGGTTTGGTAGGTTTCCCTAGGTGGTGGCTGAGCTACAGGCCAAAATCTACAGGTAGGCACTTTGAAAAAAACACCTCTGTTTTCCTTCAAAAATTTGGCTGTGTCCACGTTGCGCTTTGGGGCGTTTCCTGTCGCGGGCGCTAGGCCTACCCACACAAGTGAGGTATCATTTTTATCGGGAGACGTGGGGGAACGCTGGGTGGAAGGAAATTTGTGGCTCCTCTCAGATTCCAGAACTTTCTGCCACAGAAATGTGAGGAACATGTGGTTTTTTAGCCAAATTTTGAGGTTTGCAAAGGATTCTGGGTAACAGAATCTGGTCCGAGCCACACAAGTCACCCCATCTTGGATTCCCCTAGGTCTCTAGTTTTCAGAAATGCACAGGTTTGGTAGGTTTCCCTAGGTGGCGGCTGAGCTACAGGCCAAAATCTACAGGTAGGCACTTTGCAAAAAACACCTCTGTTTTCCTTCAAAAATTTGGCTGTGTCCACGTTGCGCTTTGGGGCGTTTCCTCTCGCGGGCGCTGGGCCTACCCACACAAGTGAGGTATCATTTTTATCGGGAGACATGGGGGAACGCTGGGTGGAAGGAAATTTGTGGCCCCTCTCAGATTCCAGAACTTTCTGCCATAGAAATGTGAGGAACATGTGTTTTTTTAGCCAAATTTTGAGGTTCGCGAAGGATTCTGGGTAACAGAACCTGGTCTGAGCCACACAAGTCACCTCATCTTGGATTCCCCTAGATCTCTAGTTTTCAGAAATGCACAGGTTTGGTAGGTTTCCCTAGGTGGCGGCTGAGCTACAGGCCAAAATCTACAGGTAGACATTTTGCAAAAAATACCTCTGTTTTCCTTCAAAAATTTGGCTGTGTCCACGTTGCGCTTTGGGGCGTTTCCTGTCGCGGGCGCTAGGCCTACCCACACAAGTGAGGTATAATTTTTATCGGGAGACGTGGGGGAACGCTGGGTGGAAGGAAATTTGTGGCTCCTCTCAGATTCCAGAACTTTCTGCCACAGAAATGTGAGGAACATGTGTTTTTTTAGCCAAATTTTGAGGTTTGCAAAGGATTCTGGGTAACAGAACCTGGTCCGAGCCACACAAGTCACCCCATCTTGGATTCCCCTAGGTCTCTAGTTTTCATAAATGCACAGGTTTGGTAGGTTTCCCTAGGTGGCGGCTGAGCTACAGGCCAAAATCTACAGGTAGGCACCTTGCAAAAAACACCGATGTTTTCCTTCAAAAATTTGGCTGTGTCCACGTTGCGCTTTGGGGCGTTTCCTGTCGCGGGCGCTAGGCCTACCCACACAAGTGAGGTATAATTTTTATCGGGAGACGTGGGGGAACGCTGGGTGGAAGGAAATTTGTGGCTCCCCTCAGATTCCAGAACTTTCTGCCACAGAAATGTGAGAAACATGTGTTTTTTTAGCCAACTTTTGAGGTTTGCAAAGGATTCTGGGTAACAGAACCTGGTCCGAGCCACACAAGTCACCCCATCTTGGATTCCCCTAGGTCTCTAGTTTTCAGAAATGCACAGGTTTGGTAGGTTTCCCTAGGTGGCGTCTGAGCTACAGGCCAAAATCTACAGGTAGGCACTTTGCAAAAAACACCTCTGTTTTCCTTCAAAAATTTGGCTGTGTCCATGTTGCGCTTTGGGGCGTTTCCTGTCGCGGGCGCTAGGCCTACCCACACAAGTGAGGTATCATTTTTATCGGGAGACGTGGGGGAACGCTGGGTGGAAGGAAATTTGTGGCTCCTCTCAGATTCCAGAACTTTCTGCCACAGAAATGTGAGGAACATGTGTTTTTTTAGCCAAATTTTGAGGTTTGCAAAGGATTCTGGGTACCACAACCTGGTCCGAGCCACACAAGTCACCCCATCTTGGATTCCCCTAGGTCTCTAGTTTTCAGAAATGCACAGGTTTGGTAGGTTTCCCTAGGTGGCGGCTGAGCTACAGGCCAAAATCTACAGGTAGGCTCTTTGCAAAAAACACCTCTGTTTTCCTTCAAAAATTTGGCTGTGTCCACATTGCGCTTTGGGGCGTCTCCTGTCGCGGGCGCTAGGCCTACCCACACAAGTGAGGTATCATTTTTATTGGGACACGTGGGGGAACGCTGGGTGGAAGGAAATTTGTGGCTCCTCTCAGATTCCAGAACTTTCTGCCACAGAAATGTGAGGAACATGTGTTTTTTTAGCCAAATTTTTAGGTTTGCAAAGGATTCTGGGTAACAGAACCTGGTCCGAGCCACACAAGTCACCCCATCTTGGATTCCCCTAGGTCTCTAGTTTTCAGAAATGCACAGGTTTGGTAGGTTTCCCTAGGTGGCGGCTGAGCTACAGGCCAAAATCTACAGGTAGGCACTTTGCAAAAAACACCGATGTTTTCCTTTAAAAATTTGGCTGTGTCCACGTTGCGCTTTGGGGCGTTTCCTGTCGCGGGCGCTGGGCCTACCCACACAAGTGAGGTATAATTTTTATCGGGAGACGTGGGGGAACGCTGGGTGGAAGGAAATTTGTGGCTCCTCTCAGATTCCAGAACTTTCTGCCACAGAAATGTGAGGAACATGTGTTTTTTTAGCCAAATGTTTACGTTTGCAAAGGATTCTGGGTAACAGAACCTGGTCCGAGCCACACAAGTCACCCCATCTTGGATTCCCCTAGGTCTCTAGTGTTCAGAAATGCACAGGTTTGGTAGGTTTCCCTAGGTGGCGGCTGAGCTACAGGCCAAAATCTACAGGTAGGCACTTTGCAAAAAACACCTCTGTTTTCCTTAAAAAATTTGGCTGTGTCCACGTTGCGCTTTGGGGCGTTTCCTCTCGTGGGTGCTGGGCCTACCCACACAAGTGAGGTATCATTTTTATCGGGAGACGTGGGGGAACGCTGGGTGGAAGGAAATTTGTGGCTCCTCTCAGATTCCAGAACTTTCTGCCACAGAAATGTGAGGAACATGTGTTTTTTTTAGCCACATTTTGAGGTTTGCAAAGGATTCTGGGTAACAGAACCTGGTCCGAGCCACACAAGTCACCCCATCTTGGATTCCCCTAGGTCTCTAGTTTTCAGAAATGCACAGGTTTGGTAGGTTTCCCTAGGTGGCGGCTGAGCTACAGGCCAAAATCTACAGGTAGGCACTTTGCAAAAAACACCTCTGTTTTCCTTCAAAAATTTGGCTGTGTCCACGTTGCGCTTTGGGGCGTTTCCTGTCACGGGCGCTAGGCCTACCCACACAAGTGAGGTATCATTTTTATCGGGAGACGTGGGGGAACGCTGGGTGGAAGGAAATTTGTGGCTCCTCTCAGATTCCAGAACTTTCTGCCACAGAAATGTGAGGAATATGCGTTTTTTGCCAAATTCTGAGGTTTGCAAAGGATTCTGGGTAACAGAACCTGGTCCGAGCCACACAAGTCACCCCTCTTGGATTCCCCTAGGTCTCTAGTTTTCAGAAATGCACAGGTTTGGTAGGTTTCCCTATGTGGTGGCTGAGCTACAGGCCAAAATCTACAGGTAGGCACTTTGAAAAAAACACCTCTGTTTTCCTTCAAAAATTTGGCTGTGTCCACGTTGCGCTTTGGGGCGTTTCCTGTCGCGGGCGCTAGGCCTACCCACACAAGTGAGGTATCATTTTTATCGGGAGACGTGGGGGAACGCTGGGTGGAAGGAAATTTGTGGCTCCTCTCAGATTCCAGAACTTTCTGCCACAGAAATGTGAGGAACATGTGGTTTTTTAGCCAAATTTTGAGGTTTGCAAAGGATTCTGGGTAACAGAATCTGGTCCGAGCCACACAAGTCACCCCATCTTGGATTCCCCTAGGTCTCTAGTTTTCAGAAATGCACAGGTTTGGTAGGTTTCCCTAGGTGGCGGCTGAGCTACAGGCCAAAATCTACAGGTAGGCACTTTGCAAAAAACACCTCTGTTTTCCTTCAAAAATTTGGCTGTGTCCACGTTGCGCTTTGGGGCGTTTCCTCTCGCGGGCGCTGGGCCTACCCACACAAGTGAGGTATCATATTTATCGGGAGACATGGGGGAACGCTGGGTGGAAGGAAATTTGTGGCCCCTCTCAGATTCCAGAACTTTCTGCCATAGAAATGTGAGGAACATGTGTTTTTTTAGCCAAATTTTGAGGTTCGCGAAGGATTCTGGGTAACAGAACCTGGTCTGAGCCACACAAGTCACCTCATCTTCGATTCCCCTAGATCTCTAGTTTTCAGAAATGCACAGGTTTGGTAGGTTTCCCTAGGTGGCGGCTGAGCTACAGGCCAAAATCTACAGGTAGACATTTTGCAAAAAATACCTCTGTTTTCCTTCAAAAATTTGGCTGTGTCCACATTGCGCTTTGGGGCGTTTCCTGTTGCGGGCGCTAGGCCTACCCACACAAGTGAGGTATAATTTTTATCGGGAGACGTGGGGGAACGCTGGGTGGAAGGAAATTTGTGGCTCCTCTCAGATTCCAGAACTTTCTGCCACAGAAATGTGAGGAACATGTGTTTTTTTAGCCAAATTTTGAGGTTTGCAAAGGATTCTGGGTAACAGAACCTGGTCCGAGCCACACAAGTCACCCCATCTTGGATTCCCCTAGGTCTCTAGTTTTCAGAAATGCACAGGTTTGGTAGGTTTCCCTAGGTGGCGGCTGAGCTACAGGCCAAAATCTACAGGTAGGCACTTTGCAAAAAACACCGATGTTTTCCTTCAAAAATTTGGCTGTGTCCACGTTGCGCTTTGGGGCGTTTCCTGTCGCGGGCGCTAGGCCTACCCACACAAGTGAGGTATAATTTTTATCGGGAGACGTGGGGGAACGCTGGGTGGAAGGAAATTTGTGGCTCCCCTCAGATTCCAGAACTTTCTGCCACAGAAATGTGAGAAACATGTGTTTTTTTAGCCAACTTTTGAGGTTTGCAAAGGATTCTGGGTAACAGAACCTGGTCCGAGCCACACAAGTCACCCCATCTTGGATTCCCCTAGGTCTCTAGTTTTCAGAAATGCACAGGTTTGGTAGGTTTCCCTAGGTGGCGTCTGAGCTACAGGCCAAAATCTACAGGTAGGCACTTTGCAAAAAACACCTCTGTTTTCCTTCAAAAATTTGGCTGTGTCCATGTTGCGCTTTGGGGCGTTTCCTGTCGCGGGCGCTAGGCCTACCCACACAAGTGAGGTATCATTTTTATCGGGAGACGTGGGGGAACGCTGGGTGGAAGGAAATTTGTGGCTCCTCTCAGATTCCAGAACTTTCTGCCACAGAAATGTGAGGAACATGTGTTTTTTTAGCCAAATTTTGAGGTTTGCAAAGGATTCTGGGTACCACAACCTGGTCCGAGCCACACAAGTCACCCCATCTTGGATTCCCCTAGGTCTCTAGTTTTCAGAAATGCACAGGTTTGGTAGGTTTCCCTAGGTGGCGGCTGAGCTACAGGCCAAAATCTACAGGTAGGCTCTTTGCAAAAAACACCTCTGTTTTCCTTCAAAAATTTGGCTGTGTCCACATTGCGCTTTGGGGCGTTTCCTGTCGCGGGCGCTAGGCCTACCCACACAAGTGAGGTATCATTTTTATTGGGACACGTGGGGGAACGCTGGGTGGAAGGAAATTTGTGGCTCCTCTCAGATTCCAGAACTTTCTGCCACAGAAATGTGAGGAACATGTGTTTTTTTAGCCAAATTTTTAGGTTTGCAAAGGATTCTGGGTAACAGAACCTGGTCCGAGCCACACAAGTCACCCCATCTTGGATTCCCCTAGGTCTCTAGTTTTCAGAAATGCACAGGTTTGGTAGGTTTCCCTAGGTGGCGGCTGAGCGACAGGCCAAAATCTACAGGTAGGCACTTTGCAAAAAACACCTCTGTTTTCCTTCAAAAATGTGGCTGTGTCCACGTTGCGCTTTGGGGCGTTTCCTGTCGCGGGCGCTAGGCCTACCCACACAAGTGAGGTATCATTTTTATCGGGAGACGTGGGGGAACGCTGGGTGGAAGGAAATTTGTGGCTCCTCTCAGATTCCAGAACTTTCTGCCACAGAAATGTGAGGAACATGTGTTTTTTTAGCCAAATTTTGAGGTTTGCAAAGGATTCTGGGTAACAGAACCTGGTCCGAGCCACACAAGTCACCCCATCTTGGATTCCCCTAGGTCTCTAGTTTTCAGAAATGCACAGGTTTGGTAGGTTTCCCTAGGTGGCGGCTGAGCTACAGGCCAAAATCTACAGGGAGGCACTTTGCAAAAAACACCTCTGTTTTCCTTCAAAAATTTGGCTGTGTCCACGTTGCGCTTTGGGGCGTTTCCTGTCGCGGGCGCTAGGCCTACCCACACAAGTGAGGTATCATTTTTATCGGGAGACGTGGGGGAACGCTGGGTGGAAGGAAATTTGTGGCTCCTCTCAGATTCCAGAACTTTCTGCCACAGAAATGTGAGGAACATGTGTTTTTTTAGCCAAATTTTGAGGTTTGCAAAGGATTCTGGGTAACAGAACCTGGTCCGAGCCACACAAGTCACCCCATCTTGGATTCCCCTAGGTCTCTAGTTTTCAGAAATGCACAGGTTTGGTAGGTTTCCCTAGGTGGCGGCTGAGCTACAGGCCACAATCTACAGGTAGACATTTTGCAAAAAACACCTCTGTTTTCCTTCAAAAATTTGGCTGTGTCCACGTTGCACTTTGGGGCGTTTCCTGTCGCGGGCGCTAGGCCTACCCACACAAGTGAGGTATCATTTTTATCGGTAGACGTGGGGGAACGCTGGGTGGAAGGTAATTTGTGGCTCCTCTCAGATTCCAGAACTTTCTGCCACAGAAATGTGAGGAACATGTGTTTTTTTAGCCAAATTTTGAGGTTTGCAAAGGATTCTGGGTAACAGAACCTGGTCCGAGCCACACAAGTCACCCCATCTTGGATTCCCCTAGGTCTCTAGTTTTTAGAAATGCACAGGTTTGGTAGGTTTCCCTAGGTGGCGGCTGAGCTACAGGCCAAAATCTACAGGTAGGCACTTTGCAAAAAACACCTCTGTTTTCCTTCAAAAATTTGGCTGTGCCCACGTTGCGCTTTGGGGCTTTTCCTGTCGCGGGCGCTAGGCCTACCCACACAAGTGAGGTATCATTTTTATCAGGAGACGTGGGGGAACGCTGGGTGGAAGGAAATTTGTGGCTCCTCTCAGATTCCAGAACTTTCTGCCACAGAAATGTGAGGAACATGTGTTTTTTTAGCCAAATTCTGAGGTTTGCAAAGGATTCTGGGTAACAGAACCTGGTCCGAGCCACACAAGTCACCCCATCTTGGATTCCCCTAGGTCTCTAGTTTTCAGAAATGCACAGGTTTGGTAGGTTTCCCTAGGTGGCGGCTGAGCTACAGGCCAAAATCTACAGGTAGGCACTTTGCAAAAAACACCTATGTTTTCCTTCAAAAATTTGGCTGTGTCCACGTTGCGCTTTGGGGCGTTTCCTGTCGCGGGCGCTAGGCCTACCCACACAAGTGAGGTATAATTTTTATCGGGAGACGTGGGGGAACGCTGGGTGGAAGGAAATTTGTGGCTCCTCTCAGATTCCAGAACTTTCTGCCACAGAAATGTGAGGAACATGTGTTTTTTTAGCCAAATTTTTAGGTTTGCAAAGGATTCTGGGTAACAGAACCTGGTCCGAGCCACACAAGTCACCCCATCTTGGATTCCCCTAGGTCTCTAGTTTTCAGAAATGCACAGGTTTGGTAGGTTTCCCTAGGTGGCGGCTGAGCTACAGGCCAAAATCTACAGGTAGGCACTTTGCAAAAAACACCTCTTTTTTCCTTCAAAAATTTGGCTGTGTCCACATTGCGCTTTGGGGCGTTTTCTCTCGCGGGTGCTGGGCCTACCCACACAAGTGAGGTATCATTTTTATCGGGAGACGTGGGGGAACGCTGGGTGGAAGGAAATTTGTGGCTCCTCTCAGATTCCAGAACTTTCTGCCACAGAAATGTGAGGAACATGTGTTTTTTTAGCCAAATGTTGAGGTTTGCAAAGGATTCTGGGTAACAGAACCTGGTCCGAGCCACACAAGTCACCCCATCTTGGATTCCCCTAGGTCTCTAGTTTTTAGAAATGCACAGGTTTGGTAGGTTTCCCTAGGTGGCGGCTGAGCTACAGGACAAAATCTACAGGTAGGCACTTTGCAAAAAACACCTCTGTTTTCCTTCAAAAATTTGGCTGTGCCCACGTTGCGCTTTGGGGCTTTTCCTGTCGCGGGCGCTAGGCCTACCCACACAAGTGAGGTATCATTTTTATCGGGAGACGTGGGGGAACGCTGGGTGGAAGGAAATTTGTGGCTCCTCTCAGATTCCAGAACTTTCTGCCACAGAAATGTGAGGAACATGTGTTTTTTTAGCCAAATTCTGAGGTTTGCAAAGGATTCTGGGTAACAGAACCTGGTCCGAGCCACACAAGTCACCCCATCTTGGATTCCCCTAGGTCTCTAGTTTTCATAAATGCACAGGTTTGGTAGGTTTCCCTAGGTGGCGGCTGAGCTACAGGCCAAAATCTACAGGTAGGCACTTTGCAAAAAACACCGATGTTTTCCTTCAAAAATTTGGCTGTGTCCACGTTGCGCTTTGGGGCGTTTCCTGTCGCGGGCGCTAGGCCTACCCACACAAGTGAGGTATAATTTTTATCAGGAGACGTGGGGGAACGCTGGGTGGAAAGAAATTTGTGGCTCCTCTCAGATTCCAGAACTTTCTGCCACAGAAATGTGAGGAACATGTGTTTTTTTAGCCAAATTTTTAGGTTTGCAAAGGATTCTGGGTAACAGAACCTGGTCCGAGCCACACAAGTCACCCCATGTTGGATTCCCCTCGGTCTCTAGTTTTCAGAAATGCACAGGTTTGGTAGGTTTCCCTAGGTGGCGGCTGAGCTACAGGCCAAAATCTACAGGTAGGCACTTTGCAAAAAACACCTCTGTTTTCCTTCAAAAATTTGGCTGTGTCCACGTTGCACTTTGGGGCGTTTTCTCTCGCGGGTGCTGGGCCTACCCACACAAGTGAGGTATCATTTTTATCGGGAGACGTGGGGGAACGCTGGGTGGAAGGAAATTTGTGGCTCCTCTCAGATTCCAGAACTTTCTGCCACAGAAATGTGAGGAACATGTGTTTTTTTAGCCAAATTCTGAGGTTTGCAAAGGATTCTGGGTAACAGAACCTGGTCCGAGCCACACAAGTCACCCCATCTTGGATTCCCCTAGGTCTCTAGTTTTCATAAATGCACAGGTTTGGTAGGTTTCCCTAGGTGGCGGCTGAGCTACAGGCCAAAATCTACAGGTAGGCACTTTGCAAAAAACACCGATGTTTTCCTTAAAAAATTTGGCTGTGTCCACGTTGCACTTTGGGGCGTTTCCTGTCGCGGGCGCTAGGCCTACCCACACAAGTGAGGTATAATTTTTATCGGGAGACGTGGGGGAACGCTGGGTGGAAGGAAATTTGTGGCTCCTCTCAGATTCCAGAACTTTCTGCCACAGAAATGTGAGGAACATGTGTTTTTTTAGCCAAATTTTTAGGTTTGCAAAGGATTCTGGGTAACAGAACCTATTCCGAGCCACACAAGTCACCCCATGTTGGATTCCCCTCGGTCTCTAGTTTTCAGAAATGCACAGGTTTGGTAGGTTTCCCTAGGTGGCGGCTGAGCTACAGGCCAAAATCTACAGGTAGGCACTTTGCAAAAAACACCTCTGTTTTCCTTCAAAAATTTGGCTGTGTCCACGTTGCACTTTGGGGCGTTTTCTCTCGCGGGTGCTGGGCCTACCCACACAAGTGAGGTATCATTTTTATCGGGAGACGTGGGGGAACGCTGGGTGGAAGGAAATTTGTGGCTCTTCTCAGATTCCAGAACTTTCTGCCACAGAAATGTGAGGAACATGTGTTTTTTTAGCAAAATATTTAGGTTTGCAAAGGATTCTGGGTAACAGAACCTGGTCCGAGCCACACAAGTCACCCCATCTTGGATTCCCCTAGGTCTCTAGTTTTCAGAAATGCACAGGTTTGGTAGGTTTCCCTAGATGGCGGCTGAGCTACAGGCCAAAATCTACAGGTAGACATTTTGCATAAAATACCTCTGTTTTCCTTCAAAAATTTGGCTGTGTCCACGTTGCGCTTTGGGGCGTTTCCTGTCGCGGGCGCTAGGCCTACCCACACAAGTGAGGTATCATTTTTATCGGGAGACGTGGGGGAACGCTGGGTGGAAGGTAATTAGTGGCTCCTCTCAGATTCCAGAACTTTCTGCCACAGAAATGTGAGGAACATGTGTTTTTTTAGCCAAATTTTGAGGTTTGCAAAGGATTCTGGGTAACAGAACCTGGTCCGAGCCACACAAGTCACCCCATCTTGGATTCCCCTAGGTCTCTAGTTTTTAGAAATGCACAGGTTTGGTAGGTTTCCCTAGGTGGCGGCTGAGCTACAGGCCAAAATCTACAGGTAGGCACTTTGCAAAAAACATCTCTGTTTTCCTTCAAAAATTTGGCTGTGTCCACGTTGCGCTTTGGGGCTTTTCCTGTCGCGGGCGCTAGGCCTACCCACACAAGTGAGGTATCATTTTTATCGGGAAACGTGGGGGAACGCTGGGTGGAAGGAAATTTGTGGCTCCTCTCAGATTCCAGAACTTTCTGCTATAGAAATGTGAGGAACATGTGTTTTTTTAGCCAAATTCTGAGGTTTGCAAAGGATTCTGGGTAACAGAACCTGGTCCGAGCCACACAAGTCACCCCATCTTGGATTCCCCTAGGTCTCTAGTTTTCATAAATGCACAGGTTTGGTAGGTTTCCCTAGGTGGCGGCTGAGCTACAGGCCAAAATCTACAGGTAGGCACTTTGCAAAAAACACCTCTGTTTTCCTTCAAAAATTTGGCTGTGTCCACGTTGCGCTTTGGGGCGTTTCCTGTCGCGGGCGCTAGGCCTTCCCACAAAAGTGAGGTATAATTTTTATCGGGAGACGTGGGGGAACGCTGGGTGGAAGGAAATTTGTGGCTCCTCTCAGATTCCAGAACTTTCTGCCACAGAAATGTGAGGAACATGTGTTTTTTTAGCCAAATGTTTACGTTTGCAAAGGATTCTGGGTAACAGAACCTGGTCCGAGCCACACAAGTCACCCCATCTTGGATTCCCCTAGGTCTCTAGTGTTCAGAAATGCACAGGTTTGGTAGGTTTCCCTAGGTGGCGGCTGAGCTACAGGCCAAAATCTACAGGTAGGCACTTTGCAAAAAACACCTCTGTTTTCCTTAAAAAATTTGGCTGTGTCCACGTTGCGCTTTGGGGCGTTTCCTCTCGTGGGTGCTGGGCCTACCCACACAAGTGAGGTATCATTTTTATCGGGAGACGTGGGGGAACGCTGGGTGGAAGGAAATTTGTGGCTCCTCTCAGATTCCAGAACTTTCTGCCACAGAAATGTGAGGAACATGTGTTTTTTTTAGCCACATTTTGAGGTTTGCAAAGGATTCTGGGTAACAGAACCTGGTCCGAGCCACACAAGTCACCCCATCTTGGATTCCCCTAGGTCTCTAGTTTTCAGAAATGCACAGGTTTGGTAGGTTTCCCTAGGTGGCGGCTGAGCTACAGGCCAAAATCTACAGGTAGGCACTTTGCAAAAAACACCTCTGTTTTCCTTCAAAAATTTGGCTGTGTCCACGTTGCGCTTTGGGGCGTTTCCTGTCGCGGGCGCTAGGCCTACCCACACAAGTGAGGTATCATTTTTATCGGGAGACATGGGGGAACGCTGGGTGGAAGGAAATTTGTGGCTCCTCTCAGATTCCAGAACTTTCTGCCACAGAAATGTGAGGAATATGCGTTTTTTGCCAAATTCTGAGGTTTGCAAAGGATTCTGGGTAACAGAACCTGGTCCGAGCCACACAAGTCACCCCTCTTGGATTCCCCTAGGTCTCTAGTTTTCAGAAATGCACAGGTTTGGTAGGTTTCCCTAGGTGGCGGCTGAGCTACAGGCCAAAATCTACAGGTAGGCACTTTGCAAAAAACACCTCTGTTTTCCTTCAAAAATGTGGCTGTGTCCACGTTGCGCTTTGGGGCGTTTCCTGTCGCGGGCGCTAGGCCTACCCACACAAGTGAGGTATCATTTTTATCGGGAGACGTGGGGGAACGCTGGGTGGAAGGAAATTTGTGGCTCCTCTCAGATTCCAGAACTTTCTGCCACAGAAATGTGAGGAACATGTGGTTTTTTAGCCAAATTTTGAGGTTTGCAAAGGATTCTAGGTAAGAGAATCTGGTCCGAGCCACACAAGTCACCCCATCTTGGATTCCCCTAGGTCTCTAGTTTTCAGAAATGCACAGGTTTGGTAGGTTTCCCTAGGTGGCGGCTGAGCTACAGGCCACAATCTACAGGTAGACATTTTGCAAAAAACACCTCTGTTTTCCTTCAAAAATTTGGCTGTGTCCACGTTGCACTTTGGGGCGTTTCCTGTCGCGGGCGCTAGGCCTACCCACACAAGTGAGGTATCATTTTTATCGGGAGACGTGGGGGAACGCTGGGTGGAAGGTAATTTGTGGCTCCTCTCAGATTCCAGAACTTTCTGCCACAGAAATGTGAGGAACATGTGTTTTTTTAGCCAAATTTTGAGGTTTGCAAAGGATTCTGGGTAACAGAACCTGGTCCGAGCCACACAAGTCACCCCATCTTGGATTCCCCTAGGTCTCTAGTTTTTAGAAATGCACAGGTTTGGTAGGTTTCCCTAGGTGGCGGCTGAGCTACAGGCCAAAATCTACAGGTAGGCACTTTGCAAAAAACACCTCTGTTTTCCTTCAAAAATTTGGCTGTGCCCACGTTGCGCTTTGGGGCTTTTCCTGTCGCGGGCGCTAGGCCTACCCACACAAGTGAGGTATCATTTTTATCAGGAGACGTGGGGGAACGCTGAGTGGAAGGAAATTTGTGGCTCCTCTCAGATTCCAGAACTTTCTGCCACAGAAATGTGAGGAACATGTGTTTTTTTAGCCAAATTCTGAGGTTTGCAAAGGATTCTGGGTAACAGAACCTGGTCCGAGCCACACAAGTCACCCCATCTTGGATTCCCCTAGGTCTCTAGTTTTCAGAAATGCACAGGTTTGGTAGGTTTCCGTAGGTGGCGGCTGAGCTACAGGCCAAAATCTACAGGTAGGCACTTTGCAAAAAACACCTATGTTTTCCTTCAAAAATTTGGCTGTGTCCACGTTGCGCTTTGGGGCGTTTCCTGTCGCGGGCGCTAGGCCTACCCACACAAGTGAGGTATAATTTTTATCGGGAGACGTGGGGGAACGCTGGGTGGAAGGAAATTTGTGGCTCCTCTCAGATTCCAGAACTTTCTGCCACAGAAATGTGAGGAACATGTGTTTTTTTAGCCAAATTTTTAGGTTTGCAAAGGATTCTGGGTAACAGAACCTGGTCCGAGCCACACAAGTCACCCCATCTTGGATTCCCCTAGGTCTCTAGTTTTCAGAAATGCACAGGTTTGGTAGGTTTCCCTAGGTGGCGGCTGAGCTACAGGCCAAAATCTACAGGTAGGCACTTTGCAAAAAACACCTCTTTTTTCCTTCAAAAATTTGGCTGTGTCCACGTTGCGCTTTGGGGCGTTTTCTCTCGCGGGTGCTGGGCCTACCCACACAAGTGAGGTATCATTTTTATCGGGAGACGTGGGGGAACGCTGGGTGGAAGGAAATTTGTGGCTCCTCTCAGATTCCAGAACTTTCTGCCACAGAAATGTGAGGAACATGTGTTTTTTTAGCCAAATGTTGAGGTTTGCAAAGGATTCTGGGTAACAGAACCTGGTCCGAGCCACACAAGTCACCCCATCTTGGATTCCCCTAGGTCTCTAGTTTTTAGAAATGCACAGGTTTGGTAGGTTTCCCTAGGTGGCGGCTGAGCTACAGGCCAAAATCTACAGGTAGGCACTTTGCAAAAAACACCTCTGTTTTCCTTCAAAAATTTGGCTGTGCCCACGTTGCGCTTTGGGGCTTTTCCTGTCGCGGGCGCTAGGCCTACCCACACAAGTGAGGTATCATTTTTATCGGGAGACGTGGGGGAACGCTGGGTGGAAGGAAATTTGTGGCTCCTCTCAGATTCCAGAACTTTCTGCCACAGAAATGTGAGGAACATGTGTTTTTTTAGCCAAATTCTGAGGTTTGCAAAGGATTCTGGGTAACAGAACCTGGTCCGAGCCACACAAGTCACCCCATCTTGGATTCCCCTAGGTCTCTAGTTTTCATAAATGCACAGGTTTGGTAGGTTTCCCTAGGTGGCGGCTGAGCTACAGGCCAAAATCTACAGGTAGGCACTTTGCAAAAAACACCGATGTTTTCCTTCAAAAATTTGGCTGTGTCCACGTTGCGCTTTGGGGCGTTTCCTGTCGCGGGCGCTAGGCCTACCCACACAAGTGAGGTATAATTTTTATCGGGAGACGTGGGGGAACGCTGGGTGGAAGGAAATTTGTGGCTCCTCTCAGATTCCAGAACTTTCTGCCACAGAAATGTGAGGAACATGTGTTTTTTTAGCCAAATTTTTAGGTTTGCAAAGGATTCTGGGTAACAGAACCTGGTCCGAGCCACACAAGTCACCCCATCTTGGATTCCCCTAGGTCTCTAGTTTTCAGAAATGCACAGGTTTGGTAGGTTTCCCTAGGTGGCGGCTGAGCTACAGGCCAAAATCTACAGGTAGGCTCTTTGCAAAAAACACCTCTGTTTTCCTTCAAAAATTTGGCTGTGTCCACATTGCGCTTTGGGGCGTCTCCTGTCGCGGGCGCTAGGCCTACCCACACAAGTGAGGTATCATTTTTATTGGGACACGTGGGGGAACGCTGGGTGGAAGGAAATTTGTGGCTCCTCTCAGATTCCAGAACTTTCTGCCACAGAAATGTGAGGAACATGTGTTTTTTTAGCCAAATTTTTAGGTTTGCAAAGGATTCTGGGTAACAGAACCTGGTCCGAGCCACACAAGTCACCCCATCTTGGATTCCCCTAGGTCTCTAGTTTTCAGAAATGCACAGGTTTGGTAGGTTTCCCTAGGTGGCGGCTGAGCTACAGGCCAAAATCTACAGGTAGGCACTTTGCAAAAAACACCGATGTTTTCCTTTAAAAATTTGGCTGTGTCCACGTTGCGCTTTGGGGCGTTTCCTGTCGCGGGCGCTGGGCCTACCCACACAAGTGAGGTATAATTTTTATCGGGAGACGTGGGGGAACGCTGGGTGGAAGGAAATTTGTGGCTCCTCTCAGATTCCAGAACTTTCTGCCACAGAAATGTGAGGAACATGTGTTTTTTTAGCCAAATGTTTACGTTTGCAAAGGATTCTGGGTAACAGAACCTGGTCCGAGCCACACAAGTCACCCCATCTTGGATTCCCCTAGGTCTCTAGTGTTCAGAAATGCACAGGTTTGGTAGGTTTCCCTAGGTGGCGGCTGAGCTACAGGCCAAAATCTACAGGTAGGCACTTTGCAAAAAACACCTCTGTTTTCCTTAAAAAATTTGGCTGTGTCCACGTTGCGCTTTGGGGCGTTTCCTCTCGTGGGTGCTGGGCCTACCCACACAAGTGAGGTATCATTTTTATCGGGAGACGTGGGGGAACGCTGGGTGGAAGGAAATTTGTGGCTCCTCTCAGATTCCAGAACTTTCTGCCACAGAAATGTGAGGAACATGTGTTTTTTTTAGCCACATTTTGAGGTTTGCAAAGGATTCTGGGTAACAGAACCTGGTCCGAGCCACACAAGTCACCCCATCTTGGATTCCCCTAGGTCTCTAGTTTTCAGAAATGCACAGGTTTGGTAGGTTTCCCTAGGTGGCGGCTGAGCTACAGGCCAAAATCTACAGGTAGGCACTTTGCAAAAAACACCTCTGTTTTCCTTCAAAAATTTGGCTGTGTCCACGTTGCGCTTTGGGGCGTTTCCTGTCACGGGCGCTAGGCCTACCCACACAAGTGAGGTATCATTTTTATCGGGAGACGTGGGGGAACGCTGGGTGGAAGGAAATTTGTGGCTCCTCTCAGATTCCAGAACTTTCTGCCACAGAAATGTGAGGAATATGCGTTTTTTGCCAAATTCTGAGGTTTGCAAAGGATTCTGGGTAACAGAACCTGGTCCGAGCCACACAAGTCACCCCTCTTGGATTCCCCTAGGTCTCTAGTTTTCAGAAATGCACAGGTTTGGTAGGTTTCCCTATGTGGTGGCTGAGCTACAGGCCAAAATCTACAGGTAGGCACTTTGAAAAAAACACCTCTGTTTTCCTTCAAAAATTTGGCTGTGTCCACGTTGCGCTTTGGGGCGTTTCCTGTCGCGGGCGCTAGGCCTACCCACACAAGTGAGGTATCATTTTTATCGGGAGACGTGGGGGAACGCTGGGTGGAAGGAAATTTGTGGCTCCTCTCAGATTCCAGAACTTTCTGCCACAGAAATGTGAGGAACATGTGGTTTTTTAGCCAAATTTTGAGGTTTGCAAAGGATTCTGGGTAACAGAATCTGGTCCGAGCCACACAAGTCACCCCATCTTGGATTCCCCTAGGTCTCTAGTTTTCAGAAATGCACAGGTTTGGTAGGTTTCCCTAGGTGGCGGCTGAGCTACAGGCCAAAATCTACAGGTAGGCACTTTGCAAAAAACACCTCTGTTTTCCTTCAAAAATTTGGCTGTGTCCACGTTGCGCTTTGGGGCGTTTCCTCTCGCGGGCGCTGGGCCTACCCACACAAGTGAGGTATCATATTTATCGGGAGACATGGGGGAACGCTGGGTGGAAGGAAATTTGTGGCCCCTCTCAGATTCCAGAACTTTCTGCCATAGAAATGTGAGGAACATGTGTTTTTTTAGCCAAATTTTGAGGTTCGCGAAGGATTCTGGGTAACAGAACCTGGTCTGAGCCACACAAGTCACCTCATCTTCGATTCCCCTAGATCTCTAGTTTTCAGAAATGCACAGGTTTGGTAGGTTTCCCTAGGTGGCGGCTGAGCTACAGGCCAAAATCTACAGGTAGACATTTTGCAAAAAATACCTCTGTTTTCCTTCAAAAATTTGGCTGTGTCCACATTGCGCTTTGGGGCGTTTCCTGTTGCGGGCGCTAGGCCTACCCACACAAGTGAGGTATAATTTTTATCGGGAGACGTGGGGGAACGCTGGGTGGAAGGAAATTTGTGGCTCCTCTCAGATTCCAGAACTTTCTGCCACAGAAATGTGAGGAACATGTGTTTTTTTAGCCAAATTTTGAGGTTTGCAAAGGATTCTGGGTAACAGAACCTGGTCCGAGCCACACAAGTCACCCCATCTTGGATTCCCCTAGGTCTCTAGTTTTCAGAAATGCACAGGTTTGGTAGGTTTCCCTAGGTGGCGGCTGAGCTACAGGCCAAAATCTACAGGTAGGCACTTTGCAAAAAACACCGATGTTTTCCTTCAAAAATTTGGCTGTGTCCACGTTGCGCTTTGGGGCGTTTCCTGTCGCGGGCGCTAGGCCTACCCACACAAGTGAGGTATAATTTTTATCGGGAGACGTGGGGGAACGCTGGGTGGAAGGAAATTTGTGGCTCCCCTCAGATTCCAGAACTTTCTGCCACAGAAATGTGAGAAACATGTGTTTTTTTAGCCAACTTTTGAGGTTTGCAAAGGATTCTGGGTAACAGAACCTGGTCCGAGCCACACAAGTCACCCCATCTTGGATTCCCCTAGGTCTCTAGTTTTCAGAAATGCACAGGTTTGGTAGGTTTCCCTAGGTGGCGTCTGAGCTACAGGCCAAAATCTACAGGTAGGCACTTTGCAAAAAACACCTCTGTTTTCCTTCAAAAATTTGGCTGTGTCCATGTTGCGCTTTGGGGCGTTTCCTGTCGCGGGCGCTAGGCCTACCCACACAAGTGAGGTATCATTTTTATCGGGAGACGTGGGGGAACGCTGGGTGGAAGGAAATTTGTGGCTCCTCTCAGATTCCAGAACTTTCTGCCACAGAAATGTGAGGAACATGTGTTTTTTTAGCCAAATTTTGAGGTTTGCAAAGGATTCTGGGTACCACAACCTGGTCCGAGCCACACAAGTCACCCCATCTTGGATTCCCCTAGGTCTCTAGTTTTCAGAAATGCACAGGTTTGGTAGGTTTCCCTAGGTGGCGGCTGAGCTACAGGCCAAAATCTACAGGTAGGCTCTTTGCAAAAAACACCTCTGTTTTCCTTCAAAAATTTGGCTGTGTCCACATTGCGCTTTGGGGCGTTTCCTGTCGCGGGCGCTAGGCCTACCCACACAAGTGAGGTATCATTTTTATTGGGACACGTGGGGGAACGCTGGGTGGAAGGAAATTTGTGGCTCCTCTCAGATTCCAGAACTTTCTGCCACAGAAATGTGAGGAACATGTGTTTTTTTAGCCAAATTTTTAGGTTTGCAAAGGATTCTGGGTAACAGAACCTGGTCCGAGCCACACAAGTCACCCCATCTTGGATTCCCCTAGGTCTCTAGTTTTCAGAAATGCACAGGTTTGGTAGGTTTCCCTAGGTGGCGGCTGAGCTACAGGCCAAAATCTACAGGTAGGCACTTTGCAAAAAACACCTCTGTTTTCCTTCAAAAATGTGGCTGTGTCCACGTTGCGCTTTGGGGCGTTTCCTGTCGCGGGCGCTAGGCCTACCCACACAAGTGAGGTATCATTTTTATCGGGAGACGTGGGGGAACGCTGGGTGGAAGGAAATTTGTGGCTCCTCTCAGATTCCAGAACTTTCTGCCACAGAAATGTGAGGAACATGTGTTTTTTTAGCCAAATTTTGAGGTTTGCAAAGGATTCTGGGTAACAGAACCTGGTCCGAGCCACACAAGTCACCCCATCTTGGATTCCCCTAGGTCTCTAGTTTTCAGAAATGCACAGGTTTGGTAGGTTTCCCTAGGTGGCGGCTGAGCTACAGGCCAAAATCTACAGGGAGGCACTTTGCAAAAAACACCTCTGTTTTCCTTCAAAAATTTGGCTGTGTCCACGTTGCGCTTTGGGGCGTTTCCTGTCGCGGGCGCTAGGCCTACCCACACAAGTGAGGTATCATTTTTATCGGGAGACGTGGGGGAACGCTGGGTGGAAGGAAATTTGTGGCTCCTCTCAGATTCCAGAACTTTCTGCCACAGAAATGTGAGGAACATGTGTTTTTTTAGCCAAATTTTGAGGTTTGCAAAGGATTCTGGGTAACAGAACCTGGTCCGAGCCACACAAGTCACCCCATCTTGGATTCCCCTAGGTCTCTAGTTTTCAGAAATGCACAGGTTTGGTAGGTTTCCCTAGGTGGCGGCTGAGCTACAGGCCACAATCTACAGGTAGACATTTTGCAAAAAACACCTCTGTTTTCCTTCAAAAATTTGGCTGTGTCCACGTTGCACTTTGGGGCGTTTCCTGTCGCGGGCGCTAGGCCTACCCACACAAGTGAGGTATCATTTTTATCGGTAGACGTGGGGGAACGCTGGGTGGAAGGTAATTTGTGGCTCCTCTCAGATTCCAGAACTTTCTGCCACAGAAATGTGAGGAACATGTGTTTTTTTAGCCAAATTTTGAGGTTTGCAAAGGATTCTGGGTAACAGAACCTGGTCCGAGCCACACAAGTCACCCCATCTTGGATTCCCCTAGGTCTCTAGTTTTTAGAAATGCACAGGTTTGGTAGGTTTCCCTAGGTGGCGGCTGAGCTACAGGCCAAAATCTACAGGTAGGCACTTTGCAAAAAACACCTCTGTTTTCCTTCAAAAATTTGGCTGTGCCCACGTTGCGCTTTGGGGCTTTTCCTGTCGCGGGCGCTAGGCCTACCCACACAAGTGAGGTATCATTTTTATCAGGAGACGTGGGGGAACGCTGGGTGGAAGGAAATTTGTGGCTCCTCTCAGATTCCAGAACTTTCTGCCACAGAAATGTGAGGAACATGTGTTTTTTTAGCCAAATTCTGAGGTTTGCAAAGGATTCTGGGTAACAGAACCTGGTCCGAGCCACACAAGTCACCCCATCTTGGATTCCCCTAGGTCTCTAGTTTTCAGAAATGCACAGGTTTGGTAGGTTTCCCTAGGTGGCGGCTGAGCTACAGGCCAAAATCTACAGGTAGGCACTTTGCAAAAAACACCTATGTTTTCCTTCAAAAATTTGGCTGTGTCCACGTTGCGCTTTGGGGCGTTTCCTGTCGCGGGCGCTAGGCCTACCCACACAAGTGAGGTATAATTTTTATCGGGAGACGTGGGGGAACGCTGGGTGGAAGGAAATTTGTGGCTCCTCTCAGATTCCAGAACTTTCTGCCACAGAAATGTGAGGAACATGTGTTTTTTTAGCCAAATTTTTAGGTTTGCAAAGGATTCTGGGTAACAGAACCTGGTCCGAGCCACACAAGTCACCCCATCTTGGATTCCCCTAGGTCTCTAGTTTTCAGAAATGCACAGGTTTGGTAGGTTTCCCTAGGTGGCGGCTGAGCTACAGGCCAAAATCTACAGGTAGGCACTTTGCAAAAAACACCTCTTTTTTCCTTCAAAAATTTGGCTGTGTCCACATTGCGCTTTGGGGCGTTTTCTCTCGCGGGTGCTGGGCCTACCCACACAAGTGAGGTATCATTTTTATCGGGAGACGTGGGGGAACGCTGGGTGGAAGGAAATTTGTGGCTCCTCTCAGATTCCAGAACTTTCTGCCACAGAAATGTGAGGAACATGTGTTTTTTTAGCCAAATGTTTACGTTTGCAAAGGATTCTGGGTAACAGAACCTGGTCCGAGCCACACAAGTCACCCCATCTTGGATTCCCCTAGGTCTCTAGTGTTCAGAAATGCACAGGTTTGGTAGGTTTCCCTAGGTGGCGGCTGAGCTACAGGCCAAAATCTACAGGTAGGCACTTTGCAAAAAACACATCTGTTTTCCTTAAAAAATTTGGCTGTGTCCACGTTGCGCTTTGGGGCGTTTCCTCTCGTGGGTGCTGGGCCTACCCACACAAGTGAGGTATCATTTTTATCAGGAGACGTGGGGGAACGCTGGGTGGAAGGAAATTTGTGGCTCCTCTCAGATTCCAGAACTTTCTGCCACAGAAATGTGAGGAACATGTGTTTTTTTTAGCCACATTTTGAGGTTTGCAAAGGATTCTGGGTAACAGAACCTGGTCCGAGCCACACAAGTCACCCCATCTTGGATTCCCCTAGGTCTCTAGTTTTCAGAAATGCACAGGTTTGGTAGGTTTCCCTAGGTGGCGGCTGAGCTACAGGCCAAAATCTACAGGTAGGCACTTTGCAAAAAACACCTCTGTTTTCCTTCAAAAATTTGGCTGTGTCCACGTTGCGCTTTGGGGCGTTTCCTGTCGCGGGCGCTAGGCCTACCCACACAAGTGAGGTATCATTTTTATCGGGAGACATGGGGGAACGCTGGGTGGAAGGAAATTTGTGGCTCCTCTCAGATTCCAGAACTTTCTGCCACAGAAATGTGAGGAATATGCGTTTTTTGCCAAATTCTGAGGTTTGCAAAGGATTCTGGGTAACAGAACCTGGTCCGAGCCACACAAGTCACCCCTCTTGGATTCCCCTAGGTCTCTAGTTTTCAGAAATGCACAGGTTTGGTAGGTTTCCCTAGGTGGCGGCTGAGCTACAGGCCAAAATCTACAGGTAGGCACTTTGCAAAAAACACCTCTGTTTTCCTTCAAAAATGTGGCTGTGTCCACGTTGCGCTTTGGGGCGTTTCCTGTCGCGGGCGCTAGGCCTACCCACACAAGTGAGGTATCATTTTTATCGGGAGACGTGGGGGAACGCTGGGTGGAAGGAAATTTGTGGCTCCTCTCAGATTCCAGAACTTTCTGCCACAGAAATGTGAGGAACATGTGGTTTTTTAGCCAAATTTTGAGGTTTGCAAAGGATTCTAGGTAACAGAATCTGGTCCGAGCCACACAAGTCACCCCATCTTGGATTCCCCTAGGTCTCTAGTTTTCAGAAATGCACAGGTTTGGTAGGTTTCCCTAGGTGGCGGCTGAGCTACAGGCCAAAATCTACAGGTAGGCACTTTGCAAAAAACACCTCTGTTTTCCTTCAAAAATTTGGCTGTGTCCACGTTGCGCTTTGGGGCGTTTCCTCTCGCGGGCGCTGGGCCTACCCACACAAGTGAGGTATCATTTTTATCGGGAGACATGGGGGAACGCTGGGTGGAAGGAAATTTGTGGCCCCTCTCAGATTCCAGAACTTTCTGCCATAGAAATGTGAGGAACATGTGTTTTTTTAGCCAAATTTTGAGGTTTGCGAAGGATTCTGGGTAACAGAACCTGGTCCGAGCCACACAAGTCACCCCATCTTGGATTCCCCTAGGTCTCTAGTTTTCAGAAATGCACAGGTTTGGTAGGTTTCCCTAGGTGGCGGCTGAGCTCCAGGCCAAAATCTACAGGTAGGCACTTTGCAAAAAACACCTCTGTTTTCCTTCAAAAATGTGGCTGTGTCCACGTTGCGCTTTGGGGCGTTTCCTGTCGCGGGCGCTAGGCCTACCCACACAAGTGAGGTATCATTTTTATCGGGAGACGTGGGGGAACGCTGGGTGGAAGGAAATTTGTGGCTCCTCTCAGATTCCAGAACTTTCTGCCACAGAAATGTGAGGAACATGTGTTTTTTTAGCCAAATTTTGAGGTTTGCAAAGGATTCTGGGTAACAGAACCTGGTCCGAGCCACACAAGTCACCCCATCTTGGATTCCCCTAGGTCTCTAGTTTTCAGAAATGCACAGGTTTGGTAGGTTTCCCTAGGTGGCGGCTGAGCTACAGGCCAAAATCTACAGGGAGGCACTTTGCAAAAAACACCTCTGTTTTCCTTCAAAAATTTGGTTGTGTCCACGTTGCGCTTTGGGGCGTTTCCTGTCGCGGGCGCTAGGCCTACCCACACAAGTGAGGTATCATTTTTATCGGGAGACGTGGGGGAACGCTGGGTAGAAGGAAATTTGTGGCTCCTCTCAGATTCCAGAACTTTCTGCCACAGAAATGTGAGGAACATGTGTTTTTTTAGCCAAATTTTGAGGTTTGCAAAGGATTCTGGGTAACAGAACCTGGTCCGAGCCACACAAGTCACCCCATCTTGGATTCCCCTAGGTCTCTAGTTTTCAGAAATGCACAGGTTTGGTAGGTTTCCCTAGGTGGCGGCTGAGCTACAGGCCACAATCTACAGGTAGACATTTTGCAAAAAACACCTCTGTTTTCCTTCAAAAATTTGGCTGTGTCCACGTTGCACTTTGGGGCGTTTCCTGTCACGGGCGCTAGGCCTACCCACACAAGTGAGGTATCATTTTTATCGGGAGACGTGGGGGAACGCTGGGTGGAAGGTAATTTGTGGCTCCTCTCAGATTCCAGAACTTTCTGCCACAGAAATGTGAGGAACATGTGTTTTTTTAGCCAAATTTTGAGGTTTGCAAAGGATTCTGGGTAACAGAACCTGGTCCGAGCCACACAAGTCACCCCATCTTGGATTCCCCTAGGTCTCTAGTTTTTAGAAATGCACAGGTTTGGTAGGTTTCCCTAGGTGGCGGCTGAGCTACAGGCCAAAATCTACAGGTAGGCACTTTGCAAAAAACACCTCTGTTTTCCTTCAAAAATTTGGCTGTGCCCACGTTGCGCTTTGGGGCTTTTCCTGTCGCGGGCGCTAGGCCTACCCACACAAGTGAGGTATCATTTTTATCAGGAGACGTGGGGGAACGCTGGGTGGAAGGAAATTTGTGGCTCCTCTCAGATTCCAGAACTTTCTGCCACAGAAATGTGAGGAACATGTGTTTTTTTAGCCAAATTCTGAGGTTTGCAAAGGATTCTGGGTAACAGAACCTGGTCCGAGCCACACAAGTCACCCCATCTTGGATTCCCCTAGGTCTCTAGTTTTCAGAAATGCACAGGTTTGGTAGGTTTCCCTAGGTGGCGGCTGAGCTACAGGCCAAAATCTACAGGTAGGCACTTTGCAAAAAACACCTATGTTTTCCTTCAAAAATTTGGCTGTGTCCACGTTGCGCTTTGGGGCGTTTCCTGTCGCGGGCGCTAGGCCTACCCACACAAGTGAGGTATAATTTTTATCGGGAGACATGGGGGAATGCTGGGTGGAAGGAAATTTGTGGCTCCTCTCAGATTCCAGAACTTTTTGCCACAGAAATGTGAGGAACATGTGTTTTTTTAGCCAAATTTTTAGGTTTGCAAAGGATTCTGGGTAACAGAACCTGGTCCGAGCCACACAAGTCACCCCATCTTGGATTCCCCTAGGTCTCTAGTTTTCAGAAATGCACAGGTTTGGTAGGTTTCCCTAGGTGGCGGCTGAGCTACAGGCCAAAATCTACAGGTAGGCACTTTGCAAAAAACACCTCTTTTTTCCTTCAAAAATTTGGCTGTGTCCACGTTGCGCTTTGGGGCGTTTTCTCTCGCGGGTGCTGGGCCTACCCACACAAGTGAGGTATCATTTTTATCGGGAGACGTGGGGGAACGCTGGGTGGAAGGAAATTTGTGGCTCCTCTCAGATTCCAGAACTTTCTGCCACAGAAATGTGAGGAACATGTGTTTTTTTAGCCAAATGTTGAGGTTTGCAAAGGATTCTGGGTAACAGAACCTGGTCCGAGCCACACAAGTCACCCCATCTTGGATTCCCCTAGGTCTCTAGTTTTTAGAAATGCACAGGTTTGGTAGGTTTCCCTAGGTGGCGGCTGAGCTACAGGCCAAAATCTACAGGTAGGCACTTTGCAAAAAACACCTCTGTTTTCCTTCAAAAATTTGGCTGTGCCCACGTTGCGCTTTGGGGCTTTTCCTGTCGCGGGCGCTAGGCCTACCCACACAAGTGAGGTATCATTTTTATCGGGAGACGTGGGGGAACGCTGGGTGGAAGGAAATTTGTGGCTCCTCTCAGATTCCAGAACTTTCTGCCACAGAAATGTGAGGAACATGTGTTTTTTTAGCCAAATTCTGAGGTTTGCAAAGGATTCTGGGTAACAGAACCTGGTCCGAGCCACACAAGTCACCCCATCTTGGATTCCCCTAGGTCTCTAGTTTTCATAAATGCACAGGTTTGGTAGGTTTCCCTAGGTGGCGGCTGAGCTACAGGCCAAAATCTACAGGTAGGCACTTTGCAAAAAACACCGATGTTTTCCTTCAAAAATTTGGCTGTGTCCACGTTGCGCTTTGGGGCGTTTCCTGTCGCGGGCGCTAGGCCTACCCACACAAGTGAGGTATAATTTTTATCGGGAGACGTGGGGGAACGCTGGGTGGAAGGAAATTTGTGGCTCCTCTCAGATTCCAGAACTTTCTGCCACAGAAATGTGAGGAACATGTGTTTTTTTAGCCAAATTTTTAGGTTTGCAAAGGATTCTGGGTAACAGAACCTGGTCCGAGCCACACAAGTCACCCCATGTTGGATTCCCCTCGGTCTCTAGTTTTCAGAAATGCACAGGTTTGGTAGGTTTCCCTAGGTGGCGGCTGAGCTACAGGCCAAAATCTACAGGTAGGCACTTTGCAAAAAACACCTCTGTTTTCCTTCAAAAATTTGGCTGTGTCCACGTTGCACTTTGGGGCGTTTTCTCTCGCGGGTGCTGGGCCTACCCACACAAGTGAGGTATCATTTTTATCGGGAGACGTGGGGGAACCCTGGGTGGAAGGAAATTTGTGGCTCCTCTCAGATTCCAGAACTTTCTGCCACAGAAATGTGAGGAACATGTGTTTTTTTAGCAAAATTTTTAGGTTTGCAAAGGATTCTGGGTAACAGAACCTGGTCCGAGCCACACAAGTCACCCCATCTTGGATTCCCCTAGGTCTCTAGTTTTCAGAAATGCACAGGTTTGGTAGGTTTTCCTAGGTGGCGGCTGAGCTACAGGCCAAAATCTACAGGTAGACATTTTGCAAGAAATACCTCTGTTTTCCTTCAAAAATTTGGCTGTGTCCACGTTGCGCTTTGGGGCGTTTCCTGTCACGGGCGCTAGACCTACCCACACAAGTGAGGTATCATTTTTATCGGGAGACGTGGGGGAACGCTGGGTGGAAGGTAATTTGTGGCTCCTCTCAGATTCCAGAACTTTCTGCCACAGAAATGTGAGGAACATGTGTTTTTTTTAGCCAAATTTTGAGGTTTGCAAAGGATTCTGGGTAACAGAACCTGGTCTGAGCCACACAAGTCACCCCATCTTGGATTCCCCTAGGTCTCTAGTTTTCAGAAATGCACAGGTTTGGTAGGTTTCCCTAGGTGGCGGCTGAGCTACAGGCCAAAATCTACAGGTAGACATTTTGCAAAAAATACCTCTGTTTTCCTTCAAAAATTTGGCTGTGTCCACGTTGTGCTTTGGGGCGTTTCCTGTCGCGGGCACTAGGCCTACCCACACAAGTGAGGTATAATTTTTATCGGGAGACGTAGGGGAACGCTGGGTGGAAGGAAATTTGTGGCTCCTCTCAGATTCCAGAACTTTCTGCCACAGAAATGTGAGGAACATGTGTTTTTTTAGCCAAATTTTTAGGTTTGCAAAGGATTCTGGGTAACAGAACCTGGTCCGATCCACACAAGTCACCCCATCTTGGATTCCCCTCGGTCTCTAGTTTTCAGAAATGCACAGGTTTGGTAGGTTTCCCTAGATGGCGGCTGAGCTACAGGCCAAAATCTACAGGTAGGCACTTTGCAAAAAACACCTCTGTTTTCCTTCAAAAATTTGGCTGTGTCCACGTTGCGCTTTGGGGCTTTTCCTGTCGCGGGCGCTAGGCCTACCCACACAAGTGAGGTATAATTTTTATCGGGAAACGTGGGGGAACGCTGGGTGGAAGGAAATTTGTGGCTCCTCTCAGATTCCAGAAGTTTCTGCCACAGAAATGTGAGGAACATGTGTTTTTTTAGCCAAATTCTGAGGTTTGCAAAGGATTCTGGGTAACAGAACCTGGTCCGAGCCACACAAGTCACCCCATCTTGGATTCCCCTAGGTCTCTAGTTTTCATAAATGCACAGGTTTGGTAGGTTTCCCTAGGTGGCGGCTGAGCTACAGGCCAAAATCTACAGGTAGGCACTTTGCAAAAAACACCGATGTTTTCCTTCAAAAATTTGGCTGTGTCCACGTTGCGCTTTGGGGCGTTTCCTGTCGCGGGCGCTAGGCCTACCCACACAAGTGAGGTATAATTTTTATCGGGAGACGTGGGGGAACGCTGGGTGGAAGGAAATTTGTGGCTCCTCTCAGATTCCAGAACTTTCTGCCACAGAAATGTGAGGAACATGTGTTTTTTTAGCCAAATGTTTACGTTTGCAAAGGATTCTGGGTAACAGAACCTGGTCCGAGCCACACAAGTCACCCCATCTTGGATTCCCCTAGGTCTCTAGTGTTCAGAAATGCACAGGTTTGGTAGGTTTCCCTAGGTGGCGGCTGAGCTACAGGCCAAAATCTACAGGTAGGCACTTTGCAAAAAACACCTCTGTTTTCCTTAAAAAATTTGGCTGTGTCCACGTTGCGCTTTGGGGCGTTTCCTCTCGTGGGTGCTGGGCCTACCCACACAAGTGAGGTATCATTTTTATCGGGAGACGTGGGGGAACGCTGGGTGGAAGGAAATTTGTGGCTCCTCTCAGATTCCAGAACTTTCTGCCACAGAAATGTGAGGAACATGTGTTTTTTTTAGCCACATTTTGAGGTTTGCAAAGGATTCTGGGTAACAGAACCTGGTCCGAGCCACACAAGTCACCCCATCTTGGATTCCCCTAGGTCTCTAGTTTTCAGAAATGCACAGGTTTGGTAGGTTTCCCTAGGTGGCGGCTGAGCTACAGGCCAAAATCTACAGGTAGGCACTTTGCAAAAAACACCTCTGTTTTCCTTCAAAAATTTGGCTGTGTCCACGTTGCGCTTTGGGGCGTTTCCTGTCGCGGGCGCTAGGCCTACCCACACAAGTGAGGTATCATTTTTATCGGGAGACGTGGGGGAACGCTGGGTGGAAGGAAATTTGTGGCTCCTCTCAGATTCCAGAACTTTCTGCCACAGAAATGTGAGGAATATGCGTTTTTTTGCCAAATTCTGAGGTTTGCAAAGGATTCTGGGTAACAGAACCTGGTCCGAGCCACACAAGTCACCCCTCTTGGATTCCCCTAGGTCTCTAGTTTTCAGAAATGCACAGGTTTGGTAGGTTTCCCTAGGTGGTGGCTGAGCTACAGGCCAAAATCTACAGGTAGGCACTTTGAAAAAAACACCTCTGTTTTCCTTCAAAAATTTGGCTGTGTCCACGTTGCGCTTTGGGGCGTTTCCTGTCGCGGGCGCTAGGCCTACCCACACAAGTGAGGTATCATTTTTATCGGGAGACGTGGGGGAACGCTGGGTGGAAGGAAATTTGTGGCTCCTCTCAGATTCCAGAACTTTCTGCCACAGAAATGTGAGGAACATGTGGTTTTTTAGCCAAATTTTGAGGTTTGCAAAGGATTCTGGGTAACAGAATCTGGTCCGAGCCACACAAGTCACCCCATCTTGGATTCCCCTAGGTCTCTAGTTTTCAGAAATGCACAGGTTTGGTAGGTTTCCCTAGGTGGCGGCTGAGCTACAGGCCAAAATCTACAGGTAGGCACTTTGCAAAAAACACCTCTGTTTTCCTTCAAAAATTTGGCTGTGTCCACGTTGCGCTTTGGGGCGTTTCCTCTCGCGGGCGCTGGGCCTACCCACACAAGTGAGGTATCATTTTTATCGGGAGACATGGGGGAACGCTGGGTGGAAGGAAATTTGTGGCCCCTCTCAGATTCCAGAACTTTCTGCCATAGAAATGTGAGGAACATGTGTTTTTTTAGCCAAATTTTGAGGTTCGCGAAGGATTCTGGGTAACAGAACCTGGTCTGAGCCACACAAGTCACCTCATCTTGGATTCCCCTAGATCTCTAGTTTTCAGAAATGCACAGGTTTGGTAGGTTTCCCTAGGTGGCGGCTGAGCTACAGGCCAAAATCTACAGGTAGACATTTTGCAAAAAATACCTCTGTTTTCCTTCAAAAATTTGGCTGTGTCCACGTTGCGCTTTGGGGCGTTTCCTGTCGCGGGCGCTAGGCCTACCCACACAAGTGAGGTATAATTTTTATCGGGAGACGTGGGGGAACGCTGGGTGGAAGGAAATTTGTGGCTCCTCTCAGATTCCAGAACTTTCTGCCACAGAAATGTGAGGAACATGTGTTTTTTTAGCCAAATTTTGAGGTTTGCAAAGGATTCTGGGTAACAGAACCTGGTCCGAGCCACACAAGTCACCCCATCTTGGATTCCCCTAGGTCTCTAGTTTTCATAAATGCACAGGTTTGGTAGGTTTCCCTAGGTGGCGGCTGAGCTACAGGCCAAAATCTACAGGTAGGCACCTTGCAAAAAACACCGATGTTTTCCTTCAAAAATTTGGCTGTGTCCACGTTGCGCTTTGGGGCGTTTCCTGTCGCGGGCGCTAGGCCTACCCACACAAGTGAGGTATAATTTTTATCGGGAGACGTGGGGGAACGCTGGGTGGAAGGAAATTTGTGGCTCCCCTCAGATTCCAGAACTTTCTGCCACAGAAATGTGAGAAACATGTGTTTTTTTAGCCAACTTTTGAGGTTTGCAAAGGATTCTGGGTAACAGAACCTGGTCCGAGCCACACAAGTCACCCCATCTTGGATTCCCCTAGGTCTCTAGTTTTCAGAAATGCACAGGTTTGGTAGGTTTCCCTAGGTGGCGTCTGAGCTACAGGCCAAAATCTACAGGTAGGCACTTTGCAAAAAACACCTCTGTTTTCCTTCAAAAATTTGGCTGTGTCCATGTTGCGCTTTGGGGCGTTTCCTGTCGCGGGCGCTAGGCCTACCCACACAAGTGAGGTATCATTTTTATCGGGAGACGTGGGGGAACGCTGGGTGGAAGGAAATTTGTGGCTCCTCTCAGATTCCAGAACTTTCTGCCACAGAAATGTGAGGAACATGTGTTTTTTTAGCCAAATTTTGAGGTTTGCAAAGGATTCTGGGTACCACAACCTGGTCCGAGCCACACAAGTCACCCCATCTTGGATTCCCCTAGGTCTCTAGTTTTCAGAAATGCACAGGTTTGGTAGGTTTCCCTAGGTGGCGGCTGAGCTACAGGCCAAAATCTACAGGTAGGCTCTTTGCAAAAAACACCTCTGTTTTCCTTCAAAAATTTGGCTGTGTCCACATTGCGCTTTGGGGCGTCTCCTGTCGCGGGCGCTAGGCCTACCCACACAAGTGAGGTATCATTTTTATTGGGACACGTGGGGGAACGCTGGGTGGAAGGAAATTTGTGGCTCCTCTCAGATTCCAGAACTTTCTGCCACAGAAATGTGAGGAACATGTGTTTTTTTAGCCAAATTTTTAGGTTTGCAAAGGATTCTGGGTAACAGAACCTGGTCCGAGCCACACAAGTCACCCCATCTTGGATTCCCCTAGGTCTCTAGTTTTCAGAAATGCACAGGTTTGGTAGGTTTCCCTAGGTGGCGGCTGAGCTACAGGCCAAAATCTACAGGTAGGCACTTTGCAAAAAACACCGATGTTTTCCTTTAAAAATTTGGCTGTGTCCACGTTGCGCTTTGGGGCGTTTCCTGTCGCGGGCGCTGGGCCTACCCACACAAGTGAGGTATAATTTTTATCGGGAGACGTGGGGGAACGCTGGGTGGAAGGAAATTTGTGGCTCCTCTCAGATTCCAGAACTTTCTGCCACAGAAATGTGAGGAACATGTGTTTTTTTAGCCAAATGTTTACGTTTGCAAAGGATTCTGGGTAACAGAACCTGGTCCGAGCCACACAAGTCACCCCATCTTGGATTCCCCTAGGTCTCTAGTGTTCAGAAATGCACAGGTTTGGTAGGTTTCCCTAGGTGGCGGCTGAGCTACAGGCCAAAATCTACAGGTAGGCACTTTGCAAAAAACACCTCTGTTTTCCTTAAAAAATTTGGCTGTGTCCACGTTGCGCTTTGGGGCGTTTCCTCTCGTGGGTGCTGGGCCTACCCACACAAGTGAGGTATCATTTTTATCGGGAGACGTGGGGGAACGCTGGGTGGAAGGAAATTTGTGGCTCCTCTCAGATTCCAGAACTTTCTGCCACAGAAATGTGAGGAACATGTGTTTTTTTTAGCCACATTTTGAGGTTTGCAAAGGATTCTGGGTAACAGAACCTGGTCCGAGCCACACAAGTCACCCCATCTTGGATTCCCCTAGGTCTCTAGTTTTCAGAAATGCACAGGTTTGGTAGGTTTCCCTAGGTGGCGGCTGAGCTACAGGCCAAAATCTACAGGTAGGCACTTTGCAAAAAACACCTCTGTTTTCCTTCAAAAATTTGGCTGTGTCCACGTTGCGCTTTGGGGCGTTTCCTGTCACGGGCGCTAGGCCTACCCACACAAGTGAGGTATCATTTTTATCGGGAGACGTGGGGGAACGCTGGGTGGAAGGAAATTTGTGGCTCCTCTCAGATTCCAGAACTTTCTGCCACAGAAATGTGAGGAATATGCGTTTTTTGCCAAATTCTGAGGTTTGCAAAGGATTCTGGGTAACAGAACCTGGTCCGAGCCACACAAGTCACCCCTCTTGGATTCCCCTAGGTCTCTAGTTTTCAGAAATGCACAGGTTTGGTAGGTTTCCCTATGTGGTGGCTGAGCTACAGGCCAAAATCTACAGGTAGGCACTTTGAAAAAAACACCTCTGTTTTCCTTCAAAAATTTGGCTGTGTCCACGTTGCGCTTTGGGGCGTTTCCTGTCGCGGGCGCTAGGCCTACCCACACAAGTGAGGTATCATTTTTATCGGGAGACGTGGGGGAACGCTGGGTGGAAGGAAATTTGTGGCTCCTCTCAGATTCCAGAACTTTCTGCCACAGAAATGTGAGGAACATGTGGTTTTTTAGCCAAATTTTGAGGTTTGCAAAGGATTCTGGGTAACAGAATCTGGTCCGAGCCACACAAGTCACCCCATCTTGGATTCCCCTAGGTCTCTAGTTTTCAGAAATGCACAGGTTTGGTAGGTTTCCCTAGGTGGCGGCTGAGCTACAGGCCAAAATCTACAGGTAGGCACTTTGCAAAAAACACCTCTGTTTTCCTTCAAAAATTTGGCTGTGTCCACGTTGCGCTTTGGGGCGTTTCCTCTCGCGGGCGCTGGGCCTACCCACACAAGTGAGGTATCATATTTATCGGGAGACATGGGGGAACGCTGGGTGGAAGGAAATTTGTGGCCCCTCTCAGATTCCAGAACTTTCTGCCATAGAAATGTGAGGAACATGTGTTTTTTTAGCCAAATTTTGAGGTTCGCGAAGGATTCTGGGTAACAGAACCTGGTCTGAGCCACACAAGTCACCTCATCTTCGATTCCCCTAGATCTCTAGTTTTCAGAAATGCACAGGTTTGGTAGGTTTCCCTAGGTGGCGGCTGAGCTACAGGCCAAAATCTACAGGTAGACATTTTGCAAAAAATACCTCTGTTTTCCTTCAAAAATTTGGCTGTGTCCACATTGCGCTTTGGGGCGTTTCCTGTTGCGGGCGCTAGGCCTACCCACACAAGTGAGGTATAATTTTTATCGGGAGACGTGGGGGAACGCTGGGTGGAAGGAAATTTGTGGCTCCTCTCAGATTCCAGAACTTTCTGCCACAGAAATGTGAGGAACATGTGTTTTTTTAGCCAAATTTTGAGGTTTGCAAAGGATTCTGGGTAACAGAACCTGGTCCGAGCCACACAAGTCACCCCATCTTGGATTCCCCTAGGTCTCTAGTTTTCAGAAATGCACAGGTTTGGTAGGTTTCCCTAGGTGGCGGCTGAGCTACAGGCCAAAATCTACAGGTAGGCACTTTGCAAAAAACACCGATGTTTTCCTTCAAAAATTTGGCTGTGTCCACGTTGCGCTTTGGGGCGTTTCCTGTCGCGGGCGCTAGGCCTACCCACACAAGTGAGGTATAATTTTTATCGGGAGACGTGGGGGAACGCTGGGTGGAAGGAAATTTGTGGCTCCCCTCAGATTCCAGAACTTTCTGCCACAGAAATGTGAGAAACATGTGTTTTTTTAGCCAACTTTTGAGGTTTGCAAAGGATTCTGGGTAACAGAACCTGGTCCGAGCCACACAAGTCACCCCATCTTGGATTCCCCTAGGTCTCTAGTTTTCAGAAATGCACAGGTTTGGTAGGTTTCCCTAGGTGGCGTCTGAGCTACAGGCCAAAATCTACAGGTAGGCACTTTGCAAAAAACACCTCTGTTTTCCTTCAAAAATTTGGCTGTGTCCATGTTGCGCTTTGGGGCGTTTCCTGTCGCGGGCGCTAGGCCTACCCACACAAGTGAGGTATCATTTTTATCGGGAGACGTGGGGGAACGCTGGGTGGAAGGAAATTTGTGGCTCCTCTCAGATTCCAGAACTTTCTGCCACAGAAATGTGAGGAACATGTGTTTTTTTAGCCAAATTTTGAGGTTTGCAAAGGATTCTGGGTACCACAACCTGGTCCGAGCCACACAAGTCACCCCATCTTGGATTCCCCTAGGTCTCTAGTTTTCAGAAATGCACAGGTTTGGTAGGTTTCCCTAGGTGGCGGCTGAGCTACAGGCCAAAATCTACAGGTAGGCTCTTTGCAAAAAACACCTCTGTTTTCCTTCAAAAATTTGGCTGTGTCCACATTGCGCTTTGGGGCGTTTCCTGTCGCGGGCGCTAGGCCTACCCACACAAGTGAGGTATCATTTTTATTGGGACACGTGGGGGAACGCTGGGTGGAAGGAAATTTGTGGCTCCTCTCAGATTCCAGAACTTTCTGCCACAGAAATGTGAGGAACATGTGTTTTTTTAGCCAAATTTTTAGGTTTGCAAAGGATTCTGGGTAACAGAACCTGGTCCGAGCCACACAAGTCACCCCATCTTGGATTCCCCTAGGTCTCTAGTTTTCAGAAATGCACAGGTTTGGTAGGTTTCCCTAGGTGGCGGCTGAGCTACAGGCCAAAATCTACAGGTAGGCACTTTGCAAAAAACACCTCTGTTTTCCTTCAAAAATGTGGCTGTGTCCACGTTGCGCTTTGGGGCGTTTCCTGTCGCGGGCGCTAGGCCTACCCACACAAGTGAGGTATCATTTTTATCGGGAGACGTGGGGGAACGCTGGGTGGAAGGAAATTTGTGGCTCCTCTCAGATTCCAGAACTTTCTGCCACAGAAATGTGAGGAACATGTGTTTTTTTAGCCAAATTTTGAGGTTTGCAAAGGATTCTGGGTAACAGAACCTGGTCCGAGCCACACAAGTCACCCCATCTTGGATTCCCCTAGGTCTCTAGTTTTCAGAAATGCACAGGTTTGGTAGGTTTCCCTAGGTGGCGGCTGAGCTACAGGCCAAAATCTACAGGGAGGCACTTTGCAAAAAACACCTCTGTTTTCCTTCAAAAATTTGGCTGTGTCCACGTTGCGCTTTGGGGCGTTTCCTGTCGCGGGCGCTAGGCCTACCCACACAAGTGAGGTATCATTTTTATCGGGAGACGTGGGGGAACGCTGGGTGGAAGGAAATTTGTGGCTCCTCTCAGATTCCAGAACTTTCTGCCACAGAAATGTGAGGAACATGTGTTTTTTTAGCCAAATTTTGAGGTTTGCAAAGGATTCTGGGTAACAGAACCTGGTCCGAGCCACACAAGTCACCCCATCTTGGATTCCCCTAGGTCTCTAGTTTTCAGAAATGCACAGGTTTGGTAGGTTTCCCTAGGTGGCGGCTGAGCTACAGGCCACAATCTACAGGTAGACATTTTGCAAAAAACACCTCTGTTTTCCTTCAAAAATTTGGCTGTGTCCACGTTGCACTTTGGGGCGTTTCCTGTCGCGGGCGCTAGGCCTACCCACACAAGTGAGGTATCATTTTTATCGGTAGACGTGGGGGAACGCTGGGTGGAAGGTAATTTGTGGCTCCTCTCAGATTCCAGAACTTTCTGCCACAGAAATGTGAGGAACATGTGTTTTTTTAGCCAAATTTTGAGGTTTGCAAAGGATTCTGGGTAACAGAACCTGGTCCGAGCCACACAAGTCACCCCATCTTGGATTCCCCTAGGTCTCTAGTTTTTAGAAATGCACAGGTTTGGTAGGTTTCCCTAGGTGGCGGCTGAGCTACAGGCCAAAATCTACAGGTAGGCACTTTGCAAAAAACACCTCTGTTTTCCTTCAAAAATTTGGCTGTGCCCACGTTGCGCTTTGGGGCTTTTCCTGTCGCGGGCGCTAGGCCTACCCACACAAGTGAGGTATCATTTTTATCAGGAGACGTGGGGGAACGCTGGGTGGAAGGAAATTTGTGGCTCCTCTCAGATTCCAGAACTTTCTGCCACAGAAATGTGAGGAACATGTGTTTTTTTAGCCAAATTCTGAGGTTTGCAAAGGATTCTGGGTAACAGAACCTGGTCCGAGCCACACAAGTCACCCCATCTTGGATTCCCCTAGGTCTCTAGTTTTCAGAAATGCACAGGTTTGGTAGGTTTCCCTAGGTGGCGGCTGAGCTACAGGCCAAAATCTACAGGTAGGCACTTTGCAAAAAACACCTATGTTTTCCTTCAAAAATTTGGCTGTGTCCACGTTGCGCTTTGGGGCGTTTCCTGTCGCGGGCGCTAGGCCTACCCACACAAGTGAGGTATAATTTTTATCGGGAGACGTGGGGGAACGCTGGGTGGAAGGAAATTTGTGGCTCCTCTCAGATTCCAGAACTTTCTGCCACAGAAATGTGAGGAACATGTGTTTTTTTAGCCAAATTTTTAGGTTTGCAAAGGATTCTGGGTAACAGAACCTGGTCCGAGCCACACAAGTCACCCCATCTTGGATTCCCCTAGGTCTCTAGTTTTCAGAAATGCACAGGTTTGGTAGGTTTCCCTAGGTGGCGGCTGAGCTACAGGCCAAAATCTACAGGTAGGCACTTTGCAAAAAACACCTCTTTTTTCCTTCAAAAATTTGGCTGTGTCCACATTGCGCTTTGGGGCGTTTTCTCTCGCGGGTGCTGGGCCTACCCACACAAGTGAGGTATCATTTTTATCGGGAGACGTGGGGGAACGCTGGGTGGAAGGAAATTTGTGGCTCCTCTCAGATTCCAGAACTTTCTGCCACAGAAATGTGAGGAACATGTGTTTTTTTAGCCAAATGTTGAGGTTTGCAAAGGATTCTGGGTAACAGAACCTGGTCCGAGCCACACAAGTCACCCCATCTTGGATTCCCCTAGGTCTCTAGTTTTTAGAAATGCACAGGTTTGGTAGGTTTCCCTAGGTGGCGGCTGAGCTACAGGACAAAATCTACAGGTAGGCACTTTGCAAAAAACACCTCTGTTTTCCTTCAAAAATTTGGCTGTGCCCACGTTGCGCTTTGGGGCTTTTCCTGTCGCGGGCGCTAGGCCTACCCACACAAGTGAGGTATCATTTTTATCGGGAGACGTGGGGGAACGCTGGGTGGAAGGAAATTTGTGGCTCCTCTCAGATTCCAGAACTTTCTGCCACAGAAATGTGAGGAACATGTGTTTTTTTAGCCAAATTCTGAGGTTTGCAAAGGATTCTGGGTAACAGAACCTGGTCCGAGCCACACAAGTCACCCCATCTTGGATTCCCCTAGGTCTCTAGTTTTCATAAATGCACAGGTTTGGTAGGTTTCCCTAGGTGGCGGCTGAGCTACAGGCCAAAATCTACAGGTAGGCACTTTGCAAAAAACACCGATGTTTTCCTTCAAAAATTTGGCTGTGTCCACGTTGCGCTTTGGGGCGTTTCCTGTCGCGGGCGCTAGGCCTACCCACACAAGTGAGGTATAATTTTTATCAGGAGACGTGGGGGAACGCTGGGTGGAAAGAAATTTGTGGCTCCTCTCAGATTCCAGAACTTTCTGCCACAGAAATGTGAGGAACATGTGTTTTTTTAGCCAAATTTTTAGGTTTGCAAAGGATTCTGGGTAACAGAACCTGGTCCGAGCCACACAAGTCACCCCATGTTGGATTCCCCTCGGTCTCTAGTTTTCAGAAATGCACAGGTTTGGTAGGTTTCCCTAGGTGGCGGCTGAGCTACAGGCCAAAATCTACAGGTAGGCACTTTGCAAAAAACACCTCTGTTTTCCTTCAAAAATTTGGCTGTGTCCACGTTGCACTTTGGGGCGTTTTCTCTCGCGGGTGCTGGGCCTACCCACACAAGTGAGGTATCATTTTTATCGGGAGACGTGGGGGAACGCTGGGTGGAAGGAAATTTGTGGCTCCTCTCAGATTCCAGAACTTTCTGCCACAGAAATGTGAGGAACATGTGTTTTTTTAGCCAAATTCTGAGGTTTGCAAAGGATTCTGGGTAACAGAACCTGGTCCGAGCCACACAAGTCACCCCATCTTGGATTCCCCTAGGTCTCTAGTTTTCATAAATGCACAGGTTTGGTAGGTTTCCCTAGGTGGCGGCTGAGCTACAGGCCAAAATCTACAGGTAGGCACTTTGCAAAAAACACCGATGTTTTCCTTAAAAAATTTGGCTGTGTCCACGTTGCACTTTGGGGCGTTTCCTGTCGCGGGCGCTAGGCCTACCCACACAAGTGAGGTATAATTTTTATCGGGAGACGTGGGGGAACGCTGGGTGGAAGGAAATTTGTGGCTCCTCTCAGATTCCAGAACTTTCTGCCACAGAAATGTGAGGAACATGTGTTTTTTTAGCCAAATTTTTAGGTTTGCAAAGGATTCTGGGTAACAGAACCTATTCCGAGCCACACAAGTCACCCCATGTTGGATTCCCCTCGGTCTCTAGTTTTCAGAAATGCACAGGTTTGGTAGGTTTCCCTAGGTGGCGGCTGAGCTACAGGCCAAAATCTACAGGTAGGCACTTTGCAAAAAACACCTCTGTTTTCCTTCAAAAATTTGGCTGTGTCCACGTTGCACTTTGGGGCGTTTTCTCTCGCGGGTGCTGGGCCTACCCACACAAGTGAGGTATCATTTTTATCGGGAGACGTGGGGGAACGCTGGGTGGAAGGAAATTTGTGGCTCTTCTCAGATTCCAGAACTTTCTGCCACAGAAATGTGAGGAACATGTGTTTTTTTAGCAAAATATTTAGGTTTGCAAAGGATTCTGGGTAACAGAACCTGGTCCGAGCCACACAAGTCACCCCATCTTGGATTCCCCTAGGTCTCTAGTTTTCAGAAATGCACAGGTTTGGTAGGTTTCCCTAGATGGCGGCTGAGCTACAGGCCAAAATCTACAGGTAGACATTTTGCATAAAATACCTCTGTTTTCCTTCAAAAATTTGGCTGTGTCCACGTTGCGCTTTGGGGCGTTTCCTGTCGCGGGCGCTAGGCCTACCCACACAAGTGAGGTATCATTTTTATCGGGAGACGTGGGGGAACGCTGGGTGGAAGGTAATTAGTGGCTCCTCTCAGATTCCAGAACTTTCTGCCACAGAAATGTGAGGAACATGTGTTTTTTTAGCCAAATTTTGAGGTTTGCAAAGGATTCTGGGTAACAGAACCTGGTCCGAGCCACACAAGTCACCCCATCTTGGATTCCCCTAGGTCTCTAGTTTTTAGAAATGCACAGGTTTGGTAGGTTTCCCTAGGTGGCGGCTGAGCTACAGGCCAAAATCTACAGGTAGGCACTTTGCAAAAAACATCTCTGTTTTCCTTCAAAAATTTGGCTGTGTCCACGTTGCGCTTTGGGGCTTTTCCTGTCGCGGGCGCTAGGCCTACCCACACAAGTGAGGTATCATTTTTATCGGGAAACGTGGGGGAACGCTGGGTGGAAGGAAATTTGTGGCTCCTCTCAGATTCCAGAACTTTCTGCTATAGAAATGTGAGGAACATGTGTTTTTTTAGCCAAATTCTGAGGTTTGCAAAGGATTCTGGGTAACAGAACCTGGTCCGAGCCACACAAGTCACCCCATCTTGGATTCCCCTAGGTCTCTAGTTTTCATAAATGCACAGGTTTGGTAGGTTTCCCTAGGTGGCGGCTGAGCTACAGGCCAAAATCTACAGGTAGGCACTTTGCAAAAAACACCTCTGTTTTCCTTCAAAAATTTGGCTGTGTCCACGTTGCGCTTTGGGGCGTTTCCTGTCGCGGGCGCTAGGCCTTCCCACAAAAGTGAGGTATAATTTTTATCGGGAGACGTGGGGGAATGCTGGGTGGAAGGAAATTTGTGGCTCCTCTCAGATTCCAGAACTTTCTGCCACAGAAATGTGAGGAACATGTGTTTTTTTAGCCAAATGTTTATGTTTGCAAAGGATTCTGGGTAACAGAACCTGGTCCGAGCCACACAAGTCACCCCATCTTGGATTCCCCTAGGTCTCTAGTGTTCAGAAATGCACAGGTTTGGTAGGTTTCCCTAGGTGGCGGCTGAGCTACAGGCCAAAATCTACAGGTAGGCACTTTGCAAAAAACACCTCTGTTTTCCTTAAAAAATTTGGCTGTGTCCACGTTGCGCTTTGGGGCGTTTCCTCTCGTGGGTGCTGGGCCTACCCACACAAGTGAGGTATCATTTTTATCGGGAGACGTGGGGGAACGCTGGGTGGAAGGAAATTTGTGGCTCCTCTCAGATTCCAGAACTTTCTGCCACAGAAATGTGAGGAACATGTGTTTTTTTTAGCCACATTTTGAGGTTTGCAAAGGATTCTGGGTAACAGAACCTGGTCCGAGCCACACAAGTCACCCCATCTTGGATTCCCCTAGGTCTCTAGTTTTCAGAAATGCACAGGTTTGGTAGGTTTCCCTAGGTGGCGGCTGAGCTACAGGCCAAAATCTACAGGTAGGCACTTTGCAAAAAACACCTCTGTTTTCCTTCAAAAATTTGGCTGTGTCCACGTTGCGCTTTGGGGCGTTTCCTGTCGCGGGCGCTAGGCCTACCCACACAAGTGAGGTATCATTTTTATCGGGAGACATGGGGGAACGCTGGGTGGAAGGAAATTTGTGGCTCCTCTCAGATTCCAGAACTTTCTGCCACAGAAATGTGAGGAATATGCGTTTTTTGCCAAATTCTGAGGTTTGCAAAGGATTCTGGGTAACAGAACCTGGTCCGAGCCACACAAGTCACCCCTCTTGGATTCCCCTAGGTCTCTAGTTTTCAGAAATGCACAGGTTTGGTAGGTTTCCCTAGGTGGCGGCTGAGCTACAGGCCAAAATCTACAGGTAGGCACTTTGCAAAAAACACCTCTGTTTTCCTTCAAAAATGTGGCTGTGTCCACGTTGCGCTTTGGGGCGTTTCCTGTCGCGGGCGCTAGGCCTACCCACACAAGTGAGGTATCATTTTTATCGGGAGACGTGGGGGAACGCTGGGTGGAAGGAAATTTGTGGCTCCTCTCAGATTCCAGAACTTTCTGCCACAGAAATGTGAGGAACATGTGGTTTTTTAGCCAAATTTTGAGGTTTGCAAAGGATTCTAGGTAAGAGAATCTGGTCCGAGCCACACAAGTCACCCCATCTTGGATTCCCCTAGGTCTCTAGTTTTCAGAAATGCACAGGTTTGGTAGGTTTCCCTAGGTGGCGGCTGAGCTACAGGCCACAATCTACAGGTAGACATTTTGCAAAAAACACCTCTGTTTTCCTTCAAAAATTTGGCTGTGTCCACGTTGCACTTTGGGGCGTTTCCTGTCGCGGGCGCTAGGCCTACCCACACAAGTGAGGTATCATTTTTATCGGGAGACGTGGGGGAACGCTGGGTGGAAGGTAATTTGTGGCTCCTCTCAGATTCCAGAACTTTCTGCCACAGAAATGTGAGGAACATGTGTTTTTTTAGCCAAATTTTGAGGTTTGCAAAGGATTCTGGGTAACAGAACCTGGTCCGAGCCACACAAGTCACCCCATCTTGGATTCCCCTAGGTCTATAGTTTTTAGAAATGCACAGGTTTGGTAGGTTTCCCTAGGTGGCGGCTGAGCTACAGGCCAAAATCTACAGGTAGGCACTTTGCAAAAAACACCTCTGTTTTCCTTCAAAAATTTGGCTGTGCCCACGTTGCGCTTTGGGGCTTTTCCTGTCGCGGGCGCTAGGCCTACCCACACAAGTGAGGTATCATTTTTATCAGGAGACGTGGGGGAACGCTGAGTGGAAGGAAATTTGTGGCTCCTCTCAGATTCCAGAACTTTCTGCCACAGAAATGTGAGGAACATGTGTTTTTTTAGCCAAATTCTGAGGTTTGCAAAGGATTCTGGGTAACAGAACCTGGTCCGAGCCACACAAGTCACCCCATCTTGGATTCCCCTAGGTCTCTAGTTTTCAGAAATGCACAGGTTTGGTAGGTTTCCGTAGGTGGCGGCTGAGCTACAGGCCAAAATCTACAGGTAGGCACTTTGCAAAAAACACCTATGTTTTCCTTCAAAAATTTGGCTGTGTCCACGTTGCGCTTTGGGGCGTTTCCTGTCGCGGGCGCTAGGCCTACCCACACAAGTGAGGTATAATTTTTATCGGGAGACGTGGGGGAACGCTGGGTGGAAGGAAATTTGTGGCTCCTCTCAGATTCCAGAACTTTCTGCCACAGAAATGTGAGGAACATGTGTTTTTTTAGCCAAATTTTTAGGTTTGCAAAGGATTCTGGGTAACAGAACCTGGTCCGAGCCACACAAGTCACCCCATCTTGGATTCCCCTAGGTCTCTAGTTTTCAGAAATGCACAGGTTTGGTAGGTTTCCCTAGGTGGCGGCTGAGCTACAGGCCAAAATCTACAGGTAGGCACTTTGCAAAAAACACCTCTTTTTTCCTTCAAAAATTTGGCTGTGTCCACGTTGCGCTTTGGGGCGTTTTCTCTCGCGGGTGCTGGGCCTACCCACACAAGTGAGGTATCATTTTTATCGGGAGACGTGGGGGAACGCTGGGTGGAAGGAAATTTGTGGCTCCTCTCAGATTCCAGAACTTTCTGCCACAGAAATGTGAGGAACATGTGTTTTTTTAGCCAAATGTTGAGGTTTGCAAAGGATTCTGGGTAACAGAACCTGGTCCGAGCCACACAAGTCACCCCATCTTGGATTCCCCTAGGTCTCTAGTTTTTAGAAATGCACAGGTTTGGTAGGTTTCCCTAGGTGGCGGCTGAGCTACAGGCCAAAATCTACAGGTAGGCACTTTGCAAAAAACACCTCTGTTTTCCTTCAAAAATTTGGCTGTGCCCACGTTGCGCTTTGGGGCTTTTCCTGTCGCGGGCGCTAGGCCTACCCACACAAGTGAGGTATCATTTTTATCGGGAGACGTGGGGGAACGCTGGGTGGAAGGAAATTTGTGGCTCCTCTCAGATTCCAGAACTTTCTGCCACAGAAATGTGAGGAACATGTGTTTTTTTAGCCAAATTCTGAGGTTTGCAAAGGATTCTGGGTAACAGAACCTGGTCCGAGCCACACAAGTCACCCCATCTTGGATTCCCCTAGGTCTCTAGTTTTCATAAATGCACAGGTTTGGTAGGTTTCCCTAGGTGGCGGCTGAGCTACAGGCCAAAATCTACAGGTAGGCACTTTGCAAAAAACACCGATGTTTTCCTTCAAAAATTTGGCTGTGTCCACGTTGCGCTTTGGGGCGTTTCCTGTCGCGGGCGCTAGGCCTACCCACACAAGTGAGGTATAATTTTTATCGGGAGACGTGGGGGAACGCTGGGTGGAAGGAAATTTGTGGCTCCTCTCAGATTCCAGAACTTTCTGCCACAGAAATGTGAGGAACATGTGTTTTTTTAGCCAAATTTTTAGGTTTGCAAAGGATTCTGGGTAACAGAACCTGGTCCGAGCCACACAAGTCACCCCATCTTGGATTCCCCTAGGTCTCTAGTTTTCAGAAATGCACAGGTTTGGTAGGTTTCCCTAGGTGGCGGCTGAGCTACAGGCCAAAATCTACAGGTAGGCTCTTTGCAAAAAACACCTCTGTTTTCCTTCAAAAATTTGGCTGTGTCCACATTGCGCTTTGGGGCGTCTCCTGTCGCGGGCGCTAGGCCTACCCACACAAGTGAGGTATCATTTTTATTGGGACACGTGGGGGAACGCTGGGTGGAAGGAAATTTGTGGCTCCTCTCAGATTCCAGAACTTTCTGCCACAGAAATGTGAGGAACATGTGTTTTTTTAGCCAAATTTTTAGGTTTGCAAAGGATTCTGGGTAACAGAACCTGGTCCGAGCCACACAAGTCACCCCATCTTGGATTCCCCTAGGTCTCTAGTTTTCAGAAATGCACAGGTTTGGTAGGTTTCCCTAGGTGGCGGCTGAGCTACAGGCCAAAATCTACAGGTAGGCACTTTGCAAAAAACACCGATGTTTTCCTTTAAAAATTTGGCTGTGTCCACGTTGCGCTTTGGGGCGTTTCCTGTCGCGGGCGCTGGGCCTACCCACACAAGTGAGGTATAATTTTTATCGGGAGACGTGGGGGAACGCTGGGTGGAAGGAAATTTGTGGCTCCTCTCAGATTCCAGAACTTTCTGCCACAGAAATGTGAGGAACATGTGTTTTTTTAGCCAAATGTTTACGTTTGCAAAGGATTCTGGGTAACAGAACCTGGTCCGAGCCACACAAGTCACCCCATCTTGGATTCCCCTAGGTCTCTAGTGTTCAGAAATGCACAGGTTTGGTAGGTTTCCCTAGGTGGCGGCTGAGCTACAGGCCAAAATCTACAGGTAGGCACTTTGCAAAAAACACCTCTGTTTTCCTTAAAAAATTTGGCTGTGTCCACGTTGCGCTTTGGGGCGTTTCCTCTCGTGGGTGCTGGGCCTACCCACACAAGTGAGGTATCATTTTTATCGGGAGACGTGGGGGAACGCTGGGTGGAAGGAAATTTGTGGCTCCTCTCAGATTCCAGAACTTTCTGCCACAGAAATGTGAGGAACATGTGTTTTTTTTAGCCACATTTTGAGGTTTGCAAAGGATTCTGGGTAACAGAACCTGGTCCGAGCCACACAAGTCACCCCATCTTGGATTCCCCTAGGTCTCTAGTTTTCAGAAATGCACAGGTTTGGTAGGTTTCCCTAGGTGGCGGCTGAGCTACAGGCCAAAATCTACAGGTAGGCACTTTGCAAAAAACACCTCTGTTTTCCTTCAAAAATTTGGCTGTGTCCACGTTGCGCTTTGGGGCGTTTCCTGTCACGGGCGCTAGGCCTACCCACACAAGTGAGGTATCATTTTTATCGGGAGACGTGGGGGAACGCTGGGTGGAAGGAAATTTGTGGCTCCTCTCAGATTCCAGAACTTTCTGCCACAGAAATGTGAGGAATATGCGTTTTTTGCCAAATTCTGAGGTTTGCAAAGGATTCTGGGTAACAGAACCTGGTCCGAGCCACACAAGTCACCCCTCTTGGATTCCCCTAGGTCTCTAGTTTTCAGAAATGCACAGGTTTGGTAGGTTTCCCTATGTGGTGGCTGAGCTACAGGCCAAAATCTACAGGTAGGCACTTTGAAAAAAACACCTCTGTTTTCCTTCAAAAATTTGGCTGTGTCCACGTTGCGCTTTGGGGCGTTTCCTGTCGCGGGCGCTAGGCCTACCCACACAAGTGAGGTATCATTTTTATCGGGAGACGTGGGGGAACGCTGGGTGGAAGGAAATTTGTGGCTCCTCTCAGATTCCAGAACTTTCTGCCACAGAAATGTGAGGAACATGTGGTTTTTTAGCCAAATTTTGAGGTTTGCAAAGGATTCTGGGTAACAGAATCTGGTCCGAGCCACACAAGTCACCCCATCTTGGATTCCCCTAGGTCTCTAGTTTTCAGAAATGCACAGGTTTGGTAGGTTTCCCTAGGTGGCGGCTGAGCTACAGGCCAAAATCTACAGGTAGGCACTTTGCAAAAAACACCTCTGTTTTCCTTCAAAAATTTGGCTGTGTCCACGTTGCGCTTTGGGGCGTTTCCTCTCGCGGGCGCTGGGCCTACCCACACAAGTGAGGTATCATATTTATCGGGAGACATGGGGGAACGCTGGGTGGAAGGAAATTTGTGGCCCCTCTCAGATTCCAGAACTTTCTGCCATAGAAATGTGAGGAACATGTGTTTTTTTAGCCAAATTTTGAGGTTCGCGAAGGATTCTGGGTAACAGAACCTGGTCTGAGCCACACAAGTCACCTCATCTTCGATTCCCCTAGATCTCTAGTTTTCAGAAATGCACAGGTTTGGTAGGTTTCCCTAGGTGGCGGCTGAGCTACAGGCCAAAATCTACAGGTAGACATTTTGCAAAAAATACCTCTGTTTTCCTTCAAAAATTTGGCTGTGTCCACATTGCGCTTTGGGGCGTTTCCTGTTGCGGGCGCTAGGCCTACCCACACAAGTGAGGTATAATTTTTATCGGGAGACGTGGGGGAACGCTGGGTGGAAGGAAATTTGTGGCTCCTCTCAGATTCCAGAACTTTCTGCCACAGAAATGTGAGGAACATGTGTTTTTTTAGCCAAATTTTGAGGTTTGCAAAGGATTCTGGGTAACAGAACCTGGTCCGAGCCACACAAGTCACCCCATCTTGGATTCCCCTAGGTCTCTAGTTTTCAGAAATGCACAGGTTTGGTAGGTTTCCCTAGGTGGCGGCTGAGCTACAGGCCAAAATCTACAGGTAGGCACTTTGCAAAAAACACCGATGTTTTCCTTCAAAAATTTGGCTGTGTCCACGTTGCGCTTTGGGGCGTTTCCTGTCGCGGGCGCTAGGCCTACCCACACAAGTGAGGTATAATTTTTATCGGGAGACGTGGGGGAACGCTGGGTGGAAGGAAATTTGTGGCTCCCCTCAGATTCCAGAACTTTCTGCCACAGAAATGTGAGAAACATGTGTTTTTTTAGCCAACTTTTGAGGTTTGCAAAGGATTCTGGGTAACAGAACCTGGTCCGAGCCACACAAGTCACCCCATCTTGGATTCCCCTAGGTCTCTAGTTTTCAGAAATGCACAGGTTTGGTAGGTTTCCCTAGGTGGCGTCTGAGCTACAGGCCAAAATCTACAGGTAGGCACTTTGCAAAAAACACCTCTGTTTTCCTTCAAAAATTTGGCTGTGTCCATGTTGCGCTTTGGGGCGTTTCCTGTCGCGGGCGCTAGGCCTACCCACACAAGTGAGGTATCATTTTTATCGGGAGACGTGGGGGAACGCTGGGTGGAAGGAAATTTGTGGCTCCTCTCAGATTCCAGAACTTTCTGCCACAGAAATGTGAGGAACATGTGTTTTTTTAGCCAAATTTTGAGGTTTGCAAAGGATTCTGGGTACCACAACCTGGTCCGAGCCACACAAGTCACCCCATCTTGGATTCCCCTAGGTCTCTAGTTTTCAGAAATGCACAGGTTTGGTAGGTTTCCCTAGGTGGCGGCTGAGCTACAGGCCAAAATCTACAGGTAGGCTCTTTGCAAAAAACACCTCTGTTTTCCTTCAAAAATTTGGCTGTGTCCACATTGCGCTTTGGGGCGTTTCCTGTCGCGGGCGCTAGGCCTACCCACACAAGTGAGGTATCATTTTTATTGGGACACGTGGGGGAACGCTGGGTGGAAGGAAATTTGTGGCTCCTCTCAGATTCCAGAACTTTCTGCCACAGAAATGTGAGGAACATGTGTTTTTTTAGCCAAATTTTTAGGTTTGCAAAGGATTCTGGGTAACAGAACCTGGTCCGAGCCACACAAGTCACCCCATCTTGGATTCCCCTAGGTCTCTAGTTTTCAGAAATGCACAGGTTTGGTAGGTTTCCCTAGGTGGCGGCTGAGCTACAGGCCAAAATCTACAGGTAGGCACTTTGCAAAAAACACCTCTGTTTTCCTTCAAAAATGTGGCTGTGTCCACGTTGCGCTTTGGGGCGTTTCCTGTCGCGGGCGCTAGGCCTACCCACACAAGTGAGGTATCATTTTTATCGGGAGACGTGGGGGAACGCTGGGTGGAAGGAAATTTGTGGCTCCTCTCAGATTCCAGAACTTTCTGCCACAGAAATGTGAGGAACATGTGTTTTTTTAGCCAAATTTTGAGGTTTGCAAAGGATTCTGGGTAACAGAACCTGGTCCGAGCCACACAAGTCACCCCATCTTGGATTCCCCTAGGTCTCTAGTTTTCAGAAATGCACAGGTTTGGTAGGTTTCCCTAGGTGGCGGCTGAGCTACAGGCCAAAATCTACAGGGAGGCACTTTGCAAAAAACACCTCTGTTTTCCTTCAAAAATTTGGCTGTGTCCACGTTGCGCTTTGGGGTGTTTCCTGTCGCGGGCGCTAGGCCTACCCACACAAGTGAGGTATCATTTTTATCGGGAGACGTGGGGGAACGCTGGGTGGAAGGAAATTTGTGGCTCCTCTCAGATTCCAGAACTTTCTGCCACAGAAATGTGAGGAACATGTGTTTTTTTAGCCAAATTTTGAGGTTTGCAAAGGATTCTGGGTAACAGAACCTGGTCCGAGCCACACAAGTCACCCCATCTTGGATTCCCCTAGGTCTCTAGTTTTCAGAAATGCACAGGTTTGGTAGGTTTCCCTAGGTGGCGGCTGAGCTACAGGCCACAATCTACAGGTAGACATTTTGCAAAAAACACCTCTGTTTTCCTTCAAAAATTTGGCTGTGTCCACGTTGCACTTTGGGGCGTTTCCTGTCGCGGGCGCTAGGCCTACCCACACAAGTGAGGTATCATTTTTATCGGTAGACGTGGGGGAACGCTGGGTGGAAGGTAATTTGTGGCTCCTCTCAGATTCCAGAACTTTCTGCCACAGAAATGTGAGGAACATGTGTTTTTTTAGCCAAATTTTGAGGTTTGCAAAGGATTCTGGGTAACAGAACCTGGTCCGAGCCACACAAGTCACCCCATCTTGGATTCCCCTAGGTCTCTAGTTTTTAGAAATGCACAGGTTTGGTAGGTTTCCCTAGGTGGCGGCTGAGCTACAGGCCAAAATCTACAGGTAGGCACTTTGCAAAAAACACCTCTGTTTTCCTTCAAAAATTTGGCTGTGCCCACGTTGCGCTTTGGGGCTTTTCCTGTCGCGGGCGCTAGGCCTACCCACACAAGTGAGGTATCATTTTTATCAGGAGACGTGGGGGAACGCTGGGTGGAAGGAAATTTGTGGCTCCTCTCAGATTCCAGAACTTTCTGCCACAGAAATGTGAGGAACATGTGTTTTTTTAGCCAAATTCTGAGGTTTGCAAAGGATTCTGGGTAACAGAACCTGGTCCGAGCCACACAAGTCACCCCATCTTGGATTCCCCTAGGTCTCTAGTTTTCATAAATGCACAGGTTTGGTAGGTTTCCCTAGGTGGCGGCTGAGCTACAGGCCAAAATCTACAGGTAGGCACTTTGCAAAAAACACCGATGTTTTCCTTCAAAAATTTGGCTGTGTCCACGTTGCGCTTTGGGGCGTTTCCTGTCGCGGGCGCTAGGCCTACCCACACAAGTGAGGTATAATTTTTATCAGGAGACGTGGGGGAACGCTGGGTGGAAAGAAATTTGTGGCTCCTCTCAGATTCCAGAACTTTCTGCCACAGAAATGTGAGGAACATGTGTTTTTTTAGCCAAATTTTTAGGTTTGCAAAGGATTCTGGGTAACAGAACCTGGTCCGAGCCACACAAGTCACCCCATGTTGGATTCCCCTCGGTCTCTAGTTTTCAGAAATGCACAGGTTTGGTAGGTTTCCCTAGGTGGCGGCTGAGCTACAGGCCAAAATCTACAGGTAGGCACTTTGCAAAAAACACCTCTGTTTTCCTTCAAAAATTTGGCTGTGTCCACGTTGCACTTTGGGGCGTTTTCTCTCGCGGGTGCTGGGCCTACCCACACAAGTGAGGTATCATTTTTATCGGGAGACGTGGGGGAACGCTGGGTGGAAGGAAATTTGTGGCTCCTCTCAGATTCCAGAACTTTCTGCCACAGAAATGTGAGGAACATGTGTTTTTTTAGCCAAATTCTGAGGTTTGCAAAGGATTCTGGGTAACAGAACCTGGTCCGAGCCACACAAGTCACCCCATCTTGGATTCCCCTAGGTCTCTAGTTTTCATAAATGCACAGGTTTGGTAGGTTTCCCTAGGTGGCGGCTGAGCTACAGGCCAAAATCTACAGGTAGGCACTTTGCAAAAAACACCGATGTTTTCCTTAAAAAATTTGGCTGTGTCCACGTTGCACTTTGGGGCGTTTCCTGTCGCGGGCGCTAGGCCTACCCACACAAGTGAGGTATAATTTTTATCGGGAGACGTGGGGGAACGCTGGGTGGAAGGAAATTTGTGGCTCCTCTCAGATTCCAGAACTTTCTGCCACAGAAATGTGAGGAACATGTGTTTTTTTAGCCAAATTTTTAGGTTTGCAAAGGATTCTGGGTAACAGAACCTATTCCGAGCCACACAAGTCACCCCATGTTGGATTCCCCTCGGTCTCTAGTTTTCAGAAATGCACAGGTTTGGTAGGTTTCCCTAGGTGGCGGCTGAGCTACAGGCCAAAATCTACAGGTAGGCACTTTGCAAAAAACACCTCTGTTTTCCTTCAAAAATTTGGCTGTGTCCACGTTGCACTTTGGGGCGTTTTCTCTCGCGGGTGCTGGGCCTACCCACACAAGTGAGGTATCATTTTTATCGGGAGACGTGGGGGAACGCTGGGTGGAAGGAAATTTGTGGCTCTTCTCAGATTCCAGAACTTTCTGCCACAGAAATGTGAGGAACATGTGTTTTTTTAGCAAAATATTTAGGTTTGCAAAGGATTCTGGGTAACAGAACCTGGTCCGAGCCACACAAGTCACCCCATCTTGGATTCCCCTAGGTCTCTAGTTTTCAGAAATGCACAGGTTTGGTAGGTTTCCCTAGATGGCGGCTGAGCTACAGGCCAAAATCTACAGGTAGACATTTTGCATAAAATACCTCTGTTTTCCTTCAAAAATTTGGCTGTGTCCACGTTGCGCTTTGGGGCGTTTCCTGTCGCGGGCGCTAGGCCTACCCACACAAGTGAGGTATCATTTTTATCGGGAGACGTGGGGGAACGCTGGGTGGAAGGTAATTAGTGGCTCCTCTCAGATTCCAGAACTTTCTGCCACAGAAATGTGAGGAACATGTGTTTTTTTAGCCAAATTTTGAGGTTTGCAAAGGATTCTGGGTAACAGAACCTGGTCCGAGCCACACAAGTCACCCCATCTTGGATTCCCCTAGGTCTCTAGTTTTTAGAAATGCACAGGTTTGGTAGGTTTCCCTAGGTGGCGGCTGAGCTACAGGCCAAAATCTACAGGTAGGCACTTTGCAAAAAACATCTCTGTTTTCCTTCAAAAATTTGGCTGTGTCCACGTTGCGCTTTGGGGCTTTTCCTGTCGCGGGCGCTAGGCCTACCCACACAAGTGAGGTATCATTTTTATCGGGAAACGTGGGGGAACGCTGGGTGGAAGGAAATTTGTGGCTCCTCTCAGATTCCAGAACTTTCTGCTATAGAAATGTGAGGAACATGTGTTTTTTTAGCCAAATTCTGAGGTTTGCAAAGGATTCTGGGTAACAGAACCTGGTCCGAGCCACACAAGTCACCCCATCTTGGATTCCCCTAGGTCTCTAGTTTTCATAAATGCACAGGTTTGGTAGGTTTCCCTAGGTGGCGGCTGAGCTACAGGCCAAAATCTACAGGTAGGCACTTTGCAAAAAACACCTCTGTTTTCCTTCAAAAATTTGGCTGTGTCCACGTTGCGCTTTGGGGCGTTTCCTGTCGCGGGCGCTAGGCCTTCCCACAAAAGTGAGGTATAATTTTTATCGGGAGACGTGGGGGAACGCTGGGTGGAAGGAAATTTGTGGCTCCTCTCAGATTCCAGAACTTTCTGCCACAGAAATGTGAGGAACATGTGTTTTTTTAGCCAAATGTTTACGTTTGCAAAGGATTCTGGGTAACAGAACCTGGTCCGAGCCACACAAGTCACCCCATCTTGGATTCCCCTAGGTCTCTAGTGTTCAGAAATGCACAGGTTTGGTAGGTTTCCCTAGGTGGCGGCTGAGCTACAGGCCAAAATCTACAGGTAGGCACTTTGCAAAAAACACCTCTGTTTTCCTTAAAAAATTTGGCTGTGTCCACGTTGCGCTTTGGGGCGTTTCCTCTCGTGGGTGCTGGGCCTACCCACACAAGTGAGGTATCATTTTTATCGGGAGACGTGGGGGAACGCTGGGTGGAAGGAAATTTGTGGCTCCTCTCAGATTCCAGAACTTTCTGCCACAGAAATGTGAGGAACATGTGTTTTTTTTAGCCACATTTTGAGGTTTGCAAAGGATTCTGGGTAACAGAACCTGGTCCGAGCCACACAAGTCACCCCATCTTGGATTCCCCTAGGTCTCTAGTTTTCAGAAATGCACAGGTTTGGTAGGTTTCCCTAGGTGGCGGCTGAGCTACAGGCCAAAATCTACAGGTAGGCACTTTGCAAAAAACACCTCTGTTTTCCTTCAAAAATTTGGCTGTGTCCACGTTGCGCTTTGGGGCGTTTCCTGTCGCGGGCGCTAGGCCTACCCACACAAGTGAGGTATCATTTTTATCGGGAGACATGGGGGAACGCTGGGTGGAAGGAAATTTGTGGCTCCTCTCAGATTCCAGAACTTTCTGCCACAGAAATGTGAGGAATATGCGTTTTTTGCCAAATTCTGAGGTTTGCAAAGGATTCTGGGTAACAGAACCTGGTCCGAGCCACACAAGTCACCCCTCTTGGATTCCCCTAGGTCTCTAGTTTTCAGAAATGCACAGGTTTGGTAGGTTTCCCTAGGTGGCGGCTGAGCTACAGGCCAAAATCTACAGGTAGGCACTTTGCAAAAAACACCTCTGTTTTCCTTCAAAAATGTGGCTGTGTCCACGTTGCGCTTTGGGGCGTTTCCTGTCGCGGGCGCTAGGCCTACCCACACAAGTGAGGTATCATTTTTATCGGGAGACGTGGGGGAACGCTGGGTGGAAGGAAATTTGTGGCTCCTCTCAGATTCCAGAACTTTCTGCCACAGAAATGTGAGGAACATGTGGTTTTTTAGCCAAATTTTGAGGTTTGCAAAGGATTCTAGGTAAGAGAATCTGGTCCGAGCCACACAAGTCACCCCATCTTGGATTCCCCTAGGTCTCTAGTTTTCAGAAATGCACAGGTTTGGTAGGTTTCCCTAGGTGGCGGCTGAGCTACAGGCCACAATCTACAGGTAGACATTTTGCAAAAAACACCTCTGTTTTCCTTCAAAAATTTGGCTGTGTCCACGTTGCACTTTGGGGCGTTTCCTGTCGCGGGCGCTAGGCCTACCCACACAAGTGAGGTATCATTTTTATCGGGAGACGTGGGGGAACGCTGGGTGGAAGGTAATTTGTGGCTCCTCTCAGATTCCAGAACTTTCTGCCACAGAAATGTGAGGAACATGTGTTTTTTTAGCCAAATTTTGAGGTTTGCAAAGGATTCTGGGTAACAGAACCTGGTCCGAGCCACACAAGTCACCCCATCTTGGATTCCCCTAGGTCTCTAGTTTTTAGAAATGCACAGGTTTGGTAGGTTTCCCTAGGTGGCGGCTGAGCTACAGGCCAAAATCTACAGGTAGGCACTTTGCAAAAAACACCTCTGTTTTCCTTCAAAAATTTGGCTGTGCCCACGTTGCGCTTTGGGGCTTTTCCTGTCGCGGGCGCTAGGCCTACCCACACAAGTGAGGTATCATTTTTATCAGGAGACGTGGGGGAACGCTGAGTGGAAGGAAATTTGTGGCTCCTCTCAGATTCCAGAACTTTCTGCCACAGAAATGTGAGGAACATGTGTTTTTTTAGCCAAATTCTGAGGTTTGCAAAGGATTCTGGGTAACAGAACCTGGTCCGAGCCACACAAGTCACCCCATCTTGGATTCCCCTAGGTCTCTAGTTTTCAGAAATGCACAGGTTTGGTAGGTTTCCGTAGGTGGCGGCTGAGCTACAGGCCAAAATCTACAGGTAGGCACTTTGCAAAAAACACCTATGTTTTCCTTCAAAAATTTGGCTGTGTCCACGTTGCGCTTTGGGGCGTTTCCTGTCGCGGGCGCTAGGCCTACCCACACAAGTGAGGTATAATTTTTATCGGGAGACGTGGGGGAACGCTGGGTGGAAGGAAATTTGTGGCTCCTCTCAGATTCCAGAACTTTCTGCCACAGAAATGTGAGGAACATGTGTTTTTTTAGCCAAATTTTTAGGTTTGCAAAGGATTCTGGGTAACAGAACCTGGTCCGAGCCACACAAGTCACCCCATCTTGGATTCCCCTAGGTCTCTAGTTTTCAGAAATGCACAGGTTTGGTAGGTTTCCCTAGGTGGCGGCTGAGCTACAGGCCAAAATCTACAGGTAGGCACTTTGCAAAAAACACCTCTTTTTTCCTTCAAAAATTTGGCTGTGTCCACGTTGCGCTTTGGGGCGTTTTCTCTCGCGGGTGCTGGGCCTACCCACACAAGTGAGGTATCATTTTTATCGGGAGACGTGGGGGAACGCTGGGTGGAAGGAAATTTGTGGCTCCTCTCAGATTCCAGAACTTTCTGCCACAGAAATGTGAGGAACATGTGTTTTTTTAGCCAAATGTTGAGGTTTGCAAAGGATTCTGGGTAACAGAACCTGGTCCGAGCCACACAAGTCACCCCATCTTGGATTCCCCTAGGTCTCTAGTTTTTAGAAATGCACAGGTTTGGTAGGTTTCCCTAGGTGGCGGCTGAGCTACAGGCCAAAATCTACAGGTAGGCACTTTGCAAAAAACACCTCTGTTTTCCTTCAAAAATTTGGCTGTGCCCACGTTGCGCTTTGGGGCTTTTCCTGTCGCGGGCGCTAGGCCTACCCACACAAGTGAGGTATCATTTTTATCGGGAGACGTGGGGGAACGCTGGGTGGAAGGAAATTTGTGGCTCCTCTCAGATTCCAGAACTTTCTGCCACAGAAATGTGAGGAACATGTGTTTTTTTAGCCAAATTCTGAGGTTTGCAAAGGATTCTGGGTAACAGAACCTGGTCCGAGCCACACAAGTCACCCCATCTTGGATTCCCCTAGGTCTCTAGTTTTCATAAATGCACAGGTTTGGTAGGTTTCCCTAGGTGGCGGCTGAGCTACAGGCCAAAATCTACAGGTAGGCACTTTGCAAAAAACACCGATGTTTTCCTTCAAAAATTTGGCTGTGTCCACGTTGCGCTTTGGGGCGTTTCCTGTCGCGGGCGCTAGGCCTACCCACACAAGTGAGGTATAATTTTTATCGGGAGACGTGGGGGAACGCTGGGTGGAAGGAAATTTGTGGCTCCTCTCAGATTCCAGAACTTTCTGCCACAGAAATGTGAGGAACATGTGTTTTTTTAGCCAAATTTTTAGGTTTGCAAAGGATTCTGGGTAACAGAACCTGGTCCGAGCCACACAAGTCACCCCATCTTGGATTCCCCTAGGTCTCTAGTTTTCAGAAATGCACAGGTTTGGTAGGTTTCCCTAGGTGGCGGCTGAGCTACAGGCCAAAATCTACAGGTAGGCTCTTTGCAAAAAACACCTCTGTTTTCCTTCAAAAATTTGGCTGTGTCCACATTGCGCTTTGGGGCGTCTCCTGTCGCGGGCGCTAGGCCTACCCACACAAGTGAGGTATCATTTTTATTGGGACACGTGGGGGAACGCTGGGTGGAAGGAAATTTGTGGCTCCTCTCAGATTCCAGAACTTTCTGCCACAGAAATGTGAGGAACATGTGTTTTTTTAGCCAAATTTTTAGGTTTGCAAAGGATTCTGGGTAACAGAACCTGGTCCGAGCCACACAAGTCACCCCATCTTGGATTCCCCTAGGTCTCTAGTTTTCAGAAATGCACAGGTTTGGTAGGTTTCCCTAGGTGGCGGCTGAGCTACAGGCCAAAATCTACAGGTAGGCACTTTGCAAAAAACACCGATGTTTTCCTTTAAAAATTTGGCTGTGTCCACGTTGCGCTTTGGGGCGTTTCCTGTCGCGGGCGCTGGGCCTACCCACACAAGTGAGGTATAATTTTTATCGGGAGACGTGGGGGAACGCTGGGTGGAAGGAAATTTGTGGCTCCTCTCAGATTCCAGAACTTTCTGCCACAGAAATGTGAGGAACATGTGTTTTTTTAGCCAAATGTTTACGTTTGCAAAGGATTCTGGGTAACAGAACCTGGTCCGAGCCACACAAGTCACCCCATCTTGGATTCCCCTAGGTCTCTAGTGTTCAGAAATGCACAGGTTTGGTAGGTTTCCCTAGGTGGCGGCTGAGCTACAGGCCAAAATCTACAGGTAGGCACTTTGCAAAAAACACCTCTGTTTTCCTTAAAAAATTTGGCTGTGTCCACGTTGCGCTTTGGGGCGTTTCCTCTCGTGGGTGCTGGGCCTACCCACACAAGTGAGGTATCATTTTTATCGGGAGACGTGGGGGAACGCTGGGTGGAAGGAAATTTGTGGCTCCTCTCAGATTCCAGAACTTTCTGCCACAGAAATGTGAGGAACATGTGTTTTTTTTAGCCACATTTTGAGGTTTGCAAAGGATTCTGGGTAACAGAACCTGGTCCGAGCCACACAAGTCACCCCATCTTGGATTCCCCTAGGTCTCTAGTTTTCAGAAATGCACAGGTTTGGTAGGTTTCCCTAGGTGGCGGCTGAGCTACAGGCCAAAATCTACAGGTAGGCACTTTGCAAAAAACACCTCTGTTTTCCTTCAAAAATTTGGCTGTGTCCACGTTGCGCTTTGGGGCGTTTCCTGTCACGGGCGCTAGGCCTACCCACACAAGTGAGGTATCATTTTTATCGGGAGACGTGGGGGAACGCTGGGTGGAAGGAAATTTGTGGCTCCTCTCAGATTCCAGAACTTTCTGCCACAGAAATGTGAGGAATATGCGTTTTTTGCCAAATTCTGAGGTTTGCAAAGGATTCTGGGTAACAGAACCTGGTCCGAGCCACACAAGTCACCCCTCTTGGATTCCCCTAGGTCTCTAGTTTTCAGAAATGCACAGGTTTGGTAGGTTTCCCTATGTGGTGGCTGAGCTACAGGCCAAAATCTACAGGTAGGCACTTTGAAAAAAACACCTCTGTTTTCCTTCAAAAATTTGGCTGTGTCCACGTTGCGCTTTGGGGCGTTTCCTGTCGCGGGCGCTAGGCCTACCCACACAAGTGAGGTATCATTTTTATCGGGAGACGTGGGGGAACGCTGGGTGGAAGGAAATTTGTGGCTCCTCTCAGATTCCAGAACTTTCTGCCACAGAAATGTGAGGAACATGTGGTTTTTTAGCCAAATTTTGAGGTTTGCAAAGGATTCTGGGTAACAGAATCTGGTCCGAGCCACACAAGTCACCCCATCTTGGATTCCCCTAGGTCTCTAGTTTTCAGAAATGCACAGGTTTGGTAGGTTTCCCTAGGTGGCGGCTGAGCTACAGGCCAAAATCTACAGGTAGGCACTTTGCAAAAAACACCTCTGTTTTCCTTCAAAAATTTGGCTGTGTCCACGTTGCGCTTTGGGGCGTTTCCTCTCGCGGGCGCTGGGCCTACCCACACAAGTGAGGTATCATATTTATCGGGAGACATGGGGGAACGCTGGGTGGAAGGAAATTTGTGGCCCCTCTCAGATTCCAGAACTTTCTGCCATAGAAATGTGAGGAACATGTGTTTTTTTAGCCAAATTTTGAGGTTCGCGAAGGATTCTGGGTAACAGAACCTGGTCTGAGCCACACAAGTCACCTCATCTTCGATTCCCCTAGATCTCTAGTTTTCAGAAATGCACAGGTTTGGTAGGTTTCCCTAGGTGGCGGCTGAGCTACAGGCCAAAATCTACAGGTAGACATTTTGCAAAAAATACCTCTGTTTTCCTTCAAAAATTTGGCTGTGTCCACATTGCGCTTTGGGGCGTTTCCTGTTGCGGGCGCTAGGCCTACCCACACAAGTGAGGTATAATTTTTATCGGGAGACGTGGGGGAACGCTGGGTGGAAGGAAATTTGTGGCTCCTCTCAGATTCCAGAACTTTCTGCCACAGAAATGTGAGGAACATGTGTTTTTTTAGCCAAATTTTGAGGTTTGCAAAGGATTCTGGGTAACAGAACCTGGTCCGAGCCACACAAGTCACCCCATCTTGGATTCCCCTAGGTCTCTAGTTTTCAGAAATGCACAGGTTTGGTAGGTTTCCCTAGGTGGCGGCTGAGCTACAGGCCAAAATCTACAGGTAGGCACTTTGCAAAAAACACCGATGTTTTCCTTCAAAAATTTGGCTGTGTCCACGTTGCGCTTTGGGGCGTTTCCTGTCGCGGGCGCTAGGCCTACCCACACAAGTGAGGTATAATTTTTATCGGGAGACGTGGGGGAACGCTGGGTGGAAGGAAATTTGTGGCTCCCCTCAGATTCCAGAACTTTCTGCCACAGAAATGTGAGAAACATGTGTTTTTTTAGCCAACTTTTGAGGTTTGCAAAGGATTCTGGGTAACAGAACCTGGTCCGAGCCACACAAGTCACCCCATCTTGGATTCCCCTAGGTCTCTAGTTTTCAGAAATGCACAGGTTTGGTAGGTTTCCCTAGGTGGCGTCTGAGCTACAGGCCAAAATCTACAGGTAGGCACTTTGCAAAAAACACCTCTGTTTTCCTTCAAAAATTTGGCTGTGTCCATGTTGCGCTTTGGGGCGTTTCCTGTCGCGGGCGCTAGGCCTACCCACACAAGTGAGGTATCATTTTTATCGGGAGACGTGGGGGAACGCTGGGTGGAAGGAAATTTGTGGCTCCTCTCAGATTCCAGAACTTTCTGCCACAGAAATGTGAGGAACATGTGTTTTTTTAGCCAAATTTTGAGGTTTGCAAAGGATTCTGGGTACCACAACCTGGTCCGAGCCACACAAGTCACCCCATCTTGGATTCCCCTAGGTCTCTAGTTTTCAGAAATGCACAGGTTTGGTAGGTTTCCCTAGGTGGCGGCTGAGCTACAGGCCAAAATCTACAGGTAGGCTCTTTGCAAAAAACACCTCTGTTTTCCTTCAAAAATTTGGCTGTGTCCACATTGCGCTTTGGGGCGTTTCCTGTCGCGGGCGCTAGGCCTACCCACACAAGTGAGGTATCATTTTTATTGGGACACGTGGGGGAACGCTGGGTGGAAGGAAATTTGTGGCTCCTCTCAGATTCCAGAACTTTCTGCCACAGAAATGTGAGGAACATGTGTTTTTTTAGCCAAATTTTTAGGTTTGCAAAGGATTCTGGGTAACAGAACCTGGTCCGAGCCACACAAGTCACCCCATCTTGGATTCCCCTAGGTCTCTAGTTTTCAGAAATGCACAGGTTTGGTAGGTTTCCCTAGGTGGCGGCTGAGCTACAGGCCAAAATCTACAGGTAGGCACTTTGCAAAAAACACCTCTGTTTTCCTTCAAAAATGTGGCTGTGTCCACGTTGCGCTTTGGGGCGTTTCCTGTCGCGGGCGCTAGGCCTACCCACACAAGTGAGGTATCATTTTTATCGGGAGACGTGGGGGAACGCTGGGTGGAAGGAAATTTGTGGCTCCTCTCAGATTCCAGAACTTTCTGCCACAGAAATGTGAGGAACATGTGTTTTTTTAGCCAAATTTTGAGGTTTGCAAAGGATTCTGGGTAACAGAACCTGGTCCGAGCCACACAAGTCACCCCATCTTGGATTCCCCTAGGTCTCTAGTTTTCAGAAATGCACAGGTTTGGTAGGTTTCCCTAGGTGGCGGCTGAGCTACAGGCCAAAATCTACAGGGAGGCACTTTGCAAAAAACACCTCTGTTTTCCTTCAAAAATTTGGCTGTGTCCACGTTGCGCTTTGGGGCGTTTCCTGTCGCGGGCGCTAGGCCTACCCACACAAGTGAGGTATCATTTTTATCGGGAGACGTGGGGGAACGCTGGGTGGAAGGAAATTTGTGGCTCCTCTCAGATTCCAGAACTTTCTGCCACAGAAATGTGAGGAACATGTGTTTTTTTAGCCAAATTTTGAGGTTTGCAAAGGATTCTGGGTAACAGAACCTGGTCCGAGCCACACAAGTCACCCCATCTTGGATTCCCCTAGGTCTCTAGTTTTCAGAAATGCACAGGTTTGGTAGGTTTCCCTAGGTGGCGGCTGAGCTACAGGCCACAATCTACAGGTAGACATTTTGCAAAAAACACCTCTGTTTTCCTTCAAAAATTTGGCTGTGTCCACGTTGCACTTTGGGGCGTTTCCTGTCGCGGGCGCTAGGCCTACCCACACAAGTGAGGTATCATTTTTATCGGTAGACGTGGGGGAACGCTGGGTGGAAGGTAATTTGTGGCTCCTCTCAGATTCCAGAACTTTCTGCCACAGAAATGTGAGGAACATGTGTTTTTTTAGCCAAATTTTGAGGTTTGCAAAGGATTCTGGGTAACAGAACCTGGTCCGAGCCACACAAGTCACCCCATCTTGGATTCCCCTAGGTCTCTAGTTTTTAGAAATGCACAGGTTTGGTAGGTTTCCCTAGGTGGCGGCTGAGCTACAGGCCAAAATCTACAGGTAGGCACTTTGCAAAAAACACCTCTGTTTTCCTTCAAAAATTTGGCTGTGCCCACGTTGCGCTTTGGGGCTTTTCCTGTCGCGGGCGCTAGGCCTACCCACACAAGTGAGGTATCATTTTTATCAGGAGACGTGGGGGAACGCTGGGTGGAAGGAAATTTGTGGCTCCTCTCAGATTCCAGAACTTTCTGCCACAGAAATGTGAGGAACATGTGTTTTTTTAGCCAAATTCTGAGGTTTGCAAAGGATTCTGGGTAACAGAACCTGGTCCGAGCCACACAAGTCACCCCATCTTGGATTCCCCTAGGTCTCTAGTTTTCAGAAATGCACAGGTTTGGTAGGTTTCCCTAGGTGGCGGCTGAGCTACAGGCCAAAATCTACAGGTAGGCACTTTGCAAAAAACACCTATGTTTTCCTTCAAAAATTTGGCTGTGTCCACGTTGCGCTTTGGGGCGTTTCCTGTCGCGGGCGCTAGGCCTACCCACACAAGTGAGGTATAATTTTTATCGGGAGACGTGGGGGAACGCTGGGTGGAAGGAAATTTGTGGCTCCTCTCAGATTCCAGAACTTTCTGCCACAGAAATGTGAGGAACATGTGTTTTTTTAGCCAAATTTTTAGGTTTGCAAAGGATTCTGGGTAACAGAACCTGGTCCGAGCCACACAAGTCACCCCATCTTGGATTCCCCTAGGTCTCTAGTTTTCAGAAATGCACAGGTTTGGTAGGTTTCCCTAGGTGGCGGCTGAGCTACAGGCCACAATCTACAGGTAGACATTTTGCAAAAAACACCTCTGTTTTCCTTCAAAAATTTGGCTGTGTCCACGTTGCACTTTGGGGCGTTTCCTGTCGCGGGCGCTAGGCCTACCCACACAAGTGAGGTATCATTTTTATCGGGAGACGTGGGGGAACGCTGGGTGGAAGGTAATTTGTGGCTCCTCTCAGATTCCAGAACTTTCTGCCACAGAAATGTGAGGAACATGTGTTTTTTTAGCCAAATTTTGAGGTTTGCAAAGGATTCTGGGTAACAGAACCTGGTCCGAGCCACACAAGTCACCCCATCTTGGATTCCCCTAGGTCTCTAGTTTTTAGAAATGCACAGGTTTGGTAGGTTTCCCTAGGTGGCGGCTGAGCTACAGGCCAAAATCTACAGGTAGGCACTTTGCAAAAAACACCTCTGTTTTCCTTCAAAAATTTGGCTGTGCCCACGTTGCGCTTTGGGGCTTTTCCTGTCGCGGGCGCTAGGCCTACCCACACAAGTGAGGTATCATTTTTATCAGGAGACGTGGGGGAACGCTGAGTGGAAGGAAATTTGTGGCTCCTCTCAGATTCCAGAACTTTCTGCCACAGAAATGTGAGGAACATGTGTTTTTTTAGCCAAATTCTGAGGTTTGCAAAGGATTCTGGGTAACAGAACCTGGTCCGAGCCACACAAGTCACCCCATCTTGGATTCCCCTAGGTCTCTAGTTTTCAGAAATGCACAGGTTTGGTAGGTTTCCGTAGGTGGCGGCTGAGCTACAGGCCAAAATCTACAGGTAGGCACTTTGCAAAAAACACCTATGTTTTCCTTCAAAAATTTGGCTGTGTCCACGTTGCGCTTTGGGGCGTTTCCTGTCGCGGGCGCTAGGCCTACCCACACAAGTGAGGTATAATTTTTATCGGGAGACGTGGGGGAACGCTGGGTGGAAGGAAATTTGTGGCTCCTCTCAGATTCCAGAACTTTCTGCCACAGAAATGTGAGGAACATGTGTTTTTTTAGCCAAATTTTTAGGTTTGCAAAGGATTCTGGGTAACAGAACCTGGTCCGAGCCACACAAGTCACCCCATCTTGGATTCCCCTAGGTCTCTAGTTTTCAGAAATGCACAGGTTTGGTAGGTTTCCCTAGGTGGCGGCTGAGCTACAGGCCAAAATCTACAGGTAGGCACTTTGCAAAAAACACCTCTTTTTTCCTTCAAAAATTTGGCTGTGTCCACGTTGCGCTTTGGGGCGTTTTCTCTCGCGGGTGCTGGGCCTACCCACACAAGTGAGGTATCATTTTTATCGGGAGACGTGGGGGAACGCTGGGTGGAAGGAAATTTGTGGCTCCTCTCAGATTCCAGAACTTTCTGCCACAGAAATGTGAGGAACATGTGTTTTTTTAGCCAAATGTTGAGGTTTGCAAAGGATTCTGGGTAACAGAACCTGGTCCGAGCCACACAAGTCACCCCATCTTGGATTCCCCTAGGTCTCTAGTTTTTAGAAATGCACAGGTTTGGTAGGTTTCCCTAGGTGGCGGCTGAGCTACAGGCCAAAATCTACAGGTAGGCACTTTGCAAAAAACACCTCTGTTTTCCTTCAAAAATTTGGCTGTGCCCACGTTGCGCTTTGGGGCTTTTCCTGTCGCGGGCGCTAGGCCTACCCACACAAGTGAGGTATCATTTTTATCGGGAGACGTGGGGGAACGCTGGGTGGAAGGAAATTTGTGGCTCCTCTCAGATTCCAGAACTTTCTGCCACAGAAATGTGAGGAACATGTGTTTTTTTAGCCAAATTCTGAGGTTTGCAAAGGATTCTGGGTAACAGAACCTGGTCCGAGCCACACAAGTCACCCCATCTTGGATTCCCCTAGGTCTCTAGTTTTCATAAATGCACAGGTTTGGTAGGTTTCCCTAGGTGGCGGCTGAGCTACAGGCCAAAATCTACAGGTAGGCACTTTGCAAAAAACACCGATGTTTTCCTTCAAAAATTTGGCTGTGTCCACGTTGCGCTTTGGGGCGTTTCCTGTCGCGGGCGCTAGGCCTACCCACACAAGTGAGGTATAATTTTTATCGGGAGACGTGGGGGAACGCTGGGTGGAAGGAAATTTGTGGCTCCTCTCAGATTCCAGAACTTTCTGCCACAGAAATGTGAGGAACATGTGTTTTTTTAGCCAAATTTTTAGGTTTGCAAAGGATTCTGGGTAACAGAACCTGGTCCGAGCCACACAAGTCACCCCATCTTGGATTCCCCTAGGTCTCTAGTTTTCAGAAATGCACAGGTTTGGTAGGTTTCCCTAGGTGGCGGCTGAGCTACAGGCCAAAATCTACAGGTAGGCTCTTTGCAAAAAACACCTCTGTTTTCCTTCAAAAATTTGGCTGTGTCCACATTGCGCTTTGGGGCGTCTCCTGTCGCGGGCGCTAGGCCTACCCACACAAGTGAGGTATCATTTTTATTGGGACACGTGGGGGAACGCTGGGTGGAAGGAAATTTGTGGCTCCTCTCAGATTCCAGAACTTTCTGCCACAGAAATGTGAGGAACATGTGTTTTTTTAGCCAAATTTTTAGGTTTGCAAAGGATTCTGGGTAACAGAACCTGGTCCGAGCCACACAAGTCACCCCATCTTGGATTCCCCTAGGTCTCTAGTTTTCAGAAATGCACAGGTTTGGTAGGTTTCCCTAGGTGGCGGCTGAGCTACAGGCCAAAATCTACAGGTAGGCACTTTGCAAAAAACACCGATGTTTTCCTTTAAAAATTTGGCTGTGTCCACGTTGCGCTTTGGGGCGTTTCCTGTCGCGGGCGCTGGGCCTACCCACACAAGTGAGGTATAATTTTTATCGGGAGACGTGGGGGAACGCTGGGTGGAAGGAAATTTGTGGCTCCTCTCAGATTCCAGAACTTTCTGCCACAGAAATGTGAGGAACATGTGTTTTTTTAGCCAAATGTTTACGTTTGCAAAGGATTCTGGGTAACAGAACCTGGTCCGAGCCACACAAGTCACCCCATCTTGGATTCCCCTAGGTCTCTAGTGTTCAGAAATGCACAGGTTTGGTAGGTTTCCCTAGGTGGCGGCTGAGCTACAGGCCAAAATCTACAGGTAGGCACTTTGCAAAAAACACCTCTGTTTTCCTTAAAAAATTTGGCTGTGTCCACGTTGCGCTTTGGGGCGTTTCCTCTCGTGGGTGCTGGGCCTACCCACACAAGTGAGGTATCATTTTTATCGGGAGACGTGGGGGAACGCTGGGTGGAAGGAAATTTGTGGCTCCTCTCAGATTCCAGAACTTTCTGCCACAGAAATGTGAGGAACATGTGTTTTTTTTAGCCACATTTTGAGGTTTGCAAAGGATTCTGGGTAACAGAACCTGGTCCGAGCCACACAAGTCACCCCATCTTGGATTCCCCTAGGTCTCTAGTTTTCAGAAATGCACAGGTTTGGTAGGTTTCCCTAGGTGGCGGCTGAGCTACAGGCCAAAATCTACAGGTAGGCACTTTGCAAAAAACACCTCTGTTTTCCTTCAAAAATTTGGCTGTGTCCACGTTGCGCTTTGGGGCGTTTCCTGTCACGGGCGCTAGGCCTACCCACACAAGTGAGGTATCATTTTTATCGGGAGACGTGGGGGAACGCTGGGTGGAAGGAAATTTGTGGCTCCTCTCAGATTCCAGAACTTTCTGCCACAGAAATGTGAGGAATATGCGTTTTTTGCCAAATTCTGAGGTTTGCAAAGGATTCTGGGTAACAGAACCTGGTCCGAGCCACACAAGTCACCCCTCTTGGATTCCCCTAGGTCTCTAGTTTTCAGAAATGCACAGGTTTGGTAGGTTTCCCTATGTGGTGGCTGAGCTACAGGCCAAAATCTACAGGTAGGCACTTTGAAAAAAACACCTCTGTTTTCCTTCAAAAATTTGGCTGTGTCCACGTTGCGCTTTGGGGCGTTTCCTGTCGCGGGCGCTAGGCCTACCCACACAAGTGAGGTATCATTTTTATCGGGAGACGTGGGGGAACGCTGGGTGGAAGGAAATTTGTGGCTCCTCTCAGATTCCAGAACTTTCTGCCACAGAAATGTGAGGAACATGTGGTTTTTTAGCCAAATTTTGAGGTTTGCAAAGGATTCTGGGTAACAGAATCTGGTCCGAGCCACACAAGTCACCCCATCTTGGATTCCCCTAGGTCTCTAGTTTTCAGAAATGCACAGGTTTGGTAGGTTTCCCTAGGTGGCGGCTGAGCTACAGGCCAAAATCTACAGGTAGGCACTTTGCAAAAAACACCTCTGTTTTCCTTCAAAAATTTGGCTGTGTCCACGTTGCGCTTTGGGGCGTTTCCTCTCGCGGGCGCTGGGCCTACCCACACAAGTGAGGTATCATATTTATCGGGAGACATGGGGGAACGCTGGGTGGAAGGAAATTTGTGGCCCCTCTCAGATTCCAGAACTTTCTGCCATAGAAATGTGAGGAACATGTGTTTTTTTAGCCAAATTTTGAGGTTCGCGAAGGATTCTGGGTAACAGAACCTGGTCTGAGCCACACAAGTCACCTCATCTTCGATTCCCCTAGATCTCTAGTTTTCAGAAATGCACAGGTTTGGTAGGTTTCCCTAGGTGGCGGCTGAGCTACAGGCCAAAATCTACAGGTAGACATTTTGCAAAAAATACCTCTGTTTTCCTTCAAAAATTTGGCTGTGTCCACATTGCGCTTTGGGGCGTTTCCTGTTGCGGGCGCTAGGCCTACCCACACAAGTGAGGTATAATTTTTATCGGGAGACGTGGGGGAACGCTGGGTGGAAGGAAATTTGTGGCTCCTCTCAGATTCCAGAACTTTCTGCCACAGAAATGTGAGGAACATGTGTTTTTTTAGCCAAATTTTGAGGTTTGCAAAGGATTCTGGGTAACAGAACCTGGTCCGAGCCACACAAGTCACCCCATCTTGGATTCCCCTAGGTCTCTAGTTTTCAGAAATGCACAGGTTTGGTAGGTTTCCCTAGGTGGCGGCTGAGCTACAGGCCAAAATCTACAGGTAGGCACTTTGCAAAAAACACCGATGTTTTCCTTCAAAAATTTGGCTGTGTCCACGTTGCGCTTTGGGGCGTTTCCTGTCGCGGGCGCTAGGCCTACCCACACAAGTGAGGTATAATTTTTATCGGGAGACGTGGGGGAACGCTGGGTGGAAAGAAATTTGTGGCTCCCCTCAGATTCCAGAACTTTCTGCCACAGAAATGTGAGAAACATGTGTTTTTTTAGCCAACTTTTGAGGTTTGCAAAGGATTCTGGGTAACAGAACCTGGTCCGAGCCACACAAGTCACCCCATCTTGGATTCCCCTAGGTCTCTAGTTTTCAGAAATGCACAGGTTTGGTAGGTTTCCCTAGGTGGCGTCTGAGCTACAGGCCAAAATCTACAGGTAGGCACTTTGCAAAAAACACCTCTGTTTTCCTTCAAAAATTTGGCTGTGTCCATGTTGCGCTTTGGGGCGTTTCCTGTCGCGGGCGCTAGGCCTACCCACACAAGTGAGGTATCATTTTTATCGGGAGACGTGGGGGAACGCTGGGTGGAAGGAAATTTGTGGCTCCTCTCAGATTCCAGAACTTTCTGCCACAGAAATGTGAGGAACATGTGTTTTTTTAGCCAAATTTTGAGGTTTGCAAAGGATTCTGGGTACCACAACCTGGTCCGAGCCACACAAGTCACCCCATCTTGGATTCCCCTAGGTCTCTAGTTTTCAGAAATGCACAGGTTTGGTAGGTTTCCCTAGGTGGCGGCTGAGCTACAGGCCAAAATCTACAGGTAGGCTCTTTGCAAAAAACACCTCTGTTTTCCTTCAAAAATTTGGCTGTGTCCACGTTGCGCTTTGGGGCGTTTCCTGTCGCGGGCGCTAGGCCTACCCACACAAGTGAGGTATCATTTTTATTGGGACACGTGGGGGAACGCTGGGTGGAAGGAAATTTGTGGCTCCTCTCAGATTCCAGAACTTTCTGCCACAGAAATGTGAGGAACATGTGTTTTTTTAGCCAAATTTTTAGGTTTGCAAAGGATTCTGGGTAACAGAACCTGGTCCGAGCCACACAAGTCACCCCATCTTGGATTCCCCTAGGTCTCTAGTTTTCAGAAATGCACAGGTTTGGTAGGTTTCCCTAGGTGGCGGCTGAGCTACAGGCCAAAATCTACAGGTAGGCACTTTGCAAAAAACACCTCTGTTTTCCTTCAAAAATGTGGCTGTGTCCACGTTGCGCTTTGGGGCGTTTCCTGTCGCGGGCGCTAGGCCTACCCACACAAGTGAGGTATCATTTTTATCGGGAGACGTGGGGGAACGCTGGGTGGAAGGAAATTTGTGGCTCCTCTCAGATTCCAGAACTTTCTGCCACAGAAATGTGAGGAACATGTGTTTTTTTAGCCAAATTTTGAGGTTTGCAAAGGATTCTGGGTAACAGAACCTGGTCCGAGCCACACAAGTCACCCCATCTTGGATTCCCCTAGGTCTCTAGTTTTCAGAAATGCACAGGTTTGGTAGGTTTCCCTAGGTGGCGGCTGAGCTACAGGCCAAAATCTACAGGGAGGCACTTTGCAAAAAACACCTCTGTTTTCCTTCAAAAATTTGGCTGTGTCCACGTTGCGCTTTGGGGCGTTTCCTGTCGCGGGCGCTAGGCCTACCCACACAAGTGAGGTATCATTTTTATCGGGAGACGTGGGGGAACGCTGGGTGGAAGGAAATTTGTGGCTCCTCTCAGATTCCAGAACTTTCTGCCACAGAAATGTGAGGAACATGTGTTTTTTTAGCCAAATTTTGAGGTTTGCAAAGGATTCTGGGTAACAGAACCTGGTCCGAGCCACACAAGTCACCCCATCTTGGATTCCCCTAGGTCTCTAGTTTTCAGAAATGCACAGGTTTGGTAGGTTTCCCTAGGTGGCGGCTGAGCTACAGGCCACAATCTACAGGTAGACATTTTGCAAAAAACACCTCTGTTTTCCTTCAAAAATTTGGCTGTGTCCACGTTGCACTTTGGGGCGTTTCCTGTCGCGGGCGCTAGGCCTACCCACACAAGTGAGGTATCATTTTTATCGGTAGACGTGGGGGAACGCTGGGTGGAAGGTAATTTGTGGCTCCTCTCAGATTCCAGAACTTTCTGCCACAGAAATGTGAGGAACATGTGTTTTTTTAGCCAAATTTTGAGGTTTGCAAAGGATTCTGGGTAACAGAACCTGGTCCGAGCCACACAAGTCACCCCATCTTGGATTCCCCTAGGTCTCTAGTTTTTAGAAATGCACAGGTTTGGTAGGTTTCCCTAGGTGGCGGCTGAGCTACAGGCCAAAATCTACAGGTAGGCACTTTGCAAAAAACACCTCTGTTTTCCTTCAAAAATTTGGCTGTGCCCACGTTGCGCTTTGGGGCTTTTCCTGTCGCGGGCGCTAGGCCTACCCACACAAGTGAGGTATCATTTTTATCAGGAGACGTGGGGGAACGCTGGGTGGAAGGAAATTTGTGGCTCCTCTCAGATTCCAGAACTTTCTGCCACAGAAATGTGAGGAACATGTGTTTTTTTAGCCAAATTCTGAGGTTTGCAAAGGATTCTGGGTAACAGAACCTGGTCCGAGCCACACAAGTCACCCCATCTTGGATTCCCCTAGGTCTCTAGTTTTCAGAAATGCACAGGTTTGGTAGGTTTCCCTAGGTGGCGGCTGAGCTACAGGCCAAAATCTACAGGTAGGCACTTTGCAAAAAACACCTATGTTTTCCTTCAAAAATTTGGCTGTGTCCACGTTGCGCTTTGGGGCGTTTCCTGTCGCGGGCGCTAGGCCTACCCACACAAGTGAGGTATAATTTTTATCGGGAGACGTGGGGGAACGCTGGGTGGAAGGAAATTTGTGGCTCCTCTCAGATTCCAGAACTTTCTGCCACAGAAATGTGAGGAACATGTGTTTTTTTAGCCAAATTTTTAGGTTTGCAAAGGATTCTGGGTAACAGAACCTGGTCCGAGCCACACAAGTCACCCCATCTTGGATTCCCCTAGGTCTCTAGTTTTCAGAAATGCACAGGTTTGGTAGGTTTCCCTAGGTGGCGGCTGAGCTACAGGCCAAAATCTACAGGTAGGCACTTTGCAAAAAACACCTCTTTTTTCCTTCAAAAATTTGGCTGTGTCCACATTGCGCTTTGGGGCGTTTTCTCTCGCGGGTGCTGGGCCTACCCACACAAGTGAGGTATCATTTTTATCGGGAGACGTGGGGGAACGCTGGGTGGAAGGAAATTTGTGGCTCCTCTCAGATTCCAGAACTTTCTGCCACAGAAATGTGAGGAACATGTGTTTTTTTAGCCAAATGTTGAGGTTTGCAAAGGATTCTGGGTAACAGAACCTGGTCCGAGCCACACAAGTCACCCCATCTTGGATTCCCCTAGGTCTCTAGTTTTTAGAAATGCACAGGTTTGGTAGGTTTCCCTAGGTGGCGGCTGAGCTACAGGACAAAATCTACAGGTAGGCACTTTGCAAAAAACACCTCTGTTTTCCTTCAAAAATTTGGCTGTGCCCACGTTGCGCTTTGGGGCTTTTCCTGTCGCGGGCGCTAGGCCTACCCACACAAGTGAGGTATCATTTTTATCGGGAGACGTGGGGGAACGCTGGGTGGAAGGAAATTTGTGGCTCCTCTCAGATTCCAGAACTTTCTGCCACAGAAATGTGAGGAACATGTGTTTTTTTAGCCAAATTCTGAGGTTTGCAAAGGATTCTGGGTAACAGAACCTGGTCCGAGCCACACAAGTCACCCCATCTTGGATTCCCCTAGGTCTCTAGTTTTCATAAATGCACAGGTTTGGTAGGTTTCCCTAGGTGGCGGCTGAGCTACAGGCCAAAATCTACAGGTAGGCACTTTGCAAAAAACACCGATGTTTTCCTTCAAAAATTTGGCTGTGTCCACGTTGCGCTTTGGGGCGTTTCCTGTCGCGGGCGCTAGGCCTACCCACACAAGTGAGGTATAATTTTTATCAGGAGACGTGGGGGAACGCTGGGTGGAAAGAAATTTGTGGCTCCTCTCAGATTCCAGAACTTTCTGCCACAGAAATGTGAGGAACATGTGTTTTTTTAGCCAAATTTTTAGGTTTGCAAAGGATTCTGGGTAACAGAACCTGGTCCGAGCCACACAAGTCACCCCATGTTGGATTCCCCTCGGTCTCTAGTTTTCAGAAATGCACAGGTTTGGTAGGTTTCCCTAGGTGGCGGCTGAGCTACAGGCCAAAATCTACAGGTAGGCACTTTGCAAAAAACACCTCTGTTTTCCTTCAAAAATTTGGCTGTGTCCACGTTGCACTTTGGGGCGTTTTCTCTCGCGGGTGCTGGGCCTACCCACACAAGTGAGGTATCATTTTTATCGGGAGACGTGGGGGAACGCTGGGTGGAAGGAAATTTGTGGCTCCTCTCAGATTCCAGAACTTTCTGCCACAGAAATGTGAGGAACATCTGTTTTTTTAGCCAAATTCTGAGGTTTGCAAAGGATTCTGGGTAACAGAACCTGGTCCGAGCCACACAAGTCACCCCATCTTGGATTCCCCTAGGTCTCTAGTTTTCATAAATGCACAGGTTTGGTAGGTTTCCCTAGGTGGCGGCTGAGCTACAGGCCAAAATCTACAGGTAGGCACTTTGCAAAAAACACCGATGTTTTCCTTAAAAAATTTGGCTGTGTCCACGTTGCACTTTGGGGCGTTTCCTGTCGCGGGCGCTAGGCCTACCCACACAAGTGAGGTATAATTTTTATCGGGAGACGTGGGGGAACGCTGGGTGGAAGGAAATTTGTGGCTCCTCTCAGATTCCAGAACTTTCTGCCACAGAAATGTGAGGAACATGTGTTTTTTTAGCCAAATTTTTAGGTTTGCAAAGGATTCTGGGTAACAGAACCTATTCCGAGCCACACAAGTCACCCCATGTTGGATTCCCCTCGGTCTCTAGTTTTCAGAAATGCACAGGTTTGGTAGGTTTCCCTAGGTGGCGGCTGAGCTACAGGCCAAAATCTACAGGTAGGCACTTTGCAAAAAACACCTCTGTTTTCCTTCAAAAATTTGGCTGTGTCCACGTTGCACTTTGGGGCGTTTTCTCTCGCGGGTGCTGGGCCTACCCACACAAGTGAGGTATCATTTTTATCGGGAGACGTGGGGGAACGCTGGGTGGAAGGAAATTTGTGGCTCTTCTCAGATTCCAGAACTTTCTGCCACAGAAATGTGAGGAACATGTGTTTTTTTAGCAAAATATTTAGGTTTGCAAAGGATTCTGGGTAACAGAACCTGGTCCGAGCCACACAAGTCACCCCATCTTGGATTCCCCTAGGTCTCTAGTTTTCAGAAATGCACAGGTTTGGTAGGTTTCCCTAGATGGCGGCTGAGCTACAGGCCAAAATCTACAGGTAGACATTTTGCATAAAATACCTCTGTTTTCCTTCAAAAATTTGGCTGTGTCCACGTTGCGCTTTGGGGCGTTTCCTGTCGCGGGCGCTAGGCCTACCCACACAAGTGAGGTATCATTTTTATCGGGAGACGTGGGGGAACGCTGGGTGGAAGGTAATTAGTGGCTCCTCTCAGATTCCAGAACTTTCTGCCACAGAAATGTGAGGAACATGTGTTTTTTTAGCCAAATTTTGAGGTTTGCAAAGGATTCTGGGTAACAGAACCTGGTCCGAGCCACACAAGTCACCCCATCTTGGATTCCCCTAGGTCTCTAGTTTTTAGAAATGCACAGGTTTGGTAGGTTTCCCTAGGTGGCGGCTGAGCTACAGGCCAAAATCTACAGGTAGGCACTTTGCAAAAAACATCTCTGTTTTCCTTCAAAAATTTGGCTGTGTCCACGTTGCGCTTTGGGGCTTTTCCTGTCGCGGGCGCTAGGCCTACCCACACAAGTGAGGTATCATTTTTATCGGGAAACGTGGGGGAACGCTGGGTGGAAGGAAATTTGTGGCTCCTCTCAGATTCCAGAACTTTCTGCTATAGAAATGTGAGGAACATGTGTTTTTTTAGCCAAATTCTGAGGTTTGCAAAGGATTCTGGGTAACAGAACCTGGTCCGAGCCACACAAGTCACCCCATCTTGGATTCCCCTAGGTCTCTAGTTTTCATAAATGCACAGGTTTGGTAGGTTTCCCTAGGTGGCGGCTGAGCTACAGGCCAAAATCTACAGGTAGGCACTTTGCAAAAAACACCTCTGTTTTCCTTCAAAAATTTGGCTGTGTCCACGTTGCGCTTTGGGGCGTTTCCTGTCGCGGGCGCTAGGCCTTCCCACAAAAGTGAGGTATAATTTTTATCGGGAGACGTGGGGGAACGCTGGGTGGAAGGAAATTTGTGGCTCCTCTCAGATTCCAGAACTTTCTGCCACAGAAATGTGAGGAACATGTGTTTTTTTAGCCAAATGTTTACGTTTGCAAAGGATTCTGGGTAACAGAACCTGGTCCGAGCCACACAAGTCACCCCATCTTGGATTCCCCTAGGTCTCTAGTGTTCAGAAATGCACAGGTTTGGTAGGTTTCCCTAGGTGGCGGCTGAGCTACAGGCCAAAATCTACAGGTAGGCACTTTGCAAAAAACACCTCTGTTTTCCTTAAAAAATTTGGCTGTGTCCACGTTGCGCTTTGGGGCGTTTCCTCTCGTGGGTGCTGGGCCTACCCACACAAGTGAGGTATCATTTTTATCGGGAGACGTGGGGGAACGCTGGGTGGAAGGAAATTTGTGGCTCCTCTCAGATTCCAGAACTTTCTGCCACAGAAATGTGAGGAACATGTGTTTTTTTTAGCCACATTTTGAGGTTTGCAAAGGATTCTGGGTAACAGAACCTGGTCCGAGCCACACAAGTCACCCCATCTTGGATTCCCCTAGGTCTCTAGTTTTCAGAAATGCACAGGTTTGGTAGGTTTCCCTAGGTGGCGGCTGAGCTACAGGCCAAAATCTACAGGTAGGCACTTTGCAAAAAACACCTCTGTTTTCCTTCAAAAATTTGGCTGTGTCCACGTTGCGCTTTGGGGCGTTTCCTGTCGCGGGCGCTAGGCCTACCCACACAAGTGAGGTATCATTTTTATCGGGAGACATGGGGGAACGCTGGGTGGAAGGAAATTTGTGGCTCCTCTCAGATTCCAGAACTTTCTGCCACAGAAATGTGAGGAATATGCGTTTTTTGCCAAATTCTGAGGTTTGCAAAGGATTCTGGGTAACAGAACCTGGTCCGAGCCACACAAGTCACCCCTCTTGGATTCCCCTAGGTCTCTAGTTTTCAGAAATGCACAGGTTTGGTAGGTTTCCCTAGGTGGCGGCTGAGCTACAGGCCAAAATCTACAGGTAGGCACTTTGCAAAAAACACCTCTGTTTTCCTTCAAAAATGTGGCTGTGTCCACGTTGCGCTTTGGGGCGTTTCCTGTCGCGGGCGCTAGGCCTACCCACACAAGTGAGGTATCATTTTTATCGGGAGACGTGGGGGAACGCTGGGTGGAAGGAAATTTGTGGCTCCTCTCAGATTCCAGAACTTTCTGCCACAGAAATGTGAGGAACATGTGGTTTTTTAGCCAAATTTTGAGGTTTGCAAAGGATTCTAGGTAAGAGAATCTGGTCCGAGCCACACAAGTCACCCCATCTTGGATTCCCCTAGGTCTCTAGTTTTCAGAAATGCACAGGTTTGGTAGGTTTCCCTAGGTGGCGGCTGAGCTACAGGCCACAATCTACAGGTAGACATTTTGCAAAAAACACCTCTGTTTTCCTTCAAAAATTTGGCTGTGTCCACGTTGCACTTTGGGGCGTTTCCTGTCGCGGGCGCTAGGCCTACCCACACAAGTGAGGTATCATTTTTATCGGGAGACGTGGGGGAACGCTGGGTGGAAGGTAATTTGTGGCTCCTCTCAGATTCCAGAACTTTCTGCCACAGAAATGTGAGGAACATGTGTTTTTTTAGCCAAATTTTGAGGTTTGCAAAGGATTCTGGGTAACAGAACCTGGTCCGAGCCACACAAGTCACCCCATCTTGGATTCCCCTAGGTCTCTAGTTTTTAGAAATGCACAGGTTTGGTAGGTTTCCCTAGGTGGCGGCTGAGCTACAGGCCAAAATCTACAGGTAGGCACTTTGCAAAAAACACCTCTGTTTTCCTTCAAAAATTTGGCTGTGCCCACGTTGCGCTTTGGGGCTTTTCCTGTCGCGGGCGCTAGGCCTACCCACACAAGTGAGGTATCATTTTTATCAGGAGACGTGGGGGAACGCTGAGTGGAAGGAAATTTGTGGCTCCTCTCAGATTCCAGAACTTTCTGCCACAGAAATGTGAGGAACATGTGTTTTTTTAGCCAAATTCTGAGGTTTGCAAAGGATTCTGGGTAACAGAACCTGGTCCGAGCCACACAAGTCACCCCATCTTGGATTCCCCTAGGTCTCTAGTTTTCAGAAATGCACAGGTTTGGTAGGTTTCCGTAGGTGGCGGCTGAGCTACAGGCCAAAATCTACAGGTAGGCACTTTGCAAAAAACACCTATGTTTTCCTTCAAAAATTTGGCTGTGTCCACGTTGCGCTTTGGGGCGTTTCCTGTCGCGGGCGCTAGGCCTACCCACACAAGTGAGGTATAATTTTTATCGGGAGACGTGGGGGAACGCTGGGTGGAAGGAAATTTGTGGCTCCTCTCAGATTCCAGAACTTTCTGCCACAGAAATGTGAGGAACATGTGTTTTTTTAGCCAAATTTTTAGGTTTGCAAAGGATTCTGGGTAACAGAACCTGGTCCGAGCCACACAAGTCACCCCATCTTGGATTCCCCTAGGTCTCTAGTTTTCAGAAATGCACAGGTTTGGTAGGTTTCCCTAGGTGGCGGCTGAGCTACAGGCCAAAATCTACAGGTAGGCACTTTGCAAAAAACACCTCTTTTTTCCTTCAAAAATTTGGCTGTGTCCACGTTGCGCTTTGGGGCGTTTTCTCTCGCGGGTGCTGGGCCTACCCACACAAGTGAGGTATCATTTTTATCGGGAGACGTGGGGGAACGCTGGGTGGAAGGAAATTTGTGGCTCCTCTCAGATTCCAGAACTTTCTGCCACAGAAATGTGAGGAACATGTGTTTTTTTAGCCAAATGTTGAGGTTTGCAAAGGATTCTGGGTAACAGAACCTGGTCCGAGCCACACAAGTCACCCCATCTTGGATTCCCCTAGGTCTCTAGTTTTTAGAAATGCACAGGTTTGGTAGGTTTCCCTAGGTGGCGGCTGAGGTACAGGCCAAAATCTACAGGTAGGCACTTTGCAAAAAACACCTCTGTTTTCCTTCAAAAATTTGGCTGTGCCCACGTTGCGCTTTGGGGCTTTTCCTGTCGCGGGCGCTAGGCCTACCCACACAAGTGAGGTATCATTTTTATCGGGAGACGTGGGGGAACGCTGGGTGGAAGGAAATTTGTGGCTCCTCTCAGATTCCAGAACTTTCTGCCACAGAAATGTGAGGAACATGTGTTTTTTTAGCCAAATTCTGAGGTTTGCAAAGGATTCTGGGTAACAGAACCTGGTCCGAGCCACACAAGTCACCCCATCTTGGATTCCCCTAGGTCTCTAGTTTTCATAAATGCACAGGTTTGGTAGGTTTCCCTAGGTGGCGGCTGAGCTACAGGCCAAAATCTACAGGTAGGCACTTTGCAAAAAACACCGATGTTTTCCTTCAAAAATTTGGCTGTGTCCACGTTGCGCTTTGGGGCGTTTCCTGTCGCGGGCGCTAGGCCTACCCACACAAGTGAGGTATAATTTTTATCGGGAGACGTGGGGGAACGCTGGGTGGAAGGAAATTTGTGGCTCCTCTCAGATTCCAGAACTTTCTGCCACAGAAATGTGAGGAACATGTGTTTTTTTAGCCAAATTTTTAGGTTTGCAAAGGATTCTGGGTAACAGAACCTGGTCCGAGCCACACAAGTCACCCCATGTTGGATTCCCCTCGGTCTCTAGTTTTCAGAAATGCACAGGTTTGGTAGGTTTCCCTAGGTGGCGGCTGAGCTACAGGCCAAAATCTACAGGTAGGCACTTTGCAAAAAACACCTCTGTTTTCCTTCAAAAATTTGGCTGTGTCCACGTTGCACTTTGGGGCGTTTTCTCTCGCGGGTGCTGGGCCTACCCACACAAGTGAGGTATCATTTTTATCGGGAGACGTGGGGGAACGCTGGGTGGAAGGAAATTTGTGGCTCCTCTCAGATTCCAGAACTTTCTGCCACAGAAATGTGAGGAACATGTGTTTTTTTAGCAAAATTTTTAGGTTTGCAAAGGATTCTGGGTAACAGAACCTGGTCCGAGCCACACAAGTCACCCCATCTTGGATTCCCCTAGGTCTCTAGTTTTCAGAAATGCACAGGTTTGGTAGGTTTTCCTAGGTGGCGGCTGAGCTACAGGCCAAAATCTACAGGTAGACATTTTGCAAAAAATACCTCTGTTTTCCTTCAAAAATTTGGCTGTGTCCACGTTGCGCTTTGGGGCGTTTCCTGTCACGGGCGCTAGACCTACCCACACAAGTGAGGTATCATTTTTATCGGGAGACGTGGGGGAACGCTGGGTGGAAGGTAATTTGTGGCTCCTCTCAGATTCCAGAACTTTCTGCCACAGAAATGTGAGGAACATGTGTTTTTTTAGCCAAATTTTGAGGTTTGCAAAGGATTCTGGGTAACAGAACCTGGTCTGAGCCACACAAGTCACCCCATCTTGGATTCCCCTAGGTCTCTAGTTTTCAGAAATGCACAGGTTTGGTAGGTTTCCCTAGGTGGCGGCTGAGCTACAGGCCAAAATCTACAGGTAGACATTTTGCAAAAAATACCTCTGTTTTCCTTCAAAAATTTGGCTGTGTCCACGTTGCGCTTTGGGGCGTTTCCTGTCGCGGGCGCTAGGCCTACCCACACAAGTGAGGTATAATTTTTATCGGGAGACGTAGGGGAACGCTGGGTGGAAGGAAATTTGTGGCTCCTCTCAGATTCCAGAACTTTCTGCCACAGAAATGTGAGGAACATGTGTTTTTTTAGCCAAATTTTTAGGTTTGCAAAGGATTCTGGGTAACAGAACCTGGTCCGAGCCACACAAGTCACCCCATCTTGGATTCCCCTAGGTCTCTAGTTTTCAGAAATGCACAGGTTTGGTAGGTTTCCCTAGATGGCGGCTGAGCTACAGGCCAAAATCTACAGGTAGACATTTTGCAAAAAAGACCTCTGTTTTCCTTCAAAAATTTGGCTGTGTCCACGTTGCGCTTTGGGGCGTTTCCTGTCGCGGGCGCTAGGCCTACCCACACAAGTGAGGTATCATTTTTATCGGGAGACGTGGGGGAACGCTGGGTGGAAGGTAATTAGTGGCTCCTCTCAGATTCCAGAACTTTCTGCCACAGAAATGTGAGGAACATGTGTTTTTTTAGCCAAATTTTGAGGTTTGCAAAGGATTCTGGATAACAGAACCTGGTCCGAGCCACACAAGTCACCCCATCTTGGATTCCCCTAGGTCTCTAGTTTTTAGAAATGCACAGGTTTGGTAGGTTTCCCTAGGTGGCGGCTGAGCTATAGGCCAAAATCTACAGGTAGGCACTTTGCAAAAAACACCTCTGTTTTCCTTCAAAAATTTGGCTGTGTCCACGTTGCGCTTTGGGGCTTTTCCTGTCGCGGGCGCTAGGCCTACCCACACAAGTGAGGTATCATTTTTATCGGGAAACGTGGGGGAACGCTGGGTGGAAGGAAATTTGTGGCTCCTCTCAGATTCCAGAACTTTCTGCTACAGAAATGTGAGGAACATGTGTTTTTTTAGCCAAATTCTGAGGTTTGCAAAGGATTCTGTGTAACAGAACCTGGTCCGAGCCACACAAGTCACCCCATCTTGGATTCCCCTAGGTCTCTAGTTTTCATAAATGCAGAGGTTTGGTAGGTTTCCCTAGGTGGCGGCTGAGCTACAGGCCAAAATCTACAGGTAGGCACTTTGCAAAAAACACCTCTGTTTTCCTTCAAAAATTTGGCTGTGTCCACGTTGCGCTTTGGGGCGTTTCCTCTCGTGGGTGCTGGGCCTACCCACACAAGTGAGGTATCATTTTTATCGGGAGACGTGGGGGAACGCTGGGTGGAAGGAAATTTGTGGCTCCTCTCAGATTCCAGAACTTTCTGCCACAGAAATGTGAGGAACATGTGTTTTTTTTAGCCACATTTTGAGGTTTGCAAAGGATTCTGGGTAACAGAACCTGGTCCGAGCCACACAAGTCACCCCATCTTGGATTCCCCTAGGTCTCTAGTTTTCAGAAATGCACAGGTTTGGTAGGTTTCCCTAGGTGGCGGCTGAGCTACAGGCCAAAATCTACAGGTAGGCACTTTGCAAAAAACACCTCTGTTTTCCTTCAAAAATTTGGCTGTGTCCACGTTGCGCTTTGGGGCGTTTCCTGTCGCGGGCGCTAGGCCTACCCACACAAGTGAGGTATCATTTTTATCGGGAGACATGGGGGAACGCTGGGTGGAAGGAAATTTGTGGCTCCTCTCAGATTCCAGAACTTTCTGCCACAGAAATGTGAGGAATATGCGTTTTTTGCCAAATTCTGAGGTTTGCAAAGGATTCTGGGTAACAGAACCTGGTCCGAGCCACACAAGTCACCCCTCTTGGATTCCCCTAGGTCTCTAGTTTTCAGAAATGCACAGGTTTGGTAGGTTTCCCTAGGTGGCGGCTGAGCTACAGGCCAAAATCTACAGGTAGGCACTTTGCAAAAAACACCTCTGTTTTCCTTCAAAAATGTGGCTGTGTCCACGTTGCGCTTTGGGGCGTTTCCTGTCGCGGGCGCTAGGCCTACCCACACAAGTGAGGTATCATTTTTATCGGGAGACGTGGGGGAACGCTGGGTGGAAGGAAATTTGTGGCTCCTCTCAGATTCCAGAACTTTCTGCCACAGAAATGTGAGGAACATGTGGTTTTTTAGCCAAATTTTGAGGTTTGCAAAGGATTCTAGGTAACAGAATCTGGTCCGAGCCACACAAGTCACCCCATCTTGGATTCCCCTAGGTCTCTAGTTTTCAGAAATGCACAGGTTTGGTAGGTTTCCCTAGGTGGCGGCTGAGCTACAGGCCAAAATCTACAGGTAGGCACTTTGCAAAAAACACCTCTGTTTTCCTTCAAAAATTTGGCTGTGTCCACGTTGCGCTTTGGGGCGTTTCCTCTCGCGGGCGCTGGGCCTACCCACACAAGTGAGGTATCATTTTTATCGGGAGACATGGGGGAACGCTGGGTGGAAGGAAATTTGTGGCCCCTCTCAGATTCCAGAACTTTCTGCCATAGAAATGTGAGGAACATGTGTTTTTTTATCCAAATTTTGAGGTTTTGCGAAGGATTCTGGGTAACAGAACCTGGTCCGAGCCACACAAGTCACCTCATCTTGGATTCCCCTAGATCTCTAGTTTTCAGAAATGCACAGGTTTGGTAGGTTTCCCTAGGTGGCGGCTGAGCTACAGGCCAAAATCTACAGGTAGGCACTTTGCAAAAAACACCTCTGTTTTCCTTCAAAAATTTGGCTGTGTCCACGTTGCGCTTTGAGGCGTTTCCTGTCGCGGGCGCTAGGCCTACCCACACAAGTGAGGTATCATTTTTATCGGGAGACGTGGGGGAACGCTGGGTGGAAGGAATTTTGTGGCTCCTCTCAGATTCCAGAACTTTCTGCCACAGAAATGTGAGGAACATGTGTTTTTTTAGCCAAATTTTGAGGTTTGTAAAGGATTCTGGGTAACAGAACCTGGTCCGAGCCACACAAGTCACCCCATCTTGGATTCCCCTAGGTCTCTAGTTTTCAGAAATGCACAGGTTTGGTAGGTTTCCCTAGGTGGCGGCTGAGCTACAGGCCAAAATCTACAGGTAGACATTTTGCAAAAAATACCTCTGTTTTCCTTCAAAAATTTGGCTGTGTCCACGTTGCGCTTTGGGGCGTTTCCTGTCGCGGGCGCTAGGCCTACCCACACAAGTGAGGTATAATTTTTATCGGGAGACGTGGGGGAACGCTGGGTGGAAGGAAATTTGTGGCTCCTCTCAGATTCCAGAACTTTCTGCCACAGAAATGTGAGGAACATGTGTTTTTTTAGCCAAATTTTGAGGTTTGCAAAGGATTCTGGGTAACAGAACCTGGTCCGAGCCACACAAGTCACCCCATCTTGGATTCCCCTAGGTCTCTAGTTTTCAGAAATGCACAGGTTTGGTAGGTTTCCCTAGGTGGCGGCTGAGCTACAGGCCAAAATCTACAGGTAGGCACTTTGCAAAAAACACCTCTGTTTTCCTTCAAAAATTTGGCTGTGTCCACGTTGCGCTTTGGGGCGTTTCCTGTCGCGGGCGCTAGGCCTACCCACACAAGTGAGGTATCATTTTTATCGGGAGACGTGGGGGAACGCTGGGTGGAAGGAAATTTGTGGCTCCTCTCAGATTCCAGAACTTTCTGCCACAGAAATGTGGGGAACATGTGTTTTTTTTAGCCAAATTTTGAGGTTTGCAAAGTATTCTGGGTAACAGAACCTGGTCCGAGCCACACAAGTCACCCCATCTTGGATTCCCCTAGGTCTCTAGTTTTCAGAAATGCACAGGTTTGGTAGGTTTCCCTAGGTGGCGTCTGAGCTACAGGCCAAAATCTACAGGTAGGCACTTTGCAAAAAACACCTCTGTTTTCCTTCAAAAATTTGGCTGTGTCCATGTTGCGCTTTGGGGCGTTTCCTGCCGCGGGCGCTAGGCCTACCCACACAAGTGAGGTATCATTTTTATCGGGAGACGTGGGGGAACGCTGGGTAGAAGGAAATTTGTGGCTCCTCTCAGATTCCAGAACTTTCTGCCACAGAAATGTGAAGAACATGTGTTTTTTTAGCCAAATTTTGAGGTTTGCAAAGGATTCTGGGTACCACAACCTGGTCCGAGCCACACAAGTCACCCCATCTTGGATTCCCCTAGGTCTCTAGTTTTCAGAAATGCACAGGTTTGGTAGGTTTCCCTAGGTGGCGGCTGAGCTACAGGCCAAAATCTACAGGTAGGCTCTTTGCAAAAAACACCTCTGTTTTCCTTCAAAAATTTGGCTGTGTCCACATTGCGCTTTGGGGCGTTTCCTGTCGCGGGCGCTAGGCCTACCCACACAAGTGAGGTATCATTTTTATTGGGACACGTGGGGGAACGCTGGGTGGAAGGAAATTTGTGGCTCCTCTCAGATTCCAGAAGTTTCTGCCACAGAAATGTGAGGAACATGTGTTTTTTTAGCCAAATTTTTAGGTTTGCAAAGGATTCTGGGTAACAGAACCTGGTCCGAGCCACACAAGTCACCCCATCTTGGATTCCCCTAGGTCTCTAGTTTTCATAAATGCACAGGTTTGGTAGGTTTGGTAGGTTTCCCTAGGTGGCGGCTGAGCTACAGGCCAAAATCTACAGGTAGGCACTTTGCAAAAAACACCTCTGTTTTCCTTCAAAAATGTGGCTGTGTCCACGTTGCGCTTTGGGGCGTTTCCTGTCGCAGGCGCTAGGCCTACCCACACAAGTGAGGTATCATTTTTATCGGGACACGTGGGGGAACGCTGGGTGGAAGGAAATTTGTGGCTCCTCTCAGATTCCAGAACTTTCTGCCACAGAAATGTGAGGAACATGTGTTTTTTTAGCCAAATTCTGAGGTTTGCAAAGGATTCTGGGTAACAGAACCTGGTCCGAGCCACACAAGTCACCCCATCTTGGATTCCCCTAGGTCTCTAGTTTTTAGAAATGCACAGGTTTGGTAGGTTTCCCTAGGTGGCGGCTGAGCTACAGGCCAAAATCTACAGGTAGGCACTTTGCAAAAAACACCTCTGTTTTCCTTCAAAAATTTGGCTGTGCCCACGTTGCGCTTTGGGGCTTTTCCTGTCGCGGGCGCTAGGCCTACCCACACAAGTGAGGTATCATTTTTATCAGGAGACGTGGGGGAACGCTGGGTGGAAGGAAATTTGTGGCTCCTCTCAGATTCCAGAACTTTCTGCCACAGAAATGTGAGGAACATGTGTTTTTTTAGCCAAATTCTGAGGTTTGCAAAGGATTCTGGGTAACAGAACCTGGTCCGAGCCACACAAGTCACCCCATCTTGGATTCCCCTAGGTCTCTAGTTTTCAGAAATGCACAGGTTTGGTAGGTTTCCGTAGGAGGCGGCTGAGCTACAGGCCAAAATCTACAGGTAGGCACTTTGCAAAAAACACCTATGTTTTCCTTCAAAAATTTGGCTGTGTCCACGTTGCGCTTTGGGGCGTTTCCTGTCGCGGGCGCTAGGCCTACCCACACAAGTGAGGTATAATTTTTATCGGGAGACGTGGGGGAACGCTGGGTGGAAGGAAATTTGTGGCTCCTCTCAGATTCCAGAACTTTCTGCCACAGAAATGTGAGGAACATGTGTTTTTTTAGCCAAATTTTTAGGTTTGCAAAGGATTCTGGGTAACAGAACCTGGTCCGAGCCACACAAGTCACCCCATCTTGGATTCCCCTAGGTCTCTAGTTTTCAGAAATGCACAGGTTTGGTAGGTTTCCCTAGGTGGCGGCTGAGCTACAGGCCAAAATCTACAGGTAGGCACTTTGCAAAAAACACCTCTTTTTTCCTTCAAAAATTTGGCTGTGTCCACGTTGCGCTTTGGGGCGTTTTCTCTCGCGGGTGCTGGGCCTACCCACACAAGTGAGGTATCATTTTTATCGGGAGACGTGGGGGAACGCTGGGTGGAAGGAAATTTGTGGCTCCTCTCAGATTCCAGAACTTTCTGCCACAGAAATGTGAGGAACATGTGTTTTTTTAGCCAAATGTTGAGGTTTGCAAAGGATTCTGGGTAACAGAACCTGGTCCGAGCCACACAAGTCACCCCATCTTGGATTCCCCTAGGTCTCTAGTTTTTAGAAATGCACAGGTTTGGTAGGTTTCCCTAGGTGGCGGCTGAGCTACAGGCCAAAATCTACAGGTAGGCACTTTGCAAAAAACACCTCTGTTTTCCTTCAAAAATTTGGCTGTGCCCACGTTGCGCTTTGGGGCTTTTCCTGTCGCGGGCGCTAGGCCTACCCACACAAGTGAGGTATCATTTTTATCGGGAGACGTGGGGGAACGCTGTGTGGAAGGAAATTTGTGGCTCCTCTCAGATTCCAGAACTTTCTGCCACAGAAATGTGAGGAACATGTGTTTTTTTAGCCAAATTCTGAGGTTTGCAAAGGATTCTGGGTAACAGAACCTGGTCCGAGCCACACAAGTCACCCCATCTTGGATTCCCCTAGGTCTCTAGTTTTCATAAATGCACAGGTTTGGTAGGTTTCCCTAGGTGGCGGCTGAGCTACAGGCCAAAATCTACAGGTAGGCACTTTGCAAAAAACACCGATGTTTTCCTTCAAAAATTTGGCTGTGTCCACGTTGCGCTTTGGGGCGTTTCCTGTCGCGGGCGCTAGGCCTACCCACACAAGTGAGGTATAATTTTTATCGGGAGACGTGGGGGAACGCTGGGTGGAAGGAAATTTGTGGCTCCTCTCAGATTCCAGAACTTTCTGCCACAGAAATGTGAGGAACATGTGTTTTTTTAGCCAAATTTTTAGGTTTGCAAAGGATTCTGGGTAACAGAACCTGGTCCGAGCCACACAAGTCACCCCATGTTGGATTCCCCTCGGTCTCTAGTTTTCAGAAATGCACAGGTTTGGTAGGTTTCCCTAGGTGGCGGCTGAGCTACAGGCCAAAATCTACAGGTAGGCACTTTGCAAAAAACACCTCTGTTTTCCTTCAAAAATTTGGCTGTGTCCACGTTGCACTTTGGGGCGTTTTCTCTCGCGGGTGCTGGGCCTACCCACACAAGTGAGGTATCATTTTTATCGGGAGACGTGGGGGAACGCTGGGTGGAAGGAAATTTGTGGCTCCTCTCAGATTCCAGAACTTTCTGCCACAGAAATGTGAGGAACATGTGTTTTTTTAGCAAAATTTTTAGGTTTGCAAAGGATTCTGGGTAACAGAACCTGGTCCGAGCCACACAAGTCACCCCATCTTGGATTCCCCTAGGTCTCTAGTTTTCAGAAATGCACAGGTTTGGTAGGTTTTCCTAGGTGGCGGCTGAGCTACAGGCCAAAATCTACAGGTAGACATTTTGCAAAAAATACCTCTGTTTTCCATCAAAAATTTGGCTGTGTCCACGTTGCGCTTTGGGGCGTTTCCTGTCACGGGCGCTAGACCTACCCACACAAGTGAGGTATCATTTTTATCGGGAGACGTGGGGGAACGCTGGGTGGAAGGTAATTTGTGGCTCCTCTCAGATTCCAGAACTTTCTGCCACAGAAATGTGAGGAACATGTGTTTTTTTAGCCAAATTTTGAGGTTTGGAAAGGATTCTGGGTAACAGAACCTGGTCTGAGCCACACAAGTCACCCCATCTTGGATTCCCCTAGGTCTCTAGTTTTCAGAAATGCACAGGTTTGGTAGGTTTCCCTAGGTGGCGGCTGAGCTACAGGCCAAAATCTACAGGTAGACATTTTGCAAAAAATACCTCTGTTTTCCTTCAAAAATTTGGCTGTGTCCACGTTGCGCTTTGGGGCGTTTCCTGTCGCGGGCGCTAGGCCTACCCACACAAGTGAGGTATAATTTTTATCGGGAGACGTAGGGGAACGCTGGGTGGAAGGAAATTTGTGGCTCCTCTCAGATTCCAGAACTTTCTGCCACAGAAATGTGAGGAACATGTGTTTTTTTAGCCAAATTTTGAGGTTTGCAAAGGATTCTGGATAACAGAACCTGGTCCGAGCCACACAAGTCACCCCATCTTGGATTCCCCTAGGTCTCTAGTTTTCATAAATGCAGAGGTTTGGTAGGTTTCCCTAGGTGGCGGCTGAGCTACAGGCCAAAATCTACAGGTAGGCACTTTGCAAAAAACACCTCTGTTTTCCTTCAAAAATTTGGCTGTGTCCACGTTGCGCTTTGGGGCGTTTCCTCTCGTGGGTGCTGGGCCTACCCACACAAGTGAGGTATCATTTTTATCGGGAGACGTGGGGGAACGCTGGGTGGAAGGAAATTTGTGGCTCCTCTCAGATTCCAGAACTTTCTGCCACAGAAATGTGAGGAACATGTGTTTTTTTTAGCCACATTTTGAGGTTTGCAAAGGATTCTGGGTAACAGAACCTGGTCCGAGCCACACAAGTCACCCCATCTTGGATTCCCCTAGGTCTCTAGTTTTCAGAAATGCACAGGTTTGGTAGGTTTCCCTAGGTGGCGGCTGAGCTACAGGCCAAAATCTACAGGTAGGCACTTTGCAAAAAACACCTCTGTTTTCCTTCAAAAATGTGGCTGTGTCCACGTTGCGCTTTGGGGCGTTTCCTGTCGCGGGCGCTAGGCCTACCCACACAAGTGAGGTATCATTTTTATCGGGAGACATGGGGGAACGCTGGGTGGAAGGAAATTTGTGGCTCCTCTCAGATTCCAGAACTTTCTGCCACAGAAATGTGAGGAATATGCGTTTTTTGCCAAATTCTGAGGTTTGCAAAGGATTCTGGGTAACAGAACCTGGTCCGAGCCACACAAGTCACCCCTCTTGGATTCCCCTAGGTCTCTAGTTTTCAGAAATGCACAGGTTTGGTAGGTTTCCCTAGGTGGCGGCTGAGCTACAGGCCAAAATCTACAGGTAGGCACTTTGCAAAAAACACCTCTGTTTTCCTTCAAAAATGTGGCTGTGTCCACGTTGCGCTTTGGGGCGTTTCCTGTCGCGGGCGCTAGGCCTACCCACACAAGTGAGGTATCATTTTTATCGGGAGACGTGGGGGAACGCTGGGTGGAAGGAAATTTGTGGCTCCTCTCAGATTCCAGAACTTTCTGCCACAGAAATGTGAGGAACATGTGGTTTTTTAGCCAAATTTTGAGGTTTGCAAAGGATTCTAGGTAACAGAATCTGGTCCGAGCCACACAAGTCACCCCATCTTGGATTCCCCTAGGTCTCTAGTTTTCAGAAATGCACAGGTTTGGTAGGTTTCCCTAGGTGGCGGCTGAGCTACAGGCCAAAATCTACAGGTAGGCACTTTGCAAAAAACACCTCTGTTTTCCTTCAAAAATTTGGCTGTGTCCACGTTGCGCTTTGGGGCGTTTCCTCTCGCGGGCACTGGGCCTACCCACACAAGTGAGGTATCATTTTTATCGGGAGACATGGGGGAACGCTGGGTGGAAGGAAATTTGTGGCCCCTCTCAGATTCCAGAACTTTCTGCCATAGAAATGTGAGGAACATGTGTTTTTTTAGCCAAATTTTGAGGTTTTGCGAAGGATTCTGGGTAACAGAACCTGGTCCGAGCCACACAAGTCACCTCATCTTGGATTCCCCTAGATCTCTAGTTTTCAGAAATGCACAGGTTTGGTAGGTTTCCCTAGGTGGCGGCTGAGCTACAGGCCAAAATCTACAGGTAGACACTTTGCAAAAAACACCTCTGTTTTCCTTCAAAAATTTGGCTGTGTCCACGTTGCGCTTTGAGGCGTTTCCTGTCGCGGGCGCTAGGCCTACCCACACAAGTGAGGTATCATTTTTATCGGGAGACGTGGGGGAACGCTGGGTGGAAGGAATTTTGTGGCTCCTCTCAGATTCCAGAACTTTCTGCCACAGAAATGTGAGGAACATGTGTTTTTTTAGCCAAATTTTGAGGTTTGTAAAGGATTCTGGGTAACAGAACCTGGTCCGAGCCACACAAGTCACCCCATCTTGGATTCCCCTAGGTCTCTAGTTTTCAGAAATGCACAGGTTTGGTAGGTTTCCCTAGGTGGCGGCTGAGCTACAGGCCAAAATCTACAGGTAGACATTTTGCAAAAAATACCTCTGTTTTCCTTCAAAAATTTGGCTGTGTCCACGTTGCGCTTTGGGGCGTTTCCTGTCGCGGGCGCTAGGCCTACCCACACAAGTGAGGTATAATTTTTATCGGGAGACGTGGGGGAACGCTGGGTGGAAGGAAATTTGTGGCTCCTCTCAGATTCCAGAACTTTCTGCCACAGAAATGTGAGGAACATGTGTTTTTTTAGCCAAATTTTGAGGTTTGCAAAGGATTCTGGGTAACAGAACCTGGTCCGAGCCACACAAGTCACCCCATCTTGGATTCCCCTAGGTCTCTAGTTTTCAGAAATGCACAGGTTTGGTAGGTTTCCCTAGGTGGCGGCTGAGCTACAGGCCAAAATCTACAGGTAGGCACTTTGCAAAAAACACCTCTGTTTTCCTTCAAAAATTTGGCTGTGTCCACGTTGCGCTTTGGGGCGTTTCCTGTCGCGGGCGCTAGGCCTACCCACACAAGTGAGGTATCATTTTTATCGGGAGACGTGGGGGAACGCTGGGTGGAAGGAAATTTGTGGCTCCTCTCAGATTCCAGAACTTTCTGCCACAGAAATGTGGGGAACATGTGTTTTTTTTAGCCAAATTTTGAGGTTTGCAAAGTATTCTGGGTAACAGAACCTGGTCCGAGCCACACAAGTCACCCCATCTTGGATTCCCCTAGGTCTCTAGTTTTCAGAAATGCACAGGTTTGGTAGGTTTCCCTAGGTGGCGGCTGAGCTACAGGCCAAAATCTACAGGTAGGCTCTTTGCAAAAAACACCTCTGTTTTCCTTCAAAAATTTGGCTGTGTCCACATTGCGCTTTGGGGCGTTTCCTGTCGCGGGCGCTAGGCCTACCCACACAAGTGAGGTATCATTTTTATTGGGACACGTGGGGGAACGCTGGGTGGAAGGAAATTTGTGGCTCCTCTCAGATTCCAGAAGTTTCTGCCACAGAAATGTGAGGAACATGTGTTTTTTTAGCCAAATTTTTAGGTTTGCAAAGGATTCTGGGTAACAGAACCTGGTCCGAGCCACACAAGTCACCCCATCTTGGATTCCCCTAGGTCTCTAGTTTTCATAAATGCACAGGTTTGGTAGGTTTCCCTAGGTGGCGGCTGAGCTACAGGCCAAAATCTACAGGTAGGCACTTTGCAAAAAACACCTTTGTTTTCCTTCAAAAATGTGGCTGTGTCCACGTTGCGCTTTGGGGCGTTTCCTGTCGCAGGCGCTAGGCCTACCCACACAAGTGAGGTATCATTTTTATCGGGAGACGTGGGGGAACGCTGGGTGGAAGGAAATTTGTGGCTCCTCTCAGATTCCAGAACTTTCTGCCACAGAAATGTGAGGAACATGTGTTTTTTTTAGCCAAATTCTGAGGTTTGCAAAGGATTCTGGGTAACAGAACCTGGTCCGAGCCACACAAGTCACCCCATCTTGGATTCCCCTAGGTCTCTAGTTTTCATAAATGCACAGGTTTGGTAGGTTTCCCTAGGTGGCGGCTGAGCTACAGGCCAAAATCTACAGGTAGGCACTTTGCAAAAAACACCGATGTTTTCCTTCAAAAATTTGGCTGTGTCCACGTTGCGCTTTGGGGCGTTTCCTGTCGCGGGCGCTAGGCCTACCCACACAAGTGAGGTATAATTTTTATCGGGAGACGTGGGGGAACGCTGGGTGGAAGGAAATTTGTGGCTCCTCTCAGATTCCAGAACTTTCTGCCACAGAAATGTGAGGAACATGTGTTTTTTTAGCCAAATTTTTAGGTTTGCAAAGGATTCTGGGTAACAGAACCTGGTCCGAGCCACACAAGTCACCCCATGTTGGATTCCCCTCGGTCTCTAGTTTTCAGAAATGCACAGGTTTGGTAGGTTTCCCTAGGTGGCGGCTGAGCTACAGGCCAAAATCTACAGGTAGGCACTTTGCAAAAAACACCTCTGTTTTCCTTCAAAAATTTGGCTGTGTCCACGTTGCACTTTGGGGCGTTTTCTCTCGCGGGTGCTGGGCCTACCCACACAAGTGAGGTATCATTTGTATCGGGAGACGTGGGGGAACGCTGGGTGGAAGGAAATTTGTGGCTCCTCTCAGATTCCAGAACTTTCTGCCACAGAAATGTGAGGAACATGTGTTTTTTTAGCCAAATTCTGAGGTTTGCAAAGGATTCTGGGTAACAGAACCTGGTCCGAGCCACACTAGTCACCCCATCTTGGATTCCCCTAGGTCTCTAGTTTTCATAAATGCACAGGTTTGGTAGGTTTCCCTAGGTGGCGGCTGAGCTACAGGCCAAAATCTACAGGTAGGCACTTTGCAAAAAACACCTCTGTTTTCCTTCAAAAATTTGGCTGTGTCCACGTTGCGCTTTGGGGCGTTTCCTGTCACGGGCGCTAGACCTACCCACACAAGTGAGGTATCATTTTTATCGGGAGACGTGGGGGAACGCTGGGTGGAAGGTAATTTGTGGCTCCTCTCAGATTCCAGAACTTTCTGCCACAGAAATGTGAGGAACATGTGTTTTTTTAGCCACATTTTGAGGTTTGGAAAGGATTCTGGGTAACAGAACCTGGTCTGAGCCACACAAGTCACCCCATCTTGGATTCCCCTAGGTCTCTAGTTTTCAGAAATGCACAGGTTTGGTAGGTTTCCCTAGGTGGCGGCTGAGCTACAGGCCAAAATCTACAGGTAGACATTTTGCAAAAAATACCTCTGTTTTCCTTCAAAAATTTGGCTGTGTCCACGTTGCGCTTTGGGGCGTTTCCTGTCGCGGGCGCTAGGCCTACCCACACAAGTGAGGTATAATTTTTATCGGGAGACGTAGGGGAACGCTGGGTGGAAGGAAATTTGTGGCTCCTCTCAGATTCCAGAACTTTCTGCCACAGAAATGTGAGGAACATGTGTTTTTTTAGCCAAATTTTGAGGTTTGCAAAGGATTCTGGATAACAGAACCTGGTCCGAGCCACACAAGTCACCCCATCTTGGATTCCCCTAGGTCTCTAGTTTTTAGAAATGCACAGGTTTGGTAGGTTTCCCTAGGTGGCGGCTGAGCTATAGGCCAAAATCTACAGGTAGGCACTTTGCAAAAAACACCTCTGTTTTCCTTCAAAAATTTGGCTGTGTCCACGTTGCGCTTTGGGGCTTTTCCTGTCGCGGGCGCTAGGCCTACCCACACAAGTGAGGTATCATTTTTATCGGGAAACGTGGGGGAACGCTGGGTGGAAGGAAATTTGTGGCTCCTCTCAGATTCCAGAACTTTCTGCTACAGAAATGTGAGGAACATGTGTTTTTTTAGCCAAATTCTGAGGTTTGCAAAGGATTCTGTGTAACAGAACCTGGTCCGAGCCACACAAGTCACCCCATCTTGGATTCCCCTAGGTCTCTAGTTTTCATAAATGCAGAGGTTTGGTAGGTTTCCCTAGGTGGCGGCTGAGCTACAGGCCAAAATCTACAGGTAGGCACTTTGCAAAAAACACCTCTGTTTTCCTTCAAAAATTTGGCTGTGTCCACGTTGCGCTTTGGGGCGTTTCCTCTCGTGGGTGCTGGGCCTACCCACACAAGTGAGGTATCATTTTTATCGGGAGACGTGGGGGAACGCTGGGTGGAAGGAAATTTGTGGCTCCTCTCAGATTCCAGAACTTTCTGCCACAGAAATGTGAGGAACATGTGTTTTTTTTAGCCACATTTTGAGGTTTGCAAAGGATTCTGGGTAACAGAACCTGGTCCGAGCCACACAAGTCACCCCATCTTGGATTCCCCTAGGTCTCTAGTTTTCAGAAATGCACAGGTTTGGTAGGTTTCCCTAGGTGGCGGCTGAGCTACAGGCCAAAATCTACAGGTAGGCACTTTGCAAAAAACACCTCTGTTTTCCTTCAAAAATGTGGCTGTGTCCACGTTGCGCTTTGGGGCGTTTCCTGTCGCGGGCGCTAGGCCTACCCACACAAGTGAGGTATCATTTTTATCGGGAGACATGGGGGAACGCTGGGTGGAAGGAAATTTGTGGCTCCTCTATGATTCCAGAACTTTCTGCCACAGAAATGTGAGGAATATGCGTTTTTTGCCAAATTCTGAGGTTTGCAAAGGATTCTGGGTAACAGAACCTGGTCCGAGCCACACAAGTCACCCCTCTTGGATTCCCCTAGGTCTCTAGTTTTCAGAAATGCACAGGTTTGGTAGGTTTCCCTAGGTGGCGGCTGAGCTACAGGCCAAAATCTACAGGTAGGCACTTTGCAAAAAACACCTCTGTTTTCCTTCAAAAATGTGGCTGTGTCCACGTTGCGCTTTGGGGCGTTTCCTGTCGCGGGCGCTAGGCCTACCCACACAAGTGAGGTATCATTTTTATCGGGAGACGTGGGGGAACGCTGGGTGGAAGGAAATTTGTGGCTCCTCTCAGATTCCAGAACTTTCTGCCACAGAAATGTGAGGAACATGTGGTTTTTTAGCCAAATTTTGAGGTTTGCAAAGGATTCTAGGTAACAGAATCTGGTCCGAGCCACACAAGTCACCCCATCTTGGATTCCCCTAGGTCTCTAGTTTTCAGAAATGCACAGGTTTGGTAGGTTTCCCTAGGTGGCGGCTGAGCTACAGGCCAAAATCTACAGGTAGGCACTTTGCAAAAAACACCTCTGTTTTCCTTCAAAAATTTGGCTGTGTCCACGTTGCGCTTTGGGGCGTTTCCTCTCGCGGGCGCTGGGCCTACCCACACAAGTGAGGTATCATTTTTATCGGGAGACATGGGGGAACGCTGGGTGGAAGGAAATTTGTGGCCCCTCTCAGATTCCAGAACTTTCTGCCATAGAAATGTGAGGAACATGTGTTTTTTTAGCCAAATTTTGAGGTTTTGCGAAGGATTCTGGGTAACAGAACCTGGTCCGAGCCACACAAGTCACCTCATCTTGGATTCCCCTAGATCTCTAGTTTTCAGAAATGCACAGGTTTGGTAGGTTTCCCTAGGTGGCGGCTGAGCTACAGGCCAAAATCTACAGGTAGACACTTTGCAAAAAACACCTCTGTTTTCCTTCAAAAATTTGGCTGTGTCCACGTTGCGCTTTGAGGCGTTTCCTGTCGCGGGCGCTAGGCCTACCCACACAAGTGAGGTATCATTTTTATCGGGAGACGTGGGGGAACGCTGGGTGGAAGGAATTTTGTGGCTCCTCTCAGATTCCAGAACTTTCTGCCACAGAAATGTGAGGAACATGTGTTTTTTTAGCCAAATTTTGAGGTTTGTAAAGGATTCTGGGTAACAGAACCTGGTCCGAGCCACACAAGTCACCCCATCTTGGATTCCCCTAGGTCTCTAGTTTTCAGAAATGCACAGGTTTGGTAGGTTTCCCTAGGTGGCGGCTGAGCTACAGGCCAAAATCTACAGGTAGACATTTTGCAAAAAATACCTCTGTTTTCCTTCAAAAATTTGGCTGTGTCCACGTTGCGCTTTGGGGCGTTTCCTGTCGCGGGCGCTAGGCCTACCCACACAAGTGAGGTATAATTTTTATCGGGAGACGTGGGGGAACGCTGGGTGGAAGGAAATTTGTGGCTCCTCTCAGATTCCAGAACTTTCTGCCACAGAAATGTGAGGAACATGTGTTTTTTTAGCCAAATTTTGAGGTTTGCAAAGGATTCTGGGTAACAGAACCTGGTCCGAGCCACACAAGTCACCCCATCTTGGATTCCCCTAGGTCTCTAGTTTTCAGAAATGCACAGGTTTGGTAGGTTTCCCTAGGTGGCGGCTGAGCTACAGGCCAAAATCTACAGGTAGGCACTTTGCAAAAAACACCTCTGTTTTCCTTCAAAAATTTGGCTGTGTCCACGTTGCGCTTTGGGGCGTTTCCTGTCGCGGGCGCTAGGCCTACCCACACAAGTGAGGTATCATTTTTATCGGGAGACGTGGGGGAACGCTGGGTGGAAGGAAATTTGTGGCTCCTCTCAGATTCCAGAACTTTCTGCCACAGAAATGTGGGGAACATGTGTTTTTTTTAGCCAAATTTTGAGGTTTGCAAAGTATTCTGGGTAACAGAACCTGGTCCGAGCCACACAAGTCACCCCATCTTGGATTCCCCTAGGTCTCTAGTTTTCAGAAATGCACAGGTTTGGTAGGTTTCCCTAGGTGGCGGCTGAGCTACAGGCCAAAATCTACAGGTAGGCTCTTTGCAAAAAACACCTCTGTTTTCCTTCAAAAATTTGGCTGTGTCCACATTGCGCTTTGGGGCGTTTCCTGTCGCGGGCGCTAGGCCTACCCACACAAGTGAGGTATCATTTTTATTGGGACACGTGGGGGAACGCTGGGTGGAAGGAAATTTGTGGCTCCTCTCAGATTCCAGAAGTTTCTGCCACAGAAATGTGAGGAACATGTGTTTTTTTAGCCAAATTTTTAGGTTTGCAAAGGATTCTGGGTAACAGAACCTGGTCCGAGCCACACAAGTCACCCCATCTTGGATTCCCCTAGGTCTCTAGTTTTCATAAATGCACAGGTTTGGTAGGTTTCCCTAGGTGGCGGCTGAGCTACAGGCCAAAATCTACAGGTAGGCACTTTGCAAAAAACACCTCTGTTTTCCTTCAAAAATGTGGCTGTGTCCACGTTGCGCTTTGGGGCGTTTCCTGTCGCAGGCGCTAGGCCTACCCACACAAGTGAGGTATCATTTTTATCGGGAGACGTGGGGGAACGCTGGGTGGAAGGAAATTTGTGGCTCCTCTCAGATTCCAGAACTTTCTGCCACAGAAATGTGAGGAACATGTGTTTTTTTTAGCCAAATTCTGAGGTTTGCAAAGGATTCTGGGTAACAGAACCTGGTCCGAGCCACACAAGTCACCCCATCTTGGATTCCCCTAGGTCTCTAGTTTTCATAAATGCACAGGTTTGGTAGGTTTCCCTAGGTGGCGGCTGAGCTACAGGCCAAAATCTACAGGTAGGCACTTTGCAAAAAACACCGATGTGTTCCTTCAAAAATTTGGCTGTGTCCACGTTGCGCTTTGGGGCGTTTCCTGTCGCGGGCGCTAGGCCTACCCACACAAGTGAGGTATAATTTTTATCGGGAGACGTGGGGGAACGCTGGGTGGAAGGAAATTTGTGGCTCCTCTCAGATTCCAGAACTTTCTGCCACAGAAATGTGAGGAACATGTGTTTTTTTAGCCAAATTTTTAGGTTTGCAAAGGATTCTGGGTAACAGAACCTGGTCCGAGCCACACAAGTCACCCCATGTTGGATTCCCCTCGGTCTCTAGTTTTCAGAAATGCACAGGTTTGGTAGGTTTCCCTAGGTGGCGGCTGAGCTACAGGCCAAAATCTACAGGTAGGCACTTTGCAAAAAACACCTCTGTTTTCCTTCAAAAATTTGGCTGTGTCCACGTTGCACTTTGGGGCGTTTTCTCTCGCGGGTGCTGGGCCTACCCACACAAGTGAGGTATCATTTGTATCGGGAGACGTGGGGGAACGCTGGGTGGAAGGAAATTTGTGGCTCCTCTCAGATTCCAGAACTTTCTGCCACAGAAATGTGAGGAACATGTGTTTTTTTAGCCAAATTCTGAGGTTTGCAAAGGATTCTGGGTAACAGAACCTGGTCCGAGCCACACTAGTCACCCCATCTTGGATTCCCCTAGGTCTCTAGTTTTCATAAATGCACAGGTTTGGTAGGTTTCCCTAGGTGGCGGCTGAGCTACAGGCCAAAATCTACAGGTAGGCACTTTGCAAAAAACACCTCTGTTTTCCTTCAAAAATTTGGCTGTGTCCACGTTGCGCTTTGGGGCGTTTCCTGTCGCGGGCGCTAGGCCTACCCACACAAGTGAGGTATAATTTTTATCGGGAGACGTGGGGGAACGCTGGGTGGAAGGAAATTTGTGGCTCCTCTCAGATTCCAGAAGTTTCTGCCACAGAAATGTGAGGAACATGTGTTTTTTTAGCCAAATTTTTAGGTTTGCAAAGGATTCTGGGTAACAGAACCTGGTCCGAGCCACACAAGTCACCCCATCTTGGATTCCCCTAGGTCTCTAGTTTTCATAAATGCACAGGTTTGGTAGGTTTCCCTAGGTGGCGGCTGAGCTACAGGCCAAAATCTACAGGTAGGCACTTTGCAAAAAACACCTCTGTTTTCCTTCAAAAATGTGGCTGTGTCCACGTTGCGCTTTGGGGCATTTCTTGTCGCGGGCGCTAGGCCTACCCACACAAGTGAGGTATCATTTTTATCGGGAGACGTGGGGGAACGCTGGGTGGAAGGAAATTTGTGGCTCCTCTCAGATTCCAGAACTTTCTGCCACAGAAATGTGAGGAACATGTGTTTTTTTAGCCAAATTCTGAGGTTTGCAAAGGATTCTGGGTAACAGAACCTGGTCCGAGCCACACAAGTCACCCCATCTTGGATTCCCCTAGGTCTCTAGTTTTCAGAAATGCACAGGTTTGGTAGGTTTCCCTAGGTGGCGGCTGAGCTACAGGCCAAAATCTACAGGGAGGCACTTTGCAAAAAACACCTCTGTTTTCCTTCAAAAATTTGGCTGTGTCCACGTTGCTCTTTGGGGCGTTTCCTGTCGCGGGCGCTAGGCCTACCCACACAAGTGAGGTATCATTTTTATCGGGAGACGTGGGGGAACGCTGGGTGGAAGGAAATTTGTGGCTCCTCTCAGATTCCAGAACTTTCTGCCACAGAAATGTGAGGAACATGTGTTTTTTTAGCCAAATTTTGAGGTTTGCAAAGGATTCTGGGTAACAGAACCTGGTCCGAGCCACACAAGTCACCCCATCTTGGATTCCCCTAGGTCTCTAGTTTTCAGAAATGCACAGGTTTGGTAGGTTTCCCTAGGTGGCGGCTGAGCTACAGGCCACAATCTACAGGTAGACATTTTGCAAAAAACACCTCTGTTTTCCTTCAAAAATTTGGCTGTGTCCACGTTGCACTTTGGGGCGTTTCCTGTCGCGGGCAATAGGCCTACCCACACAAGTGAGGTATCATTTTTATCGGTAGACGTGGGGGAACGCTGGGTGGAAGGTAATTTGTGGCTCCTCTCAGATTCCAGAACTTTCTGCCACAGAAATGTGAGGAACATGTGTTTTTTTAGCCAAATTTTGAGGTTTGCAAAGGATTCTGGGTAACAGAACCTGGTCCGAGCCACACAAGTCACCCCATCTTGGATTCCCCTAGGTCTCTAGTTTTTAGAAATGCACAGGTTTGGTAGGTTTCCCTAGGTGGCGGCTGAGCTACAGGCCAAAATCTACAGGTAGGCACTTTGCAAAAAACACCTCTGTTTTCCTTCAAAAATTTGGCTGTGCCCACGTTGCGCTTTGGGGCTTTTCCTGTCGCGGGCGCTAGGCCTACCCACACAAGTGAGGTATCATTTTTATCAGGAGACGTGGGGGAACGCTGGGTGGAAGGAAATTTGTGGCTCCTCTCAGATTCCAGAACTTTCTGCCACAGAAATGTGAGGAACATGTGTTTTTTTAGCCAAATTCTGAGGTTTGCAAAGGATTCTGGGTAACAGAACCTGGTCCGAGCCACACAAGTCACCCCATCTTGGATTCCCCTAGGTCTCTAGTTTTCAGAAATGCACAGGTTTGGTAGGTTTCCCTAGGTGGCGGCTGAGCTACAGGCCAAAATCTACAGGTAGGCACTTTGCAAAAAACACCTATGTTTTCCTTCAAAAATTTGGCTGTGTCCACGTTGCGCTTTGGGGCGTTTCCTGTCGCGGGCGCTAGGCCTACCCACACAAGTGAGGTATAATTTTTATCGGGAGACGTGGGGGAACGCTGGGTGGAAGGAAATTTGTGGCTCCTCTCAGATTCCAGAACTTTCTGCCACAGAAATGTGAGGAACATGTGTTTTTTTAGCCAAATTTTTAGGTTTGCAAAGGATTCTGGGTAACAGAACCTGGTCCGAGCCACACAAGTCACCCCATCTTGGATTCCCCTAGGTCTCTAGTTTTCAGAAATGCACAGGTTTGGTAGGTTTCCCTAGGTGGCGGCTGAGCTACAGGCCAAAATCTACAGGTAGGCACTTTGCAAAAAACACCTCTTTTTTCCTTCAAAAATTTGGCTGTGTCCACATTGCGCTTTGGGGCGTTTTCTCTCGCGGGTGCTGGGCCTACCCACACAAGTGAGGTATCATTTTTATCGGGAGACGTGGGGGAACGCTGGGTGGAAGGAAATTTGTGGCTCCTCTCAGATTCCAGAACTTTCTGCCACAGAAATGTGAGGAACATGTGTTTTTTTAGCCAAATGTTGAGGTTTGCAAAGGATTCTGGGTAACAGAACCTGGTCCGAGCCACACAAGTCACCCCATCTTGGATTCCCCTAGGTCTCTAGTTTTTAGAAATGCACAGGTTTGGTAGGTTTCCCTAGGTGGCGGCTGAGCTACAGGCCAAAATCTACAGGTAGGCACTTTGCAAAAAACACCTCTGTTTTCCTTCAAAAATTTGGCTGTGCCCACGTTGCGCTTTGGGGCTTTTCCTGTCGCGGGCGCTAGGCCTACCCACACAAGTGAGGTATCATTTTTATCGGGAGACGTGGGGGAACGCTGGGTGGAAGGAAATTTGTGGCTCCTCTCAGATTCCAGAACTTTCTGCCACAGAAATGTGAGGAACATGTGTTTTTTTAGCCAAATTCTGAGGTTTGCAAAGGATTCTGGGTAACAGAACCTGGTCCGAGCCACACAAGTCACCCCATCTTGGATTCCCCTAGGTCTCTAGTTTTCATAAATGCACAGGTTTGGTAGGTTTCCCTAGGTGGCGGCTGAGCTACAGGCCAAAATCTACAGGTAGGCACTTTGCAAAAAACACCGATGTTTTCCTTCAAAAATTTGGCTGTGTCCACGTTGCGCTTTGGGGCGTTTCCTGTCGCGGGCGCTAGGCCTACCCACACAAGTGAGGTATAATTTTTATCGGGAGACGTGGGGGAACGCTGGGTGGAAGGAAATTTGTGGCTCCTCTCAGATTCCAGAACTTTCTGCCACAGAAATGTGAGGAACATGTGTTTTTTTAGCCAAATTTTTAGGTTTGCAAAGGATTCTGGGTAACAGAACCTGGTCCGAGCCACACAAGTCACCCCATGTTGGATTCCCCTCGGTCTCTAGTTTTCAGAAATGCACAGGTTTGGTAGGTTTCCCTAGGTGGCGGCTGAGCTACAGGCCAAAATCTACAGGTAGGCACTTTGCAAAAAACACCTCTGTTTTCCTTCAAAAATTTGGCTGTGTCCACGTTGCACTTTGGGGCGTTTTCTCTCGCGGGTGCTGGGCCTACCCACACAAGTGAGGTATCATTTTTATCGGGAGACGTGGGGGAACGCTGGGTGGAAGGAAATTTGTGGCTCCTCTCAGATTCCAGAACTTTCTGCCACAGAAATGTGAGGAACATGTGTTTTTTTAGCCAAATTCTGAGGTTTGCAAAGGATTCTGGGTAACAGAACCTGGTCCGAGCCACACAAGTCACCCCATCTTGGATTCCCCTAGGTCTCTAGTTTTCATAAATGCACAGGTTTGGTAGGTTTCCCTAGGTGGCGGCTGAGCTACAGGCCAAAATCTACAGGTAGGCACTTTGCAAAAAACACCGATGTTTTCCTTCAAAAATTTGGCTGTGTCCACGTTGCGCTTTGGGGCGTTTCCTGTCGCGGGCGCTAGGCCTACCCACACAAGTGAGGTATAATTTTTATCGGGAGACGTGGGGGAACGCTGGGTGGAAGGAAATTTGTGGCTCCTCTCAGATTCCAGAACTTTCTGCCACAGAAATGTGAGGAACATGTGTTTTTTTAGCCAAATTTTTAGGTTTGCAAAGGATTCTGAGTAACAGAACCTGGTCCGAGCCACACAAGTCACCCCATGTTGGATTCCCCTCGGTCTCTAGTTTTCAGAAATGCACAGGTTTGGTAGGTTTCCCTAGGTGGCGGCTGAGCTACAGGCCAAAATCTACAGGTAGGCACTTTGCAAAAAACACCTCTGTTTTCCTTCAAAAATTTGGCTGTGTCCACGTTGCACTTTGGGGCGTTTTCTCTTGCGGGTGCTGGGCCTACCCACACAAGTGAGGTATCATTTTTATCGGGAGACGTGGGGGAACGCTGGGTGGAAGGAAATTTGTGGCTCCTCTCCGATTCCAGAACTTTCTGCCACAGAAATGTGAGGAACATGTGTTTTTTTAGCAAAATATTTAGGTTTGCAAAGGATTCTGGGTAACAGAACCTGGTCCGAGCCACACAAGTCACCCCATCTTGGATTCCCCTAGGTCTCTAGTTTTCAGAAATGCACAGGTTTGGTAGGTTTTCCTAGGTGGCGGCTGAGCTACAGGCCAAAATCTACAGGTAGACATTTTGCAAAAAATACCTCTGTTTTCCTTCAAAAATTTGGCTGTGTCCACGTTGCGCTTTGGGGCGTTTCCTGTCACGGGCGCTAGACCTACCCACACAAGTGAGGTATCATTTTTATCGGGAGACGTGGGGGAACGCTGGGTGGAAGGTAATTTGTGGCTCCTCTCAGATTCCAGAACTTTCTGCCACAGAAATGTGAGGAACATGTGTTTTTTTAGCCAAATTTTGAGGTTTGCAAAGGATTCTGGGTAACAGAACCTGGTCTGAGCCACACAAGTCACCCCATCTTGGATTCCCCTAGGTCTCTAGTTTTCAGAAATGCACAGGTTTGGTAGGTTTCCCTAGGTGGCGGCTGAGCTACAGGCCAAAATCTACAGGTAGACATTTTGCAAAAAATACCTCTGTTTTCCTTAAAAAATTTGGCTGTGTCCACGTTGCGCTTTGGGGCGTTTCCTGTCGCGGGCGCTAGGCCTACCCACACAAGTGAGGTATAATTTTTATCGGGAGACGTAGGGGAACGCTGGGTGGAAGGAAATTTGTGGCTCCTCTCAGATTCCAGAACTTTCTGCCACAGAAATGTGAGGAACATGTGTTTTTTTAGCCAAATTTTTAGGTTTGCAAAGGATTCTGGGTAACAGAACCTGGTCCGAGCCACACAAGTCACCACAATTTGGATTCCCCTCGGTCTCTAGTTTTCAGAAATGCACAGGTTTGGTAGGTTTCCCTAGGTGGCGGCTGATCTACAGGCCAAAATCTACAGGTAGGCACTTTGCAAAAAACACCTCTGTTTTCCTTCAAAAATTTGGCTGTGTCCACGTTGCACTTTGGGGCGTTTTCTCTCGCGGGTGCTGGGCCTACCCACACAAGTGAGGTATCATTTTTATCGGGAGACGTGGGGGAACGCTGGGTGGAAGGAAATTTGTGGCTCTTCTCAGATTCCAGAACTTTCTGCCACAGAAATGTGAGGAACATGTGTTTTTTTAGCCAAATTTTTAGGTTTGCAAAGGATTCTGGGTAACAGAACCTGGTCCGAGCCACACAAGTCACCCCATCTTGGATTCCCCTAGGTCTCTAGTTTTCAGAAATGCACAGGTTTGGTAGGTTTCCCTAGATGGCGGCTGAGCTACAGGCCAAAATCTACAGGTAGACATTTTGCATAAAATACCTCTGTTTTCCTTCAAAAATTTGGCTGTGTCCACGTTGCGCTTTGGGGCGTTTCCTGTCGCGGGCGCTAGGCCTACCCACACAAGTGAGGTATCATTTTTATCGGGAGACGTGGGGGAACGCTGGGTGGAAGGAAATTTGTGGCTCCTCTCAGATTCCAGAACTTTCTGCCACAGAAATGTGAGGAACATGTGTTTTTTTAGCCAAATTTTGAGGTTTGCAAAGGATTCTGGGTAACAGAACCTGGTCCGAGCCACACAAGTCACCCCATCTTGGATTCCCCTAGGTCTCTAGTTTTCAGAAATGCACAGGTTTGGTAGGTTTCCCTAGGTGGCGGCTGAGCTACAGGCCACAATCTACAGGTAGACATTTTGCAAAAAACACCTCTGTTTTCCTTCAAAAATGTGGCTGTGTCCACGTTGCGCTTTGGGGCGTTTCCTGTCGCGGGCGCTAGGCCTACCCACACAAGTGAGGTATAATTTTTATCGGGAGACGTGGGGGAACGCTGGGTGGAAGGAAATTTGTGGCTCCACTCAGATTACAGAACTTTCTGCCACAGAAATGTGAGGAACATGTGTTTTTTTAGCCAAATTTTTATGTTTGCAAAGGATTCTGAGTAACAGAACCTGGTCCGAGCCACACAAGTCACCCCATGTTGGATTCCCCTCGGTCTCTAGTTTTCAGAAATGCACAGGTTTGGTAGGTTTCCCTAGGTGGCGGCTGAGCTACAGGCCAAAATCTACAGGTAGGCACTTTGCAAAAAACACCTCTGTTTTCCTTCAAAAATTTGGCTGTGTCCACGTTGCACTTTGGGGCGTTTTCTCTTGCGGGTGCTGGGCCTACCCACACAAGTGAGGTATCATTTTTATCGGGAGACGTGGGGGAACGCTGGGTGGAAGGAAATTTGTGGCTCCTCTCCGATTCCAGAACTTTCTGCCACAGAAATGTGAGGAACATGTGTTTTTTTAGCAAAATATTTAGGTTTGCAAAGGATTCTGGGTAACAGAACCTGGTCCGAGCCACACAAGTCACCCCATCTTGGATTCCCCTAGGTCTCTAGTTTTCAGAAATGCACAGGTTTGGTAGGTTTTCCTAGGTGGCGGCTGAGCTACAGGCCAAAATCTACAGGTAGACATTTTGCAAAAAATACCTCTGTTTTCCTTCAAAAATTTGGCTGTGTCCACGTTGCGCTTTGGGGCGTTTCCTGTCACGGGCGCTAGACCTACCCACACAAGTGAGGTATCATTTTTATCGGGAGACGTGGGGGAACGCTGGGTGGAAGGTAATTTGTGGCTCCTCTCAGATTCCAGAACTTTCTGCCACAGAAATGTGAGGAACATGTGTTTTTTTAGCCAAATTTTGAGGTTTGCAAAGGATTCTGGGTAACAGAACCTGGTCTGAGCCACACAAGTCACCCCATCTTGGATTCCCCTAGGTCTCTAGTTTTCAGAAATGCACAGGTTTGGTAGGTTTCCCTAGGTGGCGGCTGAGCTACAGGCCAAAATCTACAGGTAGACATTTTGCAAAAAATACCTCTGTTTTCCTTCAAAAATTTGGCTGTGTCCACGTTGCGCTTTGGGGCGTTTCCTGTCGCGGGCGCTAGGCCTACCCACACAAGTGAGGTATAATTTTTATCGGGAGACGTAGGGGAACGCTGGGTGGAAGGAAATTTGTGGCTCCTCTCAGATTCCAGAACTTTCTGCCACAGAAATGTGAGGAACATGTGTTTTTTTAGCCAAATTTTGAGGTTTGCAAAGGATTCTGGGTAACAGAACCTGGTCCGAGCCACACAAGTCACCACAATTTGGATTCCCCTCGGTCTCTAGTTTTCAGAAATGCACAGGTTTGGTAGGTTTCCCTAGGTGGCGGCTGATCTACAGGCCAAAATCTACAGGTAGGCACTTTGCAAAAAACACCTCTGTTTTCCTTCAAAAATTTGGCTGTGTCCACGTTGCACTTTGGGGCGTTTTCTCTCGCGGGTGCTGGGCCTACCCACACAAGTGAGGTATCATTTTTATCGGGAGACGTGGGGGAACGCTGGGTGGAAGGAAATTTGTGGCTCTTCTCAGATTCCAGAACTTTCTGCCACAGAAATGTGAGGAACATGTGTTTTTTTAGCCAAATTTTTAGGTTTGCAAAGGATTCTGGGTAACAGAACCTGGTCCGAGCCACACAAGTCACCCCATCTTGGATTCCCCTAGGTCTCTAGTTTTCAGAAATGCACAGGTTTGGTAGGTTTCCCTAGATGGCGGCTGAGCTACAGGCCAAAATCTACAGGTAGACATTTTGCATAAAATACCTCTGTTTTCCTTCAAAAATTTGGCTGTGTCCACGTTGCGCTTTGGGGCGTTTCCTGTCGCGGGCGCTAGGCCTACCCACACAAGTGAGGTATCATTTTTATCGGGAGACGTGGGGGAACGCTGGGTGGAAGGTAATTAGTGGCTCCTCTCAGATTCCAGAACTTTCTGCCACAGAAATGTGAGGAACATGTGTTTTTTTAGCCAAATTTTGAGGTTTGCAAAGGATTCTGGGTAACAGAACCTGGTCCGAGCCACACAAGTCACCCCATCTTGGATTCCCCTAGGTCTCTAGTTTTTAGAAATGCACAGGATTGGTAGGTTTCCCTAGGTGGCGGCTGAGCTACAGGCCAAAATCTACAGGTAGGCACTTTGCAAAAAACACCTCTGTTTTCCTTCAAAAATTTGGCTGTGTCCACGTTGCGCTTTGGGGCTTTTCCTGTCGCGGGCGCTAGGCCTACCCACACAAGTGAGGTATCATTTTTATCGGGAAACGTGGGGGAACGCTGGGTGGAAGGAAATTTGTGGCTCCTCTCAGATTCCAGAACTTTCTGCTATAGAAATGTGAGGAACATGTGTTTTTTTAGCCAAATTCTGAGGTTTGCAAAGGATTCTGGGTAACAGAACCTGGTCCGAGCCACACAAGTCACCCCATCTTGGATTCCCCTAGGTCTCTAGTTTTCATAAATGCACAGGTTTGGTAGGTTTCCCTAGGTGGCGGCTGAGCTACAGGCCAAAATCTACAGGTAGGCACTTTGCAAAAAACACCTCTGTTTTCCTTCAAAAATTTGGCTGTGTCCACGTTGCGCTTTGGGGCGTTTCCTGTCGCGGGCGCTAGGCCTTCCCACAAAAGTGAGGTATAATTTTTATCGGGAGACGTGGGGGAACGCTGGGTGGAAGGAAATTTGTGGCTCCTCTCAGATTCCAGAACTTTCTGCCACAGAAATGTGAGGAACATGTGTTTTTTTAGCCAAATGTTTACGTTTGCAAAGGATTCTGGGTAACAGAACCTGGTCCGAGCCACACAAGTCACCCCATCTTGGATTCCCCTAGGTCTCTAGTGTTCAGAAATGCACAGGTTTGGTAGGTTTCCCTAGGTGGCGGCTGAGCTACAGGCCAAAATCTACAGGTAGGCACTTTGCAAAAAACACCTCTGTTTTCCTTCAAAAATTTGGCTGTGTCCACGTTGCGCTTTGGGGAGTTCCCTCTCGTAGGTGCTGGGCCTACCCACACAAGTGAGGTATCATTTTTATCGGGAGACGTGGGGGAACGCTGGGTGGAAGGAAATTTGTGGCTCCTCTCAGATTCCAGAACTTTCTGCCACAGAAATGTGAGGAACATGTGTTTTTTTTAGCCACATTTTGAGGTTTGCAAAGGATTCTGGGTAACAGAACCTGGTCCGAGCCACACAAGTCACCCCATCTTGGATTCCCCTAGGTCTCTAGTTTTCAGAAATGCACAGGTTTGGTAGGTTTCCCTAGGTGGCGGCTGAGCTACAGGCCAAAATCTACAGGTAGGCACTTTGCAAAAAACACCTCTGTTTTCCTTCAAAAATTTGGCTGTGTCCACGTTGCGCTTTGGGGCGTTTCCTGTCGCGGGCGCTAGGCCTACCCACACAAGTGAGGTATCATTTTTATCGGGAGACATGGGGGAACGCTGGGTGGAAGGAAATTTGTGGCTCCTCTCAGATTCCAGAACTTTCTGCCACAGAAATGTGAGGAATATGCGTTTTTTGCCAAATTCTGAGGTTTGCAAAGGATTCTGGGTAACAGAACCTGGTCCGAGCCACACAAGTCACCCCTCTTGGATTCCCCTAGGTCTCTAGTTTTCAGAAATGCACAGGTTTGGTAGGTTTCCCTAGGTGGCGGCTGAGCTACAGGCCAAAATCTACAGGTAGGCACTTTGCAAAAAACACCTCTGTTTTCCTTCAAAAATGTGGCTGTGTCCACGTTGCGCTTTGGGGCGTTTCCTGTCGCGGGCGCTAGGCCTACCCACACAAGTGAGGTATCATTTTTATCGGGAGACGTGGGGGAACGCTGGGTGGAAGGAAATTTGTGGCTCCTCTCAGATTCCAGAACTTTCTGCCACAGAAATGTGAGGAACATGTGTTTTTTTAGCCAAATTTTGAGGTTTGCAAAGGATTCTGGGTAACAGAACCTGGTCCGAGCCACACAAGTCACCCCATCTTGGATTCCCCTAGGTCTCTAGTTTTCAGAAATGCACAGGTTTGGTAGGTTTCCCTAGGTGGCGGCTGAGCTACAGGCCACAATCTACAGGTAGACATTTTGCAAAAAACACCTCTGTTTTCCTTCAAAAATGTGGCTGTGTCCACGTTGCGCTTTGGGGCGTTTCCTGTCGCGGGCGCTAGGCCTACCCACACAAGTGAGGTATAATTTTTATCGGGAGACGTGGGGGAACGCTGGGTGGAAGGAAATTTGTGGCTCCACTCAGATTACAGAACTTTCTGCCACAGAAATGTGAGGAACATGTGTTTTTTTAGCCAAATTTTTATGTTTGCAAAGGATTCTGAGTAACAGAACCTGGTCCGAGCCACACAAGTCACCCCATGTTGGATTCCCCTCGGTCTCTAGTTTTCAGAAATGCACAGGTTTGGTAGGTTTCCCTAGGTGGCGGCTGAGCTACAGGCCAAAATCTACAGGTAGGCACTTTGCAAAAAACACCTCTGTTTTCCTTCAAAAATTTGGCTGTGTCCACGTTGCACTTTGGGGCGTTTTCTCTTGCGGGTGCTGGGCCTACCCACACAAGTGAGGTATCATTTTTATCGGGAGACGTGGGGGAACGCTGGGTGGAAGGAAATTTGTGGCTCCTCTCCGATTCCAGAACTTTCTGCCACAGAAATGTGAGGAACATGTGTTTTTTTAGCAAAATATTTAGGTTTGCAAAGGATTCTGGGTAACAGAACCTGGTCCGAGCCACACAAGTCACCCCATCTTGGATTCCCCTAGGTCTCTAGTTTTCAGAAATGCACAGGTTTGGTAGGTTTTCCTAGGTGGCGGCTGAGCTACAGGCCAAAATCTACAGGTAGACATTTTGCAAAAAATACCTCTGTTTTCCTTCAAAAATTTGGCTGTGTCCACGTTGCGCTTTGGGGCGTTTCCTGTCACGGGCGCTAGACCTACCCACACAAGTGAGGTATCATTTTTATCGGGAGACGTGGGGGAACGCTGGGTGGAAGGTAATTTGTGGCTCCTCTCAGATTCCAGAACTTTCTGCCACAGAAATGTGAGGAACATGTGTTTTTTTAGCCAAATTTTGAGGTTTGCAAAGGATTCTGGGTAACAGAACCTGGTCTGAGCCACACAAGTCACCCCATCTTGGATTCCCCTAGGTCTCTAGTTTTCAGAAATGCACAGGTTTGGTAGGTTTCCCTAGGTGGCGGCTGAGCTACAGGCCAAAATCTACAGGTAGACATTTTGCAAAAAATACCTCTGTTTTCCTTCAAAAATTTGGCTGTGTCCACGTTGCGCTTTGGGGCGTTTCCTGTCGCGGGCGCTAGGCCTACCCACACAAGTGAGGTATAATTTTTATCGGGAGACGTAGGGGAACGCTGGGTGGAAGGAAATTTGTGGCTCCTCTCAGATTCCAGAACTTTCTGCCACAGAAATGTGAGGAACATGTGTTTTTTTAGCCAAATTTTGAGGTTTGCAAAGGATTCTGGGTAACAGAACCTGGTCCGAGCCACACAAGTCACCACAATTTGGATTCCCCTCGGTCTCTAGTTTTCAGAAATGCACAGGTTTGGTAGGTTTCCCTAGGTGGCGGCTGATCTACAGGCCAAAATCTACAGGTAGGCACTTTGCAAAAAACACCTCTGTTTTCCTTCAAAAATTTGGCTGTGTCCACGTTGCACTTTGGGGCGTTTTCTCTCGCGGGTGCTGGGCCTACCCACACAAGTGAGGTATCATTTTTATCGGGAGACGTGGGGGAACGCTGGGTGGAAGGAAATTTGTGGCTCTTCTCAGATTCCAGAACTTTCTGCCACAGAAATGTGAGGAACATGTGTTTTTTTAGCCAAATTTTTAGGTTTGCAAAGGATTCTGGGTAACAGAACCTGGTCCGAGCCACACAAGTCACCCCATCTTGGATTCCCCTAGGTCTCTAGTTTTCAGAAATGCACAGGTTTGGTAGGTTTCCCTAGATGGCGGCTGAGCTACAGGCCAAAATCTACAGGTAGACATTTTGCATAAAATACCTCTGTTTTCCTTCAAAAATTTGGCTGTGTCCACGTTGCGCTTTGGGGCGTTTCCTGTCGCGGGCGCTAGGCCTACCCACACAAGTGAGGTATCATTTTTATCGGGAGACGTGGGGGAACGCTGGGTGGAAGGTAATTAGTGGCTCCTCTCAGATTCCAGAACTTTCTGCCACAGAAATGTGAGGAACATGTGTTTTTTTAGCCAAATTTTGAGGTTTGCAAAGGATTCTGGGTAACAGAACCTGGTCCGAGCCACACAAGTCACCCCATCTTGGATTCCCCTAGGTCTCTAGTTTTTAGAAATGCACAGGATTGGTAGGTTTCCCTAGGTGGCGGCTGAGCTACAGGCCAAAATCTACAGGTAGGCACTTTGCAAAAAACACCTCTGTTTTCCTTCAAAAATTTGGCTGTGTCCACGTTGCGCTTTGGGGCTTTTCCTGTCGCGGGCGCTAGGCCTACCCACACAAGTGAGGTATCATTTTTATCGGGAAACGTGGGGGAACGCTGGGTGGAAGGAAATTTGTGGCTCCTCTCAGATTCCAGAACTTTCTGCTATAGAAATGTGAGGAACATGTGTTTTTTTAGCCAAATTCTGAGGTTTGCAAAGGATTCTGGGTAACAGAACCTGGTCCGAGCCACACAAGTCACCCCATCTTGGATTCCCCTAGGTCTCTAGTTTTCATAAATGCACAGGTTTGGTAGGTTTCCCTAGGTGGCGGCTGAGCTACAGGCCAAAATCTACAGGTAGGCACTTTGCAAAAAACACCTCTGTTTTCCTTCAAAAATTTGGCTGTGTCCACGTTGCGCTTTGGGGCGTTTCCTGTCGCGGGCGCTAGGCCTTCCCACAAAAGTGAGGTATAATTTTTATCGGGAGACGTGGGGGAACGCTGGGTGGAAGGAAATTTGTGGCTCCTCTCAGATTCCAGAACTTTCTGCCACAGAAATGTGAGGAACATGTGTTTTTTTAGCCAAATGTTTACGTTTGCAAAGGATTCTGGGTAACAGAACCTGGTCCGAGCCACACAAGTCACCCCATCTTGGATTCCCCTAGGTCTCTAGTGTTCAGAAATGCACAGGTTTGGTAGGTTTCCCTAGGTGGCGGCTGAGCTACAGGCCAAAATCTACAGGTAGGCACTTTGCAAAAAACACCTCTGTTTTCCTTCAAAAATTTGGCTGTGTCCACGTTGCGCTTTGGGGAGTTCCCTCTCGTAGGTGCTGGGCCTACCCACACAAGTGAGGTATCATTTTTATCGGGAGACGTGGGGGAACGCTGGGTGGAAGGAAATTTGTGGCTCCTCTCAGATTCCAGAACTTTCTGCCACAGAAATGTGAGGAACATGTGTTTTTTTTAGCCACATTTTGAGGTTTGCAAAGGATTCTGGGTAACAGAACCTGGTCCGAGCCACACAAGTCACCCCATCTTGGATTCCCCTAGGTCTCTAGTTTTCAGAAATGCACAGGTTTGGTAGGTTTCCCTAGGTGGCGGCTGAGCTACAGGCCAAAATCTACAGGTAGGCACTTTGCAAAAAACACCTCTGTTTTCCTTCAAAAATTTGGCTGTGTCCACGTTGCGCTTTGGGGCGTTTCCTGTCGCGGGCGCTAGGCCTACCCACACAAGTGAGGTATCATTTTTATCGGGAGACATGGGGGAACGCTGGGTGGAAGGAAATTTGTGGCTCCTCTCAGATTCCAGAACTTTCTGCCACAGAAATGTGAGGAATATGCGTTTTTTGCCAAATTCTGAGGTTTGCAAAGGATTCTGGGTAACAGAACCTGGTCCGAGCCACACAAGTCACCCCTCTTGGATTCCCCTAGGTCTCTAGTTTTCAGAAATGCACAGGTTTGGTAGGTTTCCCTAGGTGGCGGCTGAGCTACAGGCCAAAATCTACAGGTAGGCACTTTGCAAAAAACACCTCTGTTTTCCTTCAAAAATGTGGCTGTGTCCACGTTGCGCTTTGGGGCGTTTCCTGTCGCGGGCGCTAGGCCTACCCACACAAGTGAGGTATCATTTTTATCGGGAGACGTGGGGGAACGCTGGGTGGAAGGAAATTTGTGGCTCCTCTCAGATTCCAGAACTTTCTGCCACAGAAATGTGAGGAACATGTGGTTTTTTAGCCAAATTTTGAGGTTTGCAAAGGATTCTAGGTAACGGAATCTGGTCCGAGCCACACAAGTCACCCCATCTTGGATTCCCCTAGGTCTCTAGTTTTCAGAAATGCACAGGTTTGGTAGGTTTCCCTAGGTGGCGGCTGAGCTACAGGCCAAAATCTACAGGTAGGCACTTTGCAAAAAACACCTCTGTTTTCCTTCAAAAATTTGGCTGTGTCCACGTTGCGCTTTGGGGCGTTTCCTCTCTCGGGCGCTGGGCCTACCCACACAAGTGAGGTATCATTTTTATCGGGAGACATGGGGGAACGCTGGGTGGAAGGAAATTTGTGGCCCCTCTCAGATTCCAGAACTTTCTGCCATAGAAATGTGAGGAACATGTGTTTTTTTAGCCAAATTTTGAGGTTTGCGAAGGATTCTGGGTAACAGAACCTGGTCCGAGCCACACAAGTCACCCCATCTTGGATTCCCCTAGGTCTCTAGTTTTCAGAAATGCACAGGTTTGGTAGGTTTCCCTAGGTGGCGGCTGAGCTACAGGCCAAAATCTAGAGGTAGGCACTTTGCAAAAAACACCTCTGTTTTCCTTCAAAAATGTGGCTGTGTCCACGTTGCGCTTTGGGGCGTTTCCTGTCGCGGGCGCTAGGCCTACCCACACAAGTGAGGTATCATTTTTATCGGGAGACGTGGGGGAACGCTGGGTGGAAGGAAATTTGTGGCTCCTCTCAGATTCCAGAACTTTCTGCCACAGAAATGTGAGGAACATGTGTTTTTTTAGCCAAATTTTGAGGTTTGCAAAGGATTCTGGGTAACAGAACCTGGTCCGAGCCACACAAGTCACCTCATCTTGGATTCCCCTAGGTCTCTAGTTTTCAGAAATGCACAGGTTTGGTAGGTTTCCCTAGGTGGTGGCTGAGCTACAGGCCAAAATCTACAGGGAGGCACTTTGCAAAAAACACCTCTGTTTTCCTTCAAAAATTTGGCTGTGTCCACGTTGCGCTTTGGGGCGTTTCCTGTCGCGGGCGCTAGGCCTACCCACACAAGTGAGGTATCATTTTTATCGGGAGACGTGGGGGAACGCTGGGTGGAAGGAAATTTGTGGCTCCTCTCAGATTCCAGAACTTTCTGCCACAGAAATATGAGGAACATGTGTTTTTTTAGCCAAATTTTGAGGTTTGCAAAGGATTCTGGGTAACAGAACCTGGTCCGAGCCACACAAGTCACCCCATCTTGGATTCCCCTAGGTCTCTAGTTTTCAGAAATGCACAGGTTTGGTAGGTTTCCCTAGATGGCGGCTGAGCTACAGGCCAAAATCTACAGGTAGACATTTTGCATAAAATACCTCTGTTTTCCTTCAAAAATTTGGCTGTGTCCACGTTGCGCTTTGGGGCGTTTCCTGTCGCGGGCGCTAGGCCTACCCACACAAGTGAGGTATCATTTTTATCGGGAGACGTGGGGGAACGCTGGGTGGAAGGTAATTAGTGGCTCCTCTCAGATTCCAGAACTTTCTGCCACAGAAATGTGAGGAACATGTGTTTTTTTAGCCAAATTTTGAGGTTTGCAAAGGATTCTGGGTAACAGAACCTGGTCCGAGCCACACAAGTCACCCCATCTTGGATTCCCCTAGGTCTCTAGTTTTTAGAAATGCACAGGATTGGTAGGTTTCCCTAGGTGGCGGCTGAGCTACAGGCCAAAATCTACAGGTAGGCACTTTGCAAAAAACACCTCTGTTTTCCTTCAAAAATGTGGCTGTGTCCACGTTGCGCTTTGGGGCTTTTCCTGTCGCGGGCGCTAGGCCTACCCACACAAGTGAGGTATCATTTTTATCGGGAAACGTGGGGGAACGCTGGGTGGAAGGAAATTTGTGGCTCCTCTCAGATTCCAGAACTTTCTGCTATAGAAATGTGAGGAACATGTGTTTTTTTAGCCAAATTCTGAGGTTTGCAAAGGATTCTGGGTAACAGAACCTGGTCCGAGCCACACAAGTCACCCCATCTTGGATTCCCCTAGGTCTCTAGTTTTCATAAATGCACAGGTTTGGTAGGTTTCCCTAGGTGGCGGCTGAGCTACAGGCCAAAATCTACAGGTAGGCACTTTGCAAAAAACACCTCTGTTTTCCTTCAAAAATTTGGCTGTGTCCACGTTGCGCTTTGGGGCGTTTCCTGTCGCGGGCGCTAGGCCTTCCCACAAAAGTGAGGTATAATTTTTATCGGGAGACGTGGGGGAACGCTGGGTGGAAGGAAATTTGTGGCTCCTCTCAGATTCCAGAACTTTCTGCCACAGAAATGTGAGGAACATGTGTTTTTTTAGCCAAATGTTTACGTTTGCAAAGGATTCTGGGTAACAGAACCTGGTCCGAGCCACACAAGTCACCCCATCTTGGATTCCCCTAGGTCTCTAGTGTTCAGAAATGCACAGGTTTGGTAGGTTTCCCTAGGTGGCGGCTGAGCTACAGGCCAAAATCTACAGGTAGGCACTTTGCAAAAAACACCTCTGTTTTCCTTCAAAAATTTGGCTGTGTCCACGTTGCGCTTTGGGGCGTTTCCTCTCGTAGGTGCTGGGCCTACCCACACAAGTGAGGTATCATTTTTATCGGGAGACGTGGGGGAACGCTGGGTGGAAGGAAATTTGTGGCTCCTCTCAGATTCCAGAACTTTCTGCCACAGAAATGTGAGGAACATGTGTTTTTTTTAGCCACATTTTGAGGTTTGCAAAGGATTCTGGGTAACAGAACCTGGTCCGAGCCACACAAGTCACCCCATCTTGGATTCCCCTAGGTCTCTAGTTTTCAGAAATGCACAGGTATGGTAGGTTTCCCTAGGTGGCGGCTGAGCTACAGGCCAAAATCTACAGGTAGGCACTTTGCAAAAAACACCTCTGTTTTCCTTCAAAAATTTGGCTGTGTCCACGTTGCGCTTTGGGGCGTTTCCTGTCGCGGGCGCTAGGCCTACCCACACAAGTGAGGTATCATTTTTATCGGGAGACATGGGGGAACGCTGGGTGGAAGGAAATTTGTGGCTCCTCTCAGATTCCAGAACTTTCTGCCACAGAAATGTGAGGAATATGCGTTTTTTGCCAAATTCTGAGGTTTGCAAAGGATTCTGGGTAACAGAACCTGGTCCGAGCCACACAAGTCACCCCTCTTGGATTCCCCTAGGTCTCTAGTTTTCAGAAATGCACAGGTTTGGTAGGTTTCCCTAGGTGGCGGCTGAGCTACAGGCCAAAATCTACAGGTAGGCACTTTGCAAAAAACACCTCTGTTTTCCTTCAAAAATGTGGCTGTGTCCACGTTGCGCTTTGGGGCGTTTCCTGTCGCGGGCGCTAGGCCTACCCACACAAGTGAGGTATCATTTTTATCGGGAGACGTGGGGGAACGCTGGGTGGAAGGAAATTTGTGGCTCCTCTCAGATTCCAGAACTTTCTGCCACAGAAATGTGAGGAACATGTGGTTTTTTAGCCAAATTTTGAGGTTTGCAAAGGATTCTAGGTAACGGAATCTGGTCCGAGCCACACAAGTCACCCCATCTTGGATTCCCCTAGGTCTCTAGTTTTCAGAAATGCACAGGTTTGGTAGGTTTCCCTAGGTGGCGGCTGAGCTACAGGCCAAAATCTACAGGTAGGCACTTTGCAAAAAACACCTCTGTTTTCCTTCAAAAATTTGGCTGTGTCCACGTTGCGCTTTGGGGCGTTTCCTCTCTCGGGCGCTGGGCCTACCCACACAAGTGAGGTATCATTTTTATCGGGAGACATGGGGGAACGCTGGGTGGAAGGACATTTGTGGCCCCTCTCAGATTCCAGAACTTTCTGCCATAGAAATGTGAGGAACATGTGTTTTTTTAGCCAAATTTTGAGGTTTGCGAAGGATTCTGGGTAACAGAACCTGGTCCGAGCCACACAAGTCACCCCATCTTGGATTCCCCTAGGTCTCTAGTTTTCAGAAATGCACAGGTTTGGTAGGTTTCCCTAGGTGGCGGCTGAGCTACAGGCCAAAATCTAGAGGTAGGCACTTTGCAAAAAACACCTCTGTTTTCCTTCAAAAATGTGGCTGTGTCCACGTTGCGCTTTGGGGCGTTTCCTGTCGCGGGCGCTAGGCCTACCCACACAAGTGAGGTATCATTTTTATCGGGAGACGTGGGGGAACGCTGGGTGGAAGGAAATTTGTGGCTCCTCTCAGATTCCAGAACTTTCTGCCACAGAAATGTGAGGAACATGTGTTTTTTTAGCCAAATTTTGAGGTTTGCAAAGGATTCTGGGTAACAGAACCTGGTCCGAGCCACACAAGTCACCCCATCTTGGATTCCCCTAGGTCTCTAGTTTTCAGAAATGCACAGGTTTGGTAGGTTTCCCTAGGTGGTGGCTGAGCTACAGGCCAAAATCTACAGGGAGGCACTTTGCAAAAAACACCTCTGTTTTCCTTCAAAAATTTGGCTGTGTCCACGTTGCGCTTTGGGGCGTTTCCTGTCGCGGGCGCTAGGCCTACCCACACAAGTGAGGTATCATTTTTATCGGGAGACGTGGGGGAACGCTGGGTGGAAGGAAATTTGTGGCTCCTCTCAGATTCCAGAACTTTCTGCCACAGAAATATGAGGAACATGTGTTTTTTTAGCCAAATTTTGAGGTTTGCAAAGGATTCTGGGTAACAGAACCTGGTCCGAGCCACACAAGTCACCCCATCTTGGATTCCCCTAGGTCTCTAGTTTTCAGAAATGCACAGGTTTGGTAGGTTTCCCTAGGTGGCGGCTGAGCTACAGGCCACAATCTACAGGTAGACATTTTGCAAAAAACACCTCTGTTTTCCTTCAAAAATTTGGCTGTGTCCACGTTGCACTTTGGGGCGTTTCCTGTCGCGGGCGCTACGCCTACCCACACAAGTGAGGTATCATTTTTATCGGGAGACGTGGGGGAACGCTGGGTGGAAGGTAATTTGTGGCTCCTCTCAGATTCCAGAACTTTCTGCCACAGAAATGTGAGGAACATGTGTTTTTTTAGCCAAATTTTGAGGTTTGCAAAGGATTCTGGGTAACAGAACCTGGTCCGAGCCACACAAGTCACCCCATCTTGGATTCCCCTAGGTCTCTAGTTTTTAGAAATGCACAGGTTTGGTAGGTTTCCCTAGGTGGCGGGTGAGCTACAGGCCAAAAGCTACAGGTAGGCACTTTGCAAAAAACACCTCTGTTTTCCTTCAAAAATTTGGCTGTGCCCACGTTGCGCTTTGGGGCTTTTCCTGTCGCGGGCGCTAGGCCTACCCACACAAGTGAGGTATAATTTTTATCAGGAGACGTGGGGGAACGCTGGGTGGAAGGAAATTTGTGGCTCCTCTCAGATTCCAGAACTTTCTGCCACAGAAATGTGAGGAACATGTGTTTTTTTAGCCAAATTCTGAGGTTTGCAAAGGATTCTGGGTAACAGAACCTGGTCCGAGCCACACAAGTCACCCCATCTTGGATTCCCCTAGGTCTCTAGTTTTCAGAAATGCACAGGTTTGGTAGGTTTCCCTAGGTGGCGGCTGAGCTACAGGCCAAAATCTACAGGTAGGCACTTTGCAAAAAACACCTATGTTTTCCTTCAAAAATTTGGCTGTGTCCACGTTGCGCTTTGGGGCGTTTCCTGTCGCGGGCGCTAGGCCTACCCACACAAGTGAGGTATAATTTTTATCGGGAGACGTGGGGGAACGCTGGGTGGAAGGAAATTTGTGGCTCCTCTCAGATTCCAGAACTTTCTGCCACAGAAATGTGAGGAACATGTGTTTTTTTAGCCAAATTTTTAGGTTTGCAAAGGATTCTGGGTAACAGAACCTGGTCCGAGCCACACAAGTCACCCCATCTTGGATTCCCCTAGGTCTCTAGTTTTCAGAAATGCACAGGTTTGGTAGGTTTCCCTAGGTGGCGGCTGAGCTACAGGCCAAAATCTACAGGTAGGCACTTTGCAAAAAACACCTCTTTTTTCCTTCAAAAATTTGGCTGTGTCCACGTTGCGCTTTGGGGCGTTTTCTCTCGCGGGTGCTGGGCCTACCCACACAAGTGAGGTATCATTTTTATCGGGAGACGTGGGGGAACGCTGGGTGGAAGGAAATTTGTGGCTCCTCTCAGATTCCAGAACTTTCTGCCACAGAAATGTGAGGAACATGTGTTTTTTTAGCCAAATGTTGAGGTTTGCAAAGGATTCTGGGTAACAGAACCTGGTCCGAGCCACACAAGTCACCCCATCTTGGATTCCCCTAGGTCTCTAGTTTTTAGAAATGCACAGGTTTGGTAGGTTTCCCTAGGTGGCGGCTGAGCTACAGGCCAAAATCTACAGGTAGGCACTTTGCAAAAAACACCTCTGTTTTCCTTCAAAAATTTGGCTGTGCCCACGTTGCGCTTTGGGGCTTTTCCTGTCGCGGGCGCTAGGCCTACCCACACAAGTGAGGTATCATTTTTATCGGGAGACGTGGGGGAACGCTGGGTGGAAGGAAATTTGTGGCTCCTCTCAGATTCCAGAACTTTCTGCCACAGAAATGTGAGGAACATGTGTTTTTTTAGCCAAATTCTGAGGTTTGCAAAGGATTCTGGGTAACAGAACCTGGTCCGAGCCACACAAGTCACCCCATCTTGGATTCCCCTAGGTCTCTAGTTTTCATAAATGCACAGGTTTGGTAGGTTTCCCTAGGTGGCGGCTGAGCTACAGGCCAAAATCTACAGGTAGGCACTTTGCAAAAAACACCGATGTTTTCCTTCAAAAATTTGGCTGTGTCCACGTTGCGCTTTGGGGCGTTTCCTGTCGCGGGCGCTAGGCCTACCCACACAAGTGAGGTATAATTTTTATCGGGAGACGTGGGGGAACGCTGGGTGGAAGGAAATTTGTGGCTCCTCTCAGATTCCAGAACTTTCTGCCACAGAAATGTGAGGAACATGTGTTTTTTTAGCCAAATTTTTAGGTTTGCAAAGGATTCTGTGTAACAGAACCTGGTCCGAGCCACACAAGTCACCCCATCTTGGATTCCCCTAGGTCTCTAGTTTTCAGAAATGCACAGGTTTGATAGGTTTCCCTAGGTGGCGGCTGAGCTACAGGCCAAAATCTACAGGTAGGCACTTTGCAAAAAACACCTCTGTTTTCCTTCAAAAATTTGGCTGTGTCCACGTTGCGCTTTGGGGCGTTTCCTCTCGTGGGTGCTGGGCCTACCCACACAAGTGAGGTATCATTTTTATCGGGAGACGTGGGGGAACGCTGGGTGGAAGGAAATTTGTGGCTCCTCTCAGATTCCAGAACTTTCTGCCACAGAAATGTGAGGAACATGTGTTTTTTTTAGCCACATTTTGAGGTTTGCAAAGGATTCTGGGTAACAGAACCTGGTCCGAGCCACACAAGTCACCCCATCTTGGATTCCCCTAGGTCTCTAGTTTTCAGAAATGCACAGGTTTGGTAGGTTTCCCTAGGTGGCGGCTGAGCTACAGGCCAAAATCTACAGGTAGGCACTTTGCAAAAAACACCTCTGTTTTCCTTCAAAAATTTGGCTGTGTCCACGTTGCGCTTTGGGGCGTTTCCTGTCGCGGGCGCTAGGCCTACCCACACAAGTGAGGTATCATTTTTATCGGGAGACATGGGGGAACGCTGGGTGGAAGGAAATTTGTGGCTCCTCTCAGATTCCAGAACTTTCTGCCACAGAAATGTGAGGAATATGCGTTTTTTGCAAATTCTGAGGTTTGCAAAGGATTCTGGGTAACAGAACCTGGTCCGAGCCACACAAGTCACCCCTCTTGGATTCCCCTAGGTCTCTAGTTTTCAGAAATGCACAGGTTTGGTAGGTTTCCCTAGGTGGCGGCTGAGCTACAGGCCAAAATCTACAGGTAGGCACTTTGCAAAAAACACCTCTGTTTTCCTTCAAAAATGTGGCTGTGTCCACGTTGCGCTTTGGGGCGTTTCCTGTCGCGGGCGCTAGGCCTACCCACACAAGTGAGGTATCATTTTTATCGGGAGACGTGGGGGAACGCTGGGTGGAAGGAAATTTGTGGCTCCTCTCAGATTCCAGAACTTTCTGCCACAGAAATGTGAGGAACATGTGGTTTTTTAGCCAAATTTTGAGGTTTGCAAAGGATTCTAGGTAACAGAATCTGGTTCGAGCCACACAAGTCACCCCATCTTGGATTCCCCTAGGTCTCTAGTTTTCAGAAATGCACAGGTTTGGTAGGTTTCCCTAGGTGGCGGCTGAGCTACAGGCCAAAATCTACAGGTAGGCACTTTGCAAAAAACACCTCTGTTTTCCTTAAAAAATTTGGCTGTGTCCACGTTGCGCTTTGGGGCGTTTCCTCTAGCGGGCGCTGGGCCTACCCACACAAGTGAGGTATCATTTTTATCGGGAGACATGGGGGAACGCTGGGTGGAAGGAAATTTGTGGCCCCTCTCAGATTCCAGAACTTTCTGCCATAGAAATGTGAGGAACATGTGTTTTTTTAGCCAAATTTTGAGGTTTTGCGAAGGATTCTGGGTAACAGAACCAGGTCCGAGCCACACAAGTCACCTCATCTTGGATTCCCCTAGATCTCTAGTTTTCAGAAATGCACAGGTTTGGTAGGTTTCCCTAGGTGGCGGCTGAGCTACAGGCCAAAATCTACAGGTAGGCACTTTGCAAAAAACACCTCTGTTTTCCTTCAAAAATTTGGCTGTGTCCACGTTGCGCTTTGAGGCGTTTCCTGTCGCGGGCGCTAGGCCTACCCACACAAGTGAGGTATCATTTTTATCGGGAGACGTGGGGGAACGCTGGGTGGAAGGAATTTTGTGGCTCCTCTCAGATTCCAGAACTTTCTGCCACAGAAATGTGAGGAACATGTGTTTTTTTAGCCAAATTTTGAGGTTTGTAAAGGATTCTGGGTAACAGAACCTGGTCCGAGCCACACAAGTCACCCCATCTTGGATTCCCCTAGGTCTCTAGTTTTCAGAAATGCACAGGTTTGGTAGGTTTCCCTAGGTGGCGGCTGAGCTACAGGCCAAAATCTACAGGTAGACATTTTGCAAAAAATACCTCTGTTTTCCTTCACAAATTTGGCTGTGTCCACGTTGCGCTTTGGGGCGTTTCCTGTCGCGGGCGCTAGGCCTACCCACACAAGTGAGGTATAATTTTTATCGGGAGACGTGGGGGAACGCTGGGTGGAAGGAAATTTGTGGCTCCTCTCAGATTCCAGAACTTTCTGCCACAGAAATGTGAGGAACATGTGTTTTTTTAGCCAAATTTTGAGGTTTGCAAAGGATTCTGGGTAACACAACCTGGTCCGAGCCACACAAGTCACCCCATCTTGGATTCCCCTAGGTCTCTAGTTTTCAGAAATGCACAGGTTTGGTAGGTTTCCCTAGGTGGCGGCTGAGCTACAGGCCAAAATCTACAGGTAGGCACTTTGCAAAAAACACCTCTGTTTTCCTTCAAAAATTTGGCTGTGTCCACGTTGCGCTTTGGGGCGTTTCCTGTCGCGGGCGCTAGGCCTACCCACACAAGTGAGGTATCATTTTTATCGGGAGACGTGGGGGAACGCTGGGTGGAAGGAAATTTGTGGCTCCTCTCAGATTCCAGAACTTTCTGCCACAGAAATGTGGGGAACATGTGTTTTTTTTAGCCAAATTTTGAGGTTTGCAAAGTATTCTGGGTAACAGAACCTGGTCCGAGCCACACAAGTCACCCCATCTTGGATTCCCCTAGGTCTCTAGTTTTCAGAAATGCACAGGTTTGGTAGGTTTCCCTAGGTGGCGTCTGAGCTACAGGCCAAAATCTACAGGTAGGCACTTTGCAAAAAACACCTCTGTTTTCCTTCAAAAATTTGGCTGTGTCCATGTTGCGCTTTGGGGCGTTTCCTGTCGCGGGCGCTAGGCCTACCCACACAAGTGAGGTATCATTTTTATCGGGAGACGTGGGGGAACGCTGGGTGGAAGGAAATTTGTGGCTCCTCTCAGATTCCAGAAGTTTCTGCCACAGAAATGTGAGGAACATGTGTTTTTTTAGCCAAATTTTTAGGTTTGCAAAGGATTCTGGGTAACAGAACCTGGTCCGAGCCACACAAGTCACCCCATCTTGGATTCCCCTAGGTCTCTAGTTTTCAGAAATGCACAGGTTTGGTAGGTTTCCCTAGGTGGCGGCTGAGCTACAGGCCAAAATCTACAGGTAGGCACTTTGCAAAAAACACCTCTGTTTTCCTTCAAAAATGTGGCTGTGTCCACATTGCGCTTTGGGGCGTTTCCTGTCGCGGGCGCTAGGCCTACACACACAAGTGAGGTATCATTTTTATCGGGAGACGTGGGGGAACGCTGGGTGGAAGGAAATTTGTGGCTCCTCTCAGATTCCAGAACTTTCTGCCACAGAAATGTGAGGAACATGTGTTTTTTTAGCGAAATTTTGAGGTTTGCAAAGGATTCTGGGTAACAGAACCTGGTCCGAGCCACACAAGTCACCCCATCTTGGATTCCCCTAGGTCTCTAGTTTTCAGAAATGCACAGGTTTGGTAGGTTTCCCTAGGTGGCGGCTGAGCTACAGGCCAAAATCTACAGGGAGGCACTTTGCAAAAAACACCTCTGTTTTCCTTCAAAAATTTGGCTGTGTCCACGTTGCGCTTTGGGGCGTTTCCTGTCGCGGGCGCTAGGCCTACCCACACAAGTGAGGTATCATTTTTATCGGGAGACGTGGGGGAACGCTGGGTGGAAGGAAATTTGTGGCTCCTCTCAGATTCCAGAACTTTCTGCCACAGAAATGTGAGGAACATGTGTTTTTTTAGCCAAATTTTGAGGTTTGCAAAGGATTCTGGGTAACAGAACCTGGTCCGAGCCACACAAGTCACCCCATCTTGGATTCCCCTAGGTCTCTAGTTTTCAGAAATGCACAGGTTTGGTAGGTTTCCCTAGGTGGCGGCTGAGCTACAGGCCAAAATCTACAGGTAGGCACTTTGCAAAAAACACCTCTGTTTTCCTTCAAAAATTTGGCTGTGCCCACGTTGCGCTTTGGGGCTTTTCCTGTCGCGGGCGCTAGGCCTACCCACACAAGTGAGGTATCATTTTTATCAGGAGACGTGGGGGAACGCTGGGTGGAAGGAAATTTGTGGCTCCTCTCAGATTCCAGAACTTTCTGCCACAGAAATGTGAGGAACATGTGTTTTTTTAGCCAAATTCTGAGGTTTGCAAAGGATTCTGGGTAACAGAACCTGGTCCGAGCCACACAAGTCACCCCATCTTGGATTCCCCTAGGTCTCTAGTTTTCAGAAATGCACAGGTTTGGTAGGTTTCCCTAGGTGGCGGCTGAGCTACAGGCCAAAATCTACAGGTAGGCACTTTGCAAAAAACACCTCTGTTTTCCTTCAAAAATTTGGCTGTGTCCACGTTGCGCTTTGGGGCGTTTCCTGTCGCGGGCGCTAGGCCTACCCACACAAGTGAGGTATCATTTTTATCGGGAGACATGGGGGAACGCTGGGTGGAAGGAAATTTGTGGCTCCTCTCAGATTCCAGAACTTTCTGCCACAGAAATGTGAGGAATATGCGTTTTTTGCCAAATTCTGAGGTTTGCAAAGGATTCTGGGTAACAGAACCTGGTCCGAGCCACACAAGTCACCCCTCTTGGATTCCCCTAGGTCTCTAGTTTTCAGAAATGCACAGGTTTGGTAGGTTTCCCTAGGTGGCGGCTGAGCTACAGGCCAAAATCTACAGGTAGGCACTTTGCAAAAAACACCTCTGTTTTCCTTCAAAAATGTGGCTGTGTCCACGTTGCGCTTTGGGGCGTTTCCTGTCGCGGGCGCTAGGCCTACCCACACAAGTGAGGTATCATTTTTATCGGGAGACGTGGGGGAACGCTGGGTGGAAGGAAATTTGTGGCTCCTCTCAGATTCCAGAACTTTCTGCCACAGATGTGAGGAACATGTGGTTTTTTAGCCAAATTTTGAGGTTTGCAAAGGATTCTAGGTAACAGAATCTGGTTCGAGCCACACAAGTCACCCCATCTTGGATTCCCCTAGGTCTCTAGTTTTCAGAAATGCACAGGTTTGGTAGGTTTCCCTAGGTGGCGGCTGAGCTACAGGCCAAAATCTACAGGTAGGCACTTTGCAAAAAACACCTCTGTTTTCCTTCAAAAATTTGGCTGTGTCCACGTTGCGCTTTGGGGCGTTTCCTCTCGCGGGCGCTGGGCCTACCCACACAAGTGAGGTATCATTTTTATCGGGAGACATGGGGGAACGCTGGGTGGAAGGAAATTTGTGGCCCCTCTCAGATTCCAGAACTTTCTGCCATAGAAATGTGAGGAACATGTGTTTTTTTAGCCAAATTTTGAGGTTTTGCGAAGGATTCTGGGTAACAGAACCTGGTCCGAGCCACACAAGTCACCTCATCTTGGATTCCCCTAGATCTCTAGTTTTCAGAAATGCACAGGTTTGGTAGGTTTCCCTAGGTGGCGGCTGAGCTACAGGCCAAAATCTACAGGTAGGCACTTTGCAAAAAACACCTCTGTTTTCCTTCAAAAATTTGGCTGTGTCCACGTTGCGCTTTGAGGCGTTTCCTGTCGCGGGCGCTAGGCCTACCCACACAAGTGAGGTATCATTTTTATCGGGAGACGTGGGGGAACGCTGGGTGGAAGGAATTTTGTGGCTCCTCTCAGATTCCAGAACTTTCTGCCACAGAAATGTGAGGAACATGTGTTTTTTTAGCCAAATTTTGAGGTTTGTAAAGGATTCTGGGTAACAGAACCTGGTCCGAGCCACACAAGTCACCCCATCTTGGATTCCCCTAGGTCTCTAGTTTTCAGAAATGCACAGGTTTGGTAGGTTTCCCTAGGTGGCGGCTGAGCTACAGGCCAAAATCTACAGGTAGACATTTTGCAAAAAATACCTCTGTTTTCCTTCACAAATTTGGCTGTGTCCACGTTGCGCTTTGGGGCGTTTCCTGTCGCGGGCGCTAGGCCTACCCACACAAGTGAGGTATAATTTTTATCGGGAGACGTGGGGGAACGCTGGGTGGAAGGAAATTTGTGGCTCCTCTCAGATTCCAGAACTTTCTGCCACAGAAATGTGAGGAACATGTGTTTTTTTAGCCAAATTTTGAGGTTTGCAAAGGATTCTGGGTAACACAACCTGGTCCGAGCCACACAAGTCACCCCATCTTGGATTCCCCTAGGTCTCTAGTTTTCAGAAATGCACAGGTTTGGTAGGTTTCCCTAGGTGGCGGCTGAGCTACAGGCCAAAATCTACAGGTAGGCACTTTGCAAAAAACACCTCTGTTTTCCTTCAAAAATTTGGCTGTGTCCACGTTGCGCTTTGGGGCGTTTCCTGTCGCGGGCGCTAGGCCTACCCACACAAGTGAGGTATCATTTTAATCGGGAGACGTGGGGGAACGCTGGGTGGAAGGAAATTTGTGGCTCCTCTCAGATTCCAGAACTTTCTGCCACAGAAATGTGGGGAACATGTGTTTTTTTTAGCCAAATTTTGAGGTTTGCAAAGTATTCTGGGTAACAGAACCTGGTCCGAGCCACACAAGTCACCCCATCTTGGATTCCCCTAGGTCTCTAGTTTTCAGAAATGCACAGGTTTGGTAGGTTTCCCTAGGTGGCGTCTGAGCTACAGGCCAAAATCTACAGGTAGGCACTTTGCAAAAAACACCTCTGTTTTCCTTCAAAAATTTGGCTGTGTCCATGTTGCGCTTTGGGGCGTTTCCTGTCGCGGGCGCTAGGCCTACCCACACAAGTGAGGTATCATTTTTATCGGGAGACGTGGGGGAACGCTGGGTGGAAGGAAATTTGTGGCTCCTCTCAGATTCCAGAAGTTTCTGCCACAGAAATGTGAGGAACATGTGTTTTTTTAGCCAAATTTTTAGGTTTGCAAAGGATTCTGGGTAACAGAACCTGGTCCGAGCCACACAAGTCACCCCATCTTGGATTCCCCTAGGTCTCTAGTTTTCAGAAATGCACAGGTTTGGTAGGTTTCCCTAGGTGGCGGCTGAGCTACAGGCCAAAATCTACAGGTAGGCACTTTGCAAAAAACACCTCTGTTTTCCTTCAAAAATGTGGCTGTGTCCACGTTGCGCTTTGGGGCGTTTCCTGTCGCGGGCGCTAGGCCTACCCACACAAGTGAGGTATCATTTTTATCGGGAGACGTGGGGGAACGCTGGGTGGAAGGAAATTTGTGGCTCCTCTCAGATTCCAGAACTTTCTGCCACAGAAATGTGAGGAACATGTGTTTTTTTAGCGAAATTTTGAGGTTTGCAAAGGATTCTGGGTAACAGAACCTGGTCCGAGCCACACAAGTCACCCCATCTTGGATTCCCCTAGGTCTCTAGTTTTCAGAAATGCACAGGTTTGGTAGGTTTCCCTAGGTGGCGGCTGAGCTACAGGCCAAAATCTACAGGGAGGCACTTTGCAAAAAACACCTCTGTTTTCCTTCAAAAATTTGGCTGTGTCCACGTTGCGCTTTGGGGCGTTTCCTGTCGCGGGCGCTAGGCCTACCCACACAAGTGAGGTATCATTTTTATCGGGAGACGTGGGGGAACGCTGGGTGGAAGGAAATTTGTGGCTCCTCTCAGATTCCAGAACTTTCTGCCACAGAAATGTGAGGAACATGTGTTTTTTTAGCCAAATTTTGAGGTTTGCAAAGGATTCTGGGTAACAGAACCTGGTCCGAGCCACACAAGTCACCCCATCTTGGATTCCCCTAGGTCTCTAGTTTTCAGAAATGCACAGGTTTGGTAGGTTTCCCTAGGTGGCGGCTGAGCTACAGGCCACAATCTACAGGTAGACATTTTGCAAAAAACACCTCTGTTTTCCTTCAAAAATTTGGCTGTGTCCACGTTCCACTTTGGGGTGTTTCCTGTCGCGGGCGCTAGGCCTACCCACACAAGTGAGGTATCATTTTTATCGGGAGACGTGGGGGAACGCTGGGTGGAAGGTAATTTGTGGCTCCTCTCAGATTCCAGAACTTTCTGCCACAGAAATGTGAGAAACATGTGTTTTTTTAGCCAAATTTTGAGGTTTGCAAAGGATTCTGGGTAACAGAACCTGGTCCGAGCCACACAAGTCACCCCATCTTGGATTCCCCTAGGTCTCTAGTTTTTAGAAATGCACAGGTTTGGTAGGTTTCCCTAGGTGGCGGCTGAGCTACAGGCCAAAATCTACAGGTAGGCACTTTGCAAAAAACACCTCTGTTTTCCTTCAAAAATTTGGCTGTGCCCACGTTGCGCTTTGGGGCTTTTCCTGTCGCGGGCGCTAGGCCTACCCACACAAGTGAGGTATCATTTTTATCAGGAGACGTGGGGGAACGCTGGGTGGAAGGACATTTGTGGCTCCTCTCAGATTCCAGAACTTTCTGCCACAGAAATGTGAGGAACATGTGTTTTTTTAGCCAAATTCTGAGGTTTGCAAAGGATTCTGGGTAACAGAACCTGGTCCGAGCCACACAAGTCACCCCATCTTGGATTCCCCTAGGTCTCTAGTTTTCAGAAATGCACAGGTTTGGTAGGTTTCCCTAGGTGGCGGCTGAGCTACAGGCCAAAATCTACAGGTAGGCACTTTGCAAAAAACACCTATGTTTTCCTTCAAAAATTTGGCTGTGTCCACGTTGCGCTTTGGGGCGTTTCCTGTCGCGGGCGCTAGGCCTACCCACACAAGTGAGGTATAATTTTTATCGGGAGACGTGGGGGAACGCTGGGTGGAAGGAAATTTGTGGCTCCTCTCAGATTCCAGAACTTTCTGCCACAGAAATGTGAGGAACATGTGTTTTTTTAGCCAAATGTTGAGGTTTGCAAAGGATTCTGGGTAACAGAACCTGGTCCGAGCCACACAAGTCACCCCATCTTGGATTCCCCTAGGTCTCTAGTTTTTAGAAATGCACAGGTTTGGTAGGTTTCCCTAGGTGGCGGCTGAGCTACAGGCCAAAATCTACAGGTAGGCACTTTGCAAAAAACACCTATGTTTTCCTTCAAAAATTTGGCTGTGTCCACGTTGCGCTTTGGGGCGTTTCCTGTCGCGGGCGCTAGGCCTACCCACACAAGTGAGGTATAATTTTTATCGGGAGACGTGGGGGAACGCTGGGTGGAAGGAAATTTGTGGCTCCTCTCAGATTCCAGAACTTTCTGCCACAGAAATGTGAGGAACATGTGTTTTTTTAGCCAAATTTTGAGGTTTGCAAAGGATTCTGGGTAACAGAACCTGGTCCGAGCCACACAAGTCACCCCATCTTGGATTCCCCTAGGTCTCTAGTTTTTAGAAATGCACAGGTTTGGTAGGTTTCCCTAGGTGGCGGCTGAGCTACAGGCCAAAATCTACAGGTAGGCACTTTGCAAAAAACACCTCTGTTTTCCTTCAAAAATTTGGCTGTTCCCACGTTGCGCTTTGGGGCTTTTCCTGTCGCGGGCGCTAGGCCTACCCACACAAGTGAGGTATCATTTTTATCAGGAGACGTGGGGGAACGCTGGGTGGAAGGAAATTTGTGGCTCCTCTCAGATTCCAGAACTTTCTGCCACAGAAATGTGAGGAACATGTGTTTTTTTAGCTAAATTCTGAGGTTTGCAAAGGATTCTGGGTAACAGAACCTGGTCCGAGCCACACAAGTCACCCCATCTTGGATTCCCCTAGGTCTCTAGTTTTCAGAAATGCACAGGTTTGGTAGGTTTCCCTAGGTGGCGGCTGAGCTACAGGCCAAAATCTACAGGTAGGCACTTTGCAAAAAACACCGATGTTTTCCTTCAAAAATTTGGCAGTGTCCACGTTGCGCTTTGGGGCGTTTCCTGTCGCGGGCGCTAGGCCTACCCACACAAGTGAGGTATAATTTTTATCGGGAGACGTGGGGGAACGCTGGGTGGAAGGAAATTTGTGGCTCCTCTCAGATTCCAGAACTTTCTGCCACAGAAATGTGAGGAACATGTGTTTTTTTAGCCAAATGTTGAGGTTTGCAAAGGATTCTGGGTAACAGAACCTGGTCCGAGCCACACAAGTCACCCCATCTTGGATTCCCCTAGGTCTCTAGTTTTTAGAAATGCACAGGTTTGGTAGGTTTCCCTAGGTGGCGGCTGAGCTACAGGCCAAAATCTACAGGTAGGCACTTTGCAAAAAACACCTCTGTTTTCCTTCAAAAATTTGGCTGTGCCCACGTTGCGCTTTGGGGCTTTTCCTGTCGCGGGCGCTAGGCCTACCCACACAAGTGAGGTATCATTTTTATCGGGAGACGTGGGGGAACGCTGGGTGGAAGGAAATTTGTGGCTCCTCTCAGATTCCAGAACTTTCTGCCACAGAAATGTGAGGAACATGTGTTTTTTTAGCCAAATTCTGAGGTTTGCAAAGGATTCTGGGTAACAGAACCTGGTCCGAGCCACACAAGTCACCCCATCTTGGATTCCCCTAGGTCTCTAGTTTTCATAAATGCACAGGTTTGGTAGGTTTCCCTAGGTGGCGGCTGAGCTACAGGCCAAAATCTACAGGTAGGCACTTTGCAAAAAACACCGATGTTTTCCTTCAAAAATTTGGCTGTGTCCACGTTGCGCTTTGGGGCGTTTCCTGTCGCGGGCGCTAGGCCTACCCACACAAGTGAGGTATAATTTTTATCGGGAGACGTGGGGGAACGCTGGGTGGAAGGAAATGTGTGGCTCCTCTCAGATTCCAGAACTTTCTGCCACAGAAATGTGAGGAAAATGTGTTTTTTTAGCCAAATTTTTAGGTTTGCAAAGGATTCTGGGTAACAGAACCTGGTCCGAGCCACACAAGTCACCCCATGTTGGATTCCCCTCAGTCTCTAGTTTTCAGAAATGCACAGGTTTGGTAGGTTTCCCTAGGTGGCGGCTGAGCTACAGGCCAAAAACTACAGGTAGGCACTTTGCAAAAAACACCTCTGTTTTCCTTCAAAAATTTGGCTGTGTCCACGTTGCACTTTGGGGCGTTTTCTCTCGCGGGTGCTGGGCCTACCCACACAAGTGAGGTATCATTTTTATCGGGAGACGTGGGGGAACGCTGGGTGGAAGGAAATTTGTGGCTCCTCTCAGATTCCAGAACTTTCTGCCACAGAAATGTGAGGAACATGTGTTTTTTTAGCCAAATGTTGAGGTTTGCAAAGGATTCTGGGTAACAGAACCTGGTCCGAGCCACACAAGTCACCCCATCTTGGATTCCCCTAGGTCTCTAGTTTTTAGAAATGCACAGGTTTGGTAGGTTTCCCTAGGTGGCGGCTGAGCTACAGGCCAAAATCTACAGGTAGGCACTTTGCAAAAAACACCTCTGTTTTCCTTCAAAAATTTGGCTGTGCCCACGTTGCGCTTTGGGGCTTTTCCTGTCGCGGGCGCTAGGCCTACCCACAAAAGTGAGGTATCATTTTTATCGGGAGACGTGGGGGAACGCTGGGTGGAAGGAAATTTGTGGCTCCTCTCAGATTCCAGAACTTTCTGCCACAGAAATGTGAGGAACATGTGTTTTTTTAGCCAAATTCTGAGGTTTACAAAGGATTCTGGGTAACAGAACCTGGTCCGAGCCACACAAGTCACCCCATCTTGGATTCCCCTAGGTCTCTAGTTTTCATAAATGCACAGGTTTGGTAGGTTTCCCTAGGTGGCGGCTGAGCTACAGGCCAAAATCTACAGGTAGGCACTTTGCAAAAAACACCGATGTTTTCCTTCAAAAATTTGGCTGTGTCCACGTTGCGCTTTGGGGCGTTTCCTGTCGCGGGCGCTAGGCCTACCCACACAAGTGAGGTATAATTTTTATCGGGAGACGTGGGGGAACGCTGGGTGGAAGGAAATGTGTGGCTCCTCTCAGATTCCAGAACTTTCTGCCACAGAAATGTGAGGAAAATGTGTTTTTTTAGCCAAATTTTTAGGTTTGCAAAGGATTCTGGGTAACAGAACCTGGTCCGAGCCACACAAGTCACCCCATGTTGGATTCCCCTCAGTCTCTAGTTTTCAGAAATGCACAGGTTTGGTAGGTTTCCCTAGGTGGCGGCTGAGCTACAGGCCAAAAACTACAGGTAGGCACTTTGCAAAAAACACCTCTGTTTTCCTTCAAAAATTTGGCTGTGTCCACGTTGCACTTTGGGGCGTTTTCTCTCGCGGGTGCTGGGCCTACCCACACAAGTGAGGTATCATTTTTATCGGGAGACGTGGGGGAACGCTGGGTGGAAGGAAATTTGTGGCTCCTCTCAGATTCCAGAACTTTCTGCCACAGAAATGTGAGGAACATGTGTTTTTTTAGCCAAATTTTTAGGTTTGCAAAGGATTCTGGGTAACAGAACCTGGTCCGAGCCACACAAGTCACCCCATCTTGGATTCCCCTAGGTCTCTAGTTTTCAGAAATGCACAGGTTTGGTAGGTTTCCCTAGGTGGCGGCTGAGCTACAGGCCAAAATCTACAGGTAGACATTTTGCAAAAAATACCTCTGTTTTCCTTCAAAAATTTGGCTGTGTCCACGTTGCGCTTTGGGGCGTTTCCTGTCGCGGGCGCTAGACCTACCCACACAAGTGAGGTATCATTTTTATCGGGAGACGTGGGGGAACGCTGGGTGGAAGGTAATTTGTGGCTCCTCTCAGATTCCAGAACTTTCTGCCACAGAAATGTGAGGAACATGTGTTTTTTTAGCCAAATTTTGAGGTTTGCAAAGGATTCTGGGTAACAGAACCTGGTCCGAGCCACACAAGTCACCCCATCTTGGATTCCCCTAGGTCTCTAGTTTTCAGAAATGCACAGGTTTGGTAGGTTTCCCTAGGTGGCGGCTGAGCTACAGGCCAAAATCTACAGGTAGACATTTTGCAAAAAATACCTCTGTTTTCCTTCAAAAATTTGGCTGTGTCCATGTTGCGCTTTGGGGCGTTTCCTGTCGCGGGCGCTAGGCCTACCCACACAAGTGAGGTATAATTTTTATCGGGAGACGTAGGGGAACGCTGGGTGGAAGGAAATTTGTGGCTCCTCTCAGCTTCCAGAACTTTCTGCCACAGAAATGTGAGGAACATGTGTTTTTTTAGCCAAATTTTTAGGTTTGCAAAGGATTCTGGGTAACAGAACCTGGTCCGAGCCACACAAGTCACCCCATCTTGGATTCCCCTAGGTCTCTAGTTTTCAGAAATGCACAGGTTTGGTAGGTTTCCCTAGATGGCGGCTGAGCTACAGGCCAAAATCTACAGGTAGACATTTTGCAAAAAATACCTCTGTTTTCCTTCAAAAATTTGGCTGTGTCCACGTTGCGCTTTGGGGCGTTTCCTGTCGCGGGCGCTAGGCCTACCCACACAAGTGAGGTATCATTTTTATCGGGAGACGTGGGGGAACGCTGGGTGGAAGGTAATTAGTGGCTCCTCTCAGATTCCAGAACTTTCTGCCACAGAAATGTGAGGAACATGTGTTTTTTTAGCCAAATTTTGAGGTTTGCAAAGGATTCTGGGTAACAGAACCTGGTCCGAGCCACACAAGTCACCCCATCTTGGATTCCCCTAGGTCTCTAGTTTTTAGAAATGCACAGGTTTGGTAGGTTTCCCTAGGTGGCGGCTGAGCTACAGGCCAAAATCTACAGGTAGGCACTTTGCAAAAAACACCTCTGTTTTCCTTCAAAAATTTGGCTGTGCCCACGTTGCGCTTTGGGGCTTTTCCTGTCGCGGGCGCTAGGCCTACCCACACAAGTGAGGTATCATTTTTATCGGGAGACGTGGGGGAACGCTGGGTGGAAGGAAATTTGTGGCTCCTCTCAGATTCCAGAACTTTCTGCCACAGAAATGTGAGGAACATGTGTTTTTTTAGCTAAATTCTGAGGTTTGCAAAGGATTCTGGGTAACAGAACCTGGTCCGAGCCACACAAGTCACCCCATCTTGCATTCCCCTAGGTCTCTAGTTTTCATAAATGCACAGGTTTGGTAGGTTTCCCCAGGTGGCGGCTGAGCTACAGGCCAAAATCTACAGGTAGGCACTTTGCAAAAAACACCGATGTTTTCCTTCAAAAATTTGGCTGTGTCCACGTTGCGCTTTGGGGCGTTTCCTGTCGCGGGCGCTAGGCCTACCCACACAAGTGAGGTATAATTTTTATCGGGAGACGTGGGGGAACGCTGGGTGGAAGGAAATTTGTGGCTCCTCTCAGATTCCAGAACTTTCTGCCACAGAAATGTGAGGAACATGTGTTTTTTTAGCCAAATATTTACGTTTGCAAAGGATTCTGGGTAACAGAACCTGGTCCGAGCCACACAAGTCACCCCATCTTGGATTCCCCTAGGTCTCTAGTGTTCAGAAATGCACAGGTTTGGTAGGTATCCCTAGGTGGCGGCTGAGCTACAGGCCAAAATCTACAGGTAGGCACTTTGCAAAAAACACCTCTGTTTTCCTTAAAAAATTTGGCTGTGTCCACGTTGCGCTTTGGGGCGTTTCCTCTCGTGGGTGCTGGGCCTACCCACACAAGTGAGGTATCATTTTTATCGGGAGACGTGGGGGAACGCTGGGTGGAAGGAAATTTGTGGCTCCTCTCAGATTCCAGAACTTTCTGCCACAGAAATGTGAGGAACATGTGTTTTTTTTAGCCACATTTTGAGGTTTGCAAAGGATTCTGGGTAACACAACCTGGTCCGAGCCACACAAGTCACCCCATCTTGGATTCCCCTAGGTCTCTAGTTTTCAGAAATGCACAGGTTTGGTAGGTTTCCCTAGGTGGCGGCTGAGCTACAGGCCAAAATCTACAGGTAGGCACTTTGCAAAAAACACCTCTGTTTTCCTTCAAAAATTTGGCTGTGTCCACGTTGCGCTTTGGGGCGTTTCCTGTCGCGGGCGCTAGGCCTACCCACACAAGTGAGGTATCATTTTTATCGGGAGACGTGGGGGAACGCTGGGTGGAAGGAAATTTGTGGCTCCTCTCAGATTCCAGAACTTTCTGCCACAGAAATGTGAGGAACATGTGGTTTTTTAGCCAAATTTTGAGGTTTGCAAAGGATTCTGGGTAACAGAATCTGGTCCGAGCCACACAAGTCACCCCATCTTGGATTCCCCTAGGTCTCTAGTTTTCATAAATGCACAGGTTTGGTAGGTTTCCCTAGGTGGCGGCTGAGCTACAGGCCAAAATCTACAGGTAGGCACTTTGCAAAAAACACCTCTGTTTTCCTTCAAAAATTTGGCTGTGTCCACGTTGCGCTTTGGGGCGTTTCCTCTCGTGGGTGCTGGGCCTACCCACACAAGTGAGGTATCATTTTTATCGGGAGACGTGGGGGAACGCTGGGTGGAAGGAAATTTGTGGCTCCTCTCAGATTCCAGAACTTTCTGCCACAGAAATGTGAGGAACATGTGTTTTTTTTAGCCACATTTTGAGGTTTGCAAAGGATTCTGGGTAACAGAACCTGGTCCGAGCCACACAAGTCACCCCATCTTGGATTCCCCTAGGTCTCTAGTTTTCAGAAATGCACAGGTTTGGTAGGTTTCCCTAGGTGGCGGCTGAGCTACAGGCCAAAATCTACAGGTAGGCACTTTGCAAAAAACACCTCTGTTTTCCTTCAAAAATTTGGCTGTGTCCACGTTGCGCTTTGGGGCGTTTCCTGTCGCGGGCGCTAGGCCTACCCACACAAGTGAGGTATCATTTTTATCGGGAGACATGGGGGAACGCTGGGTGGAAGGAAATTTGTGGCTCCTCTCAGATTCCAGAACTTTCTGCCACAGAAATGTGAGGAATATGCGTTTTTTGCCAAATTCTGAGGTTTGCAAAGGATTCTGGGTAACAGAACCTGGTCCGAGCCACACAAGTCACCCCTCTTGGATTCCCCTAGGTCTCTAGTTTTCAGAAATGCACAGGTTTGGTAGGTTTCCCTAGGTGGCGGCTGAGCTACAGGCCAAAATCTACAGGTAGGCACTTTGCAAAAAACACCTCTGTTTTCCTTCAAAAATGTGGCTGTGTCCACGTTGCGCTTTGGGGCGTTTCCTGTCGCGGGCGCTAGGCCTACCCACACAAGTGAGGTATCATTTTTATCGGGAGACGTGGGGGAACGCTGGGTGGAAGGAAATTTGTGGCTCCTCTCAGATTCCAGAACTTTCTGCCACAGAAATGTGAGGAACATGTGGTTTTTTAGCCAAATTTTGAGGTTTGCAAAGGATTCTAGGTAACAGAATCTGGTTCGAGCCACACAAGTCACCCCATCTTGGATTCCCCTAGGTCTCTAGTTTTCAGAAATGCACAGGTTTGGTAGGTTTCCCTAGGTGGCGGCTGAGCTACAGGCCAAAATCTACAGGTAGGCACTTTGCAAAAAACACCTCTGTTTTCCTTCAAAAATTTGGCTGTGTCCACGTTGCGCTTTGGGGCGTTTCCTCTCGCGGGCGCTGGGCCTACCCACACAAGTGAGGTATCATTTTTATCGGGAGACATGGGGGAACGCTGGGTGGAAGGAAATTTGTGGCCCCTCTCAGATTCCAGAACTTTCTGCCATAGAAATGTGAGGAACATGTGTTTTTTTAGCCAAATTTTGAGGTTTTGCGAAGGATTCTGGGTAACAGAACCTGGTCCGAGCCACACAAGTCACCTCATCTTGGATTCCCCTAGATCTCTAGTTTTCAGAAATGCACAGGTTTGGTAGGTTTCCCTAGGTGGCGGCTGAGCTACAGGCCAAAATCTACAGGTAGGCACTTTGCAAAAAACACCTCTGTTTTCCTTCAAAAATTTGGCTGTGTCCACGTTGCGCTTTGAGGCGTTTCCTGTCGCGGGCGCTAGGCCTACCCACACAAGTGAGGTATCATTTTTATCGGGAGACGTGGGGGAACGCTGGGTGGAAGGAATTTTGTGGCTCCTCTCAGATTCCAGAACTTTCTGCCACAGAAATGTGAGGAACATGTGTTTTTTTAGCCAAATTTTGAGGTTTGTAAAGGATTCTGGGTAACAGAACCTGGTCCGAGCCACACAAGTCACCCCATCTTGGATTCCCCTAGGTCTCTAGTTTTCAGAAATGCACAGGTTTGGTAGGTTTCCCTAGGTGGCGGCTGAGCTACAGGCCAAAATCTACAGGTAGACATTTTGCATAAAATACCTCTGTTTTCCTTCAAAAATTTGGCTGTGTCCACGTTGCGCTTTGGGGCGTTTCCTGTCGCGGGCGCTAGGCCTACCCACACAAGTGAGGTATAATTTTTATCGGGAGACGTGGGGGAACGCTGGGTGGAAGGAAATTTGTGGCTCCTCTCAGATTCCAGAACTTTCTGCCACAGAAATGTGAGGAACATGTGTTTTTTTTAGCCAAATTTTGAGGTTTGCAAAGGATTCTGGGTAACAGAACCTGGTCCGAGCCACACAAGTCACCCCATCTTGGATTCCCCTAGGTCTCTAGTTTTCAGAAATGCACAGGTTTGGTAGGTTTCCCTAGGTGGCGGCTGAGCTACAGGCCAAAATCTACAGGTAGGCACTTTGCAAAAAACACCTCTGTTTTCCTTCAAAAATTTGGCTGTGTCCACGTTGCGCTTTGGGGCGTTTCCTGTCGCGGGCGCTAGGCCTACCCACACAAGTGAGGTATCATTTTTATCGGGAGACGTGGGGGAACGCTGGGTGGAAGGAAATTTGTGGCTCCTCTCAGATTCCAGAACTTTCTGCCACAGAAATGTGGGGAACATGTGTTTTTTTTAGCCAAATTTTGAGGTTTGCAAAGTATTCTGGGTAACAGAACCTGGTCCGAGCCACACAAGTCACCCCATCTTGGATTCCCCTAGGTCTCTAGTTTTCAGAAATGCACAGGTTTGGTAGGTTTCCCTAGGTGGCGTCTGAGCTACAGGCCAAAATCTACAGGTAGGCACTTTGCAAAAAACACCTCTGTTTTCCTTCAAAAATTTGGCTGTGTCCATGTTGCGCTTTGGGGCGTTTCCTGTCGCGGGCGCTAGGCCTACCCACACAAGTGAGGTATCATTTTTATCGGGAGACGTGGGGGAACGCTGGGTGGAAGGAAATTTGTGGCTCCTCTCAGATTCCAGAAGTTTCTGCCACAGAAATGTGAGGAACATGTGTTTTTTTAGCCAAATTTTTAGGTTTGCAAAGGATTCTGGGTAACAGAACCTGGTCCGAGCCACACAAGTCACCCCATCTTGGATTCCCCTAGGTCTCTAGTTTTCAGAAATGCACAGGTTTGGTAGGTTTCCCTAGGTGGCGGCTGAGCTACAGGCCAAAATCTACAGGTAGGCACTTTGCAAAAAACACCTCTGTTTTCCTTCAAAAATGTGGCTGTGTCCACGTTGCGCTTTGGGGCGTTTCCTGTCGCGGGCGCTAGGCCTACCCACACAAGTGAGGTATCATTTTTATCGGGAGACGTGGGGGAACGCTGGGTGGAAGGAAATTTGTGGCTCCTCTCAGATTCCAGAACTTTCTGCCACAGAAATGTGAGGAACATGTGTTTTTTTAGCCAAATTTTGAGGTTTGCAAAGGATTCTGGGTAACAGAACCTGGTCCGAGCCACACAAGTCACCCCATCTTGGATTCCCCTAGGTCTCTAGTTTTCAGAAATGCACAGGTTTGGTAGGTTTCCCTAGGTGGCGGCTGAGCTACAGGCCACAATCTACAGGTAGACATTTTGCAAAAAACACCTCTGTTTTCCTTCAAAAATGTGGCTGTGTCCACGTTCCACTTTGGGGTGTTTCCTGTCGCGGGCGCTAGGCCTACCCACACAAGTGAGGTATCATTTTTATCGGGAGACGTGGGGGAACGCTGGGTGGAAGGTAATTTGTGGCTCCTCTCAGATTCCAGAACTTTCTGCCACAGAAATGTGAGAAACATGTGTTTTTTTAGCCAAATTTTGAGGTTTGCAAAGGATTCTGGGTAACAGAACCTGGTCCGAGCCACACAAGTCACCCCATCTTGGATTCCCCTAGGTCTCTAGTTTTTAGAAATGCACAGGTTTGGTAGGTTTCCCTAGGTGGCGGCTGAGCTACAGGCCAAAATCTACAGGTAGGCACTTTGCAAAAAACACCTCTGTTTTCCTTCAAAAATTTGGCTGTGCCCACGTTGCGCTTTGGGGCTTTTCCTGTCGCGGGCGCTAGGCCTACCCACACAAGTGAGGTATCATTTTTATCAGGAGACGTGGGGGAACGCTGGGTGGAAGGAAATTTGTGGCTCCTCTCAGATTCCAGAACTTTCTGCCACAGAAATGTGAGGAACATGTGTTTTTTTAGCCAAATTCTGAGGTTTGCAAAGGATTCTGGGTAACAGAACCTGGTCCGAGCCACACAAGTCACCCCATCTTGGATTCCCCTAGGTCTCTAGTTTTCAGAAATGCACAGGTTTGGTAGGTTTCCCTAGGTGGCGGCTGAGCTACAGGCCAAAATCTACAGGTAGGCACTTTGCAAAAAACACCTATGTTTTCCTTCAAAAATTTGGCTGTGTCCACGTTGCGCTTTGGGGCGTTTCCTGTCGCGGGCGCTAGGCCTACCCACACAAGTGAGGTATAATTTTTATCGGGAGACGTGGGGGAACGCTGGGTGGAAGGAAATTTGTGGCTCCTCTCAGATTCCAGAACTTTCTGCCACAGAAATGTGAGGAACATGTGTTTTTTTAGCCAAATGTTGAGGTTTGCAAAGGATTCTGGGTAACAGAACCTGGTCCGAGCCACACAAGTCACCCCATCTTGGATTTCCCTAGGTCTCTAGTTTTTAGAAATGCACAGGTTTGGTAGGTTTCCCTAGGTGGCGGCTGAGCTACAGGCCAAAATCTACAGGTAGGCACTTTGCAAAAAACACCTATGTTTTCCTTCAAAAATTTGGCTGTGTCCACGTTGCGCTTTGGGGCGTTTCCTGTCGCGGGCGCTAGGCCTACCCACACAAGTGAGGTATAATTTTTATCGGGAGACGTGGGGGAACGCTGGGTGGAAGGAAATTTGTGGCTCCTCTCAGATTCCAGAACTTTCTGCCACAGAAATGTGAGGAACATGTGTTTTTTTAGCCAAATTTTGAGGTTTGCAAAGGATTCTGGGTAACAGAACCTGGTCCGAGCCACACAAGTCACCCCATCTTGGATTCCCCTAGGTCTCTAGTTTTTAGAAATGCACAGGTTTGGTAGGTTTCCCTAGGTGGCGGCTGAGCTACAGGCCAAAATCTACAGGTAGGCACTTTGCAAAAAACACCTCTGTTTTCCTTCAAAAATTTGGCTGTGCCCACGTTGCGCTTTGGGGCTTTTCCTGTCGCGGGCGCTAGGCCTACCCACACAAGTGAGGTATCATTTTTATCAGGAGACGTGGGGGAACGCTGGGTGGAAGGAAATTTGTGGCTCCTCTCAGATTCCAGAACTTTCTGCCACAGAAATGTGAGGAACATGTGTTTTTTTAGCCAAATTCTGAGGTTTGCAAAGGATTCTGGGTAACAGAACCTGGTCCGAGCCACACAAGTCACCCCATCTTGGATTCCCCTAGGTCTCTAGTTTTCATAAATGCACAGGTTTGGTAGGTTTCCCTAGGTGGCGGCTGAGCTACAGGCCAAAATCTACAGGTAGGCACTTTGCAAAAAACACCGATGTTTTCCTTCAAAAATTTGGCTGTGTCCACGTTGCGCTTTGGGGCGTTTCCTGTCGCGGGCGCTAGGCCTACCCACACAAGTGAGGTATAATTTTTATCGGGAGACGTGGGGGAACGCTGGGTGGAAGGAAATTTGTGGCTCCTCTCAGATTCCAGAACTTTCTGCCACAGAAATGTGAGGAACATGTGTTTTTTTAGCCAAATGTTGAGGTTTGCAAAGGATTCTGGGTAACAGAACCTGGTCCGAGCCACACAAGTCACTCCATCTTGGATTCCCCTAGGTCTCTAGTTTTTAGAAATGCACAGGTTTGGTAGGTTTCCCTAGGTGGCGGCTGAGCTACAGGCCAAAATCTACAGGTAGGCACTTTGCAAAAAACACCTCTGTTTTCCTTCAAAAATTTGGCTGTGCCCACGTTGCGCTTTGGGGCTTTTCCTGTCGCGGGCGCTAGGCCTACCCACACAAGTTAGGTATCATTTTTATCGGGAGACGTGGGGGAACGCTGGGTGGAAGGAAATTTGTGGCTCCTCTCAGATTCCAGAACTTTCTGCCACAGAAATGTGAGGAACATGTGTTTTTTTAGCCAAATTCTGAGGTTTGCAAAGGATTCTGGGTAACAGAACCTGGTCCGAGCCACACAAGTCACCCCATCTTGGATTCCCCTAGGTCTCTAGTTTTCATAAATGCACAGGTTTGGTAGGTTTCCCTAGGTGGCGGCTGAGCTACAGGCCAAAATCTACAGGTAGGCACGTTGCAAAAAACACCGATGTTTTCCTTCAAAAATTTGGCTGTGTCCACGTTGCGCTTTGGGGCGTTTCCTGTCGCGGGCGCTAGGCCTACCCACACAAGTGAGGTATAATTTTTATCGGGAGATGTGGGGGAACGCTGGGTGGAAGGAAATGTGTGGCTCCTCTCAGATTCCAGAACTTTCTGCCACAGAAATGTGAGGAAAATGTGTTTTTTTAGCCAAATTTTTAGGTTTGCAAAGGATTCTGGGTAACAGAACCTGGTCCTAGCCACACAAGTCACCCCATGTTGGATTCCCCTCAGTCTCTAGTTTTCAGAAATGCACAGGTTTGGTAGGTTTCCCTAGGTGGCGGCTGAGCTACAGGCCAAAAACTACAGGTAGGCACTTTGCAAAAAACACCTCTGTTTTCCTTCAAAAATTTGGCTGTGTCCACGTTGCACTTTGGGGCGTTTTCTCTCGCGGGTGCTGGGCCTACCCACACAAGTGAGGTATCATTTTTATCGGGAGACGTGGGGGAACGCTGGGTGGAAGGAAATTTGTGGCTCCTCTCAGATTCCAGAACTTTCTGCCACAGAAATGTGAGGAACATGTGTTTTTTTAGCCAAATGTTGAGGTTTGCAAAGGATTCTGGGTAACAGAACCTGGTCCGAGCCACACAAGTCACCCCATCTTGGATTCCCCTAGGTCTCTAGTTTTTAGAAATGCACAGGTTTGGTAGGTTTCCCTAGGTGGCGGCTGAGCTACAGGCCAAAATCTACAGGTAGGCACTTTGCAAAAAACACCTCTGTTTTCCTTCAAAAATTTGGCTGTGCCCACGTTGCGCTTTGGGGCTTTTCCTGTCGCGGGCGCTAGGCCTACCCACACAAGTGAGGTATCATTTTTATCGGGAGATGTGGGGGAACGCTGGGTGGAAGGAAATTTGTGGCTCCTCTCAGATTCCAGAACTTTCTGCCACAGAAATGTGAGGAACATGTGTTTTTTTAGCCAAATTCTGAGGTTTGCAAAGGATTCTGGGTAACAGAACCTGGTCCGAGCCACACAAGTCACCCCATCTTGGATTCCCCTAGGTCTCTAGTTTTCATAAATGCCCAGGTTTGGTAGGTTTCCCTAGGTGGCGGCTGAGCTACAGGCCAAAATCTACAGGTAGGCACTTTGCAAAAAACACCGATGTTTTCCTTCAAAAATTTGGCTGTGTCCACGTTGCGCTTTGGGGCGTTTCCTGTCGCGGGCGCTAGGCCTACCCACACAAGTGAGGTATCATTTTTATCGGGAGACGTGGGGGAACGCTGGGTGGAAGGAAATGTGTGGCTCCTCTCAGATTCCAGAACTTTCTGCCACAGAAATGTGAGGAAAATGTGTTTTTTTAGCCAAATTTTTAGGTTTGCAAAGGATTCTGGGTAACAGAACCTGGTCCGAGCCACACAAGTCACCCCATGTTGGATTCCCCTCAGTCTCTAGTTTTCAGAAATGCACAGGTTTGGTAGGTTTCCCTAGGTGGCGGCTGAGCTACAGGACAAAAACTACAGGTAGGCACTTTGCAAAAAACACCTCTGTTTTCCTTCAAAAATTTGGCTGTGTCCACGTTGCACTTTGGGGCGTTTTCTCTCGCGGGTGCTGGGCCTACCCACACAAGTGAGGTATCATTTTTATCGGGAGACGTGGGGGAACGCTGGGTGGAAGGAAATTTGTGGCTCCTCTCAGATTCCAGAACTTTCTGCCACAGAAATGTGAGGAACATGTGTTTTTTTAGCCAAATTTTTAGGTTTGCAAAGGATTCTGGGTAACAGAACCTGGTCCGAGCCACACAAGTCACCCCATCTTGGATTCCCCTAGGTCTCTAGTTTTCAGAAATGCACAGGTTTGGTAGGTTTCCCTAGGTGGCGGCTGAGCTACAGGCCAAAATCTACAGGTAGACATTTTGCAAAAAATACCTCTGTTTTCCTTCAAAAATTTGGCTGTGTCCACGTTGCGCTTTGGGGCGTTTCCTGTCGCGGGCGCTAGACCTACCCACACAAGTGAGGTATCATTTTTATCGGGAGACGTGGGGGAACGCTGGGTGGAAGGTAATTTGTGGCTCCTCTCAGATTCCAGAACTTTCTGCCACAGAAATGTGAGGAACATGTGTTTTTTTAGCCAAATTTTGAGGTTTGCAAAGGATTCTGGGTAACAGAACCTGGTCCGAGCCACACAAGTCACCCCATCTTGGATTCCCCTAGGTCTCTAGTTTTCAGAAATGCACAGGTTTGGTAGGTTTCCCTAGGTGGCGGCTGAGCTACAGGCCAAAATCTACAGGTAGACATTTTGCAAAAAATACCTCTGTTTTCCTTCAAAAATTTGGCTGTGTCCACGTTGCGCTTTGGGGCGTTTCCTGTCGCGGGCGCTAGGCCTACCCACACAAGTGAGGTATAATTTTTATCGGGAGACGTGGGGGAACGCTGGGTGGAAGGAAATTTGTGGCTCCTCTCAGATTCCAGAACTTTCTGCCACAGAAATGTGAGGAACATGTGTTTTTTTAGCCAAATTTTTAGGTTTGCAAAGGATTCTGGGTAACAGAACCTGGTCCGAGCCACACAAGTCACCCCATCTTGGATTCCCCTCGGTCTCTAGTTTTCAGAAATGCACAGGTTTGGTAGGTTTCCCTAGGTGGCGGCTGATCTACAGGCCAAAATCTACAGGTAGGCACTTTGCAAAAAACACCTCTGTTTTCCTTCAAAAATTTGGCTGTGTCCACGTTGCACTTTGGGGCGTTTTCTCTCGCGGGTGCTGGGCCTACCCACACAAGTGAGGTATCATTTTTATCGGGAGACGTGGGGGAACGCTGGGTGGAAGGAAATTTGTGGCTCCTCTCAGATTCCAGAACTTTCTGCCACAGAAATGTGAGGAACATGTGTTTTTTTAGCCAAATTTTTAGGTTTGCAAAGGATTCTGGGTAACAGAACCTGGTCCGAGCCACACAAGTCACCCCATCTTGGATTCCCCTAGGTCTCTAGTTTTCAGAAATGCACAGGTTTGGTAGGTTTCCCTAGATGGCGGCTGAGCTACAGGCCAAAATCTACAGGTAGACATTTTGCAAAAAATACCTCTGTTTTCCTTCAAAAATTTGGCTGTGTCCACGTTGCGCTTTGGGGCGTTTCCTGTCGCGGGCGCTAGGCCTACCCACACAAGTGAGGTATCATTTTTATCGGGAGACGTGGGGGAACGCTGGGTGGAAGGTAATTAGTGGCTCCTCTCAGATTCCAGAACTTTCTGCCACAGAAATGTGAGGAACATGTGTTTTTTTAGCCAAATTTTGAGGTTTGCAAAGGATTCTGGGTAACAGAACCTGGTCCGAGCCACACAAGTCACCCCATCTTGGATTCCCCTAGGTCTCTAGTTTTTAGAAATGCACAGGTTTGGTAGGTTTCCCTAGGTGGCGGCTGAGCTACAGGCCAAAATCTACAGGTAGGCACTTTGCAAAAAACACCTCTGTTTTCCTTCAAAAATTTGGCTGTGTCCACGTTGCGCTTTGGGGCTTTTCCTGTCGCGGGCGCTAGGCCTACCCACACAAGTGAGGTATCATTTTTATCGGGAAACGTGGGGGAACGCTGGGTGGAAGGAAATTTGTGGCTCCTCTCAGATTCCAGAACTTTCTGCCACAGAAATGTGAGGAACATGTGTTTTTTTAGCTAAATTCTGAGGTTTGCAAAGGATTCTGGGTAACAGAACCTGGTCCGAGCCACACAAGTCACCCCATCTTGCATTCCCCTAGGTCTCTAGTTTTCATAAATGCACAGGTTTGGTAGGTTTCCCTAGGTGGCGGCTGAGCTACAGGCCAAAATCTACAGGTAGGCACTTTGCAAAAAACACCGATGTTTTCCTTCAAAAATTTGGCTGTGTCCACGTTGCGCTTTGGGGCGTTTCCTGTCGCGGGCGCTAGGCCTACCCACACAAGTGAGGTATAATTTTTATCGGGAGACGTGGGGAACGCTGGGTGGAAGGAAATTTGTGGCTCCTCTCAGATTCCAGAACTTTCTGCCACAGAAATGTGAGGAACATGTGTTTTTTTAGCCAAATGTTTACGTTTGCAAAGGATTCTGGGTAACAGAACCTGGTCCGAGCCACACAAGTCACCCCATCTTGGATTCCCCTAGGTCTCTAGTGTTCAGAAATGCACAGGTTTGGTAGGTTTCCCTAGGTGGCGGCTGAGCTACAGGCCAAAATCTACAGGTAGGCACTTTGCAAAAAACACCTCTGTTTTCCTTCAAAAATTTGGCTGTGTCCACGTTGCGCTTTGGGGCTTTTCCTGTCGCGGGCGCTAGGCCTACCCACACAAGTGAGGTATCATTTTTATCGGGAAACGTGGGGGAACGCTGGGTGGAAGGAAATTTGTGGCTCCTCTCAGATTCCAGAACTTTCTGCCACAGAAATGTGAGGAACATGTGTTTTTTTAGCTAAATTCTGAGGTTTGCAAAGGATTCTGGGTAACAGAACCTGGTCCGAGCCACACAAGTCACCCCATCTTGCATTCCCCTAGGTCTCTAGTTTTCATAAATGCACAGGTTTGGTAGGTTTCCCCAGGTGGCGGCTGAGCTACAGGCCAAAATCTACAGGTAGGCACTTTGCAAAAAACACCGATGTTTTCCTTCAAAGATTTGGCTGTGTCCACGTTGCGCTTTGGGGCGTTTCCTGTCGCGGGCGCTAGGCCTACCCACACAAGTGAGGTATAATTTTTATCGGGAGACGTGGGGGAACGCTGGGTGGAAGGAAATTTGTGGCTCCTCTCAGATTCCAGAACTTTCTGCCACAGAAATGTGAGGAACATGTGTTTTTTTAGCCAAATGTTTACGTTTGCAAAGGATTCTGGGTAACAGAACCTGGTCCGAGCCACACAAGTCACCCCATCTTGGATTCCCCTAGGTCTCTAGTGTTCAGAAATGCACAGGTTTGGTAGGTATCCCTAGGTGGCGGCTGAGCTACAGGCCAAAATCTACAGGTAGGCACTTTGCAAAAAACACCTCTGTTTTCCTTAAAAAATTTGGCTGTGTCCACGTTGCGCTTTGGGGCGTTTCCTCTCGTGGGTGCTGGGCCTACCCACACAAGTGAGGTATCATTTTTATCGGGAGACGTGGGGGAACGCTGGGTGGAAGGAAATTTGTGGCTCCTCTCTGATTCCAGAACTTTCTGCCACAGAAATGTGAGGAACATGTGTTTTTTTTAGCCACATTTTGAGGTTTGCAAAGGATTCTGGGTAACAGAACCTGGTCCGAGCCACACAAGTCACCCCATCTTGGATTCCCCTAGGTCTCTAGTTTTCAGAAATGCACAGGTTTGGTAGGTTTCCCTAGGTGGCGGCTGAGCTACAGGCCAAAATCTACAGGTAGGCACTTTGCAAAAAACACCTCTGTTTTCCTTCAAAAATTTGGCTGTGTCCACGTTGCGCTTTGGGGCGTTTCCTGTCGCGGGCGCTAGGCCTACCCACACAAGTGAGGTATCATTTTTATCGGGAGACGTGGGGGAACGCTGGGTGGAAGGAAATTTGTGGCTCCTCTCAGATTCCAGAACTTTCTGCCACAGAAATGTGAGGAACATGTGGTTTTTTAGCCAAATTTTGAGGTTTGCAAAGGATTCTGGGTAACAGAATCTGGTCCGAGCCACACAAGTCACCCCATCTTGGATTCCCCTAGGTCTCTAGTTTTTCAGAAATGCACAGGTTTGGTAGGTTTCCCTAGGTGGCGGCTGAGCTACAGGCCAAAATCTACAGGTAGGCACTTTGCAAAAAACACCTCTGTTTTCCTTCAAAAATTTGGCTGTGTCCACGTTGCGCTTTGGGGCGTTTCCTCTCGCGGGCGCTGGGCCTACCCACACAAGTGAGGTATCATTTTTATCGGGAGACGTGGGGGAACGCTGGGTGGAAGGAATTTTGTGGCTCCTCTCAGATTCCAGAACTTTCTGCCACAGAAATGTGAGGAACATGTGTTTTTTAAGCTAAATTCTGAGGTTTGCAAAGGATTCTGGGTAACAGAACCTGGTCCGAGCCACACAAGTCACCCCATCTTGCATTCCCCTAGGTCTCTAGTTTTCATAAATGCACAGGTTTGGTAGGTTTCCCTAGGTGGCGGCTGAGCTACAGGCCAAAATCTACAGGTAGGCACTTTGCAAAAAACACCGATGTTTTCCTTCAAAAATTTGGCTGTGTCCACGTTGCGCTTTGGGGCGTTTCCTGTCGCGGGCGCTAGGCCTACCCACACAAGTGAGGTATAATTTTTATCGGGAGACGTGGGGAACGCTGGGTGGAAGGAAATTTGTGGCTCCTCTCAGATTCCAGAACTTTCTGCCACAGAAATGTGAGGAACATGTGTTTTTTTAGCCAAATGTTTACGTTTGCAAAGGATTCTGGGTAACAGAACCTGGTCCGAGCCACACAAGTCACCCCATCTTGGATTCCCCTAGGTCTCTAGTGTTCAGAAATGCACAGGTTTGGTAGGTTTCCCTAGGTGGCGGCTGAGCTACAGGCCAAAATCTACAGGTAGGCACTTTGCAAAAAACACCTCTGTTTTCCTTCAAAAATTTGGCTGTGTCCACGTTGCGCTTTGGGGCTTTTCCTGTCGCGGGCGCTAGGCCTACCCACACAAGTGAGGTATCATTTTTATCGGGAAACGTGGGGGAACGCTGGGTGGAAGGAAATTTGTGGCTCCTCTCAGATTCCAGAACTTTCTGCCACAGAAATGTGAGGAACATGTGTTTTTTTAGCTAAATTCTGAGGTTTGCAAAGGATTCTGGGTAACAGAACCTGGTCCGAGCCACACAAGTCACCCCATCTTGCATTCCCCTAGGTCTCTAGTTTTCATAAATGCACAGGTTTGGTAGGTTTCCCCAGGTGGCGGCTGAGCTACAGGCCAAAATCTACAGGTAGGCACTTTGCAAAAAACACCGATGTTTTCCTTCAAAAATTTGGCTGTGTCCACGTTGCGCTTTGGGGCGTTTCCTGTCGCGGGCGCTAGGCCTACCCACACAAGTGAGGTATAATTTTTATCGGGAGACGTGGGGGAACGCTGGGTGGAAGGAAATTTGTGGCTCCTCTCAGATTCCAGAACTTTCTGCCACAGAAATGTGAGGAACATGTGTTTTTTTAGCCAAATGTTTACGTTTGCAAAGGATTCTGGGTAACAGAACCTGGTCCGAGCCACACAAGTCACCCCATCTTGGATTCCCCTAGGTCTCTAGTGTTCAGAAATGCACAGGTTTGGTAGGTATCCCTAGGTGGCGGCTGAGCTACAGGCCAAAATCTACAGGTAGGCACTTTGCAAAAAACACCTCTGTTTTCCTTAAAAAATTTGGCTGTGTCCACGTTGCGCTTTGGGGCGTTTCCTCTCGTGGGTGCTGGGCCTACCCACACAAGTGAGGTATCATTTTTATCGGGAGACGTGGGGGAACGCTGGGTGGAAGGAAATTTGTGGCTCCTCTCTGATTCCAGAACTTTCTGCCACAGAAATGTGAGGAACATGTGTTTTTTTTAGCCACATTTTGAGGTTTGCAAAGGATTCTGGGTAACAGAACCTGGTCCGAGCCACACAAGTCACCCCATCTTGGATTCCCCTAGGTCTCTAGTTTTCAGAAATGCACAGGTTTGGTAGGTTTCCCTAGGTGGCGGCTGAGCTACAGGCCAAAATCTACAGGTAGGCACTTTGCAAAAAACACCTCTGTTTTCCTTCAAAAATTTGGCTGTGTCCACGTTGCGCTTTGGGGCGTTTCCTGTCGCGGGCGCTAGGCCTACCCACACAAGTGAGGTATCATTTTTATCGGGAGACGTGGGGGAACGCTGGGTGGAAGGAAATTTGTGGCTCCTCTCAGATTCCAGAACTTTCTGCCACAGAAATGTGAGGAACATGTGGTTTTTTAGCCAAATTTTGAGGTTTGCAAAGGATTCTGGGTAACAGAATCTGGTCCGAGCCACACAAGTCACCCCATCTTGGATTCCCCTAGGTCTCTAGTTTTTCAGAAATGCACAGGTTTGGTAGGTTTCCCTAGGTGGCGGCTGAGCTACAGGCCAAAATCTACAGGTAGGCACTTTGCAAAAAACACCTCTGTTTTCCTTCAAAAATTTGGCTGTGTCCACGTTGCGCTTTGGGGCGTTTCCTCTCGCGGGCGCTGGGCCTACCCACACAAGTGAGGTATCATTTTTATCGGGAGACGTGGGGGAACGCTGGGTGGAAGGAATTTTGTGGCTCCTCTCAGATTCCAGAACTTTCTGCCACAGAAATGTGAGGAACATGTGTTTTTTTAGCCAAATTTTGAGGTTTGCAAAGGATTCTGGGTAACAGAACCTGGTCCGAGCCACACAAGTCACCCCATCTTGGATTCCCCTAGGTCTCTAGTTTTCAGAAATGCACAGGTTTGGTCGGTTTCCCTAGGTGGTGGCTGAGCTACAGGCCAAAAATCTACTGGTAGGCACTTTGCAAAAAACACCTCTGTTTTCCTTCAAAAATTTGGCTGTGTCCACGTTGCGTTTTGGGGCGTTTCCTGTCGCGGGCGCTAGGCCTACCCACACAAGTGAGGTATCATTTTTATCGGGAGACGTGGGGGAACGCTGGGTGGAAGGAAATTTGTGGCTCCCCTCAGGTTCCAGAACTTTCTGCCACAGAAATGTGAGGAACATATGTTTTTTTAGCCAAATTTTGAGGTTTGCAAAGGATTTTGGGTAACAGAACCTGGTCCGAGCCACACAAGTCACCCCATCTTGGATTCCCCTAGGGCTCTAGTTTTTAGAAATGCACAGGTTTGATAGGTTTCCCTAGGTTGCGGCTGAGCTACAGGCCAAAATCTACAGGTAGGCACTTGGCAAAAAACACCTCTGTTTTCCTTCAAAAATTTGGCTGTGTCCACGTTGCGCTTTGGGGCTTTTCCTGTCGCGGGCGCTAGGCCTACCCACACAAGTGAGGTATCATTTTTATCGGGAGATGTGGGGGAACGCTGGGTGGAAGGAAATTTGTGGCTCCTCTCAGATTCCAGAACTTTCTGCCACAGAAATGTGAGGAACATGTGTTTTTTTATCTTTATTTTGAGGTTTGCAAAGGATTCTGGGTAACAGAACCTGGTCCGAGCCACACAAGTCACCCCATCTTGGGTTCCCCTAGGTCTCTAGTTTTCAGAAATGCACAGGTTTGGTATGTTTCCCTAGGTGGCGGCTGAGCTAGAGGCCAAAATCTACAGGTAGTCACTTTGCTAAAAACAGCTCTGTTTTCTGTGATGTGTCCACGTTGTGTTTTGGGGCATATGCTGTCGCGGGCGCTAGGCCTACCCACACAAGTGAGGTATCATTTTTTTCGGGAGACTTGGGGGAACATAGAATAGCAAAACAAGTGTTATTGCCCCTTGTCTTTCTCTACATTTTTGCCTTCCAAATGTAAGACAGTGTGTAAAAAAGACGTCTATTTGAGAAATGCCCTGTAATTCACATGCTAGTATGGGCACCCCGGAATTCAGAGATGTGCAAATAACCACTGCTTCTCAACTCCTTATCTTGTGCCCATTTTGGAAATACAAAGGTTTTCTTGATAGCTATTTTTTACTCTTTATATTTCAGCAAATGAATTGCTGTATACCCGGCATAGAATGAAAACCCACTGCAGGGTGCAGGTCATTTATTGGCTCTGGGTACCTAGAGTTCTTGATGAACCTACAAGCCCCACATATCCCCGCAACCAGAAGAGTCCAGCAGACGTAACGGTATATTGCTTTTGAAAATCTGACATTGCAGGAAAAAGTTACAGAGTAAAACTTAGAGAAAAATTGATGTTTTTTTCACCTCAATTTCAATATTTTTCTTTTTCAGTTGTTATTTTCTGTAGGAAACCCTTGTAGGATCTACACAAATTACCCCTTGCTGAATTCAGAATTTTGTCTACTTTTCAGAAATGTTGCGGTTTCCGGGATCCAGCATTGGTTTCATGCCCATTTCTGTCACTGACTGGAAGGAGGCTGAAAGCACAAAAAATCGTAAAAATGGGGTATGTCCCAGGAAAATGCCAAAATTGTGTTGAAAAATTGGGTTTTCTGATTCAAGTCTGCCTGTTCCATGAAAGCTGGGAAGCTGGTGATTTTATCACCGCAAACCCTTTTTTGATGCCCTTTTCAGGGAAAAAACCACAAGCCTTCTTCTGCAGCCCATTTTTCCCATTTTTTAAAAAAAAACGAAATTTTCACTGTTTTTTGGCTAATTTCTTGGCCTCCTTCTGGGGAACCCACAAAGTCTGGGTACCTCTAGAATCCCTAGGATGTTGGAAAAAAAAGGACACAAATTTGGCGTGGGTAGCTTATGTGAACAAAAAGTTATGAGGGCCTAAGCGCGAACTGCTCTAAATAGCCAAAAAAAGGCTCGGCACAGGAGGGGGAAAAGGCCTGGCAGCGAAGGGGTTAAAGGTTTGCAACTGCTGCTGCTGACGGGGGGCGACGATCAGTCTATCATCATGCCCATTGCAACTGGGTGTTCTCATGTTCTTCCTTCAGTACCTGGAACAACAAGGTACGCTTGGGAATGAACCAGTTTGGTCTGAATGCACCAAGGTATAGGCAGCAGGGGGTAAATTCACCTGGCCAGTATCTTACTAAGGATCTCGTAATTCGTATTCAACATGGACAAGGGACCTGGATGAAGCTTTAGCCACCGAGTCTCGTCGGGGTTTCAGTAGGATAATTTCTATCTGGCTTGACAAATCGGTATTTAGGAGTGTTGTCACTTCCGCCTTGCTTCCGTATCAGGAGCATTTAGGCTCTGACTCCATTTTCCGTTCACATAGGCGAATCAAGAGAGCTGCGTCAGAACCTGGAGAACGTACGGCCTCGTGTAAACCTGGATAGCTCCGTACTATACATTACTTCAGTCCCATTGAACAGACGCTTATTTTTCCTCCACGGAGTAGTGCTGTCTTATTTTTAAAAGAGGTCTGTTTAGTTATACACCGCTATCGATTTTACAGTTCGTTTCGTCTTGGCTTTATGCTGTTTGTGTCTCTGACTGTTTTCAGTATTGAATTCCGTCATCCCCTGAACAAGAGGTACATAGAAATAACCTGGCGAATGGTCGCGAACAGGTGGCGTGGGAGCTAATTAGTCTTCATTTTTCTCAACCTGCTACCTGGGCAATTCCTTCATCCTCTGTTCCCTGACATGTGTTGCCCTATGAACGCTATTTACTGACAGAGAAATGAAATTCGTTTTGAATGATGACATATTTTCAGATATGTTAATGTTTGCCCACATATGCCAAAATATTTTTCACGTCTGGTTGGTTAATCGATGAGATTTTAAGCGAATGTATAATAACAACAAGAACAGAGTTCTCTCCCCCCATTAATGAGAATTGCATTTCTCCTCTTCGACTGCTGGTTTTCAGCTATTGGAATAAATTCCTCTGGGTGTCACTGTTGCAGCAGAGTTTGCTGAGTTTGTTTCCATACGCACTTCAATAGGGATCTGAAAATGAGTTTCAATTAGCACAAGCCCAGGTATCTGAAAGATAAATCTCAGGCATGCTACATCACAGCCTTACCCTGAGCAAAAACAAATTCCAAAGAAAACATATTAGGCCTAAATTTTATAGATTAGCTTTAAATGTCATAATTATGCGGAGTTAAAATATATGTAGCAGTTGTGGTCAAAACTATGAAATAAAATTAAAATCTGTAAATATTCCGAACCAAATTAATTCCTGCACCTGAAGCATAATAAAAAAGTGCCTATATATTCCCAGCCATAATTCCAGAACTTTGGCAGCAGAAGAACCTCGTACGTGATTCAATATCTGTGTCATCTAAACATGGGAACTTGTCTCGGCTTCAGTTATTTTTACAAACTATAACATATACAAGGAAATAATCTTCTCCTTTGCCACATTGGACTGAGAGAGAGTTACAAGGTGAATTAGCCCCTATTCGGTGGCCTCTCGTCTCTCGAGGTCTGTGGAGGACCCCAGAAGATGAGGACCGCACTCCACAGGTAGAGATGGACTGACGGGGACCTTTCTGACCAAAGTACATCAACTGCACGGGTAGGTGTGCTTTCATCGCTATTTAATACAGAGACAAATCAACCAATGGGGAGAGTTGCCTCTGAAAAGGATAATAATCACCCTGACGCTCAGGGAGGTTTCTCCCTGCCTATTGGACAATTCAGTGGTGGGTCTGAGGTCAGTTGGTGTTGACTAAAGAGTTTCTGATGATAGACCCATGTGAAGCTCTGCCGTCAGAAACCCACTGTGTCCCCACCCTTGCATGGGGTGGAAAGACAGTGAATTCAGCGGGGAAGAATTTCCCACCAGTCTACCAACTCTAAAAGACCTCTTAGGGTTGTACAACCTTCTCTCAGCTCCAGAGAGCGCAATATCCAGATAGCGTATGTTTGGAGGAGGGCTCTTCTGCACTTTGTGATGAGTTTCCATGTCTGTTGGACAAATGTAGTACACATGAGGCCTCTGTTAAGAGTTAGAAACAAAACACAACACACAACCGTTGTGTTCCCAGCTACAAAATGCAGAAGTTGTTGACGCGTCCTGTTGTTATTAAGTCATTGCAGACATTTAAAATATACTATAGTGTATATGTGCTAATTTTTTTTATTTCCCTCTATTTAAAAATGGGGGAAATCTCTTTTTAAAAAAGCGTACTCTTCTCTTGTTTGTGAGGCTCTGATGTACGCATAGTTGTCAAGGAGCTCTGTGCCATGAGCAGGACTGGCCTGTGTGAGCTGAGGACACACCCAGGGTGTAGACCACTGGAGGAGCGCTAGAGTTTCCCACAGAAGTTTCCCTTTGATGACTTAGGTCCAAATAAAAGTGTGAAAGGGGTATCAAATTTGGTTTCGCCCAGGGCACTCTCAGAGGGAAGACAAGCTGGTCATGAGGGTGAGTCCTCCTGTTTTTTCCGTTAGGACTAGTGGTTGAAGTTGGTGGGATTGGAGTGCTATGGCGTGCCCCTGCTTTTCTTATTTACTAAAAACCGTTCCCCCACTTCTTGTAAAAAGACAACAGACCGTGGATGGTTAACTTAGATATTTTAAATGCTTCATCTGAAGCATCATGTAGCGAGTCCCCTGTGCTGTGAATCTGAAGCCGGGCAGACAGCTAAAGAAGCCTTACTGCCAGGACATCGTGCAAATGTGCGCTACGAGTTAATCTACAAATGTATAGGGTAATCGCCAAATGTAACGGTTGCTTGGGCGCCGGTACTGGCTTTAATTGATCATATCACTCAAGGCTTTGTAATGACAAAGATCTATTGCTTTTGAGTGGTAATGCAAAGAGTTAACAACTGGGATGTGAAGTTTGTGGTTTTAATCAAAACTGTGTTTATATAGCATTTACGACTCGTGGTGGTGTTGAACGAACAGTTATGCAAAAACAATTGTGTTACATACAGTCTGGGTATTATTAAAGTCTATATTTAGAAAGCACCATTTTATCTTAAACCTTTGTGTGAATTTTGTAGCAGTCTAAATTATACTGTGCGTGATGCAAGTCTAAAATAATGAATTAGAAATCCACAGGCTCTGACCTTGTATCACTATACACAAGTCACTATTCTCCACAGCACCAACCAAGATTTAATTCTGTGATTCTCCGGTTGCGGTCAGATTACTGCACTTCATTAACTAATAGAGGTTTCATATTATACTATAGTGCATGTCCCACTTAGAGCTTTAAAATATATTTGTCATTTAAGCAGCGTGTTATTTTATATGTAGCTGCCTGAAGGTGAAAGACCAAAAAACGTGGTGAATGTTTTTTTTTTTTAGCCACACCTTTGACCCCGCCCCCATGCTCACCGACCCCACCTCATTGCATGCAGCATCACAGTTCCCATACTTTTTTAATGCACTTCGATCGAGGATAGGACTAAGCTTGTTAGACGTGTATCTCCACAGTGTAAAGTGAGAGGGGAATCTTCTGTCCCCACCGTGCTTAGGGCTGTTAGCTGAAAAAACGAGTCTGTCTTTTATTCACCCTCATGACATGGGGCAAGTTGACAGCTACGTACACGTAATGTGCCCAACAGAGATGAATTTTATGTTACACGTAGCTCAGCCTTTATGGAAAACTTAACTTCTAGAGTTCACTATATTTAGCGTCTGAGACACCTTGAAACCATTTTACTTTCGAATTCTTGTATATAAAGAATAGATACAAAAACATTCCTAGGCTTTTTGGCTTCCTTAAAAGGTCCCGGCTGAGCATACCATCACAATGAACAGGCTTTAAGATGCTGTTTGGTACCAAACATTCGTAGGCGACACATGAGTTCTGGGTTTTCTATTCATAGGATCTGTATTAACTTATTCTGCCTGTCAATGCGACGTGGCACCATTTACGATATCATTCCTTTTAGCACGCACCTAGAAAGTTGAAGCCCCAACTTTGCTGACAAATCATTAATTATCTGTCAAGATAGGGAAATGCAGAGTATACCATTGATCCACATCCTGCCAGACTAGCTCCACATGGAGAATAACAGCATGTCCCCGAGGTAAAAAAGGCAAAATGTTATTTATTCCACCATAACAAAGTGCATGTGCCAAAATGCAAAAAGCAGCGGAGGACAGCCCACTCCGCCCAACGTTTCACTTACATCTTAAGGTTTATCTGTATTCAAATGGATGCAAATGAAAGGGAGTGGTTGCTAAGTGCCTGCAGAGGAAGAAACCACATTTATGCCTACGTCAGAACAACTTGTGTGAGGCACGGAAAATGCCATGTGCACTGGCATATGATCCTGTTCAGATACATGATACTTGCACATTCGTAAAACCACAAAAGAACATCCTCTCCCTGATTTACCAATTCTTCTAACACAAGCAGCAGGCCTCTGTACATTGGATAGAAACATAGCACCTCATGCAAAAACTATACAATTTGCTGTTAGTCTCTGGTAGACTGGTTAGCAGGAAAAGTTTTGCCGCTAGTCAGTCTAACGTCATTTACTTATGCACAAGCAGCCACAAAATGACTCCTGTCTAAGTTTAGAAAGGAGTCATGCCCACTGCCCCATTGCCCACCACAGGGGACCAAAATACCAGTGTAAGGGGCCCCTAATGGCATTAAAAAAATATATAAAATATACTCACTTAAACATACCTGGGATGGGGTTTCTCCTCCTGTAATGTCCCTGTGGTGTGGGTGGTGGTGTTGCTGGAGCTTGGGTTGGGCATCTTTGTGCCCATTCCAGGGTGTTTCACCATTGAAAGGGGCCGACCTGGACTCTAATGCCTGGTCTGACTCAAGCATTAGATAATGTGCCTTTATTTAGGCCCGCCTCCCACCCGCGCGTCGTTTCTGCGCCAGGAGGTAAATATGGTGCGGGGGTAGTGTCATATTTAGGACGGGAACGCCTACCTTGCATCTCATTGACATAAGGTTGGCTCGCTCATCCTACATGCGGCGCTAACTCCAATATTTTGACGCTAGATGTGCCTAATGTCAAAATATAAATATGAAGTTAGGTTAGTGGCGTTTTAGTGCCAAAATAAATGGCGCTAAGGCGACGCTAACCATCCATAAATATGGGCCAATATGTTTTCACAAATTCTGGATGACTAGTTGTAATCAGTGCTAAAATTCTTTTCTCATTGAAATATCCCTGTCAGTCAGCAGAGCACCAAAACTATGGATGAATGCAGTTCTTGGAATTTGCTTCTACAAATTTCATGCATATAATGAACAACGTTACACATCTTATAAATATAGCAACATTTATTGAAATTGTAGTGCCTAATGTCTGAAAATATAGTTTAAAGAGGAAAATATTTGATAATTTATAAATCCAACACTTTGCTACTTGCTTTTTCAGCTAAATGAGATATCTTTAGGAACTTGTATCACTTATTTTAAAGGACAACCCATGCAAATCGCCTTCTTGTGGGACACTTTTCCCACAAAATGGAAGATTTTCACCAGAGGTATAATAGTATAAATCAATTTTTTGTGGACGTGTGAAATTATGAATTTTGCTACTTTCACCAGCAGTACAATAATTTTAACAACCCTTACCCACTGCTATAAAAAAGTGGAGTATTTTAAACGATGGCTTGTCAACCATCAGTTAACTTTCATGCAACTACACCAGTTTTATATTTTTAATTACATTGGACAAGGACGCTCTTTGCCTTCACTTATCTTTTAATATAGCTAGTAAAGGATTGTCATAATCCTTTGGAGTTCAGAAAGGACAGAAAACTCAGGGCAAGCATGAAAAGTGACCTTGGAACTTGATGCCTTGGAACTGTCCTGTATAAATAGTCCAAAGCCAATGAAGAAGTCAGTGTAGCCTACGACGTTTCAGACCTCAGATTATCTACCTTCACACATGGCCTCAGTATGCCTATTGCCAAATGATGTGTGATGTTGAGAACTTTTGTTGTAAACTTAAGTGTAGAACTGTAAAACATATTTTCTTATAGGACATTTTACCAGGTGCATTTCATTTATGTTCCATAGATCTATTACCAAAGCCAAGGCACGACACATCACGATCCTGCAAAGAAATATTCGATATAATTTCAACAATGTATGTTCCTAATTTACAGATAGAGATGCACCTTAAAAGTACTGTAGTCTCTTGGAGACTTAGCAGACACCCTCATTTCTGTATTTTTAACATTTTCGCATCAAATGCCCCACGCTATTTATGTGTGTTCCAATAGTGTTGTGTTCTTTTCTAGTGGACAACCTATTCCTAGAGTTGAATACACACCTGAAGAAATCAAAACTTGGGGAACGATCTTCAAGGAACTCACAAAACTCTATCCGACTCATGCTTGTCGAGAGTATCTGAAAAACCTCCCATTATTGAGCAAGTACTGCGGATACAGAGAGGACAATGTACCCCAACTGGAAGATGTTTCCATGTTTCTTAAAGGTAAGATAAATATATTGCCTGCGGAATTTAAAGCCAAAAATGCAACTCGTGTACATCCTACATTACACAGTTATGGCTATATCAACTCTCCAATAGTGATAAATAAAATGCTATTCGACTTGGTGAGAGATTAGAGTGGTGGGACAAATGCTTGTGTTAATAGCTAATTTCGTTGTCTTGTTGCACATTAATAATAGTACATCATTAATGCCACTTGATATTGTCAACATTTAAATGAACAAAACATTGCTCCATGGCAAGGACTGATCCTTACACCAGATAAATCCGCAGATATGCTAACAGAACAGATCCTCCACTCTGAATCAGTTGCTTGGCTTCTTGTTCCTCCTTTGAAGAAGAAATGGATCGGGGAACCTCCCCTCCTAACCCAATTATGCTCAATGACAAAACACTATATAATCCCATGGAATTGCCATGATCTGTTAAGGCCTAATAAGCTTAGCTTTTTCTCAGTCATTTTTCACTTTACTACATGCAAACTCAGACGCACGTAAAACATCAAAGGAGAAAAAACATATTCATCAGGTACAAAGCCAAACAAAACAACTTCTTGAAAAGCCACTCTGTGAACACATTTGCAACCAAGCACACCCAAAGGAGTAGTGTTCTACCCAACCATAAAGAACGTCAGCACTTTGTTAGGAGTATCAAACACTATATAAATGCAGTGATTAGAATATAAACTGCAATGTTAAGATTGTTAGACTAAATATGTTGTAAAGTACTTGGTTCGCAGCAAATATAAGTTTAAATAGTCACGAGGGCTCGGTGGATAAAGAGAAAACTGGAGATATGTTTGAATTGAAAAATACACCATTTTCAGGTCGAGCCTAGGCAGCGCACATGCTCTGTCTGCAAGACCTGCTGTATGCAGTAAAAGGACTTTGATCCCGCCTGCTGCTTACCATAGGTTGACTGCAGTGTTGCTTTTCTTTGCTGCTTCCTAGCTGGTTCACACAGCTAATATGTCACTTCTATTCTTGGCTGAGGAGCACTGGCCAGAACTCTTTTTTTAACTGTTTCCTGCCTAAGCTCATGTTCAGATCTATGTGTTTCTGCCCCTGTTTTTGAAATGCCACTTTACTTCCTCTACACTTTCACCCAACGGGAGTTCGTTTGAAGGCATTCTGCATTTGTCATTTTGTTTCAGTTCCGTCATTGTTTGTTAACAATTTCAATGTATTTAAATTGTTTTTTTAGGCTCGGGGGAATCATTACTGAGACTTCAACCCAGCTTCCCAGTCCTAAAGTCGGCAGCTCTAGCCATTACACCATATCCTCTCTATATTTATGTCTTGAGTTTCGTGCTCCATGTTCGATTTGTAAGGGCTCTATGTTCATCGTATCTGTAGCCAAACCCGTTGTCTCCTTCTCGTCTGTCCAGAGATGTGGCAGGGCTGATGTAATTTGGGGTATGTTGGAAATGGTGGTGTTGCAGAAACAGACACATTTAACCCATTGCAATTTGTGAGTGGTGGCTTCTTGTTGAAGTTCGTGGTTGCCATGGAGTAAAGTGTTTAATTTGTGGTTGGTTATTTCCCTTTAGGATAAAAAAATGAGTGAAAACTCATAGATTGTCAAATATTTAAACCCACTACTGGGGCAGGGCAGGGAGGTGCAGGAGGGAAGGATTACCCACATGTCCAGTTAATGTAAGCTGTGTGTACATGCAGTAGACATCATGCATATTTACCAAGTCTTCTTCAAATTAACATCTAGAGCCTTTCAGGGAAAGATCAGCAAGGATGCAATCCTCTTTGGTAGTGCTTTATAGACTGCTGCAATACTTCTTGTGCACCTCCTTTTGGCTCTTGACCACTTCATCGCATTAGCTTTTTCCATCAGTTACGGAAAGCATTCAGAGACAAAAACCCTTGCAACTTGATGCCATACTTGCACCTTTTGTACTCAACAGATGTCCTTTTGGATTGCAATACAGCAAATACAGTAAATAGTTCTTATGACTGTTTTAAAAACAATCATGTCACATACCTCCATTGTAAGGTGAAAGAGCTACAGACTTGCAGGAATGTATTGTTTTTTTGTAAATAAGATGCTGGGTGTACCAAGTTTTAAGGAAGTATGTACCATGGTAGTGCAACATAGTGCACCCAGCGCTGTATATTCCTATCCGGGAACCTCTAGTGATGGCCTGTGGTAGTGAACCATAGTTTGCCCAGTGCTGTAGATTCCTGTGCGGAAACCTCTAGTGATGTCCTGTGGTACAGCATCATAGCTACCCCGCTTTGAAACTGGCTTTACAGAAACGTCTAATTATCCATGGTACAGTACCTTTAAACTTCCAGCGCTAGTGCCAGGACACAGGGCGCTCTAGTAACAAGCTCTGGTCCTGCAGCTTGTGCAAACAGCATAATGTACAGAAACGTACGCCCTGGTCTATTGTCTTTACTGGAAGGGAGCATTGCCATCTACCTTCTACTCTTCCAAAAATAACTTATATCTTCCTGTCTATGCATTCTCTGCAGCCCTCACCGCTATCCACCTTGCCACATAATTCAGCTACACAAATCCACTCCACACCACACAATTCCACCCCACACAATTTCACAACTAACAATTCCAATCCAACCCACATAATTCCACTCCACACCACATACACCCACTATACTCTAAACCAAAACACATGGTAAAATACATTATCATTTACAATGCAAATAGCTCTAACTCTTGCAAATGCAAGACCTAATACATTGGAAATGCTTGTTGATACTCATAATTCTTTAAAGAAAAATCTGCACATTAAATTAAAGCAAAACATTAAGGGGCATATTAATGAATGGCTTCAGCTGCTAGAGCAACACTTTTTTGATGCTCCGGTGGCGCAAGCCTCTCAACCATATCTATGAGGCCACGAAAAGCCACTTTGTGTGACTGTACAAGGCCTCATAGATATGAAGTTAGACCAGTCAGCGCAAGTCTCTGCGTTGCCTTACTCTGCACCAGGGAGGCATTCTATGGACGTTGTGGTGGGTTTCCCATTCAACACCCACGGATTTTGACGCAGCCCCAGATTTACTTAATCACATATTCCTGGGGCAATGCCAAAACCAACCTTACGTCTCCCCAGCGCAAGCATAACAAGGAGACAAAATGTAATTTCTCCTTGTTCTTTCCTCTTCCAAATCAGTTGCATGGGAGCACATAAGTACATTTTACTATCCAGAATACCTTGCCCACATTACTTCTGGGGTCCTGGGTATAGTTTCCTCAGAAGCAAGTCTTCACAGATGGGAAGATAAGCTGTCCCGAGGTTAGCACTTGAGTCTGTTTTAGGAATTGCACCATCAAATTGAATAATTTTCAAGAAATGTATAGAAATGTAGATGTTTACCAGTGAAATACTATGATGCTTTTCACTGAGGATTTCTAGGTTACATCACGTAGACAATGAGAGTGAAGCTTGAGTTATCTCTGATGTCATTCCAAGGTGAAAAACATCTATGTGATTCGCTGATGCTCATCTTTAATTTTATGTTATGTATTGCCCGCTCAAATCATCTGTTGTCTTAGCACTCGTATGGCTCTATGCCTACTGCATGCATTCACTCAGGACCTGCATAGCTGAGAATCAGGTGATTATATGGATCAAGAGCTTAGCTGCTTCTGTTAAGTGATTTTATCAGGAAGCATACATTCCTAAGAGGTGCTTTGGCGCATAGAGAATGTAAATTAAACTTGAGAACTTATATTTGTGTTGTTTTTTGTGTTTATTTATGTGGTTCCATAGTATAGTGGCTAACACCTGCGATCAACCAGTTTGTAAACACAGAGTGGGCTTATTCACGACTCCTGTTCACACCACGGATGTGTAGGCACCAGCTGGTGGGTAGTGTGTGAAGAAAGTGCTGTAATAGGGAAGACATTGTTATATGAGTGATAGGCAGCAATAACAGTAGCACATTGGCAGGTGAGAGGGTCAGAGATAGGGATTTGGAAAGTGACAAGAAGCAGTGAAGATATAAGGGTGATGTACGGTGCATGACAGGAGAGGGAAAGTGAAATGACGGGAATGGACTGTAAATATGAAGAGCGAGAGAGAGGAGATGACTTTTGACAGGAGAAATTACTTTGACAGGTGGACACTTACAGAAGAGGTGGATTGTTATGGGCGAAGTGGACACTGTTCAGATGGGGGGAAGTGACAGCTGAGAAAGGCATTAACAGTGAGCTCTGAGATCAGCGGCAGAAAAAGTGCCACACTTGACCTCAAGTTATTCTGCAAGGAGTTGAAAAAAAACATGTGAATAAGCTAACTTGAAAAGCAACAAAATGAGAAATGAGTAATCATTATAATATTAATACTACTACTACTACTACTACTACTACTAATAATAATAATAATAAGATTTGTTGAGCACATGGCTACTTTTAACGAAGTGTAATAGTGCTAGGATACTGATTTTTGGAAAAAAGTGTTACCCAAACAACTGAGTAGGTCTTTAGCCACATTTAAAGAGCAACATTTTCAGTTTCTTCCTCAAAACAGTTTTAGAGGGGCTAGCTGGAGTTCAGAGAGTAAAAAATGCAAAATGTTTGGTGCAAGCTCGCTAAATGTGCTACCACAAATTCTGCCTTTTTAAAATGTTGGGGCAGAGGCCTGTTTTGTTACGGACGATCTAATGTTTCTGATTGAGATATGAGGAGTGATTTTGGACTATAGGTAGGCAGGGCCTTGAGAGGAGAGAGCCTTATAACAATAACAGAGACCCTTTAAAGCAATCCATTGCTTCACCAGCAACCACTGTAGTTTCCTCAATGAGGTACTAATAGATGCATGCCTAGGAAGTCTGAGCAGTGCCTGGGCTGCCATTTTGTGGACCCGTTGAAGCCTGTTCAACCGAGATACACCCTGGTAAAGGACATTGCAGTAGTCTAATCTGGATATAAGCAGAGCTTGGACTACAATTGTTTGGGCAAAAATAAGGAGGAGATGGAGGAGTTTCTTCAAGGATATCAAAATCCGGAAACACTTTTTTGCAAGGGCACTACTTTGGGCACCAAAAGACAGTTCCTCGTTAAACCAGATGCCCAGGTTCCTGACCATCGGCTTGAGAGATGGTAGATGTCTGATACTGTTGGGCCACCAAGCGTTGGACAAGATATTGAGGTGTTTGTCCAGAACCAAGACCTCCGTCTTCCCAGAATTCAGCTTCAAATAGTTATGGTCCATCCAAGCAGCAACCTCAGATGGACAAGCGCGAAGGGAAGAGGCTATGAGCTTTCTGTTTTGAGGTATGGTGATGACGAGTTCTGTGTCATCAGCATATAAAATAATGATGATACCATACCCCTCAATGACCTCCACCAGAGGGCTGACACAGACATTATTAGGGGTTGGACTCAATGAAGATCCCTGTGGCACTCCTTGCGGCAAAGAGTGAACCATTGAGTAAAATGGCTTTTGTGCGACCTGAAAGGTGCATCCCTTCCAAAATGAGGCCAGCTAACGCAGTACTTTGCCACCAATGGCACTGTCCCTGAGCCACCTGACCAAAATTGTATGGGATATGGTATCAAACGCAGCACTGAGGTGCATAGGAATAGCTCCAGTATTGTCCTCATCATCCGTCTCGTGGACTTGAAACGTGATATACACAAGAGTCTTCCTTTGCAGGTCTATGAAACAGATGATAAGCATACTTTCAAAAGGGCTGTCAGAGAAATAGTCAAACTGGCTGTCAGAGAAATAGTCAAACAGGAATTTATGGGATTTTAATCCAAACAAGAAACACAGTTATTTACTGGTCTCATAAATCTTTCTATGATTACCTTTATGAGAAGAGAATGTAGTTTTGTGAATTTTAAAAACACACTCAACCATGCTTGCTAACATCATTGAAAAGAACCTTACATATTTACATATATGAACTTTAAAATTATCATCACTCTGGGCCTGATTACCAGTTTGGCGGTTGAATGAGCTGCCCGCCAAATTTGCGGACATGAGACCACCATCAACTCGGCGGCCTCACCCCAGTCACATTACAATGTTCCCACTGGGCTGACCGACTGCAACATCATATTTCAACATTCCACCGGTCAGCCTGGAGGGAACAGTGGTGCAGTATTTATCTTGGCTTCCTTAACGGAGTCAAGGCCAATACCGTAGAACAACAGCACCATGGAAAGCGCAATCTGAGGGTGCTGGGCAGGGGTGCCCCTGCAATGCCCTCAACACGGTAGTGGGCAGTGCAAGGGCCCCTCTTTTTGGGTGGTTAAACCACCGTGAAAAGGCTGGCTGAAAGGGGACTTATGATCAGCATGGCAGCGCTGAACTCAGCACCGCTGTGGCTGACCACGAGCCCGACTGCGGTCAGCCCATCAGGAACCATGTTCCTAGTGGGAACAGTGGTCCAACCTCCAGGGTCGTATTGTGGCGGTCGAACCTCCAAGAGTGTGGCAGTCTGACTGTCACTGGGAGGCTTGGTCTCAAGACTGCCAGCCTCATAATGAGGCCCTCTGAGTTCATTTTGTTTTTGCGTTTTCTATGATTAATGTCACATGTCCTCACTGCTCATGTCAATAATTTTTGAAGACTCTGCAGCTCATCTAATTTGTTTTTTCAGTTGCATTTCTTACCCTTCAGTGAGTTGATTGCACAGATTCATACTTCACTTCTTCTCACCGACACCCCATGTTGTGGCATCCATACCATGATGGCACGTATAAGGAGGGTGTACGAAGTGGAACTGTCAAATTTGTTGTCAGGGGTTGACAGTAGTGTAGCCAGTGTGTTGTGGGTGTTAGTGCACAGAAGGCATACTGTTTGAATGATAAAATACAGCAATAATCACAGTTCAGTTGGTCACTCAAGCCTCTTGGCCCTCGAGCCATTTCACCTGCTGCACTTCACCGCTAGGCCTGTCAGCGGAAACTCTGGTTTCTGCCCGCCAACCTAGCGGGAAACTCATAATGGCCCCGGTGGGGAGGCAGCCACTGTGGCGGCAACCTCCCCCTCAGAAGTTTCCACTGATGGCAAAGAACTCATAATAAGGCCCATAATCATTGCTTGTTCACATTTCAATATGCTTTTATATTTAGGTTGACATTATTAGTGATTTTCACATTAACAATTAACTAAATAGTTTGTTCACTGTAGGTTAGCCATAATTATCGTAGACCTCGATTTGAAAGGCCCATGTTGAATGAAATGTTTTGTTTCTGTTTGCTATGCATACTATTTTCTCTCTTTTCAGAAGCCAAATTTCAACAGTATTCTCATTAAAACTATACTATTATGTTCAAATTCAGTGTGAAGGTTACTGAATGTATCTCCCAACAAGCTGCACAATAAATCTTAGCACCTGCACTTGATGCATGATATCTATGAAGGCCACAAAGCTGAAATCTTCCACTATATGAGTCATGAGAAGAGGGTCGACACTGGGAGTTTGGTAACTACTTAGCTCTGATTGGTTCCTTCTGTGTGAGAACTGTAGGAATGGCTTTCTTAAAAATATTGTTACTACTTAAATATTGTGATGCAGAATATCTTTGTCAAGAATATTGTTATTTGTTTTTTTGCTCAGAAATATTGTTTTCAAAAATATTATTTTTAATATTGTTTTATAATATACTTGTAAATGATATTGTTTTATCAATTAAATTAATGTCTTTTAGTTGCTACATTAGCTTTAGGTGTTAATAGTGTTATTATAAATGTTTTTCAATTTTAAAAATAAAGCGTGTAATATTAAGTGCTTTAATAATTTATGTTTAGATTTAATTAATAATTTTAGGCGTATTACTGGGTTGTTGGGTTTGTTGGGGATTAGTGTGGGAAGAAAATCAATTAAAATTTCATGATAGATATTTTTTCATTGTAAATGTTTGATTTAATTGATCATTAATGAAGTGAATTGTTCAACTGATGGTTTACATTTTTTATTTGATTATGTTAATGTATATTTTATACTTATTATTAATAACATTATGTTATATGCTAGTACCAGGTTGTTGGGTTTGTTAATTTTTAGTTATATTTTTATTTTATTATGCTAATGTTAATATATGTTTTATATTTATTGTTAACAATAATATGTTACATTTTAGTTGTGAGTTGTTGCGTTTGAAGGGAAACAGGGTGGGATGATAATTTAGAATTAATTTAAATTTATCGGTAAGTATCTTTTTACTGTAAATTAATTATTTGATTTATTATGATGTTAATTGGTTTAATTCTTAGTTTATTTTTTTATTTTATTATGTTAATTTTAAAAATAGATTTTAATTTTATCATCAATAATAGTAAGTTATATTCTAGCAGTGGGTGGTTGGGTTCGTACAAATTTTTTATATTAATATAAATAAATTATAATACATTTAATTGTATGCATTTATAATTGTAAATATTTAATAGATTAATACTTCTTGTTAATCCTTCTTGTTTGCAACTTTAAGTTATATTTTAATTTTGCTAAATAAAATAGTAATATTTTCATTGTACTCTAATTGCTATGCTTTATTATGTAATAAAATATTGTTAACTAAAGATCTGAAGTCCAAAGCTTCATCTAGTGCTGCTTTAACTGGAGTTTGAATAGTAAATCTAAACCCTAGGAAGGCCAACGCTTTCCCTGCTATTGCTTAGACTGGAGTGTGAATAGTAAATCTAACCCTCCAAAGTCCAAAACTTTCCCTACTGTTGCTTAGACTAGAATGGGAATAGTAAATGTAACCCCCCTGCTGTCCAAAACCTTCCCTACTGTTGCTTAGACTGCAGGGAGAATAGCAACTCTAACCCCTCCAAAATCCAATGCTTTTCTTACATTTCATTAGACTGGAATGCAAAGACTAAGGACCTCATTATGAGTTTAGCGGACCAACTGTCGGCCCGCCAGACCCGTGGAGAGGAGACCACTGCGAAGCTGGAGATCTCCCCACCCGGCCCAATTACAATGTTTCCACCGGGCTGACTGGTGGAAACCCTCATATTACGAGGTTTCCGCCGGTCAGCCTGGTGGAAACAGTGGCAAGTTTTTGGCCTCAGCTCCTCAGGGAGCTGAGGCCAATGCCATCGGACAGAGGGTGCCCCAGCACCCCGGAATGTGCACTGTCTGCCGTAGCCAGAAATTCTCATTGGCAGAAAGCAGACTTTGGGCCTCATTTTGAGTTTGGTGGACAGGAAAGCCCGACCGACAAACTCCAGACAGGGTGGCCCCTGCCTACGTGGCGACCTCCCTGCCGGAGTCATTACGAGTTTCCCGCTAAGTCAGCAATTGGAAACTGCAGTTTCCCCCCGCCGGCCTAACGGGAAACAGGCTACAGCATTGTCTCTGGCTTGTCATCGAGCCAGCGGTAATGCTGTAGCGAGCAGAGTGTACCATCACCCTTGCAAAAGCAGACAGTGAACATTGCAATGATGCTGGGCAGGGGGGTTGCACTGCCCATTCCAAGTGCACGGGCTGTGCAGGGCCCCCCCTGTTGCCCCCTGCACCTGTTCTCCACCACTCCTTTTATGGCAGTGTAACTGACATGAAAAGAAAGGCTGGTGGAAAACAAGGTCGTAATCTGCAGGGCATGCACTGCCCTGGCGGATTATGATCTCTGCCACTGCCACGCCAGTGGGATCATGGATCCTGGCAGAGCTGGTGGTGCCAGGGTTGTAATGTGGCAGTCCTGACCGCCACCACGAGTGTGGCGGTCTGTAGACCACAACACTTGTTATGAGGCCCTTGATTGATTTTGCTTGGGAGGAGCTGTCAAACCAAAAGCAAACAACTCTGTCCTGGGGTTGGGCACCCCAGGACATAGCAGGAGCCGGCGCTGGGGGGTAGCGGTTCCCAGGGGCATCAATGGCTCCTGAAGGGGAGCTGCGCAGCCTACCCACATTACATTACATTAAGGCCCTGGGGAGGTGACGTTCACCAGAGCTGTGGGGGGGGCGTGGAAACCACCCCGTGCTACATTACATTAAGCCCTGGGGAGGTGGCAGTCCCCAGAGGTTTGGGGGTGGGAGGCACGTAGACCTCCTCATTACATTTCATTAAGGCCCCGGGGAGGTGGTGGTCTTGGGGGCTGCAGGGGGCCCCACAGCCCACCCGCATTACATTACTTTAAGGCTCTGGGGAGGTATCATTTGCCAGAGCTGTGGAGAGGACCATGCAACCACCCTCCCACGTTACATTACATAAAGTCCTCAAGGCTGCGAGGGGGTCCTCCACATCACATTACATTAAGGCCCCGGGAAGGTGGTGGTCCTTGGGGCTGTAGGGGGGCCACACAACACCCCACACAGTATTACAATGAAGCCTTGTGTTGGCAGGGCTGCAGGAGGGCCACATGCCCCCCCACACTGAATTAAAATCAAGCCCCAGGGAGGTGGCAGTTCCCAGGGCTCCAGGGGGGCTGTGCAGCCCCCACATATTCTTAAAACAGCTCTAGAAGTCCCTGGTGCCCTGGGGGGTCGACAGGACCTCCCCTATATTACTTAAGGTGTTTTTCTCCAGGGAGGTGGTGGTCCTCGGAGCACGAGAGGGTGAGCGCCCTGCATGCAATATGAACAGAGTCCTGGGGAGGTGGCGGTCCCCATGGGAATTATAAGCCCGGGAGGGGGGCACCATGCACCCCTTCCTTATATTTTACATGCCCGGGACATGGCCCACCCGGGGGGTTAGTAGAAAACAAGTGCTGAACAGTGCTTTTAAAAAAAATTATTACCACGAATTCACAATGTCATCACAAATTCCCAGTAAAAAAATGTAAAAGGTGTTTTTTGCTTTTTTTCCTGGTTGAAGTGTTGGCAACCAACCAGAGCTCTGCATTTCCCTGAATGATCTCGTCATTATTCGTGAAGTTATCATGACCAGAGATATCCAAATGTATTTTTCCTTTCATTTCTCAAAAACTACCGAATGGATTTACACTAAATAAGTGAAAGCACAATCTGCTTACTGAAAGCTAGCTTCTTGCCAAATTTGATGTAAATCTGTCCAGTGGTTCGGGGTGTAGTCTTGTTTAAAGGTCCTACGGGAATTAGCATGGGAAACACAACTTTTTTAACCCCCTCTTTTTCTCTGCCTCCACTTGCCGGATTACCCTGAGGGTGGGCCAGGTCCCTGGGGCATTTATTTTGTAATGCAAGCAGGCCGTTCGTCCACCACAGAACCCTGGGGACCACCGCCTCCCTGGGGCTTATATGAAATGGACGTGGGGGGCTGGCTGGCCCCCCAGAGCCCCATGGACCGCCATCTTCCTGGGACACAGACATTATAACTGATGCACGGGGGCCACCCGGCCCCCCTGCAGCCCTGGGGACCACCACCTTTTTGGGGTTAAACACTAAAACCATGACCCCCTGCAGTCCCGGGGACCACCACCTCCCTGGGGCCACAATAACAAAAGTGGATGGGGGTCTGTTGTGGACCCCCGAAACCCGGGAACCCCCACCTCCCCAGGGCTGTTGATTGTTTGTCTCCCTCCTGGAGCCAGTGATGGCTCTGGGGGCTGCCACCCCCCAGGGTTGGCTCCTGCTATGTCCCCGGGGAAACATTGCTCTCCTCTCGGTGGAAGCAATGCTGGCTCCCACAGGAAGTGGGGAGCTTGCTGGGACTATGGGGGCCTTCAGACTTCCTCCACGGACCACAAAATTGTGACTGGGTGCCCGGAGGGGCTCCCAAATCACATGGCCAGGCCCGGGGGATGGTCCCCAGGGCCAAGATCAGCCCTGGGGAGGGGGGGTCATGCAGCCCTTCTACCCACAAAAAAAGAATAATTAGGCCAGGCCCTGGGGGATGGGGTACCCGGGGCCGAGATCAACCCTGGGAAGGAGGGCTATGCAGCCCCCTCCCCAAAAATGCAATGATTAGGCTGGGCTCCGGGGGAAGGGGTCCCCGGGACTGAACTCACCCTGAGGAGGGGGGCCACATGACTCCTCTCCTCCCCCAAAAATCTATATGTACCTATATATATTTAGTAAATAAATATGTTTTACATTTATTAAATAAACATTCTATTATATTTAGAGTTAAATGTTTCGAATACACTACTTTAAAGTCAATATTTATTTAAAAAAAAATGTTTTGTCTGTTTATGATCAATATTCATAAAAACAATTTTTTGGGCACAGTATTTTTGTATCTTGCATAGTAAATATTGGACTACGATAATTTTGCCTTCCGATATTTTTGCACTCAATAATCTGTCAATGATCCTCTTTTAAATCTGCATTTTTCTGCTAGACAGTCAGACTTGCACCTGTATATCTTTGAAGGTGGTTTCCCCTCTGTCACTCTTAAGACTGAATTATTGTTTTTTTCCTGCTCATAAAGTTAATCTCTTGAGCAAACACATTTCTCCCTCCTCTGATTGGAACCTTCATCGGGGTCTGCCTTAGAAACTTTATTTTGCTGACATCTTCTTCCCAAATTTCCTCCACTTCACTTCTGAAACCTGAGCTCAGTGTTAGAGATTTTCCCATCAGGGGAACTGAATATTTTATGATTTGCCTATATAGATCCTTAAATAACTTGACTTTATGTTTGCTCCTTTCATTTGCTTGGATAATGTTGCGTTATGATGTAAGCAGATGATTATTGATTTATTACGAATTCAACTTCTTTGAATTTGTAATTTGCTAATCTGCTAATAAACCTTCATGGTTTGCAATTTACCACTCTCTGTCATACTTGTGAGAGCAAAATGTACTTCATTGGTATTGAGTTGTTGTTGAACTGTTGATGTAGACAAAGTTCCACCCACCAGAGTAAAGTCAGATTAGGAATTTATAGCAAGCCTTTGCACTGTTCCAACAGTTTCCTTATCTGCTCTATCAAGATTCAGGTGGCATCTAGCAAGCAGTATGTGGCATGGGCATATCTCCATCATACCAATTATCCTCCTTTCAGGCAACGATAGCCATTGGTTATGCCCACCAGGTTGCTACTAAATCATTCTCACCTCATATTGTGTAGGTGTGGAATGTGTTAAATGAGTGTCCTTGTCAACATCCATCATACCCAGATGGGCTTCCACACAAATTCTCCCATGCATTTTCTCATGCAATGTGCATGCTCCTAGCACTTCTACAATCATACCTTCTCCAAGTACATAAGTAGTGCAAGGGTATAGTGGTGTCTTAACTCGATTTCGTGAGGTGGTGCCATTCGACATGGAATAATTTTTCACCTGTGATGTAAAATAAAATAAAAATGTTTAATTACATTTTGTCTCTAACGTGACAACTCTCTACTCCTAAGGCAGCGCTTGGACAGAACCTCAGCCAAAATAAATGTTGTCAAAAATATTGAGGACAAAAATATTGTAAAGGTAAGTTTTTATGTGTAAGCAAAGTTTTACTATACTCAACTCCACATATATGTACCTTGAAAATATATAAATCTTCAAAGTACATAAATTTGGAATTCAAATAAGTAAATCTATAATTACCTATTTACACTTACCTCCTTGATATTTTGGCCCTTAATATTTTTGACACAATATTCTGCACACACAATATTTGTTTCATCGATATTCTTTCAGACAACTCTTTAGACAATTTCAAGTCATATATCCACATTTATATGTCTATATTTACTGAGAAATGAAAAGAGGGATATATTAGGCAAATTACATAGTTGCACTCTCCCCAGTGTGAACTTACTCATGTATGTTAATCAGTCCCTTTTATAATTTCAGTAGCTTTTTTTAATGCAGTCCATAAGCTATACTTAACTAGTGAAGCAGAGTAGAAACAACTGTTACTCTTCACCAGTTCAAAAGCTGCATATTAGCAACCTCAGAATGTGAACAACTGTGTGCGCTAGCCTACATTTGTCTTTGACGTACCTATTCCTGTAATTGACCCATGATCTAACTGAAGTAAAGTGAAAATATGTTTCCCAGATTTCTGCAGTAGGCATTCTCATCATCTCTACATCACCACTTCATAGCTGTGGAAACTCTCAGGCTGTTTGTTTTTGTTGTGAGTGCCATCAGAAGCCCACCCTCTTCCACAGACACAGCTACCAGAAGCACCTGTCAGATGTTTCGCTGTCTGTTGCACTAGCTTTACAGCAGGGATGACCAAACCCATTTCGAATTTTAAGAGCTAAACACTGACCATGAACATTATGTCCATGCAATTTACAACAAAATCATTATTGTTACTCATCTATCTCAAACAGCTGTTAACCACTGACAATGCCAATAGTCCTGGCTGGCTTTAGGTGTATGTCAGTTGTAGTGTTATATATATAGATACAATAACAGAAAGCTCAGAGAAGAACCAAAATACCTGTTGGGCCCCGCACTTTTGGAATCCCTGAAATCTAGTTTACATGATTAGGCTATGCCCTTTATTACATAGGCTTCATCCCTGTTAGAGACCACCACTTTTTTGTCATCCCACTTAAAGCCCTGCTTATAGATTAATTGAATGCACATTTATTCCACGTGAATCTCCTGAATCCGGTATCCATTTTTTAGGAGCTATTTTGGTCATGCCACATGCATTATAGAAACTCAAGTTTCTCAACAGTTCTCTAACCTATCTAGATGACATCAAATTTTTTGATAATGCAGAAAGCAAAAACCAAAGATCCACCAACTCTTTAGTTAATGCAGTTGACATACTTGTATTTGTCACACATTTACAGCAAGAGGGTGTGTTTGATCATATCTTATTCTCTCAAGAGCTGTTTCAGAACGACGAGCATTCTCCCATCAATACCTACTGCAATATGTTACCTATGAAAAGGGATAGGAATCTCAGAGAGTAGGATCCAGTAGCATATATAATTGGCATTGGTTAATTAGCTATCTCTCTTGAAGCACCACCACCTAACCTATTTTTCTGTTTATTTATTCCAATTTAGAGAGATCTGGGTTTGTGTTGAGACCAGTCGCAGGATACCTGTCTCCAAGAGATTTTTTAGCAGGATTAGCTTATCGAGTGTTCCACTGTACTCAGTATATACGGCACAGCTCTGATCCTTTCTATACTCCAGAACCGTAAGTACTCACTGATAGAAATCAACATCACTTTGTTAAATATTTCCATACGTCTTTAATCTACTCTATTGGGAGGTGGATGTTGAATGTTGTTGCCTCTTTAGCCCCTAGATTTCTGTGGTTGAACATTTCCAGCATGACGATGCAACATGTAATATTTTTCACACGTACACAACACTATGGCGCACACACAGAGGTTAACTAATGAAAACACTTGTAGATGAGGATGTATATTGTAATCCCTGTGCATGCTTGACTTACAAGTGTTTGGGTGTTCACAAATATATCACTCCTATGCGTGGTACGCCACAGTTTAAGTGTGCAAATGGTTGGTAGTTATGCCCATTGGAAGTTTACGCCCATATACGGCCCTCTACATGTGTGTACTCTATTCATAAGGTTAGCGTACTTGGTGAACATTGCTATAATTTCAAGGTACACTATTTTAATGAGTTTTACAGCTAATATCAACTATTCCCACAGCCATTTTATGACGTTTGCACACTTTGAAACACTTGCTCACTCTTTCTGCAGTTCATATGTGTAGGCCAGCCAGTTAAAAGTTAGATTTGCTGTTAAGTGTAGAAAACAGATTGCAAAATATTTGTGAATAACTACAAAGTTATGACTGAGTGGATGTTCACTTCACTTGAATGGGATTCCCGAGAACACTCCCCTGAAGATGCCCATTACATATAGTTCAAAGATTAGTGTAAACATTGTCTGGGTACACTAAACACGCAGTCACACACACAGACATGCACAATGTTTGCATGTGTAAAATATATTTGTGAACCAGAAGTATTTTTGTATGTATCAATTCCACTTTCCCTGTCATGCGTACATTTGTGAATGCAGATTAGTGTCTAAAATGCATTGCAAAATGTTTGTGTATACCCAAAATCTTATGACTATGTGAGATGCTTGGGTGTTCGCTACTCTGAAGAGGTCCACTAAATGTAGTTTAAGGATTTGTATGTACTGTGTAAATATTATTTGGGGACCCTATCTCCCACACACAGGACCGATTCGTTCCTCACAGCTTGGGTTATTCATGGCCACATACATTTTTTTTAAAACATATTTTTATGAGTTTTCTTTATACAACACAGAGCCTTATCTCCAGTGAGTTCTCCACCCCATCCAACTCCACTGTTATTACAAACATCAGTTCCCTACATTCATCGACCATTACCCCTGCCTATGGTAAGGCTAAACAGGGTACACATGCAGCGATTCAACAGTTTCTAGGATAAGCTTGTCAGATCCGCCTCAGGGAGCTCTTGCTAATTTATAACTTGCTGTGGTAGAGAGTAGTTGTAGTTTGTGGGTGGAGTCCTATCTGGGTGGCTAACTGATTTCCCCTTACCATCCCCTCCCGTGTGTGCCTAGCCTCCTGAAGGTGTCATCATATTCTTAACTTGTGTTGCTACGGTATGTGACCTCCAATGGTTCTGTGTCCTCTCCCCCCTCATCGGTCGAGACAATGTGCCCTTGGAGTAAGGAAGGGTTGGAGGTATAATCTCCATTAGTTGGTTCGATTCTTTTACGTTATGATGATGTTGGATTATCTGAGGGTGCTTCTCCCAACTGGTCCCATTCAGAGATCAAGGTTTCCCATGCTCTCGCCCTTTCCAGTGATCCGTTTCTCCTCCTGGCTTCTTGATGTCCCACTGTTTCCTCAGCTCTCGCCCATTTTTAGACTTCCCGTCTCCAAGTGTGTGCCTGCGGACCCCGTGCTGCTTTCCAGGTCATTGCTATTTCTCTTTTAACTAGTACAAGGGCCAGATCTTTAAACTGATCCGATACCCTATACCGGGGTCTATGGTGGTATCTCCCCAATAGGAAGTGTTTAGGGTTAACAGGAACTTCCCTGTCTATCACCTCAGTTAGTGAGTCAGTTCATGCCCACATACATATACACAAAAATATATTTGTGACATAGGAACATTTTATGTGTTTGTAAATTGCATTTTACAAACTGTACACTACATCTTAAAAAGTTGTGTGATTTGTCCGATTGGTATTTGTTTCCTGTATGGACAGCTTGTAAAGATTTGTCACAGACTGAACGCTGAGGACATCTGTTAACTTTTGTTCAGCATTGCCCAATGAAGGGGCGAGTAATCCCACTCGTCATAAGTGCCACGCTGCACCCATAGTTGACGTGAAAGTTGTTACATGTCTTCTTTGGAGGAAAAGGTCACAGAGAGCAAAAAAGTCTCCTTGTCAATCTTGAGTTTCTTGATTGAAGATGAAGACTAATACAGAAGTAAATATCACAGCACTAATGTGTTTCTGATATCAGGGAAGAAGAAAGAGCTAGGCAAAGATATCCGGAAGGTCAGCTGAAGAAAATTCCAACGGCAAGCAGCAAAAGTCAAGGACAACATTAATAGCAAGTGGGCAGTAAATGTGATGGTAAATTAGGGAACACATGCTTTGTGTTGCATCCATCACTAGTATCTGCCTCATTATAAATAATTTGAACAGGAACTGACAACAAAGGAAAAGACTCAAGATCATCGTAGATTGGGACCCTAAGGCAGAGTTCCCTAAACAGACCACCATCTTGAAATGGGGAAGTGCTTAAGCCTTGTCCATGCTCTTTTCCTGTAGCTAATGATGCTGGTCTAACACGTAAAGAAGCAGCCCAATTTTGACATCCTTCACAAAGTGCAGAGATCTGCAGTCAAATTGTTGCCCATCCTATCTGATTCTACACATTGATCATCGAACAGCTCTCCGGGTGGCTGAGTCCGCAGAAATGCCAGCACGGTCCTGGCCATGAGGACGCTGAGCCATGTGCTCAGTAAGGCATCTTACAATATGCTACCTAACTGCATGGTGCACATTGTCTGTCTCTTGATAATGTAGATACAAGTTCCGGTACCCTCTTCAAATAGATGTAACAAAGCTCAAATTCTTTGAGGAATTACAGAGTACAAAAAGTTGTCGTTACCATTCAGTGTAATATAAGTACCGTTTTAGAAACAAAAAATTCAATACTAAAGAACAAAATACCACCACACAGTTGATCTCATAGTGGTGTAAAAAGCGACCATGATCCAGTGGTTAGCATTATTACAGCACTAGTAAGAAAATCACAATAGCATTGCTACATGCTATCAGGTTAGGGTGTTCAGAAGAAAAGTGCAAAAAGAATCAAAACTATGAGACTTATAGAACTTTAGATATAGAAATGGTCCTATTGAAGGAAGAACTGGTAACCCGAAAGACGTACTGACCAACCGATGATCCAATGTTCAGCCAGATAGCCTCCATGCTGTCTTGGAGAGAGGCAGATCGGAGTCTGAGGATCACATGAAGGGCCCCAGTACTGCTATGTATAACAAGGGGGCTAAACAGTAGAAACTGTACTGCAGTTATGAAATGACAATGGGGGCTTGGACATGATGCAACAGAACATATTGGTGTTACTGGTATATGTTTCCGTGCTGTACCTGAATTGAACAGAGTAGCTGGGATGGTAAAACATGTCCTGTTGTCTTGCCATTAAATGGAACTTCAAAATAGCGAGAAACAGATTGCAAACATGAGGACCTTTATCACAAGGAATAAAAAGGGTTATAGTAACCTTAAATCATGGAAAACACTGGCCTTCGTGTAAACAGAACCTTAGTACCGCAACTCACGTCATTTTGCCATGGGAGGAGAGATGCATCTTATATGATTGCACATAATGAGACACCACCGCCCGGAAGGCACAGCTATTACTGAATGTGTTACTATGACACCCGCATCTCTCCTGAACATAGATACCAAGAAACAAGCCTTCTTCATCGCCCACCACATACAGGTCTGGCCATGTCACCCCTCCTACAGGTAAGAGCAATCCGGAACTCACAGGGATCTCCCAACCATATGCAGGGAACCGCTCATCATGCTACACTGAAAAGAACAGAACTTGGTGTGCTTTCTGGGACAAACATCCCCGGTGCTGCAGAAAACAACCAAGAGCTCCAGGCTGTTGGTAGAACAAACAATGTGATTGTGACGTGTCTATGCTGACAGACATCAATAAGTGCCAGAGTACACCCTCCATGTTCAAGCAGTTCAACCAGATTGAAGCAGTGACCATGTTCAAATTCTCCCAAATTTGATTGCCACTGTGTTTAGCACCGCACGTATGAGCAATAAATTGTAATCAAGGGATCAGTGGTGAGGATGTAAGCAGCCCGTTGACTGAAGAGTAAGCAGTGTGAAACGATATAGGCAGCAGAGAACATCAGCACCTAACAGGAGGGAGAACAAAAACAGCATGGTAATAATAAAAGGAACACATCCTCAAAGCAAACTGTTATGGTACGGGGCACTGTGTTGTGTGTGGTCGTGCAGTTATCGGAGTGTTCACAAGGCATCCATGCTCAATGGTGTCAAGTTGTCCGAATTATTACTGGTACAGGGCCTAGTGAAATGCAGTTTATGCTCTACTTTTCCATTGGAGTCTGTGATTTACAGATCAGTGATGCTTCATGCAACTTTTTTTGGGAAGAATGTTGATCAATGCCGTCATGGATGCATCATTTGTCATGTTACACCTTGGCAGTCGTTATTTGTCTTGTGACATGAAGTTAATTGGTGTCTTAGTATAATGGAACAGTCTGTGCATTGTGTGTCTGTACTCGTACTCCTTGTCCATATGCAAACATTTGTTTAGACTGGCATGCTCAGCTGTTTTGTTTGGTTGTACTGCTGAACATCAACACCAACAATAATGTGGTGGAAGAATATCGATGGACAAAATATCAAAAGGTAAGTGCATACAGGGGAGCACATATTTACTATTTATAACTCCACGTCTACATACCATGATGATATATGCAATGAATATGTACATATATGTGCAATTATGTGTAGAAAATCTAAACTTAATTTGTCCTCGATATTCTGCCCCACAGACACTGTGGGTTCGGTATTCAGGGTGCACACCGTTTTTGTAGGCAGCATGTTTTCTAATGCCTGTGTGTCCCTGGCAGTACTCATTTCACTGAGATCTCCTCTTAGCACACCCAGGCTCCTCTTGCAGGCATATATTGTGTGTTGCTCTGCCCAATGTTTGAGCTTTTTTGCAAATAGCAGGACATCTTGGCATGTGTATAATTTGTTTCTTTGTGTATATGTTAGCATTCATATGTGGCCATGGTCTTGCATGTTTCATTTTCTGCTGGCTTTGACATCCATTTTTATGTGCATGGAAGTGGCGCGTGTCACCCTCAATTAATTAAGTAGAGCCAATAGGCAGGAAAAGGAGAATCCTGATCTCTAGTGCTCAGTCAAAACCATTAAGAAAAGTTGAACAACAAGGCTTTCTGGTTCTCAGTATCTGCAGTTATTCAAATAATGGTAGCATTACAGAAAGCAAACATCAACCAATTACTAACTAAATATATGAATTACCACACAACCATAATCAATATAAATGCAATAATACCATGTGCCTTTAAGAAACTAAACAAACACAGCACATCTGGCAATCGATAATAGTAAATGCAGAAAGGACCACAATCCTCTAGCCCTATCAAGTGTGCAGCCTAAGCAGAATATATCTAAATTCTAAAAGAAAGGCCGTGTAGGAATAATCTGGAAACTCTGGCTAATTCCTAAAGAACGCATCTTTTATAATGTCCTGCTCAAGGAAAACACAGAAAAAAAACATACAAATTCATAGCATGATTTTATGTAGGGACACAGCACCAAATGGTGCAAAATCACATTATTAATGTAAAAATAGTCAAAACCATTAGCTATTAAATACACAATTTGTTGCAAACAAGAAATCATTCATTATATTAATGCAAACACTCCAGCAAACAAAGGAGCTACTTCTGCACATTCATACCTACCAAGGTTAGTTCATAGCCTTGCAGTGCTGCAATATAAGTACATCCCTTCGAGAGGAAGCCAACGATAAGCTATATTTGCACACAAGGACAGAGACCATCGTTTGCAACTGAATTTCAATCATTTTATGGAAACAAATAAGGAACATGAGCAAGTGTCGCTCATGCACAACAAATAACTATGTACTAATCTGCTATGAGACAAGCACTCTTGTTAATGCCGCCTAGTTATGCTGACTAAACCAGACCTATATTGTGTACTGTTTTATCATTAAATATTTCACTTCTACAGCAGCAAATGGATGGATACCTAACATTGACGTGGATGTGTTACTTCTTTGTGCATGATAGGTTGTCATGGAAATCAGGGCTTTACTACTTCGGTGGTGCATAAATATCAAAGACAAGGTAACCGATCCAAGCTTTCTAGGTCCGGCCCTGCCTCAGATTCGGGGCGAAGGAGATTGGAAGCAAGTAAGGATTCTTCTAGTTGTGGAAGCCTAAAATGTAATGAGCAAGCACAGGAGTAAGATTCAAAGGTAACTTTATCTTTGGCAACTGCAAGGATCTAAGGGCCAGATGTATCAAACGATTTTGCATTTGCAAACAGTGCGAATCGCAAAATTCCACTGTTTACGAATGCAAAATCGCCTTTCATGATTTATGAAAGGAATTTGCAGTGCAATTTTAAGGAATCGCAAAAATAGCGATTCCTTAAAATTGCGACTCCATTTAGGGAATTCCTTTTTGCGATTTCCAATGCACCTGTATCAAGCATTTCCTAAATGCGAATTGGGCATTTAGGAAATGCAATTACCACCAAACCCAATTTGGTGGCAAGCATGTGCAATTTTAAAAAATGCATTATAAATGCATTTTTTAAAATGACATGTGGCGCACACATGTCCGCAAATATTTTTTGGGGGTGCATCAAAGGGGGCCTTAGGCCCCCAGCACCCTGGTGTTTGCGTTACCTAATTTGCGAATTCCTAAATGGAATTCTCAAATAAGGTAATGCAAAACCATTCGCACCTATGGGCCTAGAGGCCCATAGGGATGAATGGAGTCCCATTCCCTAATAGCGATTCGGTAATAGCGATTGTGAACTTGAAGAAATCGCTAGTACCGACTCGCAATTTTCATACATCCCATTTTGCATTTCTTAATTAGCGATTTCTTAAAATTCGCTATTTAAGAAATGCAAACCGGGAGCTTGATACATCTGGCCCCAAGTACCAAGCTGGAAAGCTGGACTTGCTCAAAATAAAAAAGTAACATGAAGTTTTATGGATTACAATACATATTGAACAAACGATACCCAACCAATAGGAGCCAGGGGGGTTGGTGAAACAATAGCGATTTTCCAGTGATTTATCCACTCATTAATCAGAATAGAAGCTTTGGCTATATATGGGCATTGATTTATAAAACCAGCAAAGGAAGCACAACAACAGTTTGTCACGTACACTTGTGACATTACCATTTCTTAAGCTGTTCATGGTTACAGTAGTGGTGCAGAGAGTTCAAGTTCACTTCGAGGCCAACAGACCTGTGCATCTTCTGCAGGATACCTTATTGAGTGTCACAAAATGTAACCTGAATCCGAATGGATTCCACACAATGGCTTAATGATTCAAGAGTTGCTTCAAGACAAGCGATGTAGGGTTTTTATTAATATTTTTATTTCATAGTGGGCTTTATAGAAGAAATGCTTCATTTAGAAAAGAGTACGTAGAGTAATGTTTCAAATTGTATAACAACAGGTGAGGTTTGTGACATTGACAAAGATAAAAGGAGTGACATGGAGAAGTGCCAGAGAGTGATGACAACACCCATAAGCATATTCAGAAATTATGACATCAAGGGTTGAATTTACAAACTTTTCAAGGAATGCGTTGCAGCAACCAAATTTGCTATGTTTATTTGCTTGAAAGGAAGGGAACACAGCAGCACATTGGCTCAAATTTATTAACACTTTGGGTCAAGTTTGCATTACTTTTGCAATGCAGACCGGGCACAAAGGGTTTTGGTGGTATTAAGTTTCCAATACAAATCAAGATTTACATTGGAAAGCTGGTCAGAGTAAGGCAAACTGGTGCTTTGCTCTACCGTGTGCCATATTGCCTCAAGAGGCCTTCCATGGGTGGTAAATGGGCATTCCTGTGCAACCACCTGTAGATTTGTATGCAAATTCATATCTACTAACATGGATTTGCACAAAAAAACGTACTTCTCCGTGAATGTACTGGACCCCTCCAGTTTAAAAAAAAAAGCCCTAATGCCCTGGGGTTTGTGGACATTGAGGCTGGGTTTGTGATCTCAGTACAGCCATTGAAGTCTACAAACTCAGGTCAAGGGTCTGCAACCCCATGCAATGTATCGTTTAGCTGGATTGAATCTCCAGTGCAGTTTGCTGATCTAGTGCTGGATCTGGCAACACTCTGGCACCTCCAAGAAGAAGACATAACTTTGTAAGGGTCAGTATTCCATAAGGCAGCATCTATGAATCCTAAACAACTTTAGTGCTAGCTTCCCAGCACATCCCTCGCCTACTGGCCAACACTGGAACGGCTTTAAATGGACCATCATGTTGCTTACACCAAAGGGATTCCATAATATTTTCTGCTCTGGAAGGGCTTTTAGGACAGTCTGAGTTTTTTTTTTTTAGGAATTACTATCAGTGCCCAAGTTGCGCTGATGTCATTAATACTGAAGTGAAATTAAAACAACATGATCAGCTTGTTTTACTTTTATTGCATCATTGCTTGGGAGCATATTTGTTGGGGGAGGTATCATTGGAAAGGGGAGAATCTCCCTTTCCAGTGGTATTTCTGGTGGGTGGATCCCTGCTTGTTGGTCACCACAAGAGAGCAATACCCAAGCAAGGCTCCAACCACTAGGTAGGAGGCTGGGTCTCTCTATATAGTGTACAAAAAGGATGTGAACTGTGCAGATAGTCCAAGCAACCCCACTTTGGAATACAGAGGTATGAAATGCACCACCTAATACTCTCTTTTTAGAGGTAGCTTGGTCGTACTGTTAGGCTAATTTTGAAGAGGTGGTAAGCATTTGTTGTGCTCAAGGCATCAATAAACGTGGACACATACTCAAAAGAATAACTCAAGACCAATTTACGAAAATACTTCAGATTATCAAGTACTTTTTAAGTAATGATTTTTCAAAGTTTAGCAAAAATAGTATTTTTGTCCGTAATTACTCACCATAGGAATCAATTGGAGCAACAATTAAAAATGCATATAAATTCAGGCAATTCTCCCACAAGTGTCACCTTCTGTTTTCAGGTCGAGGTTGTCAAGAGGTTCTGTGGGCCAGACAGAGAAGTTTGGGTGGTTCCCGATTTAAAAGGGAGCAGCAGTTGAAAGTCTTAGAGATAGTGCAGAATGGAGAAGAGGACCACTTGGAAATACATTGCACAGGAGGACTGAAAGGTAAGTCCGGTGGGTCTCCTTGGAGTGTAGAGGTTGTAAAGCGTTAGGGTCTCATAGGGCACAGCTGGTTCTCCGATTATAGGGGAAGGGAAACCAGCTGCAGTGCAGATAGGTCAGCCAAGGGTTGTGCGTAAAGGATCCTTTATAGCCATGTGCAGGTCACTTGGAGGGTGGATTGCAGGTCAGCAGGGCCACTCTGGAGGGTGGTTCTTGGGTGTCCAGAAGTCCCCCGACTGGTGCTTGCTTTTGGTCCGCAGAGAGTCCAGAGTGGACTTTTCTTCTGGGGGTCTGATGTTGGGGGGTCCAGTACCCTGGGCTATGGCACATCTCAGCCACTGGATGTCGCAGTGCCACCAAACTTGGCACACTGGCAGGGTTTGTCCTCCGGGTCTGTTGGGTTCAACTTGGTGTGGCTGCTCTGTCTGGTTCGTTCGTCAGTGAACTTGACTTCTCTGGATCTTGCTTGCTGTGTGCAGGGAGTGATGCCTTCACTCTGGAGGGAGGTTCTTGGCAATTTTTAGATGGTTGGAGGTCCTTTGGGGTTTCCTGGAGTCCGTCCAATGTCAAGTCAACCCCTCAGCTGCGATTGTTCAGTCCCAGTTGCAGCAGGCAGTGTTTGCCACCTTTTTCTTCGTGCAGCAGCAGCAATTCTGTTTGTCAAGCCTTGGGTCTTCTTTGTCGTTGGCATTTTTGTATTTGTCGAATCTGATCTGCAGGTCTAGGGATGCCCACTAAATACTGCATTTAGTGGGCATTTAGGGGAGTACCGGGTAGTGGCCAATGGGCCACTTACCTTAGGGTGGCTACACCCACTAAGTGACTACTTCCTGTGGGAAGAGGTCACACCCCTAACCCTGATAGGCTATTTTCCTGCCATGCAATATGAAGGAAAATGAAATGGAGTTCTCACCTCACCTGCTACACCTGGGAGATGGTGCAGGCTGAGGGGGGCACTCCTCCTACTCTGACTAAGTTTTCCCGACAGTTTTCCCACTCAAAGTGGGGGAAAAATGTTGGGCAGCCATTTTCTGCTAGCAGCAGAGTCAGAGGTCAGATTTCAAAGGCAATAAAGCCTTTGAAGCTTATCGCTGGGCCTGGGTGCCTGTCTGAGGGAGGAGGTGTAACATCTTCACCCAGGAAAGGCTTTGCTTTCTGGCTCCTGAGAACAGAGGCTGTCACCCCAGGAGTCCAGATCTGTGTCTGGTGGTGGCAGACTGGTCAAAACCAGTTCAGCAACCATGTAAGGGTTGGTAGATTTTGTAGGCGGTCCTCTAAGGTGCCCTCTGGGTACAGGTTATAATACATCCAACACTGGCATCAGTGTGGGTTTATTATTCTGAGTTGTTTAAAATCAAACAATCCAGTAGTCCATTATGTAACTGGGGGACTCCTAATGACCAGTGTCCAGCACATGTTCTTGCTGTTGCCTCCCTGTACACTTACTATGTCTTGAGGGTTTGTAAAGACACAGTAGGCTAGGGTGACCATGCGTCCCGAATTTGCCGAACAGTTACAGGTTTTCACCAGCTGTCCCGGCAGATTTTGGAAATTTAGCTCATGTTCCGGTTTTTAGACAGGGTCGACTGAAAATGGTGAGATGTGATTTTGTTTGCTTTCCAAAGCAGAGATAGTCAGCAGGTTTTATCAGAAAGCAATTTAATTAACAGGCATTATACTGGTTATAAACATTGCATTGTTTTATGTTTTTAGTGCGCCTTCTGTAGTTCTTATGCTGACGAGCTCTGTCGTTCTGTGCACTCAGTTGAAGTAAAATTGTAGTCCTTTTTCTATTTTCGTGAAATGCCTGTGTTTTTGGCTTTAAAATTTTGGTCACCCTACAGTAGGGGCATATCTGCTCATGCAAACATATGCCCTCACATGTATTGTAGTGCACCCCTGCCTTAGGGCTGAAAGGCCTGCCAGAGGGATGACCTAACTATAGTACATGCAATGTTACAAGACAGGGCAATCTTAGTGAGTGCCATGTAAAGTTTGGAGATTTTAAATACACTTTGTCATGCACTTGCAGTGGCAGTCTGCATGAGGTTGTTGTGGGGCCCTTCAGAGTGCACAATTAGTGCTGCATCTCTGTGGGTCCCTCTCCAGAACCCATGCCCTGGATTCCATTTACTAGGGGCTTACAAGGTTAGCTGAAGTGCCAATACATAGTACAGTTTTGGGGAAAGAGATCTAGCCCTGGTAACCTGTTTAGCAATGGCTCAGGGCACTTACAATTTTGAAACCACATCATTTTTCAGCCAAAAAGTGGGGGCTAACCCTGCAAAAAGAGGCCCTTCCTCACACTAGGCATAAGGGATTTTGGTGGGAGCACCCCTTTAGGTGAGAACTTGTAAACCACAGCCTCAAATTTGTGGTCTTTCTGCCCTCCACAGGGGTTTGATCCGGTGATTACCCTCAATCAGCCCCATGGACAAGCAGAAAGTCCGCTTCGACACCAGGGATGCAAAGAAAATAAATAAAACAATGGGGTTTGGTCTGCCCTCCATGCACATGGCCATGGCCCCATACCAAAATGCAGGGCAGTCAGTCTCCCACCAGAGATGACAGATTAAGGAATTTGTTCCCAATCTGCCTCCCCGGGGGTGGGCAGAAAGCCCACTAGACACCAGGGATATATATACCAGCAACAATGCTCCACAAGGAACATCAAGGAGCCCTCAGCAGTTTCCAAAAATCAGGCAAACCCATTTCAGCGTAACCTTGCCTTTCTCAATGCGGGTTCCCATGTAAGACTTTACATCAGAGTTCTTTATACTTCATGACACATTCTTATTAGTTGTTTATTAATTGGACACAAGTTCCACACTTTATCTCCTCATCCGAGAACAATTTCTCTTATTACATGGTGTATCTCTGTCTTTGCCATATTGTGGAAATTGCACCCCAAGAGCTCGTTAAGTAACCAACACTTACCATTTAGTAATGTAGATCTAGTGTCAGCGGGTCCAGTTTTCCTTTCAGGGTGGTGGCAGTTCAGGAGGTTATTCATCATATCATTGTCTAAACACCACTTCTAACTGCCGAACATTTCAACGATCGGGTTCCTCCTTCTCGTGCAAGTGGCTGCATGTATTAATTAAGACCCACAACAGTGCTTCACAAGGAACATCAAGAGTACTCAGCACGTTTTAAAAAACAATTTATTAAGGCAGATGCTTTTCGTCGTACGCTCACCTTTCTCAATGCTGGTTCCCACTGCGAGACATTACATTAGAGTTCTTTATACTTCATGACACATTTTCATTGGTTATTCATTAATTGGACACAAGTTCCTCAATGCATCTCCTCATCCAAGAATGATTTCCCTTAATACATGAAGTATCTCTGTCTTTTACGATCAGCCACTTTTGCCAATGTGTAATCGTAAGCAGAACCAAGCTGATCAACATTTAGAAATGCCACTTTCTTATCAAGATCACCAAAACTGGTTAACACATGCAGTACAACCCATGAGATTAGGTCAACTAAGTAATGACGGACCAATGTGGCCTATGTATGCCACGTACACACCACATCCAGGAGTACAGGCTATGCAAATAGCCAACATACGCACACTTTACAATGAGCTAGTAGAAAAGTACAGATGACTAGTACAGTTTGTTGTACGAACTTTGAACACTGCCCCAGCAAGGGCTGCACCACCTGTTTACCAATTGGCTGTTACAGGCATCAATCCACAAACAATCCACTCAACTATGGATAAGGCACCCACAGAGGAGGAGAAGATTCTGTTCAGGGTAGCACAAATCAAGAAATCAGCTGGAAGCAGTGTTTCCCCATAGGGGACCCCAAGACAATCATAGAGTTGTCACAATCTGCTTGCCATTCAGAAGGGTTCCCTCAGGAGAGGACTGAGCCACTTGGGGAACAGTCTTTGCTGCAATGTATATTACCACAAATGGTACTCCAATACTTGCTAATTTACCAGAAGTGTTGAAACAAATTTAAAATGAAATTGGGACTGCCGGAGCCCTAGACTTGGGGATAAAACTGACACGCAACTTTGACACAGTCTCCTCAATTATTTTTAGAAACATTAGGGGGGAAGCAGCTGCATTGGCAATCCGCCAGCTGCTCCGGGAGGTTCCTCAACAGGAACAGGAATGCAAGCAACCAAAAATTATTTCTGAAACCTATACAAGTATAGGACGGGATAGTCTGGGGGCCAGAACAACAAAGCCACAAATATAAACTCTATGGAAGGTACTAAACAAGCACAAGAAGATTCTAAAAAATAAAATAAAGACAAAAGAAGTCGGAGAGCAGATTCTCCGCATCTGGAGGCCTCTGAAAGGAGATACAATCTCCAAAATAAAGAGACAATGAGACACCTGATAGATACCAATATACTATTACACATCCCTCTTGTTCCTTTCAGGACACGCTGGATAAACGAAGTGAGAGAATCGTTCGATCAGAGCAATACACTGACTACGTGAAAATAGAAAAAGACTCACAGCGACCCACAGACAAGAAGGAGGACAAATCTCCTCAACAAAAGCCACTATTTAAAAAGAAAAAGGTTGTAGCGATATCTATTAAACATGCCAGCCAAATTAAGAACGTTGCTGAAGAACAAGACGTGGGCAGTGACTCTGCAAGACAGTGTGGCAGAGGTCATGATATGTTGTCAGAATCTGATAGATCATCTGGATACAACAGCAACTAACCACTTTCTTGTAGTCGAGACTGCGGACTGACATGCCTCCCCACCCAACAGAGTTTATGAGATAATTATCCAAATAGAAGGAGACATAGACGCACTATAAAAGTAATTTTCTGGGAAGAACCTAATTGTAATATCCAATTGGCAGAAAAAGACTGGCCACCTGAATTTGTCCACAAGCTCCCACGTGGGGAAGATGTCATTTTGCCTTCTTTCTCCGCTCTTGTTCCTGACGCGATAAAAGAAGCCTATGCTGTTGACTGGGCTTTAGCGCAGGCCCCCGCGCTATACGGCAACCACGTAGGGTGGGATAAAGACTCCTCTTACCATGTAATACCCATTATGCCCACACTTCAGCCTCAACCTCAATATCCCATTAAACACAAGTGAGATAAATTCTCACTCAACTCGAGTACCAGGTAGTAATTGAGCCCTGCGTCTCTGCAGTGAATAACCCATTATTCCCAGACCATGCATATAGACACTTTTGTCGTCTACCACAGGGCTACAAGAACAGCCCAGGGTTGTTTTCAGCATGCGTGACATCAATATTACATTATATTGATCCAGAGGCGTTGTTCTATGTGGATGACATCTATCTCACAGATGACAACCTCAACATCGATCTTGCCAGGGTCAATCGGATCATCTTAGGAATTGCAGCCCTTGGATACAAATTTAATTTCAAGAAAACAAAGATAGCCTTTCTCAGTGTCCTGGTTTCAAGATACGAGCTATCAGATGAAGGCAAGAGCGTAGTCCCACACTTTCTGGAGCAATGTGCTCAACTTTAACCACCAAATAGGATTAAGAAACTACAGTCACTACTTGGTTTCTTTAACCTTGGCAGAAAACATATTCCAGATTATGCTACACGCATAAAACCACTCTATGACTTAATATGTCCAGATTTTTCAAATAGACATTGGACAGTTGAACACATGCGCATGCTTAGAAGGTTGCAGCAAGATTTGCTAGAAGAAAGACACTCACATATCTGTGACAACAAAACAGACTTGGTCATCAGAATAATTGCTGGTGCCATCAGGTTTACCTATGTCATTTTAAATGAGGGTGACACAGAACCCAGAGCATACTAATCTTATTTATACTCAAATGTAGAGCAACGTTTTGCACCCACAGAAAAAAATCTGACTGCTGTACAGATGGCTGTCATTAAAAAGAGGCCACTTGCCCAAGTGAAATGCATTATAGTCGTTACCCTGGTGCTGGCCTTAGAGGTGGTCACCAAAGCTAGCATTCCCATGTCTAGAGCACTACATCCACAATGGATTCAATGGGCAACCTCCCTGACTGCCACCGATGTAGACTACATTTTTGATCCAAAACTACAAATACAATAATTTCTCAAATATGAACAGCATCTAATAACATCTAATAACATCTTACCACTTGATTAATACCAAACTGTCATTTACACTGATGGTTCAGCAGAGCCAGCTGTAGGCACTAAACATCAATACTAGGCTGCTTGCGTAGCAGTGAGCGGTGGGATGAGGGATAATACTTTTCACCCTCTGAATACCTACACACAAACCCTCGGGGACTTCACAGTACAACCAACAGAGCTCAAGGCTCTTATCCCGCCACTGGAACATATAGTTCCAGAACAGCTCACACTAATAGTGTGTGATTTGTATTTTTGTGTCGAGTCCTAAAATGATTATCTTAATCACTGGTGTGTAAATGGGTTCATAGACACCAAAGGCAACACCATTAAACACAGAACTCTGGCGAGGAGGGTAGCTGATCTTAAGGACAGACTACCGGAGGCTCATGTGGTACATACATTGGGCCATCAACATGTAGGAGTACATGGTTGTAGGAAACACTCTGACTGATGAAACTACCAAGTCTGCAGTTGCTGCAATAACTCGTTCTCACATGAAATTAGACAATGAGACACTAGCTGCTGTGAAACCCTCAGCTGACGGCCAGCCTTTGCCATAAGCATTTTCCTCAAAATATTCCTGGCATATCAATGCACAAAATTTTGCTTTTGCAACCATTCCTGGGGTGGGAGATCGCATGATTCCCAACCAAGACCAGATATTAGATCTCATCAAAGCAGCACATAAAGGAGTTGCTTCTGCTCATGCAGGAGTGGCAGCCACTATTTCTCTCTTACAGAAACGCTTTTTGTGGCCAGGTCTATACAAACATACCAAGCAATATGTCTTTTGTTGTGACATTTGCCACCAAATAAAGGGCTCAAACATCAAACGCCCACCGCAGACCTCCCTCTTAGTGTACAACAGGCCACTAGAAGGTGGGTACCTGCACCATTGCAGCTCCTTACAACCTGATGGTGCATACAAATACATCTTAGTTGCTGTAGATTCTTGTTCTAGATTCCTGTGGGAATGGCCACAACGGTTGGTGATGCTGAAACTGTTATTACAGACTTGCTGGTCTTTATCGGTACATATGTGGTTGCATTGTTCCACTCAGACCAGGGCCCTGCATTTGCCTCTAGGGCATTTAGGGACACCATGGAAATGATAGGTGTTGAATTCCATTGCTCCTCACTGTATCATCCCGAGGGTAAAAGTGTTGTGGAGAGGAGGAACCGAAACCTAAAGCAGTCCTTAACAGTGAGATTATTAGGTTCAGACCGTAGTAGGCTTCATCACCTGTATGGGGTCCAGAGAGCACTGAACAATCTGCCAAGATGGTCCTTGGGAGGGTGTACTCCATATGGGATCCTGTTTGGGATACCTATGTATGTCCCACATCTTGATGGTCCTGGCATGGTGGCGGTAGACACACCGTTTGACATAAATGAACGTGTTTTACAGGAACTACAGCAATTTCAAGATGACAATTCATTTGCCTGCGCTGCCACCTTGGGAATAAGGGATTCACCAGCAACATCTGCAGGCTGGATTCCCAAATTCAGGGATCTGGTTCTTGAAAGGATTGCTGTGAAGAAAGAATTCAGCCCGTCTTGCAGAGCACCGGTTCCAGGCCTGGTACCAGAACTGTTATCATTCCACCGGTGCCTGGCTCCAAAGGGAACAGATTTGTCTCCATTGACAACGTCAAATTGCACCATATGGCCAATTCTGCACAGTAGACCCAGAGGTTCCTTGGATAGTACCCACTCCCCTCTCACTACCCAACAGGATATACCGCTACAAGCAAAAACCAATGTTTCTGCAACTACATGTACAAGCAACAATGCTACAATTGCCTCCTCAAGCATGGGGAGGATGGAGAATGAGCTTTTGCTGATTCTTGTTATAACTTCTTCAACAGGAGCTGTCCAAGATATGGAGCTATCTCACTCCAATTCAATGCAGACAGACGGAATTGTCTACTGTGAATCTCCATAAGAAGTGGGTACATCCTGTGCTACATCGGCTCTTGTGTTACCACAGACTAATTCAGGTTATTTCATTTATATTGATGACTTTTCTTCAACATTATTTAATTCTGAGACACGTAAACTGTTTGCATGACTTAAAAATAACCATTTAATTTATCCATGGTTTTATCTGTGGATATTACTGACATTGTATCCTATGGAATTTGCAAAACGGCGGGCGGAATATCCGTCATGTTTGTGACGGAGTATCACATCCACCAAGGTGATAATCAGGCCCTTAATTCTACGCTTGCTGAGCTAGATTACTACACTGATTTTGAAAGTGAAGATATATGTATGAACATTGTGAATTATGGGGAAATGTACTGTTATCATCACTGGGGGACATTACTTTCTGCACCAAATTACACACAATGGGAACATTGTTCCACTCCACCTGTGGGAAGTTCCAAAGCATATGTAGATAAGTTTGCATATTTCACTGCGCATGACACCAGTAAGGCTGAGTCATATTATTTCAAATTACCACCATCCAAAATGTGGAAAATACTGCTAACCGGCACTAAATTAATCTATTCAGATTCCTTTGTTTCCTGGCTTGCTGCTGAAGGCTATGAGTTTTGGAAAAATACTATTATATTGAAGAAAATGTGGGGAACAAAAGATTGGCAAAAACAGGATAGGGAAGCTTTAGTTAGAGCATGGCTTATATCCTTCCAAATGATATTTTTGAACAAAACTGTCCAGCAAACATCCTGCTTGGGGTTAGCGAAAATAAAAGAAATGAAAGCACCCAGTATCCCTACTCCAGGCAAATTTGATAACTGGCAAACATTCCTACATGTGACAAAAGAACTATTGATTGGTTGGGTTCAATATGGTACCTTTAATTCCTCACTTTCCAGTCCCAGCGCGTGGTTACTGTGGCCAAAGGACACAAATGATTGGCAGGCACGTTTTGGTAACTCGTCAGGGATTTCAGGACTAGCCGGCCAGTCCCTTGCGTTGTCTCTGGTCAACACTCCGTTACCGTCACTACATATAGGCCCTCATTACGAGTTTGGCGGGTGGCCTCAGCTGCCCGCCAAATTCGTTCTGTCACCGGCCCACCAATGTGGGCAGAACACCACCTGCCCTATTTCAGGGTCGCAGCAGGGCTGGCGTTTCCCCCCCGCTGGCCCTGCTGTGAACATGGCCTTCACATTGCAGCCGGCTCGGAATCAAGCCGGTGGCAATGTGGTGGTGTGGCTGGTGCAGCAGCACCTGTCGCGCATTCCACTACCCATCATTCGGGCAGTGGAATGAACGACGGGGCTGTGCATGGGGGCCCCTGCGCTGCCCATGCCAAGTGCATGGGTAGTGCAGGGGCCCCCAGTGGTCCTCTTACGCCTCCATTCTGCCAGCCTTTCCATGGTGGTGTAACTGCCATGGAAAGGCTGGAGGTATGGGGACTTGTAATCCTCAGGGCAGTGCTGCTTGCTGTGCTGCCCTGGCGGCTTACAACCGCTGGGACCACCAGGCTGCCCCAGCCGGCAGCCTGCTGGTGTTGGCGGTCCGACCGTGGCCGCTCTGCCACTTTCCTAATATGGTGGTCCCACCTCCAGCCTGTTGGCGGTGGGACTGCCACCATGAGTCTGGCTGTCAGGAGACCGCCAGACTTGTAATGAGGGCCATAGTGTGGGGAAACTATACCAACAATGGTTACACTCTCCCACCTTAGCAGCAGGGAAGGGACATCTTAGTCTCCTGTCAGAGGAAGTAGACTTACAAGATTTCTTGTTAGATCCAAGAAAGCCACCCTCGAGACAATTCCTGTATGCAATTTATAATGAAATATGGAAGCTTTCCAAATGCTGCTGCACGTTTAAGGCAGATAGATAATGAAAACATGAGGCTTTCACTGTTGTCTATAATGGCATGAACACTCTGTCCAACAGAATTCATACCCTAAATAACATTGTGTCCTCTGCAACTGATATCATTCAGAATGACATGTCCTTTTTACAACAAGAGCAAAGTCTGCTGCGTTCTATTATACAGTGAAGGTTGACCCTGCGGATTCTGATAAATGGCTGAATGCCATGGAAACACATTAACAGTAGTAATATGTTTGCTGCTTTTAATTTATCTAGAGAACAACAGATAATGGATAAGAAGGAAGCTACTTAGATGATGCTTAATATCAAAAAACAAGAAAAGCTGCCTTTCACTGTGGCAGAAACACCATCATTGGTATGGTTAGTACATGGAGTAACAAATTTGCCTATATCCACTTTTCGTTTTACGAAATGTTTCAAACATCTTGCTGTAGGCAGATATGAGTGATTAGGAGACAGTTACATACACGAAGAGTGGAAGTTGTCTTTCAGTTTCAGGTGTCTGAATGGCAAAACAGAGGTCTTTCTTAGCTGAAACAAATGTGAGACTACTGTTAGTCATTCAATGATCTGTAAACAAGTGTCCCTGCATGGCATTTGCAAGGCTGAGGTCGCCAACTTGACATTCTTTCTGAAGGTGCTCCAGTCCCTTACATTTGTCCAGTATTTCAAATACTTTCGAATGGAAGTTATGTGGTTCTTAAGTATCAAAGCTGCTCCTGCATGAAGCCTGGCATTGCCTACGCAATTTCGGTTTCTCAAATCGTAACTTGTTGTGGCCATGTTCTGTTTCCCCCCACACAGGAGATAAGAGTAGCAGAAATGCGGCCACACATTGCTACTTCTAATGTGAATTTTGACAAGCTCAGCAGACTAAAAAAACAAATAGCTCTGACATCAGCAAAGGAGACGAATAATCTCCAGATAGCAAGATCATCGGCTGAGATACAGTCCCTTTTAAATACTATTAAATACCAACTTCCCTAAGCACCTTGGAGAATTAGTGGCCACAATATTCAACACATCTGGTTGATTGTTCACTTCTTTAAACCTGCTGGTTCTGGATTTGTCAGCACCTTGTGGAACTAGGACTGATACCTTCAGCCATACATTCGCTCTTTTCAAGTGTTTTTGGTAGATTCCCAATAACTTTGGTGTTAATTTCCAGAATTCTTTTGCTGCTATTATTGATACGCAGTGGCTTTCCCATCTCAGCGAAGCAGAGTGATGGAGCTACCACCAGCCCAGCTGTGTCATGAATGCATGATGCAGTACTTCGGTGCTCCCTTGATGGAGGAGCCAGAGAACGATTGGTCATTATGATTCAGACCAGTCTTATGGTGTGTGCAGCCAGTATTCCATTGCTTCTACTGCTTCTTCAAAGGTGCACCTACAATGTCTTGCTGTACAGCCCATGCCTCCTGTAGACAAGAAAAAACTGTTAATGTTCTTGATGAGGGTTCATTTACAGCTCCTTGAGATGGAGGTTGATTCTCAAGGCAACTTATAAGCCACCACTAATGAACTTTATGGCTCCAACATCATTTGGCAAAATGGATGCTGCTGCCTACGCAGGTTCTTCTGCGTTTGAGACTTCTGCACACTTCTGCTCCATGGATCCTTCTGCAAACCTGCTGGTCACACTGACGCCTGCTGAAGAGGAGTACTTTTTGGTCTCTGTCTCTTTTGGTGACATCGGAGACTTCCCGTTGCTGAAATGTGACCATTGGCTGTTTTTATCATACAAATTGTGACACCAAATGGCCTTTTTAATTCGGACTGTCTCTTGGCCTACCTTGCGCATCACGTTTTACATTATATATCTCTCATGTATGTTTTAAATTGTTTTAATATACGTTTTTAAACATGCCCTTAGATTAGAACATTTTGGCCTCAGGCTCTTGCACCCTCTCTTGGCCTGATTGCTTTGCACCCTTGTTTCAGCAATGGGGAAGGTGTTGTGGGTCTATTTTAGTTCCCTGCCTGGGCACAGGAGATAGCTTACCTTTGAGCTTGCGGACCATTTGCCCTTTTAACCTATTTATCATGCTTTGTTGTATTCTATTTAATTATTTATTTACTTTTTATCTTTGCAGATGCGTGCATTTTAGAGAAACATTTTAGTTTTCCTAATCAGTGCTATTTTGAGAAAGCGTCATTATCAGTGATGCACGTGGATAATGCCATCATGCTCCTTTTGTTTTACATAGACAAGAACAGAATGTGAACGTCAGGTATTTGTTATGTAATTGCCAACACAAGTTTGTGCACACAATCTGATGTTTAGGTACATACTTCTGTCAGGTTTCCTGCACAAATAATAACATGTGCCTTATAAAACCACCTCACAAGACCAAGGTCATTAGAGGGTGTTCCACCAGTATACACCATCTAGACTCCACGCTGCTTTGCAGTGAATCACAGCTTTGTGTCTCTATGATTCCTGATCTGGAGACTAAGGGATCAATCCCATCCCAAGGTAACGGGGTAGGGGGTGTTTCTCATGGACACTGTACTGGCAGATTAGGCTTATCATGCCCATCTCTCGCTTAGGGTAGAGTTTAGGCTTTATTGCTAGAAATTGCATTTTTCATGTTATTGCAATATGTTTGTGGTTTTCATATTTAGCACTTTTATCCTCACCACTCTGATTCTGTTATTTTTCATTGTCATAATCATTGCAGCACATGCATTTTATCATAGATTGCAGTCTTTTCAATAAATATATTGACAACTATGGCATCTTCTTTTGCTTTTGTGTGTGTAAGGGACTGATTTCTATTGAGAGAAAAGGGGTAAGATTTGTTACACCACAACTTATCTGAGAGGTCTCCCTTTACTATTTAGGGTTTGTATGAGGTACTGCTAGGGAGCTGTGAGGTTTAGGCCTACAGCTTCTAACTGGCATAGGAGTGACTTAGGGGGTCATTCTGACCCCGGCGGTCAAGGACCGCCGAGGCCAGGGTCGGCGGGAGCACCGCCAACAAGCTGGCGGTGCCCCGCAGGGCATTCTGACCGCGGCGGTTTGGCCGCGGTCAGAAGAGGAAAACTGGCGGTCTCCCGCCGGTTTTCCGCTGCCCACATGAATCCTCCCGCCATGGGGATTCAGACACCCCATACCGCCATCCTGTTCCTGGCGGTTCGCCAATGGCATGGGCACTGCAGGGGCCACCGTAAGAGGGCCCCACTTTGAATTCCAGTGTCTGCTCAGCAGACACTGGAATTCGCGACGGGTGCAACTGCACCCGTCGCACCTTCCCACTCCGCCGGCTACATTCGGAGCCGGCTTCCTCGTGGGAAGGGGGTTTCCCGCTGGGCTGGCGGGCGGCCTTCTGGCGGTCGCCCGCCAGCCCAGCGGGAAACACAGAATAACCGCAGCGGTCTACTGACCGCGGTGCGGTATTCTGGAGGGGGGAACTCTGGCGGGCGGCCTCCGCCGCCCGCCAGAGTTAGAATGACCCCCTTAGTCACCTACAGACAAATGTGCTACCACCCCTAATCCAGCAGTATCGCTGAGAGACAAGAGTCATTCACGACAAGAATGTGTCATGAAGTATAAAGAACTGTGATGTAAAGTCTTACAGTGGGAATTGGCTTTGAAAAAGTTAAGGTTACACCAAAACGCGTCTGGCTGAATAAATAGATTTTTGGAACCTGCTGGGTGTTTCTAGTGGAGCATTGTTGTTGGTATTAATTAATATGTGCACCCGCTTGCATGTGAAGGAGGCACCCAATTGTTTAAATGTTTAGCAGTTGGGTGTTTGGACAGTGATATATATATATATATATGACATTAATTTGTTGGGAGAAGCACTTCCTTGAATAAAAATGAAATACTTGATCCTCTGACCAACGGCTGTTTTTATATCAAACAATCGTTGCTGTGAATTCGTACTGGGGTGTAGCTGTGTGGAAGGATATATATATATATATATATATATATATATATATATATAATTATATATATACTGCCGGTCGCCAGTAGGTAGTTATAGTTAGGACCTAGTTTCCATTGAAAAAGCATTTTTTTGACTTGCCTATATCTTTGGCACTGTTTGACGAATCTTCATGGAAATTCCCCCCAAAACGTGCTCTCTAGAATCTTCCTGTGTTTTGATAGGGTCGGGGTGAACAGTCAAGCGGGGGTCGAGAAAAAGTGCATTTCCCCTTTAATTCCCATAGAGATTTTAGACACAACTACAGCTTGAACTGCTGGACAGAACTACACCAAATTTAGCAGAAAGATAGCTCTTGGTCCAGAAAGAGTGCTTTTTGTTACTTGGTGTAAAACAGTTCAGTAGTTTATGAGAAATTAAAGGGCATTCAAATTTGTATATATAGGGTCGTGACGACTTCGCAGATACTGCAGATCTCATGCAGAGATCTGATTGGCTGCTAACAACCAGGAAGTGCTGGCAGCCATTCTGAGACTGAAAAAAAAGAAAAAGAGGCAGAGCACCATTACCCTACTACCTTAGCTGTGGTCCAGGGGTCCCCCAAGGACCACCCCCAGGGCTAAAACGCATTCTTTTAAAGAATCATAGCAAAAACTGGGATTATTTGTGAATTTTGCTGTGATTTAAAAATTTAAAAAAGCAAGCGCAGTCTTACATGCTTGCTTTTAATTGTGCCCTCTGGTGGGCCAGGTTCGGGCTCATTGTGGGCATAATAGGAGGTTGGGCGCATGGGGCTCTCCTCCTAGAGTTTATAGAAGCCCTGGGGACCAGCACCACCTCCCTGGGGCTATGTTAATAAAATATGCAGGGAGCCACGTGGCCCCCCAAGCCCCAGGGACAACCATCTTCCCAGGGCAACAAATAAAGGTAAAAGGGGGACCGTCACCTCGCTGGGGTTATAATTGTGATATATTTGGAGGGGGCACGAGTTATAGTTGCCATATTGCATGAGCTATAGTCACTTGAGATAAATCTAACTATAACTGGTGAATTTCTATGGTTTCAACTGTTTAAAGTGAGAACCTAACTATAAATTTCCTAGAACCTTTGTTATATATATATATATATAAAAAAAAAAATATATATATATATATATATATATATATATATATATATATATTCACAGGGAAAAAAAAGGTTAGAGGGATGTTATAGTCAGGTTCTTAGTTTACAAGCACAAAACCAGAGAAATTCAGCTGTTATAGTTAGAGTTATTTCCCATAACTATAACTTGTGCCCTAAGATAACTGTAACTCCCATCCCCATCATGCACAGTGTTTTCATTAATAATTATATTGCAAATGTTGCAGTGATAATATCAATGATGCCATGGAAGATGTCATAAATGATGTAATATGTGGGGTAATTGTCTGGGCATGGCAAGGGTGTGAGTTATAGTTTTCTTAGGGCATTAATTAGAATTACTTGAAACAGAACTAACAGCTAAATTTCTATGGTATTGTGCGTGTATATTAAGAAACTAACTATAACATCCCTGGAACCTTTGCTTTTTTCAGTGAATTTCTATGCTCTTTTTAACCGAGCGGGGAGTTGGCTGCAACAGCAATGTTGCCAAACTCCTGCATATATCCACCCCCACGCTGTGCATGGCCCTCGCCTATCCCCCATGTCCTGCCACCCACCTTCATTTATCCACCCCATGCCATGTGCGGCTTTTGGCCTTGTACAGCAGGGGTTGGCCACAGGTTGGCCTTGCAGGATGCCCCCTGCAGACATCCAACCCTGTGCCAAGTACTGCCATTGGCCAGGTCCTGCGGCCAGCCCCCCATAGTCATTCAGATCCTGTGCCACGCATGGCCTTGGCCTTCCACCCACATGCTGCCACCCCCCATTCATCCAGCCCCATGCCACGCACTGCGTTTGGCTCTGCATGGTGGGGGTTGGCCACAGGGCCTGACCATGGCCTGGCCCTGCGGCCAACCTCCTGTATCCATTCAACCCTGTGCCATGCACGGCCGTTGGCCATGCATGGCAGAGGTTGGCTGCAGGGTCTGGCCTGTGGCCAGGCCCTGCAGCCATCCACCCTCATGTTGCCATCCCTCCACATGCATCCAGCCCCATGGCACACACAGTCTTTGGCCGTGTACAGCGGGTTTTGGCCACAGGGCCTGACTGTGGCCAGGCCCTGTGGCCAACGTCCCATAGCCATCCAACCTCATGCATAGCATTGTGGGCATGTGCTGCGGAGATTGGCTGCAGGGTCTTGCAGGGTTGGCTACAGGTGCTTCTTTGTTTATAGGAGATGTGGTCATATTCCTCTGCATCAAGAATGCATCTCCAAAGTGAGTGGGAAATGCGCTGAGCTGCCCTTTTGGTAAGCTGTCCCTCATTTTGGAAAAAAGTGGGAAGTAGTTGCATACCACTAATGTATATGTGGTTGGGACAAATGAGTGGGGCTTCTAAGTCGTTTTAAAACTCGTAGTAGTTAAAAGGGAGAACAATGAGATCTGTTCTCAACAGGAGATGAGAAGAAAGAACCCACTTGTTACAGTCACTATATAAGATTTTGCGCTCGAGAGTGCAATGGTGCAAACACCTCCATCAGGTTTTTCAGATGGAGACCACGGAGGGAGCCTCAAGGCCCTCGCGGTCCCTACCGGCTCCCTGCCTCCAGTGGTAGCCAGCATTGATCCTGCATGTGGGAGCAGCTAAAAATGCTGTTCTCTGCATGCGCGAGCAATTGTTTCATCTGTTGACAGCAGGCAGGAAAACAGATGAAAAGTCTGCTCCTAGTGAGTGGGAGCAGTCTTTCTGCTCCTGACAGCTGGGAGCTTACTTACAGTTTGCTATGACTTGGCAGAAGCTGTGAAAGCTCCCGCCACGCAGAATCAAACTGCTATCTCCAGAGGGTGGGCACCTTGGGAGATAGGGAGCCAGCCCTGGGACGGGGGAGGAGGTTTGGTGTCCCCAGGGCCATATATGTCTTGGGAGGGGGCTATGAAACCCACTCCCCCTTTATTTGGATTTCCGGCCCTGGGGATGTGGTGTCCTTGTGGCCGGATAGAGCTATGGAAGGGGGTCCATGTGGCCCCCTCCAATAATTTACCTAATCCCCAGGGAGGTGGTGGCCGTGGGGCTTTTCACAGGCACAAGAGGGGGGTCTGAGTGACCCACCCCCAATTTTTGTACTAAGCCCTGGGGAGTTGGTGGTCCCCATGGCTCTAAAGAGCCTGTGGAGGGTGTCCACGTGGTCCCCCCCTCCAATATTTACGTATAGCCCTAGGAAGTTGGTGGTCCCCGGGGCTCAAATGAGCCTTAGGATGGGGGCCGTGTGTGCCCCCCCCAACTTTTTTATTTGGCGCATGCCCCCAGGACCTGGCCCACCTAGGGGCTAAACTGTAAACAAGTGTGGGAGACTGGGCTTGATTTTTTAAACAATTTTGCCGTGGATTTGCGGATCCTCTGTGCTTTTGTGGCAAAATTGAAAAGACAAACGTTATTTGCCCCAATTGAGGTCTCAGGGGGACCTCGGCAACAGGGGCAGTGGGTCAGGGTACTCCTACCCTTCCTCCTTTTCTTTATCTTTAGGTTTTATTTTGGGTCTCGGCTGAGTTTGAGTCCCAAAATGGTTGCCAACCCTTCCTAGAGTTGGAAGCCAATCAAATATTAGCACAGGGACTGATAGATCCACAGAGGATCTGATTGGATTTGCACCAAATAATGCAAAACTTGCTTTCTGGACTAAGAGCCATCTTTCTGCCTAATTTGGTGTAATTCCATCCAGCACTTCGGGCTGTAGTCGTGTCTAAAAATACCTATGTAAATTGCACAGGGAAAAAGCATTTTGGGACTCTCCTTTTTTCTTTGCCCCTGCTTGACGAATCACCTTGAAACTTTCAAGCGCCCCCTCGTCCATATTGAATGAAGGATGGGCTGCAGGGGATGGGGAGGAGGGCCGTGTGGCCCCCCTCCTCTTTTAAGTATGTTTATTCACTGATTCCATATTGAAAAACAATCTGAAATCCTTGTGGAGGTGAATGCATCGTTGACCTATTTGAGCACAATCTGTATGTGACTGTGACAAGTGGGTTCTTTCTTGTCTTCTCCTGGTGAGAGCAGAGTCCATGGTTCTCCTTTTAAATTTCTACGAGTATGTGCATCTCCTGTAAACTGCTTCCTCTTGGCCCCTCATTGTCCACCTTAGTAGTATGCATATGTCTTCCCGTCCTTTTGCCAGGATGCTGGACAGCTTACCAAAGAGCCCCCCAGTGCATTTTCTGTCTATTTTATTGGCACATTCTTGATGCTGCGGAGTATGAGTGATCTCCAGAAAACAAAGAAGCACTTATGTCATATAGATAATAGGAAGGGCCCTGGTGTGGTGGAGATGTACGTCTTTTGAGTCTTGTTGGCCTCGCTATAGGAGGATTAACGTTATCTCAGATTTCTAGAGAAATCCGCACCAGGAACAATCATGTTGCCAATACGCATGCAAGGTAACTAGTAAGATTTCCTTGTGCTTCATTGCACAGCTGTAGTGTAGAATACGTACCGGACATTTACCCAAGAAGGCAGAAAAAACTCCAATTGGGTAGATATTTTGTGAAAAACTGTGGACTCTTGTTGGATAAAAGGGCATGGGAGGTTCCGTTGAGGCCAAGTCACTCACACAGCTACTGACACACACGCACAGACACTCACACACCCACTCACAGATGCATTCAGACTCTCATACATCCACTCACAGATCTACTCAGAGACTCATGTACTCACTCACAGACCCACTTAGACACTTGTGTACCCACACACAGACCCACTCAGGCTCATGCACCCATTCACAGACCCAGTCTGAGACTCAGGCACTCACTCATGGACCCACTAAGAAACTCATGCACTCAATCACAGATGCACTCAGAGACTCATGCACCCACTCACAGACCCACTCAGACACTCAGGCATCGATTCACAGACTCACTCAGACCCTCACACACCCACTCACAGACCTCCTCAGATACTCTTGCGCCCACTCAAAGACCCACTCAAGCCCTCACACACCCATTTACAGACCCACTTAGGCACTCATGCTCGCAAACATAGACTCACTCAGACAATCACGTACCTACTCAGAGACCCACCTAGACAGTTATGCATCCACTCAGAGACCTACTCAAAAGGTAATGCATCCACTCACACATCCACTCAGAGACTCATGCAACCACTCACAGACCCACTCAGAGACCCATGCACCCAGTGACAAACCTACTGAGTTACTCATGCACATACTCACAGACCCCCTCAGAGACATAGGCATGGTTATAGGGTGTTAGCCGCAGGGCCTGGTCACAGGCCAGGCCCTGTGGCCAATCCCTGCCATACACAGCTGAAGACCCTGAGCAGGGTTGGGTAGTTATAGCAGGTTGGCCGCAGACCAGGCCCCGTAGCCAACCCCCACCTCACACAGCCAAAGACTGTGCTCGGTGGTGGTTGGATTAATGTAAAGTAATTAAAATTACTTTATGTTAAAAAAATCATAGTAATTCACCAAAAAAAACAAAGGTTACAGGGACATTATAGTTAGGAAATAGAAGTGAAAAAAATAGAAATTCACTTGAAAAACTAAAGTTTACAGGGACGTTATAGTTAGGATCTGAATTTACTTGCACAAAAACATAGAAATTCAGCAGTTATAGTTATGGTTAGCTCAAGTAACTATAATTCGCACCCTCTCCATGCACTGCTAATTACCCCACATATTACTTCACTCATGACATCTTTGATTATCTCATTGATAATATCAATGTAACATTTGCAGTAAAATAATTGAGAATAAAACTGCATGGTGGGGCACAAGTAACAAGAAGTTACAGATGAAAATGTCACAAATGGCTGTTTTTCCCTGCTCATTTTTTAAAATTTTTTTATGATGTTTTTCTACTTTTCCAAAATCTATAGCTTTCTGGGATCATCCATGGGTTTCACACCTGTGCCCACCACAAACTGGATGCAGGTTGAAAGCACAAACGTTAGGAAAAATAAAATACTGCTTAGGAAAGTGCCAAAACTGTGCTGAAAACGTGTTTTTTTTTATTTAGCTTTGTTTGTTCCTCGAGAGGTGGTAATTTTAGCAGAGCAAACCTTTTGTTAATTGCATTTTTTAGGGAGCAAAACAGACATTGTTTTGTGAAGCACTTTTTTCCTGTGACATGCATATGTCTGGGACATATTTGTGTGGGACCTGGATGGAGAGACACTCGTACATGACACATATCGCAGACATACATGTCATTGTGGTGTCAGTATTTGTTGCTATATGAATGCTGACACCACAATGATGGTACTTTCACACCCTTCGACTATGTCCATGACCTGTAATGTTTTATTACGAGTTGTGTATGTGAATCAGTATGTGTTTGTGTGTGTAATGCAATTGTTTGGTGGAGGCTGCTGCAGCTGGAATGGGTGATGTAGTTGTCTGCGGATGTGGTTTTGATGTTGTTGTGTATGTTTGCTTGTGGGTTGTGTTGCCATGTGACACATTCAGGTAAGTATTGTTGTGTGGCGGTCATAGTCGTGATGTGTGTAGTTGTGCCTTTGTGTGAGTGTGTTTGTGAAGGTGAGTGCATAGTTGTGTTGTGGTTGTGTCATGCGTGGGTGCAGTGTCAATGGTGTGTGTGTGACTGTTGTATCATGGATGTATGGCAATGGGTGTGTTCGGCATGTATTGGTTGTGTGGTTTTGGTCTGGCAATGGATAATGGTGTGTATATATTGTGCTGTGTGTTGTGGAGGGGGACACATATGGCTAAAAAAGGGTGTGAATATGTGACTCACCTGTATTCCATGGCCATTGCTATTGATCAATGTCAATCTGGTCCAGCGACGGGCTCCCTCCTGCAGCAATCTGCCAGTACGAGACCGCCTGCACAGCTGAAACATCTATATATGGTCGGTAGGAACTTGCTGGCCTGCCGGCTAGGAAGAACACTCCATTGTGGTGATGTTAGGCTCAGCCACAATACTTCTTAATACAATGGGTGGAACACAGTGAAATTGGTGATCTTTTTGGGTCTGCTGCCACAGATTGGCAGTAATACCACCAACATCTTGTCATAGCGAAAAGACTGCTGGTTTAAAGTGGCAGCACCACAGCGTGTAGGGGACTAAGTCAATCCTGCACCGTCTGGTAGCTGTCGGCCAAACCCTGTTGGCTAGCAACCAGCACCTCATCCAAACTTAGAACTAAAGGTGATTTGTGGCAGCCTGATGCCTGACATTCAGTGACTCCTCAGGGAAGGTGTGGTTGGCAGATCCTGCACTTTCCTCTCATCAGCACAGGTCTCTCACAGACACATATGCAGACAAAGAGATGCAGGACAGTTTTCAATACTTTTATTGAAAGGACTGCAATCCATGAGAAAACATATGAGCTGTGATTATTAGGAAGATGAAATATAGCACAATCGGAATTTCCATGAGTGAAAAGAAAATAAACAACCCCAGAATATTGGAATAAACATGTGCCTTAGAATTCCTACCTACACTTCCTAAAGTCTATGCAAGAGCATGGCAGTGTTAACCCTTTTCTCTGCCTGTACTTAGTTCATGGAAGCAGCCCCATACCTGAAAAGTAGTGGTCTGACTGCTGTCTCGTCGGTTGGCTGTAGAGACAGGGCTGAGGTCATCAAAGTATCACTAACTACAAGAGCAAACCCAAATGTTCATATGAATTTGGGCGAAATGGCAGAAAGGGACAACATTCACATGAAGCTCATTCAAAAAACATTTTTGTGATCAGGCAAAATAATTTTCTTGGCCAATAAATTAATCAATGAATGCAATATATCCTTTGGACAGGAAAAATTCTGTCAGTAATGATATGCTGTGCAACCAGTACTGGAAATGTCCAACATCATTTATTATATGTTACTACATTATTAAAACCATTTGTGAAAAGAACACTGAAAAAATCAAACATAATCAAAAAGGTGCTCCCCAGGTGCAAACACGACACCACAGAAACAAAAATCCAATTAGTTCATTTATAATCTTAGAACATTTTAGTGGTAGATGAAGCATAAAAATAAGACAGCCTCTATCAGAATCTCACAGTAATATGTCCGAATAAGACAGTTTGTGAATGGACACAAAAAAGGAAAGGAGGGAGGGCACGAGGTCTGTCTTGTTTGTTGTCGATGACGTTTCGAACCTTGTCATAGATGTTAGGGTCTCATGAGGACAAACAGTGACCTGGGCAACTGACATAATAAAATACATAAGTAAAAAGTGCCAATTGAAAATTTATAATGAGAAAAAAGGAGTTGAATAATACATTCTGGTGTTATGGAAATATACTGCAACTTGTCATTTGTTGTCAAGTAATCCTGATGTCTATAGAAATAATAACATAGTACTGAGCAGAGGTTCGACATGGATTGAGAGGGGAAACCAAAATAATTATTATTTTGCTCGCACAAATTTATAGATAAAGCCTTGGAATCGATGCCAGAGTTAAGAATTTGTGAAGAAAACAGCCTACATTAAAAATAAATAAAGCTGATTACATGTACGATTTGAATTACCAAGAAGAGAGGTAATCCGATCTACAGTAGGATAAAATTACCTTTCGTCGAGTCGAGTCAACCGCAGCAATCAGTGCTCATGGCAATTCCAAAAATGAGGCTCCAAAATCGCCAGTTCTCTCAATGAGAAACACTCGTTAGAAGAGAACAATTGCTCACCTTCCTAAATAAACATGTCAGCTTAGATTTAAAGTCAGCCAGCCGTCCACCTTGGAATCAATGCCAGAATTAAGAATTTGAGAGGAAAACTGCCTGTATTAAAAAGTAGATAAAGCTGATTAAATATATGAATTGTGCTTGCCCCTTGGCTAACATCAAAGTACATTCCTCCTAATGAAATAAAAAAATTCTGGTTTGAATTCCCGGTGACCATGAATGGGCCCATTCATGGCAAAACATTTCTGCCTATGAGGACTGCCAACGCAAAGCTCGGGTGAGCTGCGCTCTTCATGACAACAATGGCAGTCAACGCCAACCAGCAACACAAGACCTGCACTTCGCACTACAGCAACAAATATCCACGATGACTGCCAATGCAAAGCTTCAGCAACAACTGTGTGTGACCCTTAACCAACTCTTAGTCCTAGAGCAACACCTGGCTGCAATGCCTAGCCTGCACTTTCCACTACAGCGACGATCATCCTTGACGCTCAGCTTCCTCCTGGTGGCCTCCTCCAACACAGACCAAACTCTTAGTGCTGGACATAGAAGGTAACTTCTGAGCAGGAATAACCTAGTCCTTGAATACTACTCATGCTCCTTTGCAGTAGGCCTAATTTTGTGACTTTCCCCCGGTCTGCCGCAACAAGATGACCAGGAGTGGCTGTTTGTACTTTTAGGGTCTATTTTCACTAAAGGTTTTAAAATTGCATATCTCTGGCTCTACTGATTGGAGTTTTCTCGTTCTGGTATAATTTTGTTATTTAAAAGTTACTCTATTTTTCTAAATTGATTTGGGATCTCCTGTGGTGTCTCACTCTATTACTGGTTCTGTGCTGCATAAATACTTAACACATTGCCTCTAATTTAAGCCTGACTGCTTTTGTGCCAAGCTGCCAGAGGGGTAAGCACAGGTTATTTTAGTGACTTTTATGGTTCACCTGGCAAAAAATTGTGGTTATTGCTTGAGTGGGGCATCCACCCCTCTCAAACAATAACCCAATTTCTTACAGTTAGGACCACAATCCATATGTTGCACTACAGCTTTACTAACCATGCCTCTCATACCAAACACAACAATCATGACAGTTGTTAAGGGCAAATGTCATAAGTGATCTTACATGTCAGATTAAATAACATTGTCTGTGCCTGTGTGATAATTTCTCCTCACAGTCCACGTTGCACCTAATGCTATTCTGTACATTCTTTTTGCAGTTTTAGGAAAACTATTTTTTGGAAATTACCCTTTCTACATGGTCACCCCCAAATCTTTTGCCTGTTTGCCTCACAATTTTGCTGAATTCATTTTTGTTGTCCTTAGGACTCTGAGCACTTTATCACTGCTAACCAGTTCTAAAGTGCATGTGCTCTCTTCTTATACATGGTTTAATTGGTAAATACCTAATTGGCACATGTAATTTACTTGTACGTCCCTAGTAAAGTGCACTACATGTGCTCAGGGCTTGTAAATAAATGCTACTAGAGGGCTGTAGCAGTGCTTGTGCCACCTACTAAAGTAGCCCGTAAACATGCCCCAAGGCTGCCATTGAACAGCCTGTGTGTGCAGTTTACACTGCCATGTTGTCATGGCATTTATGAGCTCTTGCCAAGCCTTAAAATCCTCTTCTATTACATATGTCACCCCTATGGTAGACCCTAGGTATCCCATAGAGCAGCGTGCTACGTACCTTAAAGGTAGAACATGCAGTTTTAAGCTTTGCATGCCCTGGCAGTGAAAAACACCTAAATTTGTTTTTCACTCCTTTGAGGCCTACTCCTCTCATATGTTAACATTTGGAATTCCCTTATACACTGTCATGTTTCATATCCTTGGAATGGCAATGAGAAATGCTCTTTACTGGTAAAGTTGGATTTAACATTACTATTGTAGAAATGCTGCTTTTAGAAAATTGACATTTCTCCGTTCTTATAGCTCTGTGTGCCTGCAGCCTGTCTTCTGTACACATCTGGAGTGGGTAACAGCTACACTTTGTGCATTCCCTCTAGACAGCCACAAACACTGGAAGGTTAGGTGTGTCTGAGTACTCATCTGCATTCTGATGGCTCTTCCTGGACAGGAAGGGTGGGTGGGGCTGACACTTATACCTGAATAGGCAGGGCCCTGTCACCACACAAAGGGCTGATTACCCCTACTGACAGTCAGGAGCCAGGGCTGGGATGAAAGAGCTTCTGTGCACCTCAAAGACCCTTCTTTGAATTCACCCTCACTTCAAAGGCACACTTCTGGATGTACAACTGGAATCTTTTAGAAGAACTGCTGTGCTGCATTAAGAACTGACACGCTGGACCACTGATCCGGAAGGCCTACCTTTCTGCTGTGCTGCCCCACTTCCTGCTGCTCTCTGACCTGAGGGAGAGTTGGTCTCTCAAAGGACTTGTTGTCTTGCCTCATGTTGCTTGAGGCACAGGGATATCAAAGTCTCTACCCCTGCTCCTGTGCATGGTTCACTGGAAGTGGACCCAGAGACTTACACCAGAGAAATCAACGCATCTCCAGTCTGCTTGAAGCAGAATCGGCACATCAACCCTGTTACAGGAGTAGAATTGGCGTATTGCTCTCGAAACCAAGGCATCACCTTAAAAGCCCAAAGCCTTGGAACCGGGCATTGCTGCTGAAACAGTGTGGAGAGATCTACATAAACCCTCAACTGTGGAGAGAAACTAGCTTCATCGCACTTCAGAAACTACGTATCTTGGCTCAACGCTCCGTCTTCGGAACTGATGCATTGCCACCACTGTGTGAAGAAAAATTACCCATCACCTCGACTGCAGGCTCCACATTCACACATCGCTTGTCTGCACCCCGCAATCTCGCTGTTGCAACCAGGATCAAGGTACTCTGTTCCTCGGGCCTGCATGGCTGTTGTCCATGGCCTGTGCTCCATTGCTGTTGGCCTGAACTGTTGACTTTGTCTCAGTTGAGTGTGACCAGATAATCCCCTTTAGCGCTTATTACTTCCAAGTGGTAGAACTCTTTTTATTATTTAAAAATTCATAATTTGACTTCTACTTATTGGACTTTGTTATTCTGGTCTTCATTCATTTAAAAATATTGGCCCTCATTATGGCATTGGTGGTAAATTCCAAATACCGCCATGGTGACTGCCGCCAACATACCTCCATGGAGGCAGACATCCGTCAGCCAGATTTTGACACATACAAACAAAACCGACAGAAACCAGCCACAATGACAAAACCTTCAGACCCACTAAACGTGATAAACTGTCAGAACTAGCAACCATACTGTTACGGCACCAAAACAACATCCTCCAAATAATGACCTACAAACCACCACAGCGGACATTCAATGCCGGTAAACCATTGGCCGTGCATACCGCCGAGCCGGTAATGGCCACCCAAATACAAAACAATACAAGATTGGCCAGAACAAAAAAAAAAAAACTGACACAAATACACCCACCCCACACACCCACCAACAGCACTATAAAACACAACCCCACAATACGCACAAACCTTTACAAGCACGAGAAGGCTGCCACACCTTGCCACGTCAATCCCAGAGACAACTGCACACACATACCACAACTACCCATACATCCGTCACGCACCACACACCCCACCACATCACACATCAGCCTTTGCACAACACACACACACCACACAACACACATGTCCCCACAAAGGCACCCCCGTTTCACTGATGAGGAGTTGCTGGTCATGGTGGAGAAAATAGTCAGGGTAGAACCACAGCTGTTTGGAGCACAGATACAGCAGATCTCCATTGCCAGGAAGTTATAGGTATGGTGGAGAATCGTGGATAGGGTGAACACATTGGGACAAAATCCACGCACAAGGGATGACATTCAGAAGAGGTGGAACAACCTACGGGGGAAGGTGCGTTCCATCGCAGCAAGGCACCAACTTGCCATCAGGAGAACTGGCGGTTGGCCCCACCTCCTCCCCCACAGCTGACAGCATGGGAGGAGAAAGTTTTGGCAATACTGCATCCTGAGGGACTCACTGGAGTAGCCGGAGGACTGGACACTGGTGAGTCACCCTTAACAACCTATCACCCCGCATACCATCATGCCATCTCACCCCCTCACCCTGACTCCCTTCACCCCACACAGTGCTGCACCCCAATTACCACACCTAAATGCCAACCCCTGCACTCCATACTCACAGCAAGCACATCCCACCCAGCACTGCATGTGCACCCACCACCAGTGCATGCACAGCATGGAGAACTACCAATCCCACAATACATCACCATAGGTGGGAGGACAACACCAATACCATTGGGAAAGCCAGAAATGTGGAATATGTCACAGACAATTACCCTAACTCATCACTTACATTCCCACAGGTCCCCGAGCCAGTGTCAGCGATGAGGAGGTGCTACAGCTACCCAGTCCTCCACAAGAAGATGCCCCCAGTGATGACAGCAACTCAGAAGGTCTGGATCTGGATGAACCATTTGGCCATTTGGGACCACTGGTCAGTCGGCTACCCCATCCCACTGCCAGTCCACTACAGGGCCCCACCTCTGAATCAAATACCACAGCAGCCAGCCAATGCCCTCATATCTCTGTCCCCAGGACACGTCAATCAGTAGTGTGCCCACCTGTACAGGGACCCGAGTCCACACCACACAGGCAAGACAATGAGGGTCCTGGTGTCAGTGGGAGTGGGCACACGTTCAGGGGGCACAGGGGGCCAGGGACAGTCTGAGGACAGCTGTGTGTCGGGGCCCAGGGAACCCACTGTCCAGGAGGCACTCACAAATGTCCTGGGGGCATACCAACAATCCCAGGACAGGATGGGTCAGGTGCTCAGCACCATCCAGGAGAACCAGCGGCTGCAGGGGGAACACCACCAGGAGGTCATGCAACAATTGCAGGCCTTGAATACCACCATTGCCTCCATAACAGGTGTGCTGGGTGATATGGCCAACATCATGCAGGAGTACACAGCACACTAGCGGGCCCCTACCACTAGACAGTGTACTGACCAGCCCTCCACATCTGTTGACATGTCTGTAGTGGACAGGAGGCCCTGCCACAGGACTGACAGGCCATTAGCACCCCTCCTTCTGCAGAAGGTGAACCACCCCGCAAACGTTCCCTGCAACCCAAACATGGGTCAACAGCCAGGACAGGTTTGGATAGCCGGAGTCACCTGGAAGAAGTGAGGGATACACATTAGTCTTGCACAATGGCATGGGGTATGACTCCTGTAGGCATACACAGACATACTTTGAGTGGGGAGTCAAGCTCACCTATGAGCCACTCTCTGTGCCTCTGTAGTCATGCCATCACCTGTGGGACGCTGCTATTCCTCAGGACAAAGGCATCATGCACAGATCCAGGATACTTGGCAGTGACGTTGGAGATGTACTGATCAGCAAGGCACACCATCTGGACATTGAGAGAGTGGAAACTCTTCCTATTCCTGCACACCTGTTCATTGGCCCTGGGAGGGACTAAGGCAATATGAGTCCCATCAATGGCCCCAATCATGTGGTATGTGTCCCATTGCATAGAATCCAGCCTTCACAGTTTGCAAATCATCAACCTGGGGGAATGCGATGTTGCTGCACATGTGTCTGAACAAGGCAGCCAAACACCTTCCAAGCACAATAGAGCATTGGCTGTGACATTCCTGCAGCCAAGCCCACAGTCACCTGGAAAGAACCTGTTGCCAGGAAATGGAGCACTGATAGTACCTGCACAGAAGGGGGAACTACTGTGGTGCAACTGATAGCAGGTAGCAGATCTGGCCCCAATTCTGCACACAGCTCTGTGACTGTGGCCCTGTTCATATGATAGGTGAGCATGATGTGCCTGTCCTCCAGTGTAGCCAAGTCCACAAGGGATTTGTACATGGGTGCTTGCCTCCTTCTCCTATTCCTCCGCAGTGGTTGGTACCTAAGTGAGCCAAAAGTAAAAAGGGTGTGACAGTAGGACCTATGAACATCAGAGTACACAGAACATGTATGTATGTTGGACACTAGACTTGTCTAGCTGTGTACAGTCGACACCAATGACGCACTTTTAAATTCAATTCATGAGTACTAGCAGTAGGAAATGGCAACCGCCTGTCCTGTATGCAGGGACAGGTGGAAGTGACCTCACTCCGCCGGTGTTATGCGTCATGGCGGAAGGTGGTCTGCACCACCGTACAATTCCTCATTGGCTAACATGGTGCTCTGTGGAGTACAGGAACCAATGATGATCAACGCCGGCGGTGACGGTGTTCACCGCCGCGGACGTGACCGACATTTTCTTCCTACTACTTCACTTGATTCCTGACTTTCCACTGGACCAACTTCCCACTTCGTGTGCTGCTGTGACCTGTGTCTAGAACCTGCCACGTGCAACAGGAGAAAGGACCCCGACCTTCACATCGGAGGAGTTGGAGAGGCCCGTGGATGGGGTCCTACCCCTGTTTAGGCTCTTGCCTGGGCCCCCAGACCAACAGGTGACTACATCATGGGTATGTTGCATGGGACATGGCTGCATGTAGATGTATGTGTGTGCTGGCAGTGCGTCATTTGGGGGGTATGGCTGCAGGCAATGTGAACGAAGAGGTACGGGTCATGTGTGTGCTTGATGAGGGGCAAATGCAGTGTGTAGGCCATATGTGTGACAGGCTGGATTGTATGGTTCATGGTGTCTTTCTGTCTGTGTTTCCTCTCCAGGTCAGCGGCCATCAGAAGAAGGGGTTGAGGCATGCCATCGGCAAGGACCTGCGGACCCTGGGGGTCCATAGCCCACCGAACACCGACTGCAGGAAACGGTGGGAGGACCTGAGACGCTGGGCCCGGAAGACTTCGGAGGCCCATCTGGGGATGGCCTCCCAATGAGGGAGGGGTGCCTGTCAGAGCCTGACCCCCGTAATGGCCGGCATTCTGGCGGTGGCATACCCAGAGCTGGATGGGCGCTTGAGGGCAGCACAGCAGCTACAAAGGGGTGAGTACAGTGTGCGTGATATTCATCATTTGTTTCCTGGTGTGGGATTTGGGTGCAGGGTTCTAGTCAGTGGATGCCTCAGTATGCCAGTTTAGACATTGCTGCGCGTGGTCCTGCTTAGGTATGTAGGGTGGTATGCATATTTTGAATTGTTAGGTAGATAGCTTTCTATGGCAGACAGGGCTTAGTTGGTCCCAGTAGGTGTTCAGATGGAAGTGTTTGGATCCTACCTGCTGTAGTACCTAGCCAATGGTATGCCACTGTGGTCCATACTGCCCATTCTAAGTCCCAGTGAGTGATAGTGATGTGCATGCCATCTGTGCTGTTGGTGCTGTAATTGACCCTGTGCTCCCTTTCTTTCTCCCCCTCTCCTTTTGTCATCCTGTCCATGTGTGCATTAGAATAATCTGGCCAAGGAGCAGGGGCACAGGAGAGTGAGGGAGCTGCAGCGCACGGGACCCAGGAGTCAGAGTCCACTGACCCCGAGGGGACCAGTGGGGAGGCAGAAGCTGATACAACTGACTCTGATTCCTCCCAAGATGGATGCTCCCTGGTGATGGTGGACCCCTCTGGGACCACCCCAGCAACTTCTCCTTCTGCTACCCCGTACCAGCACTGCCCTCCCAGTAGCCCCCCACTGAGTTGCTCGTGCCTGCTCACCCAGGAGGGTGGGTGTCTCCTTCGCCCTAGGCACCTCAGGCCCTGCCCCAGTCAGCCCTAATGCCCTCAGTGAGGAGGCTATTGATATCTATCTCTGTAGGGCAGTCAACCATAGTGAATGCTATCCAGGGGCTGGCATCCCAGATGCAGCAATGCAGTGCCTTCCTGTAGGGCATTCACGGTGGCTTGGTGGCCCTATAGAGATCGTTTCAGGCTCTGGCCTCCTCTCTGACGGCAGCCAGTGTCCCTGTTTCTTCTGTTCCTCCTCCAACTACCTCTTCCCAGTCCCTGTCTCCTCTCCCCATCCCATCCCCCGCACACATTCTGACAAGCATGCACCCAAAACAACAGACAGAACTTACACAGACAAACACATGCACCACACTCCAGTCCACATGCACACACAGCCAACAAACAGGTGCACACACAACATCAGCCACTGCTTCACTGTCTCCTCCTCCCTCACAGTCACATCAGCACTCACACCTGCATGCACAGCATCAACAGTCCCAAATCCTGCCAACTGCACAGCCTTGCCCACAGTCACCACAACAGCAGACTAACAGACATGCACCCCACACACCACATGCACAGTCACCACCACTATCACCACCTCATGCAGCACACCCACCTCACTTGCAGACACCACCACATCCTTCCACACGTCCTGTTTTTCCCCCCACCCTGTCTGCCTCCTCCAAAAACACACAAACGCTCCTCTCAGACCCTCAACAGCCATCCACCTCACACACGCACATTGTCCATGCACCTGCACTCAAGTCCAGCACACCTCCTCCTCCTGCAACCACTCCCTCTACCTCCACTTCTGTACCTACTCCCACATCCCGCCTCACCGGTCCTAAGAAGCTTTTCCTTTCCTGCCTTGACCTCTTCCCCCTTCCACCCCCACCATCCTGCCCATAAGAGGAAAGTCCCAACCCCCAGCCCAGTACCTCCAACCCTAAACTGACTCCTGGTCCTCCCCCTAAGTGTACTCCTGCCACTAAGATGAAGAAGGGTGGCACTCCGTCCCCCGTCCCAAGGCCACACCTCTACCCCCAAGCCGGAAAGTCAAGGATCTGCCCCTTCCCAAACCCAAGGACCCCCCATGCAAAAAATAAACCACCCGAACCCTCCTCATCGCTCACTGCCCCCTGAGGTGCCTGCCTACCATTACATGATGCCCCTGCCCAGTGGAGTGACTGGGTTGTCAGGCATCAAGTTAAGCCTTGGACAGTGCCCTGTGGCATTGTGATTCACTTCGATTGGTCCATGGCCCTATCTGTAAATATTTGTATTTACAATCTTGAGGTCGCTATGCCCAAGGTATTACAGTGGCGAGACCGAAAGTATGTGTCCTGGCGTTCTTACCTTCTGGATTATGTTGGAGTGGGATTTTTCTGCAGATGGTCCTGGGTGTGTGGTATGTGTGTATGATGTGTGTTGTGCGTGTGTGTGTGTCACTCTTCCCTCCCTCCCTTGTGTGCTAGGTGGCTGTACTCACAGTCATTGTCTTCATCTGCGTTGGTGCTCTTGGACTGCCATCGCGTGGTACAGAACCAGGAACACTTTCAGTTCTGGTTCCATGGCGGCCGCGGACTCCTCTATGTCCCTGGAGGTAAGTGTCTCCTTTTATATGATGTGTTTCTGCCAGGCTTTTGGTAACGTTGCTAACGCCCCAGAAATCCTGACAGTCTTCTATGTCATAATATGGAGGGCGGATCCTTGTCTTCCACCTGCCTGGAGATAGCTACCACCGTGTTAAGTGGTTGTATTGCACTGGCGGTTGGGGTGGTACGTTGGCTGTCTATGGGAGGGATCACCGCCATGGTCATAATTTGGGGGTCATTACCGCCGGCTTGGCGGCAGTACTACCATCATTGCTAGAGCCAATGTCATAATGACCACCATTGTTTATTTTTGTAAACCAGTGTGGAGTCTTTTTGCTGTGTTTTCATTGTGTTACTTTGTATATGTGTTGCACAAATACTTTACACATTGCCTTCTAAGATAAGCCCGACTGGTCTGTGCCAAGCTACCAGAGGGTGACCATAGGTTATGTTTTAGTGTGTATCTAACTTACCCTGCCTAGAGTAGTGGTCACTACTTAGACTGGGCACATACCTCTGCCAAATAGAGACTCCATTTCTAAATTATCCTACTTTGACTTATTATTATTAGAGACTATGAGACAGTTATCCATTATCTACTTTCCCTTCTATCATTAGGTGTTTGTTTGACCGTAGTGAGTTACATACAGCATGTAATTAAGCACAGGAAACTTGGTTTGCAACGTTGTGATCACGTTCTACGGTGATATGAAGCATTATTTTTATATTTTTTATGTCTTAAATTTGTTTTTACTCTGAATCTGTTTTTTAATCCAAATGTAGTTATTGTGTAATGTGCATTCCAACCTGATTATTAATGAATACAATATGTTGATGACTTTCTTTACACTATGCACTCTGCAGTTTATGATACCTTTGTAGTTTTTGCCATATTGGAATATTGTTTTCCCCTCTTTTTTATTGATTAATGGATGTGTTTTTTTGTCCTCATTCACCTCCAAAACCTTCAACAGGATAGGCTCCTCAAGATACCTTTGGGACTGAGGGTACCCTTGTCTTAAATCTTGTATCTCTAAGGGGTCACCTGCCTTGAGTGACCTTGCAGCCCGATGCCAGAGCATAAATAGGGCGTTGGATTGGTGTAATCATAGGATATTCTTCACACAGAAGCTCAGAAGTTTTACCCTCTCAGCCACTTTATTAGACAGAAGCCAGAACTTATATCTTCTGCTTTCTATGTCCTTTACATCCAATTTTAAGTTATAAATTAGATATCCTTTCCACTCAAGAAACACGGGGGGAGTTGTGATCCAACTCCTGCATCTCTCCCTCCGGGCAAGTAGCATCATATAGAATAGTAACTTAGCACTGTTTCTATTCAACTTAACTTGATTTTGCAGACTTCCAAAAATAGAAAGAGGGGCTTACCTTGAGGTTTATAGAAAGAATCTCACCCACTGCCCCATGAACATCCTTCCAGAATTTGCTGATCTTTGGGCACTCCAAGAACATATGTATACCATTAGCGCCATCGACCCCGCATTTCTTATAGCTGACCATATTGATGGGCATCAATTTGGATAATTTTTCCAGGGTCCAAAAAGTCCTCTGGATGGAAAACAAGTAGTTTCTCCTTAGACAGGCAGGTTTAACTGTGGCATACAAAAGAGTAGTAGATACTTGCCATAGACCTCTTAGCGGCGCCTCAGGCAAGCATTTTCACCATAATTCTTCTGGCAGTATGAAGTCTCCATTGGTGAGATCCAACACCAACCAATACCATCATGTGACTTCCTTCTTCATTGGGGCCTTCTAATACAATAGCTCTTCCAACTCATTTGAGCCTCCACACCTCATTTACGCTCTGCATCCAGCTCGTCATTTGGAGGTATTTAAATTTAGAAATGTTCCCACCCATCTCAGCATTGGAATCCTCCCTCGACAACAAGCATCCATTGTGGCAGAGTTGGCTCCATTCCTGAATCCCCGCCTCCCTCAAAGGTATAGACAATCTATCACTAGTCCACTTTGGAGAACCTGGGGAGTCCCATATAGGTGCATGTTTGCTATAGTATGGTAAGTTTATAGCCCTTCTAACATGATCCCAGACTTCTGCCAGATCTTGCAACAACTTAAACCTCACCTTCTTGAAAAACTTGGGGTCCCCAAATTTATATAGAAAACCTAAGTGCTCTTCTTGGTAATATACATCATTGTTGTGCATATAGCCCCCAACCCTGACTCTCCATAACTACTCAGTATACCTTTCCCATTTTTCAAAAAGAATGCCCATGAGTAATATTGGAGATCGGGCGAAGCCAGGCTACATTCCTCCTTCTTTCTTCTCAACTTTTTCCAGGCGATCCGTGCCCTCTTTGAGGCCCATATAAAGCGGTTTATCTTGCCCTGAAATCTACTCAGCCATTTAAACATCAACGGTACTGAGTTAAAAATGAACGTGAGCTTGAACAATGTAGACATCTTAATTATGTTGGCTCACCCTAGAATGATGAGAGGTAGATGTTCCCAACGCTTCATTAGCTTACAGCAGTCTCTAATAACTTTTAGTCTCTAATGACTCCTCCAATTTTATTTATGGCCTGAGTTATAATAACACCCAAGTACCTCATCTTGTTCTTTACTGAGGCTCTCTCCCTTGACATATTCTAAGCCATGACTTCCGTCTTATCATTATTATCTGCATACCCAGCCACCTTTCCAAACTCTGCTGTTAACTCTTCCAAGGCTGCCACTGTATGCTTTAAATCAGCAGTGTAAACCATTTAATCATCAGCGTAAAGGGAGACTCTCCTTAGTCATCACCGACACCTAAAAGGGGGTATCCTCTGCTACCCTCTAATTTTACATGTTAGAGGTTCCATATATAGATTAAACAACAGTGGAGACAGTAGACGTCCCTGTCTCATTTGGCTTGCTATTTTAAAAGGTAGAGTTAAAGAGCTGTTAACCAATACTGTAGCACACGGGATTCTGGTATATCTGTTGCAGTATCTGGCTAAACTTCTCCCCCAGATTGTAAGTCTCAAAAAGGGTATTTAATTATGTCCAGTTAACTCTGTCGAAGGCCTTTGTAGCATTCAACATAACTACTGCCAAAGGGGTGTCACATATATTAGAAAGATCTATTGAACCAATGAACCGCTGCATCAACTCATGCACGTCTGCTCTTAAGCAACCCTTTTTGGTCCTCATGTAAAAGCCCACAAATAAAACCACTCAATCTATGAGCCAGAGTTTTTGCAAAGATCTTATAATCGCAGTTTGAAAGCAATATGGGACTATATAAATCACAGCTCTTAGGGCTTTTCCCTGGTTTTAATATTAATGTAACAATGGCTTCATTCCACAACAGGGGGAACACGGTCCCTGCCTCGAAAATGTAATTAAACAGTTTCACCAAAACCTGTACTATACTCCTACCCAAGACATTATAAATTTCCAAAGGTAAACCATCTGGGCCTGGTGCTTTACCCACATTGCTGGAGTTTATAGCTTGCTCCACTTCGAGCTCCCTAGTATGGTCATTTAGAACCATGTTTTCCTTATTCCTCAATGTAGCCAAATCTAAATCCTTAACCCAGCTCCTAACTATCTCTACCTTAACCTCCAAATCCCCTTAATATAATTCCTCAAAGAAACTCAAGAAGGATTCCCTAATCACTCTACTGCTCTTTCTAATGGCCCTGGTTCTCTTGCACTGTATTTCACGTACTGTATTTCTAACTAAATGTAATTTAACCTTCCAAGCCAATAGCTTGCAGCAGTTTTCCCCATACTCAAAATGGGCCACCCAATTCACTTTGCATCTTTTTCTAACTCTGCCCCTATCACTGCTGAGAGCTCATCCTGTGCTGCCTATAATAGCTTCCTCAGTTGGATAGGATTTCCTTTTAAAAAAGCCCCACCTCATCAGCCTACCCCTTAGAAAGGCATTCAAAGCATCCTACACCATATCCGGGGGGGGAGGGCTGAGCCTAAATTTAATCTAAAAAACTCCTCCGTATCGAATCGCAGCTCCGTTACACGTTCCTCATCTAGTAATAGGGTTTTGTCTGGAGTCCATCTACTCTGACCAATTTTCCTGGATAAAGGATAATTAAGGTGGATAAAGAGGCGGATCACCGAGTGGTCCAACAAATGTGCTTCCACATGTAACACCTCCTGCACAAAGTTCTTTAATCTCCTATCAGAACACAATCGATCCTTGACTGATGCCTAAGCTTTATAATTGCTGTGCATGTACCTATGCAGCAACCCCATCCTTTCTCTCCACACATCATACAACCCCAGCTGAGTCATCATAGGTTTTACTTGCAGTCACATTTTTTCATTTATCCTCGACCTACTATCTGACAATCTATCCAACTCGTGGTTCAGCACAACATTGAAATCCCCCATCCAATTAATGGGGTCAGAAAACTGCAACTGGTGTTGAAACAGGTCTACCGATGGTCCAGTGTCATTTTTGTTAGGACTGTAGTATCCAACTAGACTGTATAAGCATTCCTATACTACCAATTCCCCACCTCCCAGCCTTATCTACCACACTGTCCCGGAGGATGAGGTTAGAATGTTTTGAGTACGATGGCTACTCCTTTAGTACCCACATTCTGGCTAGTACACACAACTTGTTGAATCCACCTTAATGGCTCAAACATCTCTATACACTCTTTCTTAGTCAGGTGAGTTTCCTGTAAAACCAGCACATTTGCCTGGGCATATCTCAAATACTGCGACAGCTTCCCACGCCTATTTCTCACCTGTAATCCAATAATGTTCCAAGACAGGAACCTCAATAGCTCTAACCTCTCCATCTGAGGTGGATTTTACCCCTTGGGTGGCCTCTGAAATCCGTGTTCTTGATCCTGGGCCAAACCTGTCTCCCGCACCACACAATCTCATCTGTTTCTCATCCGATTATGAGGACATGATTTGTTTAATTTTATTCCCACATGCTGCTCACCCTATGCCTACACAACTTCCACCCTCCCACATCTCAACCCAAACCGCAACCAGGGAGATCCCTTCCTCTCTCCTTCCTAATGGTGCCACCACTTTAGTAGGCCCCCGCTGAGCACAGTCTCATTTGTATCTTCCATCTTCATTAACCAAGGTCCATAATGACTATCAGGAGAGTTCAGACCAACCATCAAAATTCCCAAAATGATCTTACATAGCACTGTGCCACCTCATGGGCAAGGATATCGGCTAGGGCAGGGGGAAGGCAGCTATCTTTTACTCTTGACAGCCCCTTTCCAGTTCCTTAATTAGATCATCCACTCTTTCACAGTCTGTTATGGATTTTGTTGTTAAACATGACTCTCAGAGTGGAGGGGAACTTCAACTGGGCTGTGGCCCCTAATCTCTTTACAGTGATATAAAGCATTATTTTGATATCTTTTATGTCTGAAATGTGTTTTCACTCTGTATCTGTTTTTATATAAATATATGTATTGTTTAATGTGTATCCCAACTTGACTATAAATGAATACAATATGTTGACAACTTTCTTTGCACTATGCACTCATCACTTTATACCTTTATAGTTTTTGTCATATTGGATTATAGTTTTTCGCTCCATTTTATTCATTAATGGATGTATTGTATTACAAATTACACACTTTTGCTTCTACTACATGATTCACAACTCTCTTAAATTCTGGCTACTACTTGACATTTATGGACTTTCACCGATTGATGATATTACATTTCCAGTAATGCTTGAGGTGACTGGCTAGGAATACAATATAATTTATTGGTATTTAGTGTTAATAAATAATGTGTTTTTAGATGTTGTCACTTGATAATATAAAATATTGTGAGAGCATGGGAAGTGGCCATGCAAGATGGCAGACAGGACGGGTTCTTGAGGAGCTCTTCGCAGGCCCCATTAATATCCTAAATAATCCTGCTTTTATTTATTATTATTGCCTCATTGGAGAGCCCATTCCCACCCTTAGTGGACAATCAGATCCTGAAGGTGGATCTCGACTGTGGTGTGACCGGAGGCCATACAGGGATTACTCGTGGTGGAGGTACGGCAGGGCCCAGTTGGAATCCTTCCACAAAGAGGGGGTGATGTTTTGGAGCCACGTTCCTGGTGGCAGAGGCCGGGCTGCCCTTGGGGGAGTGAAGGCACTGAGGGTAGGTCCACGGACCAGTGGGCCATGAAGGGCCCATCACCGCTGATGAAGCAAGAGGCCTCAGTGATGTGGTCCAAGATCTTGCCAGTGAGTGGGCACTGGAGGGCTGACCTCCTTCCCTCCTGGGTGTGGCACTACCCTGCCAGAGGCCGCAAGTACCGGAGGCAGAGTCTGCAGTGACTTGGATCAGCACGGGGCACCAGAGTCATAGTGATGGTCCCCACTGGAGTGGGTAAGGGCCACGGCTATAATGCAGATCCGCCCGGCAGGGAACTTGGTATGTGAATACAGCAGCAGCTGGTGGCAGTGCAGGAGGCTCATGTGCCATTGATGAGTGGCACTGGATCGGAGGCATACCTTGGGGTCCGCTTGAGTACAGTCTGCTGGCATGCCCTGAGGGAGCAGGGTACTGCTAGTAAGGATGATTCAAATGGGCACTGGAAGGGCATCATTGGGGTGGGGCTAGAAGCAATGTGAACAGCCTGAACTGCACATATAGACAGGTGACTCCCGGGAGTCGAGTGGACGCTCTCTCCCCATTTACCGGGTATGGCACCTGACAAGCCTCATCCTTTTGCTGCTGCTTGAGGGGATATGCCTGAATGACATTCAGGAGTGCATGGTGTGTGTTGCCTTATATGGCAGTCACCTGGGTAGACCAACTCCAATATGGCCTGTGGCTACAGGTACATTTTTTGGCTCCTGTTGTCTTGTTCCCACCTCCAGGAAAGGGGCCCACTTTGGGGCTATTTGTAACACCATATCACATGGGGAAAGGCAAAACCCAAGGCCCTATCAGAACAACACGATGGACCCCGGACAAGCACTCACAGACAGACATGTCAGGGGGGACTCAATTAGATCCCTGTCCAGAGTTGCCGGGTGAGGAGCCCTCCAGGGTGGAGCTGATGGTAGAAATCCAGGGATCCAGAGTGGCACTGGAGGTAAAGATAGAAACGGTGCCAATAGAGGTCAATTTATTCAGCTCAGATCTACACAAAGTCTTTCAGAAAGTGCCTGTGGTAGAGGAGACCATTGATGGTCTCAAGCTGGAAGTGGCCTCTCTTAAGAAACAAATGGCCTGTGTTCTTTCCAAGACCGGGACTTTGGAGGCCCAGGCGGAGGATGCAGAGGGGCAATTGTGCCACAACAATGTCAAACTTTTGGGTTACCCCAAGAGTGCTGAGGGGAGATCGACAGTGATTCATAGAGTAATGGGTGTGAGATGTGCTGATGCCAAGAGACCTCTAAAACATTTTTGTCAATGAACAAGTGCATAGGGCACTTGCCACCCTGCTGTAACCTGGGGGCCCTCCTTAGGTGATTATAGCCCATGCTCTCAATTATAAGGACAGAGACAGTATCCTTAGGGCTGCACAGTTAAGAAACGTTTTTCAAGTATGGGCTTGAAAAATATGCCTTTGTACCCAGCAAGATTAAGAGCGATTTCAGATGGACAGTCTCCTTCCCTACCCTGCTCTGAAGAATTTTGGAGGTGGCTAGAAATGTGGGACAAAGTGCTATGTGACAAGACAGGCTATTGGAGGTGTCGACCACGAGATGAAGGAGTACCATGCTGCCACTGGAAGATCTGAGGGAGTTACAAACGGCCTGAATTGTGTCCACAGGAGGACTAGAAACTTTGAGGATAGTAATTTAAGATGATGGCACGATGACAATGGATTTTGCCACTGTGGGTTTGGAGGGTGGATATTGGTACACATCGGAGATGGAAATGCCAGAGATGAGCGGCACCAGCAAGTGAGGGGGCAGGCCAGCTCTTGCCTTAGACTTTGTCTCCCACATGGACTACATAATGGGACTGTCTTCTTGCTGGCAATGTAGTTCATGCACCTAATGGTGGAGAGCTGAAGTATGGCCTTGGCTGTATTCTTGATCTTGTTTTTGGGTTGTGGGTATTGTGTTCCTTAATTATTGTTTACTGTTTGATAGCCAGGGAACACATAAGAAGGTTGTACTGCTTATGATGTATTAACCTGTAATTGTGCACAGGAATGGAACCTCACTCCAACTTTTAGTGGTAGGACTTTTTTTCTTTTATGTGTTGGGATTATGCTGCTTGTCCTGGCATCCTCGCATTGATGGGCGAACCTTATTGTTCCTTGTTATATTGTTTGCCTGGGGAGGGGATTTGTTAGTTTTTGCTCTGCAATAGAGTTCTGAGGGGATCATATAGGTGAGTTGCTACTTGGTGTCCATTTCTGCACCACACAACGGGGAGAGAGTCTGATTCCACCACACCACGCCCCAGGGGTGATGGGGGGTAGGAGCTTCGAGGTAGCACACATAGCCACTTCTGGCAGAATCCAGTAATATAATCTCCTTGAATGTCCGGCGGTACCGAGTCCGCTCATTCTTGAAATGGAGAAGGTTCACATAGCATGTTTCGAGGAAATATACTGCATGGGCAGTGAATACAGAAATTAGTGAAAAAATGGAGGAGGAAATTCTATTCGGCCATATATTCTTCCTACTCTAGGTGAGTAGTAATAAGGATAGCTCCTGGGGTACCTTTTCATCATACGTCCACTGATGCGGAAGTGGAAAGGCGATAAATACTCGTGCAAGGCACATTAGATGGGAAGATCATTACTTTTTCAGACACCTTGCACCCAACATTGATAATCAGCATTTCTTTCTGAAGATGGAGGACTTGCTCCAGGATAGCACTGGTTCCCCTATACTGTGGGTGGGAGATTTTAACTGTGTTGCTGATGGTGATAGAGATTGACATCCACCTCGTACAGGAATTAAGCCATTGATGACTAGGTCACTCTTAGATGTCATGTGCAATTTAGACCTCTAGGATAGCTGGAGGGCACACCACCCCCAAAACCAGTAATACACTTGTGATTCTTTAACACACAATACATATAGCCACTTGGATCTAATATTGGTGACGGATTGCCCACACAACACTTTAAAAGATGTGGTACATCTGGGGAGGTTTCTGTCAGACCATGCTCCAATACTACTTTGCTTTCTGTGGCGGGAGGGTGCGTGCAGTATGAGAAGTTGCTATCTACTCCCTGATGACCTGACGGATACCACATGTAGAACATCCTTAGCAGATGCGCTAACAGACTACATGGAGCATAATTGGCGTACAGCATGTAACAGGGCCAATGAGTGGGAAGCCAGGAAGGTGGTAATGCGCAGTGCTTGCATGGGGACCACCTTTGGGATAGGTAAACATCTGGAGGCAGATGTGGTAAGGCATGAGGAACAACTGGTGAAACAACAGAGGGGGGGAGACTGAATTAATGGTGGCCAGACAGGGTTTGTGGAGACACATCTAAAATTGCACAAATTGTGGGGCACATTGGATAGATACACTCTTACACATTGCAGACAGTGACTACACATGGAGGGGGACAAATCAGGGAAGCTCTTGGCATGGATTCTAAGACGTGAATGGGAAGTGCCACCCATATTTCACCTTCGGAACCGGGGCGGATGGTTACTGGACAGTAAAACATATTGACGACCTTTCAGACTCATCTCTGTGATGTATACAAGGCTAGGGAGACCAATGGAGAAGATTTTGTGGGAGTATTTCTCCAGTGAGGGGCACTCCCCAGACTCGTTATGGGGAGCATGCAGAATTTGGATGCTGACTTAACCTTACAAGAGTGAGGGGGGCCTTGCGGGAACTATGTAGCTCTAAGGTACTGAGGTGCAATGGCTTCCTGGTAGAATTCTACCAGACTTACTCCGTACTCCTTTCGGAGCGGTTATTAGAGCTATTTCAGAAGGCACAGACAAAGAAGATTCTCCCCCTCACAATGCGTGAGTGTTTCATATGCCTCCTGCTCAGCCTGGAGGTGACACAACAGACCCTTCTTCGTACCAACCCCTCTATCTGATAAATTCAATGTTAAGGTGCTTTGTAGGCTTCTAGTGACTAGACTCTAAGGAGTGATAGAAGACCTTGTGCATAACAACTAATGCTGATTTATCTCAGGTTGGAGTACAGCTCTCAACAGGCCCAATTCACAAAGGTAAACTTAGACATTTGGTCTAAACTTAAACCAAACATCTACGTTTACGGCTTTGGGAATTCACAAACGGCATTTTTGAGAACTATGTGTAGGTCCGCAGTTGGGCGGATCTCCGTTTACCTTTGTGAATCCGGCCCAATGTATGTAGTCTGACACATGTATTGCATGAAGTCGTTGATGAGGAGCCGAAAATGGCACTGGTGGCTATCGACTTAGAGAAAGCCTACTATACGGTGGATTGGTCCTAATTAATGGCAATGTTGGAGGCAATGGGGTTGGACCATTCTTTAGGGACTGATTGAGATTACTTTATACGGAACCCATGCCCCTGGTTACAATGGGGGGTATGATGTTGGATGGTTGGGAGGGGTACCCAGCAGGGGTCCCTCTCTCAATTTTGCTCTTTACCTTGGTGTTGGAGCCCCTAACTGTCTTATACAATGGGAGATGAGGGAATGGGTGATTCCTGTGAGAGACAGTGTACACATCATAACGTTGTGTGCCGATGATACACATGTGTGCATCTCCTCTTCCAGAGAGGTGGTACAGTGTCTGATGCAACATATGAAACCCTTTGGAGAGGTCTCTGGCGTTCGGTTTAATAACCATAAGACACTCCTGTCTCCTCTCGGGGTTGGTGGATGTCCTGCGAGAATACCTACTAGAGCTTGGTTTTGTGATGGAAGACAGAAAGCCTTTGGTACCTAGGTGTTATAGTGTCTCATATGCATACAGTGGCATGACAAAATCGCTATAACATAGAACGGTGTTGGGCAGCCTTTCCAGGTCAGTGCAGTTATGGAACACACACTTCCCCTCTCTATTATAGGTAGAGTGTCAATAGCCAAGTTGGTCTTTCTCCCTCTATGCCTGTATGCTGTGCAGAATTATTTATGCCCCATTGATTAAGGGGTTTTCTGAAGATTAGACAGTTTACTGATCTCCTTAGTTTGGGGAGGTTGTCCCAGCAGAGTAGCTTTATCACTGTTGAAGAGAGATATGGAAGTTAGCGGGGCTAGTACTACCTGATATGCAGCATTTCTACTATGCAGCTCACTGACAATATGCCGCAAAGTGGCTTGTGAACTTGCATAACTGAGAAAAAGTGTTATTACACAGTTCGACCAGAGATGAGACGCTGGTGTGGTTCCTCATGATAGGCGGAAGGGCTGACTATCTAGTTACCTATTTGGTACGACAGACAGTGGCAGTCTGGGAGAAGGTGGCACTAAAGTGCTCCCAAGAGCGCATTTGATTGTGAGCTGCAGCTATGGGAAACTGCTCTATTTCATCCTAGAGACACAGACATGTCTATGGAACAGTGGAGGGGTAGTGGTTGCATACTAGGTGATCCGCTTTACCGTGGAGAGGTCTTTATTAATTTTCAGGAAGCCCAGGATACATTTCATATAGTTGCTGTCCAGTTGCTACAATATGGGTGGCCCCCTTCTCAGACACCTAGGATACATTTCAGATAGTGGCTGGCCAGTTCCTACAATTTGCGTGGCCCCCCTTTTCAAACTTATTATGGCCCTGGGGACCCCATCTCCCAGGGCCAGTCATTAAAGTTAAAAGGAGAGGAACATGAGCCCCCCACTCTCCAAGCTGGTTTCAGCCCCTGGTACCCCACCCCCAAAGGCTGGTGCATTTTTGTGGGGGGCACATAGCACCATCCCAAGGCTGCTTTCAGCCCAGGGACCCCACCCACTGGGCCCAGTGCATTTTTTAGGGGAAAAGGGCCCCCCTCCCTCACCACTTTTGACCCTTGGGTCCCATCCCTGGGACCTGGCAACATATTTAAGGGGGAAGGGACAAGCAGCTGCTCTCCCCTGGACAATTTTGGACAACAAACGGTATGTGCCCTGGTGCCCACCTAGGGCACCACCGCACTTTTGTTGGGGGTTGCGGGGTAGCCCCAAGGCCCTCATAGCCCCAGCCCCAGAGGTCTCAGGACCAAAAGAGACCCAGGGTGAGGGGGGCTCATGCCCCTTTCCCCTTACATATGCACCTGGCCCCAGGAGATGGGATCCATAGGGTCAAAGATGACCTAGGGAGGGGCGCCACACATGCCTCCCTCCCCCAAACTAAAAATATAATTTCCGCCAGTACCTGGTCCAGCCAGTGAGTGGGCTTAAAAAAAGCAAAAGTGGGAGATCAGGCTTGTATTTTTGGTTAAATTTTTCCTGAGGATTTGTCGATCCTCTGTAAAATCACAGCATAATTTGTAAAAAAAAAAGCTTATGGTCCCAGGTTAAACCCTCTGGGACCCCACCACCAGGCCCAAGGGGGTCAGGAAATTCCTACCCTGCCCCTTTGTGTCTTCTTTTTTTTTTTTAGACTGAGTTCTGAGTCCTAAGATGGCTACTACCACTTCCTGGTTCAGATACTGGCAGCTAATCAGATCTCAGCTTGAGATCTGTCGGAATCCGCAGGGCCTCCTGTTCCATAGATATACAATGTTTTTGGGCTTTATTTGCCTAAAATGTACTGCTGTATATGTGTCTAAAGTTCCTATGGAGAAATGAATGGGGAAAATTCGTTTTGGGGGCCCTTCATTTTTCTCGGCATGCACTCGATGGATCACCCCAAAACTTTCAATGTGCAAACTAGGCAAAAAAGCATACTTTTTTGTAAAGTTCTGTGAAGATTCCTCAAATGGTGTCAAAGTTTTTAGCAACACAAAAATGCATTTCTTATGGAAACACAATCCTAACTATAACTACCCAGTGGGATGGATTTATATTTCCCTCTGGCGGAACTAGATTTTTTGATTTGTTAATAACTTTGATATTGTTTGACGAATCTTCAGACAACTTTCCAAAAAAAGTCTCCTCTACCTCAGGCCTTCCTGAAATATTTCAGTGTGATCCTTCCGGAAAAATGAGGGGGCCAAAACAAATTTTGCCTATGCACTTTTCCATAGGGAAATCGAACAGTGCTGCAACCAAAAAGGCTTGACGGAATTACACCAAATTGGAAAAAAATTCTAACTCTTGGTCCAAAAAGTGTGCTTTTTGTGATTTAGTGTAGTGTTTGAGAAAATAGTGTTTAAAAAAAATGTATGGATTATCATTGAGAATCTGTGGATCCAACAGATCAAAAGGTAAGATCTTATTGGCTGCCACCACAGTAACAAAGATGTGGCTGCAGCCATTTTAGGACTTGGCGACTCCCCTATTCTGAAAACATAAGTGAAAAAATATATAGTGGGACAGGTAGGGATACTCTGCCACCCTAGGCCTGATGTAACAGATAACATTACGAGTATCATAAATGATTGTACAGGGCAGATTACATCTCACTTTACTGTTAGCACTGTGAAAGAGTTGACTATGAATGAAGTATTATTTTTTGGTTTCAGTAGGTGTTGTTACTTTGGCTCCTATTGTCCACAACATAATAATCAGAGCAACACAACTACCAAAAGGTAACCAAAACAACAAAATTGCACAACAATATCACAAAAAATAACCAGGCCACAAAAATACAGAACAACAGCAGCGCAACACTACAGAATGCAACTCAAACAACACACACAAAAAACTGTGCAATTCCGCAATGGTGAACAAAACACAGCAGACAAAACAATGCAAAAAATACACAGCACAAATTAATTACACAGACAACAAAATAGTCAACACAATAGCAGACAACAACATAACAATAATAAAGCACAATACTAACACATAACCACAACAGCAGAAGGAAACATGGCAACTCATAAAACATAGTAACTATACAACACTCAGTAAAATGTAACACAACTAAAGAACATCATTAACACAGGAAAAGGCGACAACTACATAATATAACCACAACAAGAACACAATATAACAAACAAGCGAACAGTAAAACACAAAACAACAATAACTACAGACAGCACATCATCACTGCAAATCAATACACACATTCATTTGAGCACATGGTAATAAAAACAAAATTTCAATTATAAAATACAACTCAAAAAAGAAAACATTAACACAACATAAAACAAAATAATAGCAAAAAACATACAAACAAAACACTCCAACATAACAACACAAGAACTACAAAATGAAAATAAGAGCAACACAACATAATAATAAGAAAAACACAACACAGCAGTCAGAACACAGGACAACAGAAGAGCAACAACACAACAATGCAATTATGTTGCATGCACTTTTGCACTTATGTTGTATTTTTGTGTTGTTTTTGAGGTGTGTTGTTTTTATTTTTATTGTGTTGTGTTGCTTTGTATTGATATTATGCTGTGTTTGCGTTGTGCTGTTGTAGTGTTTTGATATTGTAATATGGTTTGTTCCTGAATTGCTGTACATTTGTATTGTGTTGATGTATTAGTGTGCAAAAAGGTCTTGGGTTGCCTTGTGTTCTGGTTCAAGGAAGCCCTGGCCAGGAAGTTCGGGCTGGACCTTTCCTATTGGAGCAGGGTGTAGGCCGATTTGCTTATGGCTGGGTCCAAACTGAGGTGACATGATGGACAAAAGAATGATGGGTTGGAATGCAGGAGGAGTGGCTACCCCGAGTGATTGCCAGTGGTTAAACAAATTGCAGGCAGTTCTTCCATCACCTTTTTGTGTGTTTGGTGTAGCCTTCAGCTAGGATGTTTTGGCGATTTTTGAAAGGCATATTAAATCACGGTATCTATGATGGAAGAAAGTGCAATGAGTGTGTAAACCTTTTGGCTATCTTGAAGAGGGACAATTGGCTGTCTGTTTACTATAGAAAAATAATGTTGTGGTATTTACGCTGTGTGTGTTTTTGCTTGGCTACATATATTTATTATGTCTGCACGTGTAGTTGAATTTTGTAGACAGCAGGGGTATAAGTTACCCAGTATATCTAGTATAGAACTAATGGGTAGGAATTCATGGCACATTTCTGGCCATGATATAATGGTGGTACTTCTTACTGTTGCCACCTTTAGCATGATACTGCCCACCACTGCATAATACTCACTCTGGCATAATGCTTGTAATTCTTTATACTTTACAGGCATTGTTAACATGATGGCACCAAGCCCTGATATAATATTTACAGTGTAATAATATTGGAAATTATTAGTATTTTAATAGCATTATCACGTCTGCCTCAGTCTATAAGACTGAGGGCTGGATTTAGAACCTGCGGACGGGTTACTCCATCACAACGGTGACAGATATCCAGTCTGCCCAAATCTAACTCCCATTATACCCAATGAGATTTAGATTTCAGCAGACGGGATATCCGTCACCATTGTGAAGGAGTAACCCATCAACTGAGTTCTAAATTAGGCCCTGCATTTATTGATAGAAGCAAACTGGTTACACCATTCATTCATTCATTGATCCAAGTGCTCACCTGTTCAGCCATTCATCCATGTGCTCATCCATTGATTAATCCATTTGTGTACTCACTTACCCATTCAGTAGTCTATAATGTAATCACTCATTCATCCATCCAAGTGTATATGCATTTTTACATGTGCCCAATCATCAGCTCATACCAACATGCATTGCCAATCAGTGAACAAGCAATTTCTCTAAGCAACTCACTAGACCTATTGCCTTTTCCTGTGATTGTTTGGTTTGTCTATCCTATTAAAGATTAACCATATAAATCACTAGGACAAGTTCTCTTTGGAGAGGAATTCAAATAACTCATAAGAGGTTTGGCCTAGACTCCCACCAATGGGGTTTGAGTCTATAGGGCCTATTAAAAGTCAGAAGGTTTTCCCTTTCCCATGCAGTTACCAGTACTAAGGGCATTTGAAACTCAGAGGTCCCACAACTAGATTCTGCTGGAGCATCTTAACTCTGAGAGATCTTCATGTTTCTGGTGCATTAATTTTTTTGATGAGAAGTCATTAGGTCTGTTATTGGATGGCTACTGGTAGATATTAAATTAATTTGCTGATGTGATCTCTGTTGTATTTATTTTGGACCATTATAAGTGCTGCAATGTTGCAAGTAAATGGTGTTCTATACTATAACTATGCACGCTAGATATTTGTTTCCATTTTATTTTATCAGAGACACTTGTCATGAACTTCTTGGGCATGTTCCTCTCCTCGCCGACCAAAAATTTGCACAGTTTTCACAAGAAATAGGGATGGCGTCCCTAGGAGCATCGGATGAAGATGTTCAGAAAATAGCAACCGTGAGTTCCTGAACACTTTCCTCCATCAAATGTTTCGCACCAATTTTTGGGAACAAACTGATTTCAGTGAAATGCACAAGCAAAGTTTCAAACCTTTTTTTGCTGTTAAGTTATATATCCATATGTATATATGTGTATATATAATCTGAGAAAATATACTTTCCGCTGATGCATAAATTATACAAAATGCAAAAAAGAAGAGAGAACTCTAGGTACTTCCCAAGTTTAGGTGAAGAACAGCTTCAGTATAGAGCACCTTACAACACCAGGAATACTCTAAATATGCTCACTTCAAATGTCTGTTTTTTTCAGCAAAGCTTTTAAGAATAGTATTAGCACAGTGCCATCCCTGTTGAGCTAGAACGGGACTGAGGGCCTGATTACGAGTTTGGCAATCGGACTGCCATAACGCCAAGACGGCAGTCCTAAAAAGACCACTGAGTCAACAGTCTCCCCTATTACAACATTTTCGCTGGCCCAGCGGTGTTATGCCTGATGGCGGTGGACAGGCAGGGGACACGGTCAGCAATACAAGGTACACTTTTCCATTTGTGTTGATGCAGGTGTGTACATTTTGACCAAAATGTACACATATGCATGACATGTGTACAATACTTTGTATATGTACCAGTCCATTGCTGGAGGCTGACTGGATGACCAGTACAGTCAAGGGCTGAAAAATGTGAAAGGTACGTACCTGTATTTGTTTTGAAGGGGGGTGAAGGTGGGGCCTTGGACAGCTGAAGGGAAAAGAAGGAGGCGGTCTCCCCGCCACAGTCGGCTCAACAGAAAAGCACATTGTAATGTGGATGGTGGTACCCTTGTATATACCTCCCTCTGACAGCTGTTTTTCCCCTGCCTCTGCCAAGGTGGTCGGCAAATTGGCTGGTGGTGTCAGCGGGACCTCATAGGTCTCTAGTTCAGCAACCTTCCAGGATCATTATTTGGCTGGTGGACCACCTAGTCGGCAGCCAGGGTTTCCGCTATCTCCGTGACGGTGATGACAAGACCACCAAACTCATACTGAGGCCCAAAGTCTTTTGCCATTTCTACTGCAAAGTCTTTACGCATAGGATTAGGGCAGTGCCATCCACACCAAGCTGCACCATGGTGCAAGGGTGTCTGCATTGCATGCATGATTGTTTTTGTGTAGGAAGGGATACCTTCCTGCACAAAAACAATCCTGAGAGGCATATTCCTCTATCTATGTGTGCAGCAAAATGCAGCACACATAGAAAGAGGAAGTAACAAAAAGAAGTAAAGATATTTCACCTTGTTACGCCTCTCCTGGAAAGGTGTATCTTTTTTGTGCATTCCCAGGTATACCAGCTCTGCTAAATCTGGGAATGCATCAAAAACCATGGAAGTTCTGTGGGAACATCTATACAGTGCCCATGGAATGCCTTCCCAGGGCAGAGTAAGGCAACACAGTGATTTGTGCTGCGTTGCCTTACTCCACATTTATAGTGCCACTCAGGCCCACGCAAAGTAGCCTTGCATGGCTTAATAAATCCTATTTAAGGTTTACACCACTCTTGCACCATGTTGCATGGTGTAAGATGGATGTAAACCAGTTTGTATATAGTCCCCTACATTTTTTGCCATTTCTACAGTAAAGTCTTTAAGCATAGGATTAACACAGTGCCATTCACGCTGAGCTGTAAAATGACAAAAGCCTTTTACTACTCCAGGCATAGTATTATAGCTTTGGATTGGTAAAATATCATCCAATCCAACCTGGAATAAGTAAAAGCAACCCCTGACAACTGTTTGGCTATCATTATAGCTCTTCAGAGAAGTTTAGCTTTGTCCTTACACAAGGGAGCACACAGTATAAGTCAAAAAATTTCCTTTCAGGATTAGAGTGCTCCATATATTATGCAAAAAGAAGCAGAGAATTCTGGGTAGTTCGCAACTTTAGGTGGAGAGCAGCGCCTGTATAGAGCACCCTACAACACATGCAACACTCCGAATCTGCTCACCTCAAATGTTTGTTTTTCTAGCATATATATATTTATATATATATATATATATATATATATATATATACCCTTTGTTTATGAAGCCCGCCAATGCTGCAGCTCTCCAACACAGTGGGTGCTGCGACCTGTGAGGGCGAACTCATGTTTTATCCGTTTCACTAAAATCAAATGTCGCGCACTCCCAGAGCTTACTTCTTCACCAATAGTTTATTACGCCACTGAAACAAGCAAAAATGCTGTTAAGGGTTTGTCACTGTTTTTTTCTTCCTGGTGTACTTTGACGTAAAGTCAAATGTGTTTATCGTAGATTTAGCTGACCTTGGAAAAGTACACGAGCTGCCTTGATAACATTTGTCGGAGTGGTCAAAATGAAGAGGATGTATGTATGTTTGAAGGTATGTATGTATGCAGTTATTTATTATACATGTGTGGGCACTACTAGAGAACAAACTTAGGGGCATATTTATGAGAGCTTTGTGTCATGCTTGCACTAAGCAATGTGGTACTTGTGTGACGCTAACCTCTAAGTCAGATTTGTGAAGCCACTCAAAGCCACTTTGCCTGGCTTTGAATGGCTTCAAAAATCTGGAGTAATGCAAGGCAGCGCAAATTGCTGCATTGCATTACTCTGCACAATGGAGGCATTCCATAGGCACTGTGTGGGTGTTCCCACACAACTCCCATGGTTTTTATGCATTCCGAGATTTACCAAACCTGGTAAACTTGGGAATGCGCTAAAAACATGCGCCTCCCCAGGAGAGGCCTAACAAGGAGAAATAGCTTTCTTTCCCCTTGTTTCTTCCTCTTTCCAGATATGCTGAATTCTGCAGCACAATTAGTTAGAGGAATATGCCTTTAAGGATTGTTTTTGTGCAGGAAGGTGCCCCTTCCTGCACAACAAAATTCTGCATGCAATGCAGGCACCCTTGCATCATTCTGCAATGGTGCCTGCGTTGAATCTAGGCAGCCCATTGTGCCCCAAACAGGGGGAAAGGACAGGAAAGGTCTGTATGTCGCAAAATACAGCACATTCCTACGCTTTCCCAGTGATGCAGTGCATCGCAGCAGGGTGACTTACTGCACTGTACTACACCACTTTGCCATAAATAGGGTGCTTAGTTGGGAAACAGTTATGAATAAATAAAGTTACTAGACCAGTTAGAAGGCAAACACCACAAAAGGTGAGGCCAGCTCTGTTGAAAAGGTTCTGATATTATACAACTCCTAAATTCGCTAGCTGGGAAGACTAAACAGCTGGCTCTTCTACTCCCTACCATCATCTGAAGTTCAGATCATGGCCCTGCCCTGTTTTGAGACGCCTTTAACCCCAGCTCATTAATGGGCGGGCTTTCCATTGATGAACTGCAGTGAGTAAAAAAACTTGTTGGCCAGAAACAGATTACACTTACCCAGGAAAGCATACTTGACTTCAGGGTGCCTTTGTTGCAAATTGATTAGCAGGAGAAATCAATCTCTATAAATGTGTTGTTCCTTGAACTCAAACCCTGTTAACCACATCTGACCATACACTGTTATCATGTTGGGTCATGGGCGCTCTGGCTGCATGTCCTATATGACTTGTGCAACTCTGGGCCTGCTTAAGCTAAAGATATCTGTTGAATTACCACTAGGATTGTAACCCATGGCATGCGAGGAAATGGGAGGTGGGGTATCATTAAGGGTCCTAAACGAGAGAATGAAGAAGATGTAAAAAGTGAAGTAAATGTTTATGTTAATTTAGAGTAATCCGACATAGAATAAGATACTCTGTTCATTGTGCACCCTCTGTGTTTGAAGACCCAAAAAATGAAATAACACAGGGGTCTCGGCTGAATTCTTTTCTTTCCTAACTCGATTCCCGAGTAATAACTTTCAGAAAATACAGTTCTCATCTCTCACTGGATAACTGCAGAAACAAAGCAAAATGGGTCACTCAAGGGCCGACTATGAGTCGCCGGGTTTTGTCCCGGAATTCCTTCCCCTCCAGGAGGGTTACCAATACTGCAGGCATCTGTAAATTTAGTGGATGAAGGTGAATTACTCCAGGTTATAGGATAATGGAGAATAAATTGTAGGAATCGGTGTTTCCTTAATGCTTTCCCCCATTTTGTGCTGGGTGTTCCCACACTTTTTGAAATTCGGATGGTGCTGGTAGTTCTCAGGAGGACTGGTCCGGACATTATGTGGGCCATTGTGTCCAATCCGAGACAGTCACGGTTTATATAAACCATGGTTGTCGAACCCATTTGTCTTTCTTTGTGGATTAACAGATTAGTCATCACTATAACTTTGTTGAGTATTGCTTTAATCGTTTATTGTGAAAACACAATGTACTTCATATGATTGTTTACGGGGATTAGTAAACATTCTTAACGCTTATCACTGTTCAGTGTATATCATCAATGTCTGTTTATTCAGATGTAATTAAGTCCAAAAGTTATTTGCCACATCTCCCCCTTCTTTCCCTAATCTCCCTGATAGCCATTAATGCTGAGAGTATGGTAAGGTGCAAAGACTTGTAGGAACTCTGCACCAGCATTTATTTGGAGTCCTGCTGGGAAGAAGCAGGCCCATTTCAACCATCCAGGCTTTTAGCAACACAAGTGCTTCTGGTATACGCAGGAGCAATGGATTAATGGGAAAGCACAAGTAAATGTGGATAATATATGAACACGGGTGTGATTTACTCAGCAAATGTAAAATCTCAATTCACGCCGATGCGATGAGGGGTAGTTCCATAGATACAAATCTAAGGATATCATTGGTCAAATGACTAGGAAGATATTTCCAGAGACTGTGCAGATATCTTTTGAATGATTGCAGCCCAGTTGTGCAATGGACATTAAAGAGGTGCTAACTGGGATGACAAGAACACTCCACCCCAGTTACTTAAGGTTAAAAATATTACGCAGTGGTCCTAAACATAAATATAATAATATTGATGCTTTGACACCAATCATCACTTCTTACTGGGATTTATTAGCAGGCCAGTTTACCTCTCAACAGTACTTTTAAATAGGGGACTAATGGAATTCTGGGGGACCGGAGAAGGTTAGTTAAGTGCTAGATGTGTGTAAAAGATTTTTAAAGAATATGCAGGGCATTGGATTGATAGCCTTCAGCAAAGAAAGGTGATACAGTTATGTATAGCTTCTGTATGTTCTCTGACACAAAGTTCCTCTCTATCTTTTCACACTCTGTCCTTAGTTTGCATAATGCATTTGTTCATTGTTGATTTTCTCAGAATAAACAATTAGGGAAAAAGGCCTTGCCCCCCTTTCACTTCCTTACATTCTGAGGAACCGTGCGTTTAAATGCAATAAATGAGAAATCAGCCTCCATGAAACCTTGTTTATTATTAAAAAAAGCACAAGGACAAATAATTTGTTTCACATGAACTAACATGAATATATTCTAGCGGACTTGATTATCGTTTTACAATGAATAATGATATGAATAAATGTGCAATTTATATTTCAACATTTATACACAACCAACATAAATAATTTGAGACAGGGGACACTTAAAAGGGAAAAATGATAATTGTAACAGCATGTTGCTAGCAATAGTCTACATGGAGCCCACATTTCACATTTGCATTACATAGGCAGTTTGTGTGTAATTTTCTTGAAATTGAAATAGAAATCAGTATTGTCTATTAGTTTGCCCAAACTGGTTACCAGGTTTAAGGAAAGGGGTACCTATAGTGAAAGGTGTTTAACATCCTCTCCCTGGCCAGATTTCTGAAATAACTATGCTCAAAAATAGAAAAGTGGGAGAACTCTGCACAAAAAGATAGGTTTTCCTACATTGAAATGTAAACCAAATAACATGAGCATAAAATGACGACATGCGGTATATATGTCCCAAGAATAGTTCAGAATTCATGATCTAAAATTCTAATATAATGATCCGTCACTTAAATATAATTGGCCACAAAACTGTGAGTGCTAAAATTACACATTCAGTTGTTCAGACAAACCGAAGGTATCTCAATACCAGCAGCACTCAAGGTGCTGAGAACCAAACCCATAATTCAGCATCAACAAAACAAGCAGCTACCTCCATGCTACCAGCCACGGGTTTATAAAGAGTGGAAGCTCAGAAGGATAAGAAAAAGTGGTTGAGAAACTACACGAAGAAATCTAATGCAGCTCCTAAATTTAATATATTTAACTGTCTTGTGGCTAACCTTTGCAAAATTACATTTTCTATGAGGACATGATACTTCAACTAATCTAAGCCATAAATTTGCTGTCGAGGTCATTTGCAAAGGTGCCACTTTGGCCTAAGACTCAAAGTGATTGCTACCACCTCTTCGGTTCTTTAATGAATTGTCTGCTCCAAGAGCTTGTACGACAGAATGGGTTCTTGCATTAGGAGCAATAAGACCAGGGGAGAAGCATATTACAATGGATTGTAACACTTATACAGATAGCATCAAAGCTGGAATATGTGCCAGCAGAGAGAACTATATACATAGGGAATATTTGTACAAGGAATGATTTAGGAGAGTGTTTTTCATTGATTGGGGCAATGCAATTCATTAATCAAACAGAATGTTTCATGACAAAGTACTGAGTATACGTCACATAATACATTTTGAGATAACAATTAATGATTTCCTCAAACAATCCTGAGGCTAAAGTCTCTTTATTTCACTTCTAGATCGCATGACCATTTGCTATGAAAGAACCTGTACAATTGCTCCAGTGCATTATTTCATAATTTAACCAGCGAGTTCCATTGTTATAATGTTCACTAAAATGCCTGCATGGTGGGAAGAACTCAAGTTGACTGTGCTGGTCCGAGAGATCGCAAACACTCATCCACTCTCTTATCAGCCCCTGTCTCTTTCTAGCTGCAGTACTACATTCATTTTATTTCACCATAAATTGTATTTGAGTACTGCTAACCCTTTTAAGTTCATCCGAAGCAGCACACATTTCATGCCTGGGTTTTGGAGAATTATTCCTGCTGCTTTTTCTGTGTCTATTTCAATTTTCCGCTACTAATATTTGCTACCAATCCCAAAATGGTTGTTGCATCTGGAGCGTCTATCACTTGTTTGAAGAAAAGTCCACGGATTCTCTTCAAAGACAAGTATATCAGGTACATGCAATAAAATGATGTATGTTTAGATGAGCTCGAAGTAATGTTTTGAAGTGTTTTACAATATGTTTATAGGTTGGTGCCTTTTCCGCTCTAAAAACACATCGTTTTACATCTCTAAGGTGTCCTAATCCCTTTTATCTCCTCTCACAAACTAGAAGAAAAGATGGCATGAAGGGATTTTGAATGAAATGTGTTTATCTTGTTTTTGTGTGAGTTACGAATCTATCTATCTATCTATCTATCTATCTATCTATCTATCTATCTATCTATCTATCTATCTATCTATCTATCTATCTATCTATCTATCTATCTATCTATCTCCATATATACAAATTATATATATAAAATCAGTGAAAAAACAAAGATTTAAGTGATGTTATAGATAGGTGAAAAGGTCAGTTAAATCATACCATTTTAAACTAACAAAACAACTGAAATTCACCCGTTAGATTTGCCTCAAGTATCTACAGCTACTGCCCTAAAGTAACTATAACTCGCACCCCACCATGTAACAGTTTTGTCATCAATGATTTCATTTCAAATGTTGCAGTCATGTTGTCAATGATGCATTAGAACATGAGTGATGTAACGTGAGTTCATCAGCAGTGCATGATGTGGGAGTGATTTGTAGTTGCTTTGTTTAAAATGGTATGTTTTAACTGACGTTTTCACCTAAGAATAATGTTCCTTTAACCTTTCTTTTTCAGTGAATTTCTGAGGATTTTTTAAATTCAAATCAAGATGATATTATCATACTTAACACCTACCCCACTTTAAACTTTGTTTTTTCACTAAATATCTAGGGTTTTTAGTGTAAATACATATTGTTTTATCATATGTAACACCAACCACATGCCATCAACCATGCGTGACTTGGGGGCTGTGGGTGAGGCCCTGCACCCAACCCTCGCTGGTGCCCAACCTTTGCCCACTGAGTATGAGCCATGCACGTAGGGGGGTTGGGTGCAGGGCCTGGTGCCCAAACCCTCTCAAGCACATGGTTAAATTTAAAGGATATACCAAAAACTAAAGAAGAGCCTGTCTGTGTTTTATGGACTAACCCTCTACACCACACGAAAACCCTTGTTTTTCTTATATAACCCTCACCCACCAGGGTTTCCCCTTGGTGGCACGCATCATCATAGGGTCCATCCGTTCTGCTACAGAACAGGGAATACTGTGACCTACAAATTATGTTAGAGCACTTATCAAGGTGTCATAGTGATGAAGGATAAAAGTGAGGGGGTCTTTTGTGGATAGTGAGGGTTAAAACTACCTGCTAAGTCAGTAAGCAATGCTTTATTCCAACCTCCCGGTGGTATGATTAAAAAGGGGGTAATGTACCTGCCTTTCTAGTGTCTGGTCAACATGTTTAAAGCCACCACATGGCTTTTTATCAGGACCATAGTTCTGACTCCCTTGTACCACTCCCTACAAAGTGACATATAGCTGCACACTCTCCAGTGGAGAGGGAGGCTTTTAGTCACACTAACTCCAAAGCATCACCTCAATTCAATGACCTATATGCGCCTGCAGGGGCCCGAATATTCAATATGTGTGACTACAGGCCTCCCTCTCCACCAGTGGACCCATGATGCAAGAATTTTGCACTATTTATGTTATTAAAGATTAATACCAAGTAGGCGCAATATACATTTTGCTATGCTTAGTGTTATAAGGGAGTAAGATCTATGGTCCTCACATGATAACATCCACACACAAACACTCACACATATTATATATATAGAACGTGATTTATGGTTGTGGCTGAACTGAACTTTACCAGTTATGTTTATGAACACACTGAACATACCCCGTAATTTGTTCTGCCTGCCATGTTGTTTTTTTATAGTTCTTTTCACACATGTATTACTTCCAAAGGCCATAGTTGAATTTACTTGCACAGTTCTGTCTGCGGTTTGAATTTAAGTTACTTCACACAGTGAGACAATATTCTTAATTACCATGGTCCTTTTCAATGCGATTTTAACTTACAGCACAATTGTACCTTTTGAAACATGGCTTTAGCTAAATATCATTTGTTAATACAATTACATGTGACAAATGCCACGGCATAAACCATATGTGCAGAAATTAGGAAATTCTATTTAATTACCATTTCTGAGTGAAGGGAGGCATAAAGAGGCATTCAAGGCTTTCCCTCTTGTGAGCCATGACCCCTCCCCTCATGTAACAATGGAAATAAATAGCATATTACACTCTGCACACCTGCTTAGGTATATACCAACCAGTAGCACAATAAGAAGGCACCAAAGAGAATGTTATCTGAAACAAAGTACCTTTTTTTTGCTCTAGGCAGGTGGCAATTCTGGGGCTGTCTGTGACTGCAGAAACAGTCACATACTTTCTTAAAATTCTGTATAAACCATTACAATAGTGTGGAATGGCACTGATTCTCCAATTAATTCATGGTTTTGGAATAACAAATTCCAAATTATTTGAATTCCAAGTTAATTTTGCATAATTGAAAACCTTCAATATTGTCTTTGCACTGGTGCGAATACTAGTTACATTTGTGTCCTGAGAGGCATGTGGATTGCTAAATCCGGGTACAAAAAAATCCAGTGCAAATCTCCTTTGCTTCAGGTGCTCCCTTGATTTTTGCTCTGGATTCACCAATCAGGACTAAAATAGTGCCTAAAATGGGGAGTAAAGAATGTAAATGGCAATCACACCCATGCTTTGGATCATATGTACTGCTAGTCCCTGTTGTTTAAACAAGAGCAGTACACCCGGAAAGGCAATCACAAACATAGTAATTAGTTCATTTTGATAGTAACAAGCTATTTTTACCCATGATTTTGCAGCATTGCATAATGAACTCAAGATGGCAGCATTGACTGATTTATGTCATTCATATCATAGGCGAGGAAGCGCCACAACTCAGTACCTTCTTTTAGTGTATAAATAACTGTTTTAATGAGAAATATGCAAGGCCAGTTTTCCGTGTTCTTTGATCACTCTTGGAACCTTTACGATTAAACACATTGACTAATTAAACATGACTTAGTAAAGCAGTGTGCATGTTTGACAAACAATAAAGAGTCTGAGCACAAGCCTGACTGAGCACAACAAAAAGTAACAGAAAATAAAATGCTATTTCCAGAAACCGTGATCTCGTTAAAACGGTATCATTGGCATGGACGTCCCCTGGTGTGCACTTTAAGCTGAAATTAAATATGCCCCATGACTACTCTGATCCCTTTCCTTGCCACAGTTCTTATTTCGTGCTATTAAGACAGGGAAACAGGCCTGCTGTTGAAATACTGTAGTCTGTGATATGCTTCTGGACTACATTGGACTGAATTTTCAAGAATTTACAAGAAACTGGCGCATCAGCACTGATGGGCCTGCTTTCCCAAGTCAAAAAGGAAGATCTTCCTGGAGTCATTCTGAAGTCATCTGATGACTTCAGCTGGGCTATTCCTGCAATTAACTGGTGAAGTCATCCCAAACCATCCTGAAGTATGTGTATAGACCGAAAAATGTAAATGAGATGACTCTAGAATCATCACAAAAACTACTCTAGGATGGTGTTCTGATGAATTCCACTGGCAGGGAGTAATGACCTTCTACAACTCCACGAATACTAATTGACAACTTCAGGAGGAGTGTGAATTACTCCAGGATGGTCTCTAGACAATTTACTGATTCTTGTGGATTACTCTAGGATGATTCTACAACAGTTTCAGGATGACTGTGGATGGTTTCCCGATAATCTCATTACCACTTCAGGATGGCTGTTGATTACTCTGTAATGACCACACTACAATTTCAGGATGACTGTGGGTTATTCCTCGATGATCCTATTACTTCTTCAGCTTGACAATTCCATGTTACAAGCACATTAGCCATCTGCCAATATTTCATTGCAAGGTCTCACTAGTAGTTTATGAATATGGATTTGTTGGTAGTGAAATATTTAGATGACCACTTCCTCAAGCTTCCTTCCAAGTGAAAAAAGGTCACTTGGATGTAACATGCCTTCTTTACACAATATCATGAATTATTTGCAATGCCATGAGTTCCAAATAACTAAGTGCCAGAATTACAAAACTGTCACTGAACGCAGCACAGCACCCAAAATTGCTGTGTTGCATGATGGGAGAGAACATGAAAGTACCGTTTCTCCCCCTCTCCCTTGCACCAGTGGACCATCAGGCAGCCGGGCACCATGCACACACCTCTGCATCATAGTGCAAAGGTGTCTACCATAGTCTAGCTTAGGCTAGACTTAGCCTAGGCAAACTTAAAAACGTTTTCCCACTTTGGACAGGTATTGTACCAAATACCAATTAGCTTCAGTTTTTAAATCCAGAAAAGGAGTTTGCATTAGTTCCGAGTTATAAAACATAAGCAAACTAAACACAAAACTTCCATAAATCTGGTCCCAATAATCAGATCATTATTCTTCTGCTTTGGAAAGATTACTTTTTAATCTCTACCAAGAGGGGGGCACTGGTATGAAATAGTTCTGAGAATCATGCTTTTTGGCTAGATTGGTGCTGTTAAAATACCATATATACAAAAGTAATTGCCTGCAACAAAGTTAAACTTTCCATTCAGAAAAGCTTAACTTGTGGTGCTTCACTTCCCATGCTCCTGACTCACTGGGGCTTGCCTTACTTTGAGGTACAGCACATTATTAGTTGTTTTACATAGTGACTAGTGGCAAAAGACTGAACAAAACAATGGTTCAAGTAAAAAGGATGAACAGGGGTATGTCATCATGTCATTTTATTGATCTAAAGCACATCATTAGCCCCATGGGGGCCAGGATACTGAACAAGAGAACAAAGGAAAGCCCATGACACTGTATGAGAACAAAAAGAAAAGCCAGAAGGCTACAAAAGAGAACAAATAGATTCAACGAAAACCAGCAACTTTGTTGTTTGTTTCTAGATGTAGAGTTTTCTTTAGTCCTCTTCTTGCATTGCAGATCTTTATAGTCAGCTTCCTTCTCATAGTTCTGTTGTCCAGTGATGGCCAGCCGTTTACCCTGCACACAGACTTCATAAACTCTGAAAAATTAAATGAACATACATTAGTATCATATTACAACCACTATTTTAGTTTTTTCATAGGGCTGGGTTGCCTTTAAAATGTTCCAATCTAATATCTCATGTTGTGTGCCTGATGAGATATGGTTTTGGTTGCAAGGGTTCATAAGTTTAACATTAATAGCACTTGGTCAAAAAGGCAGAGGTGAGAGCAAGGCATTGATGAAGCGGATGTAGAAGGTAAAGAAAGAAAATGCTCCTTTATGAACTTATGAGTGAAGCAGCATGTTGTGGACTTAGGAAATCTGTTTGCGTTTCAGGAAGAGGTAAGAACAGTTCCATCTACATCATAGGCCCTTAAACCTTTTTTGGATTGAGCCCCTATAAGTAAAAGTTGAAGTTTAGTTCCCTCCGAAACTTCATACATGACTTGGGGAAGCATGAGTGGCAGGGACCAGAGTGGGAGGTTACTTTTCTGGAGCTCAAAATGTGCACTAAGTGTGGGAAATATAAAAGAGTAAATATGAGCAACAGAAAACAGATAATGAACACAAACCACCACTCCACAAACTGTGGTGTTTAGCTCCTCCACCTATTGGACCTATTGGTCCCTAATGCACCAGCTACACTAATGATAGTTCCTGCCCCAAGCAGTAGGCTGTCTTTTTTGCCTCGCCATTTGGCCAGTTCTGAAATAGTCTGCCTTTTCGGGGGGATGGGAACAACAACAAAAAAGTAATTCTTGTGATTTCATATAACTACACAACATCAAATTACGCAAATTACACCCTCCCATAATTAGGACAGCCTGGAAAAGCACTAATTAAACAAATTCACGCATCGTGGCCATCTTCATTTACAAGGTATTTGTGCCCCACTGGAATATACCCATAAACCCATGGGGCTGCACACACCCCAGTTTGAAAACCTCAGATCTACAAGCTTGCTGTTTCATCACATTATAAATTATTTTCCCAAAACACAAGGGCATATTGGAGGGTCAATATCTGGCCAATGTGGACCTGGATGTTGCACACAAGTGGGTGTTTAAAAATCCCCAAGCTTTTAAAATGCTGGCGTATTTGAAAGAATGATTGATTCAAGTACAGATGTAGGTGTTGAAACAAACCTATGTGTCCTCTGCAAACAAAGTAATCAATACCAGATTTCATTTACATAACCATCTTAAAACGCAGCTATGTCAAGCCTGAACTCTACTTCAATATTCATATTTGGAAAACAGTCTATGAAACTACCATTCTGACCAGAAATCCAAATAGGAGCTTACAAGCAAGTGCTAGGAAGAGGGTGGCTGACCTAATTAATGGAACAGTTGATCAGGTCTAAATTCAATCTGTGAGCACGGTGTTTTTAGCAGTGCAGTCTGCCAGTGCACATTCATCCACTTTGACCCCCCCACACACACCTAGACCTACATATTTGGAAATTAAATCCCAGCACATGGCCTTGCACCAGATTTTCATGTCATTTGTAGCACAAACCCAGGACAAACAGTTACAAAATTACACCTCCCAGCTGTTAGTTAAGTGTGATGGAGCCCTTGTGCAATAATTTAATACAGGACCACATATGCAAACATTGGAGGTATAATGTATTTTCATAATCCTATATTGACTGAATGTTAATTTGAACATTTATAATATCTTACCAAATAATGCATCAACCTTCTCCTCATCTAGGGCAGCTTCTCCATCACGAGCTTTAGTTATACCTTTTGCAGATGCAAGTTCTTTCGGTGAAAAAAGGATTTCACTGACACCATTCAGAAGGAAACCTGCACTATCTTCATTGTACTGGGGGAAAAAAAGGGGAAAAAAAAGAAATAAATCTTCAAGCCATCTTTTACATTGTACAGCTCAAGCACTTTCCCATTTGTTTTTTCACATTTTAAAGGTATAAATATGTGTCTTACTGTTGACGTTGACAAAATTAAGGCACTATATTAATTCTATGCTGTAATAAGGATTGAGGCTATTGATACTGCTGACAGGTAGAAATTAAGTAGTTATTAAAAATATGTCTAAGCAGCAAAAGGTATGTTATGGTCATCAAGAAAAAAGACTGGCATGCCGGCTTAACAATATGCAATTGTGTATTATGGCAGCACTCATTTAGCTCTACTTACGTCAAGGCCACCTCTTTCGTTGCTTGGAAATGGGTCAGCATGGCAAGGCGTATGGTTCGCATTCACATCTGTGAATGTTGCTGTAGACGGAAATTCACTGTAAGCCAGACTGTGTGACTGTGAACTGTGAGCCAAAAAACCTTGTGGTGTCAACAAATTTGGTTCCATTTTATGATCACGTTTGCAGGGTCTAGTAGGTGTTACTTCATTGTGTGAAGCAGTCATTTCTTGTGTAGGAAATAGTTTTTTGAGTATCAGCTGGTGACGTGGTGAAGGGAAGGCAAGCTTTTGTCTTTGATCCTTGAATTTGAGAGGGGACTCCAAGAAAGTTTCATTTTCACCACCTACTGCTTCATATTTGTTTGTAGATTTCGGATGAAGGACACTAGCCATCCCCGCTAAAAGGGCCAAGTTTTCCAGTTTCTGCAAGTTAATCTGTGAACTTGCTTCTCCAGGCTGAGAAGATGTCCTTTCAACATGAGCTTGGATAGCAACTCTTATATTGTCCTGGCCACTCTGCTTGGTTTTACTTTTTTCCTTGCATCTTTTCTCAGCAATCTCTTCCACTTGGAGCTCACGCAGTACCCTTTTAAGTCTTCCAGCACTTCCTCGACTGCCACAGTCCATTAACAACTGCTTTTCCTCCTGTGCCCTTTGAAGTAACACCTGTTTTAGACCCTCCGTTGTGCCAGAATAGCTTGCAATTAAGTCTTCAAAAATATTTTCAACCAGCCATTTACATAGAACTTCACCAGGATTGTCCAAAAGCAGAAATTCTACATCTTTTCTAACACAAACTGAACGATCGCAAGCGAAAAATAGGACGTTGAATGAAGCCATGATTATATCCTGCTAGATACAAAAATCATGAATTAGTTTGCGACTGGTTAAAGATTTAGGGGTAGTAATGCTATTAATTGTGTTTGACCAATGACTGTGTTTCACCACTGCGCATATTAGTTGCTCAATGTTCACCAGTAGCACATTACATGTTGTATTCAGTTTAGCTGCCTATTGGCTTTAACATGGCATTAGCCATTACATTCTGTATTCAGTTTAGCTGCCTATTGGCTTTGACATGGCATTAGACATTACATTTGATATTTAGGTTAGTAGGCAGATTGCTTTAGATTTGTGTGGGGCAGATTGTTTTTTATTGGTGGGGGCAGTTTGGAGTAGGCCAGATTGTTTTATATTTGATTGGGGCTGATTGTTTGTGATTGGAATGGGACAGATGGGGCAGACTGAGTTGGGCTGGGTTGGGAGGACTGAACTATGGTGGATTGGAGTGATTTGGGTGAGTGGGTTGGTTTGGAGTGGGGTGGACTGGGTTGGTCTGGCATCAACTGGATTGAGTGGGGTGGATTGTTGTGGGGTGAGGTGGGGAGGATTGGTATGGATTGGAGTCAGGCAGATTGGAATGTACTGCACAATTATGTGTTAAAGAATACTTTCAGAAATTACACATCAGAAAAAAATAGAGTCTTTTTCCAGTAGGCTTTGTAGAAAGTGCAGAGGACCTAAACAGTAGTTATGTCGAGATCTTTCAGAGCAGGTTTGATGTTGTTCTGAATATATACATTAAGGCTTATGGTGGCTACTTTTGTAGTCTCTGCAGTCTGACAATGAGTGCTTTGCAGAGGCCTAAGTAAATGGGTCTAGAGTAGTCCAGACTGATCATAACAAGGGATTTGGCCCACCCAGTAGCCAGTTTGGAGTAAAGGGAGTATTTTGCAGGGCAGGAAATAATGAAGTCTGAATCCTTTAACCAGTGTGTTGACCTGTGGAATAAACAACATCTCTGATTCAAAGAGTATTCCAAGTTTCAAGCTTGGCAGTGACTATGTTTGACCCTTCTATTAGGTGTACAGCTGTCATTATATATAAGAGTGTGTCCCAGTTTTGAATCATACTGTTAGGTTTGGTTAGTGCTCTAGCGGTTTTGGAAGGAGTGATGCACACCATGTTCAGAGGCTAGTAAGGAACACGAGCATTCAAAGATGATACATTGGTCTATGGTAAAGGGGAAGCAAATCATAAAAAATGTATATGCTGCATAAGCTGGAGAATTATGCCCAGGGTGACGTGGAATGCTTGGGGCACACGGTGTGTGGTACATATATTAAACAAAAGAAAATTCTTGTTGAAGCTCGCCCAGACCACAAAATAGTGAACAGTTGGTTCCCTTCCTCTGCCTTGCCTAGTACTACTCAGAGCGTGTGGGGAAACTTGCTGAAAATGTTATTTGAAAAAGGTGTAGTGTGTGTGGAGTGGTGGCCGTGACCAGGGCTTTAAGCAAATAAATGAAGAGATTATTGAAAGCTGCATGTTTACACCCTTTGAACATAGCAGCAGGTTTTGGTGATATTCAATGCTAGTGGCTATGGTATTGGAGGTTGGCTGTCGCAGGTGTTCCGGAGGTGAGGTATTTTCTTGTGTTCCTGTGGCAGTGAGTTGTTAGTGGGCAATTTCATGTGTTATGTTACTATTGTTTACATATTGGTGCCCCAAGGCCACAATACAGATATATCACTACTGAATAGCTCTTTTTAGGAAATTGTCACTCTCATGGTAGTGTGGTTGAGCATTTAAGAGACGCTCACAAAGATTCATACAGACGCAAACAATAGCACTAAATAACATGAACTGCCAGTTAGTGCTTTGCGATGACAAATAAAAGTACTTTGTAGAGAAGTATATACACGATAGAACAATTCAAACTTAGATACATTAAAAACAAAAGGCATTACCACCTTCCAGGCAACAAACAACAGACAAGACCCCAATCATAACAGGTGGAAACTGATCTCTACTGTGGTTGTTACTCGATCAGATAGTACAGATATATCCATGGAGCGAAAGGGTAGGTGTTGATATCTCTTCCCTGGAGGTGAGAGGAGTTTAAAATATATTCATCAATAAAGTTTATTATAGAGGGAACAGAGTTCTAAGTTAATAAGTTTATTTGATCATTAAAAAAAAATCATAAAAGTACACATTGATAAAAACCTAATAACAATAAACATATAAACCAATTCATCCTTCGTGTGACAAACTGCTAAAACAGGATAACAATCAATGGATACCAGTACTCTCATATAGAAGTCACATAACACTTTAAAAGGAGCTTGTGGTGATTGACACAGACTTTTCTCTCAGATTCTAAAGAGCACCGATTTCCTACAGCCTACCTCAGGTTGGAAAAAGGAGGTAACGCTGATATAGACCTCTGGGGAATTACGTAAAATTAAAAAACCTAAATCAGGTCGACATTTACTTCCCCCTAAGCAATGTAATTTAATTAGTAAATTGAGAGTAAAATTTAAAGAAAATCATAAAGTAAAGCAGACTCTGTGAGGACGCCTCATGCAGGGGCAAACAAGGATGGAACTGGGGTCGTATTGATCCAGAGGAAAACATCAATGTGATTTTATGGGACCCGTCGTCAATCTAGTAAAAAGCTTTCTATCCCATGATTTGCACACCCAACCATAGTAAGGCATCGTTTGGAGATGGGATTTATTTATCTGTTTATTATGTTTCCCTCTGTTATGAGAATATATGGAACTACGAAGCACTGGAAAAGTAGCCCAAACGTTTCTGTTTTAAAAAAAAGTCTATTGCAACATGCGCTAATCCAGTGTGTTTTAACTTATGAGGCAGCGAGGAAAAAAGGACGCTGTTTCATCCCCCATCCACAACATAAGCACATATACACCAAAAGGTAGTGCGTACCACAAGATTTGCTGTTTCTCCCACCAGTCCCGGAACCTTGATTATTGATATTGTATAGATTATGTATTGGAGCTACAGTAACAACATCTTAGTTGCGAGTCAAAAGGTTCATTCGCGTCCCCTTGTAAGTTTATTTTTTAAGGTCAGACACGCTAACACTTTGACATTCTCTGCGCTCTCCCAGAGTGTCAATTCATCTGCTCAATTTAACAATTTCAGACACTACGCTCTCAAGCTTTGACATCCCCTGTATTTAGCACTGTCAGAGCGATATACGTGCTCCCATAAGGCAGATAATGCTCATATTTGAATCTGGATTGAAGTCAATGAAAACAGCGTTTAAATGCCGCGGGGAGTGTTTTAAACATCATTTGGCGTACTTTAGCATATAAGCGAGCAAGTGATATTTGTCTTGGCAATTAATGGTTAATGAGCTAGGAAATGCTTCAGAACAGTAGAAAATGTGCTGTTATCGAATGTTCCACCATTCCTATACTTTGTGGTAGTTTATATGCGTTATCACTTTCTAAGCCTAAATAAGCCTTTTAGAGCGATATACGTGCTCCCCTAAGGCAGATAATGCTCATATTTGAATCTGGATTGAAGTCAATGAAAACAGCGTTTAAATGCCGCGGGGAGTGTTTTAAACATCATTTGGCGTACTTTAGCATACAAGCGAGCAAGTGATATTTATGTTGAAAATTAATGGTTAATGAGCTAGGAAATGCTTCAGAACAGTAGAAAATGTGCTGTTATCAACTTTTCCATCATTGTCGTACTTCATAGTTGTTTATATGCATTATCACTTTCTCAGCTCAAATAAGCCTTTTAGAGCGATAGTCGTGCTCTCCTATTGCAGAAAATGCTCATATTTGAATCTGGATTGAAGTCAATGAAAACAGCGTTTAAAGGCCGCGGGGAGTGTTTTAAACATCATTTGGCGTACTTTAGCATACAAGCGAGCAAGTGATATTTATGTTGAAAATTAATGGTTAATGAGCTAGGAAATGCTTCAGAACAGTAGAAAATGTGCTGTTATCAACTTTTCCATCATTGTCGTACTTCATAGTTGTTTATATGCATTATCACTTTCTCAGCTCAAATAAGCCTTTTAGAGCGATAGTCGTGCTCTCCTATTGCAGAAAATGCTCATATTTGAATCTGGATTGAAGTCAATGAAAACAGCGTTTAAAGGCTGCGGGGAGTGTTTTAAACATCATTTGGCGTACTTTAGCATACAAGCGAGCACGTGATATTTATGTTGAAAATTAATGGTTAATGAGCTAGGAAATGCTTCAGAACAGTAGAAAATGTGCTGTTATCAACTTTTCCATCATTGTCGTACTTCATAGTTGTTTATATGCATTATCACTTTCTCAGCTCAAATAAGTTTTTTAGAGCGATAGTCGTGCTCTCCTATTGCAGAAAATGCTCATATTTGAATCTGGATGGATGAGTGAAAGGTAGGGTCGATGGATTGATGAAAGGGCTGATGGATGAATGAGTGAGTGACTGAAAAGATGGATGTGTGAAAGGATGGATGAATGATAGGTGCGTGGATGGATAGGTTTGATGGCTACGTATTGAGATGAATGGATAGACTGGAAATGTATGGGTGGACGGACAGAATGGTGAATGACTGAATGATGGATGAAATAATGAATGAATGATAGAATGAAATGGTGGTTATCAGCAGGCGAATGGAAGGAGGAAAGGGTGAATGGATACAATTAAAACAGGAGCGCTCTTTTGGGAAGGGACGCCAGATCTATCTCCCTTCCCACCCTGCTGTGTCCCAGCTTAGCCAGCAGCAGAGGACAAGGTGGACATTTTGTTCTCCTGTACTTCCCTCCTTATGAGTCCAAGCAGACCAGGCTTGGGGGGGTCTCAAAGTGCACACACCTCTACAAACAGTGGTAAATTGCAAGAAGTAGCACCGCAGTGGTTCCGATTCTAGGGCCACCTACAACCTCACTGGTACCCTCAAGCTGCTTCAGTAACCCTACTTGGGATTTCTTCCTCATGGTTCCTGGTGTCTAGGAATCTCCAGGACTAAAAAGGTAACAAGCATTTGCAATGCAATTGGTCTCGCATCTGCTTGAGTTAGAGCTATTGGCATTGTAAATTAATAACTGGACATTTCTTGCCACATAAATTAGTCAACCCTGCCTCATAATTTGTCCTTTTCCTGCCACATAATTCCAGTGGCCCTGAATATATCTAAAGTACTTCAATATGCCTTCTTCCTCTATCTGCAGCGAAAAATTAAAATGTTGCCATTTTGCATCCTAATTTAAATCTGCATGCTAATTCCAATAGAATACCACTTTCACCACCCCACCATCAAAGTTGCTGGCTGGCTAACACAATTCCATCCCCCCTCCACCCCCCCTCCCCGAAAAAAGAACCAAAACACCCACTGTGCACTGGATATTTTGAATCAAGCAATGGCACACATTCAAATCATAAATTTGCTTGTGTCACTAAGGCTGCTGCAATATCCGTAACACCTCTTATTTGTGTGTGTGCTTATTAAGCTCCAAACATATGCAGTAATGCTTTTTTTAAATGTGTTTCTCTCCTCTTTAACGCACACAGGCTAATTTGTCATGTTTGCTGCTCATGTAGCTGACCCGTACCAGTCTCGCCTGTTTTTCATTGACGTTTAAGACTTGGGCAAAGTGGGCTCTGGCCCGGGGTCCCAGCCTTTCAGGGGGACCCCTGCTGAACTTGCATAAGTCTTAAAGGGCTTGTTTTAAATACAGTTTTCCTTAAATCTAATTTTAGGTGGGTAATGTATGAGTCCATTATGGACTTGTACTATTCTGTATTTCCCTTAAATCTCCCAATACAAATGGTACCTCACTTGTGTGGGTAGGCCTGGTGCCCATGACAGGAAATGGCCTGTAATGCAACATGAAAAATGTTTCCACGCAAAACTGACCTGTTTTTTTCAAAGTGGGTAGCTGTGGTTTTTTGGCCTAACCTAGGCTTGCTTCTAGGGAAACCTAGCAAACCTATACATTTTTTAAAACTAGACACCCAGGAGACTCTATGATGTGGAGACGTGTGTGGCTCTCACCAGGTTGTTTTACCAAGAATCCCTTGTGAACCTCAAACTCAAAACACATTTCCCTTAAATTTCTGTGATGGAAAGTTCTGGAATCTGAGGGGAACCACAAATTTCATAGCACTCAGCGTTCCCCTTGGTCTCCCGATAAAAATGATACCTTACTTGTGTGGGTGATCCAAGCTCCTGCGACAGGGAAGGGCCAAAATATGTATAGTTTGAGTGGGAACCCCAAAGAGTGTCCAAAAGGGCAGTTTTTTAAAAATATGTTTTTAGGCTGGCTCTGCTTTGGGCACCCACACAAGTGAGGTATCATTTTTATCCGGAGATTGATGGGAACGATTGGTGATAAGAAATGTGTGGTTTATTTCAGTTTCGGAAAGAATATGGCACAGAAATTCAGGGGAAATGTGTGATTTTTTCAAGGCGGGGACGCTGCCATCAAATGGCTGGCCGGAAAGGCAGAGACGGGGCCACAGAGGGGCCCCAGCACCGCCCATGTCAATGTCATGGACAGTGCAGAGGCCCCACATCAGCCCAGCCAGAATGAGCACTATATGCAATGGCAACAGTGGGCATTCCGACTGTACTGTTGGCGCAGAGAGTGCGGTGGCATTGGCCTCGGCTCTCTCTTTGAAGTTAAAGCCGTCCCACTGTCTCAGCCATCGGCCCTGTGGAAACATCATAATATGGTGGTCAGGAGGCCGCCGACTTGGCTTCATCCTCCCAACCATCGTCTTGGCAGTCTGACCACCCTACTGCCAAGTTCGTAATCAGCCCCACCGTGAATATCATTATAGAAGCAAAATGTACAATTGAACATTCAAAAATGGTCTGTAAATATGCAGCACTATGAAATTGGAGACTTTAATTTGGTATCCTAGATTGATTTGGGGGAACAGTGCAAGTGCATCAGATAGAATACAGTATGGCTAATGAGTGTCCCCAATTGAATTTAGACAAGCTTCAACCTTTCATTAAAAGTAAAATGTTGATCTCTTTATTTACATTTAAATGTGAATTAAATGAAATATTCCACCATTTGTGTATTTGTTTGATGCATGAATGTCTGCATAATTTTATGTATTTGTTTGAGGTTCAAATCATCCAATATCACAATGGTTAGATAAAGAATGTGCTGCATAATGTGCCTCTAGTTATTGCATCATATGCAGCATCCCTTTTTTGTTACGTTATTTAGTCAATCCTCTCACATAATTTCAAACTCCATTGTCACTTAATTTTGGTGATCATGGATATAATGGTCAATGTTCATCTTTATTAATGTTAAGCATTGCTCATGTTAACAATGGATGCTTGTTTTATCCATTTTGGAAAAAAAGAAAAAGTGGCAAAAATAAAAAATGTGTTGAAAAATAACCTGTGACTTATACATAGTTCTCTGCTCATTGTGAATAATAAAAAAAAATTAATGTCATTTTGTGTTTATCTGCAATTAAATATGCAATCATCCAACGGTTTGACGTTTTTCTAGCGAACGTGAAGCTAGAGCGGTGAGCATGCTCTTGAAGTAACCAGCAATGCATGTTAAAATCACCAGAAAAAAAACATTTTATTGAAAACAAAATCGTACTTTTGAAGTAATCAGATACTCATTTTCAAATCATCCAAAAGTCATCAGGAACAGTCTCATCTTATAAAGTAATCGGATACTCATTTTCAAGTCGTTCTTAAATCATCAGGAATAATGACACCTCCTGAAGTCATTGGATACTCATTTTCAAGTTATCCTCAAATCATCAGAAATAATGACACCTACTAAAGTCATCGAATACTCATTTTCTAGTCATCCTTAAATCATCAGGAATAATGACACCTTCTGAAGTCATCAGGTACTCATTTTCAAGTCATCCTCAAATCATCAGGCTGAGCTTTTAAGCTTTCCTGATGACTTCAAGAGCTTGATGATGTCTGATGATGGGAAAATGACTTCTAATGTGGTTGGATGATCATCAAATGACTCTAGGATGGCTTCTAAAGCAATCCTGTTTGACCTGGGTTCGTGCGTTGCCCCTGCCCACCTAACGACACCACATCATGGCACACGTTAGGCAGATGGCGTGGTGCTTTGTTCCAGGTTCAAGGAGGCCCATAGTTTACCAATGGGTGCGTCATTTTAACCCCTGCTCTGAGCAGGTGCCATAAATGACTCCAAAAATGGAACGCCCCCCCCTTGCATACATCATGCCGGTGTGGCAAAAATTCCTTTCACACACTGGGGTAAAAAAAAAAGACTCTAATGTGGTGCAAGGAGGCACTAGGGGCTTGAAAATCTGCCCCTTTATCTTTAAAACATATATTTATTTACAGAAGTAAGTAGAGGCAGCCTCTTTGAGCTAGGTTCTGTGGGGGTTCGCAATTTGGTAGTAACTCTGAAAAATCCCTGGCATCCACTTTCTCATGCCTGGATGTATACACAGAACCTACGGTACATGGGAGACCTGTTTTCATAGGGTGTTCACTCATGTCATTGGTCTGGCTGCAATATGCCGTGATTTGAGGGGAGGAGCAGGGTGGTCCTAAAAATTTAAACAAAAGGGGGTTCAGCCAACAGGTCATAAGCCTCACTTAAGGTCCCAAAAATGGACCACAGTCAAGTAAAACATTCTGAGTGCAGTAAAGGGCTGATGGAGCTCTGCAGATTAGATATGCCACACACATACCCTGATTTACAGGGAGCATTGGATCATAACAAAGGATAATCACTATGAAGAGCAACAGTCGATGGGGATGCTAGGTACCAACTAGATATGCTTTCAGGTGCACTCTGAGGCATGTTTCACTGAGAGTGTATGGATATCGTACTCCACAGCCTGCACTATCTGTCCAGTGCTGGTCAATGTGCGGTATCCGACGATCATTGTCAGATCATCGCCTCCCAGTAGATACCATGTCCTGGATAATGTCTACAAAAACATACTTTAGTTTTTTTTATGTGCATTTTTTCGGAGTCACTCACATCCAATTTTCCACACATTTTGTTTCTCAGATTTCGTAGCCAAATTAATTTCCTATCAAACCAAATATCGTAGTTTTTTTGTGGTTGTCACTGATATGGTTGTTACACAAAGCAATACAAGTGAACACATTTAAACTTCCACTAGTTAATTTACTATATTTCCGTGAATTATTGTGACGCTGTTCAATATACTGCCTCTCCTATTCATTTACTGTTTTAACCACCCAATGTGACATGTTTACCCAGTCCCAAACTCAAAGCACAGAGACTGAGACCACTTCCCATTCTGTTGTAAACAGAGCAGGAAAAATTAGAGAAACTCACACCACTCCCCCTCCATACTCGTCATCCCCATGGCCCCCCTTTAAAAATAAAACCATAATAAACATTGTTTATTATCATTTTATTTTTAAAGTTTTGCAGCTGCTGCTGGTGGGGGGTGGGGCGACACTCCTGAGCCATTGCGAGGAGCCATCGCTGATTAGTTATAATGTGACCGGTGCCCCATCTTCTATATTACAATCGTTTTACAGCCTATGGCACTTGTAACATGGCGGATGAGATATCCGTTACGTTTTGATGGAATATCCCCTCCGCCGCACTCTAAATATGCATTAGTTCTGTCCCTTACTCTGTACGTTGCTCAGAAATCTTCTGAAAGCACATTAAGCAGAAAAAACATATTTAAGGGTAATCTGTGGTATTTCTATTTATTGTTGCGCAGGATGCGTCCCTACATCTCAGCACAAAAAAACTGGTGGAACGGGGGTGGCACAGGACTATGAATTTTGCCTATATGAAGGCTGCTGGAGAACCAAATCCTGTATTTCTGAGTCCATTGACCGTCTTTGGCTTCCTTTTCCTTCCCTAGCATTGTCAGATAAATGTGCCTGGATGGAGGGGGCAAAACACGACACAAAAAAAAAACCAAACCAATATAGAACCAATATAGAAATTAGAATAAATGTTAATAAATAAAATGACACCAAAACATCAAAAATCTAATTAGTAAAATCATAAGAATATGTTTGAAAGGTTTTGGGTGAAAATAGTGCCAAGACGCACAAAGCGCCAGTCGTGGTTATTTGGTCATCCAAAACCAAGGTAAAGTAACACGCTGAGGCTGACCACAGTGGAGTCCATGTCGGATACAGGGACCAGGCTAGTCCCGCAGATGATTTACCTTCTCAAATCCAGTGCAAACAGTTCTGTTTGTTTTGGCAATGGCTGCGAGGAGGAGGCTGCTGGCAGGAGGAGCAGGTCTATGTACTGCGAATACCCGGTCATGACCAGTTTATGTTTTTGTACTTTGTTTTGCTGGATGTAGTGTCCATTGGCTTTGTTGCATTTTCAGGTAGGCTTTGTGGTTGACAGAAATTAAATGCTCAAAAATGTGAATGTGCTTAGAGCCCCTGGTTGCTCCTGCAGTAGAGCCAATGGTGGTGACTGTTCACCTGGACCTGCTGCTCCTTTCAACTTTGAAGTAGTTGAATGGCTACATTACCAGGGAGCCCATGAAACAGCAGGGCACAGTTCACCAAACTAAATTTACTCTTTAAATGTAAGTTTACATCCGAAAATGCTTTTCACAAAGGCACTGATAGTGGCCATGAATACTTTTACAATTGCATAGAAATCTACAGTGGTCTATCACATTCAAGAGATGGTAAATAGATAATGCAAAGGGTGCCTTGGAAGTTTGGGAGCACCCATGTATATGTAGGTTTGAGGGCATTCCCTGACTCCTACCTGACCTGTTACCACCATGGAAATGCTCTGAGATTTACTACGCTTCCAGGATGAAAAAAGGTACAGATGAACCCTAGATTGTCTGGGAGTGTAGAGGAATAGCTTTTTGTAAGGAAAATTTGTTTTTCCTCTGCGATAGAGAGGTCGACACAGGAGGAATAGGAGTTCATGTGAATAGGCATAACATTCCCTGAAGTATTTCTAAAATCCTGTGCCTGGCACTATTTACATGCTTACACTGGAATGTTTGTGAATAGGAAAAAATGCACATTCAGACAGATTTTTATGTGTTTTTCTTAAACCAATACCACATGGTTTTGGAGTCAAAGTATTGGTTTCAAAGTATGTTCATATGCTGTAATGTTTCACAAGCAAAGGGGCGTGATTTAGGAAGCTTGCATGTGAATTTAGGTCTTCATTCTGGAATTATCCAGCTATCTATGCATATAAGTGTCAATACAGTTTGATTTCTTGCAGATTTGTAATGCCAATAACTGGCTGCAAAAAAGGGCTAAACAAACTAAAGAACTAAAGTAGCAGTTCACAAAAGCATGTATGAGTACCGGAAGTAGTATTGAAGGAGTAGTCTTTTACATACTCATACATGCATTTGTGAATTGGCCCTGAAATGTCTAATTCCCTATTGGTGAAAGTTCAAAAAGGGCACGCTCCTTTCTATTTGTAAGATATTTACTGAATATTCCCTGAATAGTCCCATTTTATTCTCATTTTAGATGTTTTGGGCCCAATTTACAAAGCCCTTTGGGGGTATTTAACAGAGTACTGTAGGAGTACTGCATTATGTAGTCCGAATGCCTTTGTGAATAGGTCCCTAAATAATTGACAGTTTGTATCCTGCACCAGCTACCACTCGACCATTAGACATTGCAGCTCATCACCATAGGCTGAGTAATGCCTCATGACTGGTCTATGCCATCAACCTTTGGACTGCTTCTCGGAACCTCCCTCATATTTGGCGATTCTAGAAATGTGGCATGCAGCACAAAACCCCGAAATATATAAATGCAGTTTGACACCAAGGGGTATATTTATACTTTTTGATGCAAAACTGCACTAACGCAGCTTTGCATCAAAAAGTTTGGCACCAGCTTGCACCATTCTTGAGCGCCAGCCGGGCACCTTATTTATGGAATGGTGCAAGCCAGCGCAAAGGGTAGGCTAGTGTAAAAAAATTACTTTAGCCGGATGGGGTGGCGGTATGGGAGTCGGGAGTTTTGCACCAAAAAATGACATTTGGCAGGTTAGAGTAAAAAAATAATAATAACTCTAACCAGCCTAGCATCATTTTCTGACGCGAAACCATCCATACCACATGACTCCTGTCTTAGAAAAGACAGGAGTCATGCCCACCACCCCAGTGGCCAGCACAGGGGGCCAGGGTACCCTGGCATGGCCATTGCACCAAGTGCCATGTAGGGGAGCCCATTTCATGGCCCCCAATGTCACTTAAAAAAATACTTACCTGTACTTACCTATACTTACCTGGGATGGGGTCCTCCATCCTCTGCTGCCCCTCTAGTGTGGGTGGGGGTGTCCCTGAGGCCTGGGGAGGGCCCCTTTGGGCTTAGTCCATGGTGTTCCAACATGGAAATAGGCTCACAGGTCCCCTAATGCCTGCCCTGACTCAGGCGTTAAATAAAGCAAGCTTTGCACCATTATTTGACCCCTCCTCCCCTGTGCATGATTTTAGCTCAGGGGATCAATATGGCGCCACGGCATGAGTCATTTTTTGCACTAGAATGCCTACCTTGCATCTTATTGACGCAAGGTAGGTTTCCACGTCCAAAAAATGACTTTAACTCCATAACTTTTGCGCAAGACGGGTCAAGCGCCAAAGTATAAATATGGAGTTAGTTTTGCACTGAATTTGCGGTACAAAAATGATGCAAATTCGGCTCAAAACAAGTGTAAATATGCCCCCAAATGTCAAAGCTAACTCAACACAATCTTCTTATGAATTGGAAGTTTGCACAACTGGAGTGAGCATGGGATGGAGGGAGGAATTCAGGCAGATATGATTTTTCTTCTCATAACAAAATTGAGGAATATGATTTATTGGCATGCCTTTTCTTTGTAACGCTGAATTAATTGGAAGAAGAAATAGGTGTTTGCCACAGCCTGAACGTAACTAACACTCTATTACACATTTTTACAGTGTTATTTCTTTACCATTGAATTTGGCCTGTGCAAACAAGAAGGTCAGCTGCGAGTTTACGGAGCAGGACTTCTGTCTTCCATTGGAGAACTGAAGGTATTTACATAGTGGTTGTGTTCTGCTATAAAAACTCAAACCTGTAGAGGTCTGATCAACCCATTGACTAACTATTGTTATCTGCTATTTTAGATTATTGCTTCATTTGTTTGTTGTGGGATATTGTATGTAGTTCCCAATTCCAGCTTAAACAACTCGCTTTCAATGATCTTTGAGAAAATCGCATCCAGTGAATTGCCCAAACCTTCACCTAGTAAATTAGCATAGAGTGAAATACGTGGTTAAACAAACCCCTATAGGCTATTTTTCAACAGCTTCAATGCACACTGGAAGGTAGTGAAAACGGGGAAATAACAGCGGATCATCCTAATGGCTGATGACAGGAAAGCCAAGAGTTCAGTGATATTTAGCCAACAAAAGACTCTGTAGTCATCATAACCTCCTCTTTGTAGAGGGTGTGTGAGAAAACAGGGCTGATTGCAGAGGCCCCCTAACTTTTTGCCCCCAATTTTCACTTTTTGCTGGTGTTTTCCTGATTCTGATTGTGCCCTGGGTACTGCTAACCAGTCCCAGGGCCTGTGCTCTGTATAAAATCAATATGCAAATTAGGCTAATTATAATTGGCTAAGTTAACCTACCTATAAGTCCCTAGTATATGATAGGGCATGTAGGTTTAGGGACCACAGCATAGGTGGTGCACACATAGGTGCACTGCTGAGGTGCCCAGGGTCATTTTAAAGGCAGGCCTGCCTTGCTGGCTGCTTTTAAATTAAAGTGATATGCAAATTCGACTTTGGAATTAAAAGTAGTTCCAAAGTCTTAAACTACCTTATTTTTACATATGAGTCACCCCTAAGGTGTGCCCTATGTGCCCCTAGGGCTGGGTGCCATGTAACTATAAGCAGGGACTTTATAAAAATAGATTTATAAGCCCTGGTGAGGTAAAAACAGCCAAATTCGTTTTTCCCTCATTGAAGTGGATGGCCTTCATAGGCTAGAATGGGGAGACTTTATTTTAAATTTTAAAGTCTCCTTAAATGTTGCATACCAAGAATTTGGTATCAAATTAATTGTTGTAATAAATCCCACAACTTCCAGTTGTTGGATTTAATATAACTTGTTCAGGTAAAAAGTTTTAGACTTTACCTAAAAAGTTGCCAATTTCAGCCCTGCATTGTTTTTGCTGCTGTGCTCTGATTGGCCAGCCTGCAGCAGCTTAGCCAAGCTGCCTTGATGAGGTGTGAAGTGGCCTGGCTTCACACAAAGGAATGTGCCTGTGGGAGAGAATCTCCCCTCAGCAGATGGTGAGGCAGGAAGGGGAGGGCTGCCAAACTGGTCTTCAAAGGCAGAGAAGGACATTTGGAGCACCCAGCAACACCCCCACATCCTGCAACCCCAGACAACTAGGTGCCCCCTTGATTAGATTAGGAGAGGGCAGGAGAGGGGTGTGTTTATGATTTTTAGCCACACCAGTGGGTGGGCTCAGCCAGATGTAACCTCCAAAAATCAGATTCAGCCATGATGGATTTTTAGAGAATGTTGCCTTCTGGGATGGATTTTTGCCACACTTCCCAGGAAGTGGTCATCACAGGGGGACGACCCTGTACCTGATTGGAGAACCAGGACCCCCCTGCTTTTCACCCAGGAGCAAGGATAAAACTGGCAGACCTGCACCCACACCTCAGATCCCCACCAGATTTCAACAAGAAAGAACTAAAGGAGAAGAAGGACTGCCCTGCTGGACCCCTGGCCTGCACCTGGAACCTGCAATCAGAAGGACTGCACCAGCTGCACACTTGGGCTTCACCACAAGAAGGACTTTGCCTGGCTTCAACTGGTTCAAGGAGGGACTCCCTGTTTGCTACAGGTGAAAAATTGCTAACCAGAGTCCCCTGCACCAACTCCTGAAGAAAGCGACCAGCTGACCACTGCCCAGTGGCCAAAAAGGAGTTTGCGCCAGGTGCATTCTGGGAGTTGTAGTCCGCACCCCCCAAGGACCATCTCAGAACTTCTGGACCCTTGGGGTGAGCTGTGGACCCCCCAAAAAACCTTAAAAGGACATCTGGGTGAAGCCCCAGAAGTTTGGAGAAGATTTGAGAATTTTTGTAAAAAAGCTCCATAGAGGGACCGACCCGCCGCGGCAATTCTAGCCGGCTTGCCTCAACCGCGACCCGGCCTGATTTGGTGGTTCGTCCCGGTAAAGAAAAATCTCTGAAAAAAAGACTAAGTCCGAAGGTAGAAAGTTGACCGGGACCTTCCAGCCATCGTATCCGAGAAGGGCTCCATGGACGTCAGATCAAGATCCAGGTTTACCCCGGTCGAAGGATTTTCACCTCGAAAAAACGACTAAGTCCGAAGGTAAAGATCTCCACCGAGGAATCCAGCATCGCGTATCCGGAGAAGGGCTCCAGGAGGTCAGATTGGACTGGCAGGTTCGTCCCGCTGAAGAAAATCTTCAAAATAAAGACTAAGTCAGAAGGTAACTTTTTAACCGAGGCCTCCCGCGACCTGTAGCCGAGCAGGGCTCCATCGCGGTCGGCCTGAAACTTTGACTTTGCCCCGGTCGAGGTGCAACCAGATGACCCGATTGGCGCTTTTTGTTTCTAAGCGCTAGAAAAATAATAATTCTTTAAAAATTCATATCTCCGGTTCCCCTTATCCGATTTTATTCGTTTTGGTGTCATTTTAAAGATAAAAATATAAACTATTTTCATAAATTGGTTTTGGATTTTTAAACAGTTTCCTGTGTTTTATTTAATTACTGTTTTGTGATATTTGAATGCTTTACACTCTGTCTCCTAAGTTAAGCCTTGACGCTCGTTGCCAAGCTACCAAGGATTGAGCTGGGGTTAATTTACTGAGACCTAACTGGACCTAAGTGGAGGTTAGTGGCTTGTTGCTAGGTGTAGGTACCTACCTGCCCTTACCAATAACCCATTTTCCAACAGGGTGGTAACGTTATGAAGAAAGAGAAAGTTCTGTATGAGCTATGCATCTGCCCACATTTTTGTGCAAGTGGAAAGTGGCTGGCTTTGGACATCTGAAGAGATATTGGTGGTTAGGTGGTGCAATTCATGAGGGTAGGGGTTATTGCCATCTGGGGATGGGGCATATTGTTCATAGGAATACAAATAAACAACTACCTAAATAAATGTAATTATTTTATTGATTTGGACCTCAGCAAATGTCCATATATAAAAACATTTTACAGAGTGAGTACATCAAAACAACCGCAGTACCAACACAAGTATTCAAATAAAAAAACGTTGAAAAATGTAAAAATTTTAAAACGTGTAATTTAATTTTGAGAGAATATAATAAATAAGTGAGCCTTTTCTGCAGAAGATATGCCAGTTGTTAGGAAATGAGCTTTACAGTTTTTTGACGTATTAATTGTGAAGCTGGGAACATAAAAATAACATGATCACATTTTTGCACACCACCATTACAAAGTTTACAAATTATATCTGTAAAGGAAAATTTTTCCCATGCAACCGTATAACAGCTATCACAGTTAAAGCATTTATTCTTAAAAATAAAAATATGCGACGGATATCATGTTCTAGATTCCAGGTCAAAAATGGCTTTGTTTTTTGACTAAATAAGAGATGCCAAATTTATAGTTATCCATCTGTGAATAAAATTCAGTATCTAATTTCTAAATGATCATGGAGAAACGTGTCTTTGAATGGTATTTCAGCTGTGACAATGTCATGGACTGGATGTGAACCTACGATATACCAAACAATTCCAAGGCAGATACAACATTTTTTTCAAATGTATTGTTCACTCACTTCCGATCAATAATATTGTCACGTGACAATTCCCACAAGTAATTTGTTTTACAAACGATCAGCCGGTAATCCCAGCGTAAAACGGCTGCAAGACCTGCCACCAAGGCAGTGTTCAGCTGAAGTACCAAACAAATTGCCTGCATGGCAGTCATAGAATACAGGCCCATATTTATACTTTGTCACGCAAAACTGAGTTAGCACAGTTCTGCGTGAAAAAGTATAGCACCGGCTAGCGCCATTCCAAGATGCTTGCCAGATGGCATATTTATGCAATGGCCCTAGCCGGCGCTAATGCCCTGTTATGCCGCTACATTGTTTAGAGGCAAAAAAAAATACCTCTAAGCAGTGTAGCTCCATTTTCTGGTGCAGAACCCCCTTGGACATGGCTCCTGTCTTAGTAAAGACAGGAGCCATGCCCACCACCCCAATGGCCATGCCCGGGGGATGAATGTCCCCTGGGCATGGCCATTGGGGCCAGCGCGTGTGAAAAAAAACAATACTTACCAGGACTTACCTGCGATGGGTCTCCCATCCTGTAGTGTCCCTCTGGTGTGGGTGGGGGTGAGTGGGAGTGTCCCTGGGGCCAGGGAAGGGCAACTGTGGGCTAGTTCCATGTTCTCTGACCATGGAAATATGCCTACAGGTTCCCTAACGCCTGCCCACACCCAGGCGTTAAGTAATGGCGCTAAGCAAGCTTAGAGCCATTATTTAAGGCCCCCGTGCTGGATTTTAGCACGGGGATAAATGTGGCGCTAAGGCCATATCGTCCTTTTGTGGACGGGAACACCTACCTTGCATCTCATTGATGCAAGGTAGGTTTTCACGTCCAGAAAACAACGTTAACTGCATAACTTTGGCACTAGACGTGTCTAGCGCCAAAGTATAAATATGGAGTTAGGTTTGCGTTGAATTAGTGTAAACAAATAACGCTAATTCAGTGCAAACCGAGTATAAAGATGGGCCACAATGCGCAGAGTTTGCGTAATATTTTCCGTTCGATAGAATCCATAAATGCCCATTCGTAATACTAGTAGCTTATGTCAGGATGAACATTCACTAAAATAACCTTTGCTTAACATTCTAGTAGCTTGGCACAAAAGCAATCAAGCTTAAGTTAGAGGCAAAGTGTAAAGTATTTATGCAGCACACAAGCATCAATAAAGTGAGAACACAACAGAAGATAAAGGCCACACCCATTTAGAAAAATAGAGGAAAATCTACTAAATAAAATGAGACCAAAAGGACAAAAAATCATTTAGTAAAACCGGAGATATTACATTTCAAACGTTTAGGTGAGTATAGCGCCTAAAGACACAAAGGGGGTCATTCTGAATGGAGCCGGCGGAGTGGAAAGGGTGCGACAGGTGCAGTTGCACCCGTCGCGATTTTCAGTGTCTGCTATGCAGACACTGAAAATCTTGGTGGGGCCCTGTTAGGGGGCCCCTGCAGTGCCCATGCCATTGGCATGGGCACTGCAGGGGCCCCCAGGGGCCCCACGACACCCGTTCCCGCCAGCAAGGTTCTGGCGGTCAAAACCGCCAGAACCAGGCTGGCGGGAAGGGGGTAATCCAGCGCCGCCATGGAGGATTCCTCAGGCCAGGGGAAAACCGGCGGGGAACCGCTGGTTTCCCTTTTCTGACCGCGGCTTTACCGCCGCGGTCAGAATTGGCCTGGATGCACCGCCAGCCTGTTGGCGGTGCATCCGCGGTCCCCGGCCCTGGCGTCTATGACCGCCAGGGTCGGAATGACCCCCAAAGTGTCACTTGTGGTGCATCTGATCTTACTAGACCATAGGAAGGTCACAGGTTCAGGCCGTCTATGATGGAGTACAGGCCAAATACAGGGACCTGGTTAGTCCCACTGAAAATGTTAACTTCTCAAAGTCAAAGAGTCCAGTTTGCAGTAGAGAAGGCCGCGAGGAATATGCATTTTGGATGGTCATCGTGGTAGTGTGAAAAGCAAGCCTGTCCTCACAGATAGTCAATGATTTAGAGTGAAACCTGTTGGGCATTGCGGACAGTCACAGGTTCAGGCTAACTACGATGGAGCATGGGCCGGATACCGAGACCAAGTTAGTCCCAGTGAAAAAGTAACCTTCTAAAAGTCAAAGTGTCCAGTTTGCATTGGGGAAAGCTGTGAGGAGAGCGTTGTGGATGGTCATTGCAGAAGTGTGGAAAGCAAACCTGTCCTCACGGATGGTCATCGAAATAGTGCAAATCCTGTTGGGTATTGCGGACAGTCATTGTAGGAGCTTTGCGTTATTTTTCACCGCAGGTGGCCGTCGCAATGGCTGGAAGTGCTGATCTTGCATGGCCGGTTGTCACTGGCAATCAGTGAAACATGAAGAGTTGCGTTCACTGGAGCTTTGCACTGGAGCTTAGGCTGTCATTGTGGGCGGCAAGGTCTTGGCATGAATGGGCCCGTTTGCAGTCGCAAAGTGACCAAGAACACAGACAGTAGGCACTAAATGGTTAGGATAAAGAAAAAGCCAACTTTCTAAAAATGGCTTTTTCAGAAATGGGACTTTACCATTAAAGAGGATTTTAAATTACAGTTCTTTAAAGGCCAAACATAATATTTCTACCTGTTCCCAAACAAAAGTTATTAAATGTAATGAGGTTACCCAATGTTATCCTATGCAAGATGTAGGCCTCACAGTAGTGAAAAACGAATTTGGGAGTTTTTTACTACCACCACATGTAAAACTTAAAAGTATGTGTTCATCTTTTTAAATGCACTGAACCCTGCCGGATGGACTGTTTGGGGCCTAACCTAATGGTGACCTATCTATTAAAAGGGAGTTTTATGTCTAGCAAAATGTTTATTTTGCCAGGATGAATTGGGAGCTAAAAACTGCATGGTTTATGAACAAGAAAAAAAAGATGGGGGTTTGGTCTGCCAACATGGCAGAGTAGAACTAATCCACCTGTTCTCCACTGCTGTCTCCTAGCAAAACAAGGGTGTCAGGAACTACCAGACACCCATAACACCGGGCCCAGGAAGTGCTGAGGCCAGAACACACGCGCAGCACGGAGGACATGTCTGAAATGGGTTGAGCAGCGCATGTAGGCTGTTAGACTCAGCTACAGCCTGTGCATTGAAGGGTGAAGGGTCGCTGCTGCCATTATGCATTGTCTATGGCTCCTGGTGAGTGGGGGTGCAATACGACAGCTGGCATGAGCGGCACTCTCCTCATCCCCACAAGGCTTTAATGGTGGGAGTGTACCTGTGGGGGACCAACAAGGACCCTTTTCCCAGTCTTGCTGGATGTTTGAAAATCCTCACCTGACCGGATGCCCTGGTTGGAGGGAATAGAGCGAAAGGCCACTTGCGCCCACAATGTCTGCATCCAGCACTATCAGGGGCCCCATTGAGGCCCCTCAGGGGTAACTTCAAGAGCCATAAAGCACCTGCACCACACTCCAGGGCATTTTCAATAGCCTCACGGTGTCTCAGCCGTGTTCCCCCATCCCCGGATCCACTTGGCAACCTTGATATTTCCTTGGGATATTTCCTTGGGAGACCAGAAATGAAACGCAGCCTTCTCCATTCTCAGGGAGGCTGTGGAACATACCTCGACCCAAGTCTGAGAGAAGCCTCCTAGGAATGAGAGTGCTAACTCTAGAGGGGGCCCCACCACTGTGATCCTCCACCTCATACAGGCACAAGAAAGGGATGAATACTCACACAAAGCTGTGGTTTCCTCTTGAAGGCAGATGCATCAGACATATGGGATGACAATAGCTGACTTAGTATGGTGAAGGATCGGCAAAGAAGTAACTTGTGGTCGCTACACGGTATCTAATCTAGTAGCATCTACCACTCTATTGCTCTTGCACCTCTGAACCTGAACCATTGCTGTCTACCGACATGCCACACAATAAAAAGCAACCTAACAGGGTATCTAGCTACTTTGAACCAGCGGATTCAAGGGAAGCATAACCCTATCATGCTGAGGACAACATAGCGCTGACGAAGAAAGACCTCCTAGCCTTGCTCCAGAATTTCAAAAAGGAGCTTAGGGAGGAACTGGAATCCAACTTGGCCACCTCTTTAGACATTCTTTGTTCTGACCTCTTGACGAGGTTCACAACACTGCAGCAAGATGGATTCAGTGGGGGTTTGCACACTGGATCTGGAGACAAAGGGGGTCATTCTAACCCTGGCGGTAAAAACCGCCAGGGCGAATGACCGCGGTAGCACCGCCAACAGGCTGGCGGTGCACCGCTGGGCATTCTGACCGCGGCGGTTCAGCCGCGGCCAGAAACGGAAAGTCGGCGGTGTACCGCCGACTTTCCGCTGCCCTTGAGAATCCTCTATGGCGGCGGAGCGCGCTCCGCCGCCATGGGGATTCTGACACCCCCTACCGCCATCCTGTGCCGTGGGGCCCCCAATGGCATGGGCACTGCAGGGGCCCCGTAAGAGGGCCTCAAAAGGAATTTCAGTGTCTGCCTAGCAGACACTGAAATTCGCGACGGGTGCTACTGCACCCGTCGCACTCCAGCAACTCCGCCGGCTCCATTCGGAGCCGGCTTCATCGTTGCTGGGTCTTTCCCGCTGTGCCGGCGGGCGGCCTTTTGGCGGTCGCCCGCCAGCACAGCGGGAAAGCCAGAATGGCCGCCGCGGTCTTGTGACCGCGGTAACCGCATGGCGGGCGGCGGGCGGCGACCGCCGCGGTTAGAATCACCGCCAAAATGTCAATCCTTTGAACAGCGGTTAAGAGAATTGGAGGAATCCTCTGTCCAAATGCAGGAGAGCTTGCAAACTACAATTATGAAGTGCAAGGACCTCGAAAACTGCTCCAGATGAGACAATATATGCATTACAGAATCTGGAAGAAAGTACCGAAGGACCTGATCTTCAGGCATTTGAGATTGGGTTATTGGCAGAACTTGTGGAAGTCCAGCAGGTCAAATTTAAGCTGCAGTGGGTCCATCGTGTGGGACCACAGGTGCTGAGTAAGGGAAAGTGGCTCTGGGATACCCTATCAAAGTTACACTCCTTCAAGGTCAAAGATCTTACAGGCAATCCAGATGGTTGATACAGTTTCCTTACAGGCGGAAACATGCTCTATGTACCAGGACATTGCACCAACCACGTTGGCAGGAAGACTATAGTTCAGACCAGTCACGGATAAACTCCGAAAGGACAATGTTAAATACAGATGGACCTTTCCATTTAGCCTTGCCTTCATCTACCACATCATTTTACAGACATGATGGAAGCAGTAAACCTCTTGGGTCTATCACCTTCAGACTGTAACACTGCAAAAAAGTTCAGAGACTCCTCTACCACCGGCCACTCAGTGAGACGACAGACACAAGTTCATGGTTCCCAGAAAGACACCCAAAGAAGCATGGAAAGAAATGGGGCCGAGAGGACCCAAGTACCTTCACATAAACCATGACTGACCTCCACTTCTTATATTTCTGGACAATATCCTTTTCAGTATCCGCCCTTACGGGCCACTGTTGCCACACACTGAACAAGTGGGTCCTCTTAGTCCCAGGGGCTTGTAATGTATACTCAGGATGCCGGGTGCCATTATCTATATAGAGCTCTGTTTATACATAATTTGAAGACAAGATGAGATAACAAAGCCTCAATTATATTTGTTTCTGCTGTGAATGCCTTGGCAGGAAATTACCTAACCACCTGTAATGTTATGATGTTATGACAAGTTATGTTGTTTTAAGGGATTTGGATCCCAAAAAGTCAAAATTTATTGTTTACATATATTTTCAGTGAGTATCCTTATAGAGGGTAACCCAAGAGAGGAGTGGAGGAAGTTGAAGTCTGATGTTTCTGGTGATGGGGGGAAGGGTGGACTGGGGGGATATCGAGGGAATTAAAACTAGGCATGTCTGCTCATGGTGTAATGTTATGATGTTGACAAAATTGACTTGGAATGTGTGAGGCTTGAATTCTCAGGCTATGCATCATAAATTGTGGAAGTATGTTTTGGATGCCAGGCATGATATAGTTGCTCTACAAGAGACCCATTATAAGCATCGAGAAGATCACAGATTGCACCATAAATCTTGCCCGATGGGGGAGTCCTGCTCTTTCAATCCTTCCTCAAGTTTCAACCTTCTGGCCAATTCCATGCCCTCAAAGAATTTTATCAATGCTATTACGCCGCTGACAAGTGGGAGGCAAAAGATCAACTACATTACCACAAGGAAGTCAACCTTCCACAAGTCACTGAAGACCAAAATGAGACTCTAAGGCCCATATTTATACTTTTTTTGTGCCGCATTTGCGTCATTTTGTGACACAAAAGCGGCGCAAACTTTAAAAATTTAATTGTATTTTGAAAATTTGTGCCGCTTTTGCGTCAAAAAGTGACGCAAATGCGGGGCAAAAAAAGTAAAAATATGGGCCTAAGTGCTCTCACTACAGAAGATGAAGTCTGTGAAGCCATAGCCACCCTCAAGCTACCCACATCACCTGGCCCTGTTGGCTTCACAGCTAGATTTTACGAAACCTTCAGTTCGAACTTGGTACCACACTTGACTAAACTGTGGGACCACATTGCTATGGAATGTAAGATCACATATTCCATGAGTGAAGCCGAGATATCTGTTCTTCCCAAACTAGGGAAAGATCCACATTACTGTTCTTCTTTTAGACTGATTGCCCTTCTTAATTTGGATGTCAAATTGTACACTAAGATACTTGCTAGCAGGCTGGGGGATATTCTACCGGACTTGATTCATCCAGACCAGTCAGGGTTTATCAAGGAGAGGCAAACTCACAACAGCTTACATCGGTTGATTCACCTGGTGGAAAAAGTTAATGAAAAACACATCACTGCAGTCTTGGTAGCACTAGACGCCAAAAAGGCATTTGATCAAGTGGATTGGCCCTTCCTTTCTTCCTTTTCAGCATCAGTGATAAATTCATTACAATGGTCCAAGCCAACTTTACTAGCCCATTTTCATGGGTTTTTGTAAACGGAGTTGGCTCAGACCCTTTCCAATAAGTTTTCACTATTGGCAGAAAATGTACTGCTGTCCTTAACATCCCCAACAACTTCACTTGTAGCTGTGCAGCTGGAACTGGCTAGGTTTGAGTGGGTGGCGGGATACCATGTCAACCTTTCCAAACCATACCTTCTTAATTTAACCCTCCCACCCACAGAGATTGGGGTGCTAGACCTGGCCACTCCATTCCAATGGGTTCAGAAATATCTTACATACCTGGGTATTAAAATCACCCCAAGAATTTCGGACCTGTATAAAGCCAATTACCCCCCACTGCTCCAGCAACTTAAGGCAGATCTTAAACGTTAGGCTCCCCTTTATCTGTCATTGCTTGGGCGTATCCACACCATTAAGATGATGGTACTACCTTGATTCTTATATTAATTTCAAGGCCTCCCCATCCCAGTGGAATGAGACTTCTCAACACTATGCACCCTCTTGATTAAATTCATCAGGCAAGATCGCAGAGCCCGGCTTCCATATAGAGTACTCAGGCTACCTAAAGAAGCAGGAAGACTTGCTCTTCCAGGCTTCCTCTCTTATTACAAGGCAGCACAATTGAGAGTGATCACGGAGTTGTCACTACGCGAGTCCGATAAACATTGGCTCCATATGGAGCGATGGTTGCCCGCTACACTTGGGATCTATTATGGACAACCAATTCCAATCAACTTATCAATGTGTATTTAAGAATCCATAGAAAAACAACATTCGATACCTGGGATGAAGTACGCTACTCAGGAACCTGGGCTAAGTTGCCCTCTCCATTCATACCCATCCACAGGGCACAGAAGCCTTTTGATCGTTGGAGAGAAGGAGGTTGCCTTATGATATCTGTTTCAAGGGTGGGATATTCTCACCTTTGATAACTGTCAACAGAATTTTGGATTACCTGCATCAGGGAGAAACATTAAGACATCGGGTGCTCCAACTGGAGAGGAGGGAGGGGGCCATGAGGGATCTTCCCCCCCCATTAAAAAGTTTGTTAAACAACCGAGGGGAATGAAAGAGGTTACTCATTTTGATATACATTTTTAATGGATACTTCTCCCAAAGTTCGACCCTGACACATAGAATTCTGGTCCTATCAACTAGGGGAGGAAATCTCTGAAGCTCATTGGTGACAACTATGGCACAGTATCCCAAGGTTCAATCATTCCATGGGGATGAGAGAGGTTTATTACAAAGTTCTATACAATTTACTCCACAAAAGTTCTATACAGTTTACTCCACAAAACTCAACAGAATTTCCCAGGGAATCAGATGTCTGCTGGAGGGGATGCAGGCTGCTGGGAGATTTCCACCATATCTGGTGGGATTGCCCCACGATTCTTCCATATTGCTCTGAGATTTTGGAGCAAATTAAGGAAATGTTGGGATACCCCGTGCTGGCAACACCGGGATGAGTTTTCTTGGGATTAAGAGACAAATCTCTCAAGCACTAGACCTCAAGTGATCATTCCATCCTTTGGTTATGCGTGGGAGCTGCAAAAATGGCACTAGCAGCATCATGGAGAAAGCCTATTGCGCTCAATGGCACACCAGGCTATGGTAGGCTCTGACTATGGAACGCCTGAAGGATATACTTCAGGACCATTTTAAAGTTTTTGAATGCACTCGGGATCTCCTTGTGTCTTTCATGTCTGTTGGCCTCTAGCTAACTACATGCCTCACGTGCACCCAAGCGCTCCACCTCTTTCAAACTTAACTCCACTGCAAGGGTGGGGTATGGCCTGTCAAGGATTACGGCTGAGGGTGCAAGCCAGACTAACCTCAAACTCCACATAATATGAAATCATCAATTCACCACTCATGGTTCTTGTTTAATTTGTTTACTGGGATTTTTTAGAGGGTGGGTTATGGTGGTGATTTGGAGATCATCACATGTTGTGATGTTTTTGTTTTGATTGAATTGTTTACTTTCTCAATAGACGCAGCGTCATGTTGAAACTGTGTGATCTATTAGCAATCGTAAGGTAATGCTGTCTATTTGTAATATTTGATGACACTGCCACAGTTATAACTTGAAAACTCAATAAAGAAACTTTGACTAAGAAAAAAAGATGAAAAACAATTAAAAATAAATCAATGTTTGATACTTACCCTTCCTCTTTGATTGAATTAGCAATTGCATCTCTACTCTCATACAACAATAAAGACTCTCAGCCAAATAAGCCGCTCTGCCCTATCTTTATAAGCAGAGTTCTCCTCCCTAACTGCAGTCTCCCCAGCTGTAAACTTACTATCAGAATGGCATGTGTCATGCCTGAAACACATTATGGCGGTTGGGGTACTGAAATTTGTTAGAGTTGTCTTTATGAGTGCTGGAAGTGGTCCTTTTTTGCAGGGTTATCCCCAGCCTTTTTGCCTTCTCCTTCCTATTTTTTCAGATTTGTTTTGACTCGTTTATTGTCTCTGTGCACTTTACCACTATTGATCAGTGCTGAAGTGCAAGCGCTTCCTGTGTAAATTGTACTGATGATTGTGGTTTAACCATGATTGATATGTTTGATTTACTAATAAGTCCCTAGTAAAGTGCACCATGAGTGCCTAGGGCCTGTAAATCAAATGCTACTAGTGGACCTGCAGCACTGATTGTGCCAACCACATGAGTAGCCTGTAAACATGTCTCTGACCTGCCACTGCAGTGTCTGTGTGTGCAGTTTTAAGCTGCCAATTCAATCTGGCAAGTGCACCCACTTGCCAGGCCCAAACCTTCCCTTTTACTACATGTAAGTCACCCCCAAGGTAGGCTCTAGGTATCTCCATGGGCAGGTGTTAGACCTGACAGCCTTAGGGAACAAAGCAGTTCGACTTCCTGAGTGAATATTCAACACAGTGCCTGCCTTGCAATATATTAGTCTTGGTCTTTGTTAGAAATGGGGTCTCTACTTGGCAGTCAGTTTCTACCCTGTCCAAGTAGGGACTTTCATTCCAGTAAGGCTAAGGGGAATACCCAGCTCAGATAACTCCTGCTTACACCCTTGGTAGCTTTGCACAAGCAGTCAGGCTTATCTCGGAAGCGATGTGTAAAACATTTGCATATAACACACAGTAATACGGTGAAGACACTACAAAAGGACACCACACCAGTGTTAGAAAAATAACTAATCTTTATCTGTGTTAAACAAGATCAAAATGAAAAAAATCCAACATACAGCAAAAAAGATATGAATTTTGCAAGACTTAACTTAGAAATACAGTCCCTTGAACTCGATAACTCCGTCTGGGGCTATCATGGCGTCGTGAACAACAAATCCAACAGTTCAATCTGACCGGGGGTCGCGAGCCAGCTACGGTGTTGGGAAGACCTGCAAAAAGTACTTTTAAAGATGTAGGTAAAAACAGTGCTTAAAAGCTCAAAACACCAACTACAGTAATCTAGTTTCACCAGACCGTGGCAAGTTACAAGCTCAGGCCGACCACAACAGAGTGTGGGCGGGTTCGCTGAGAATTGTACCTTATGTCCTTGAAGTGGGATGTTCTGCCGTGTGGCAGTGGTTTTGAGGAACAATGAGAGGCCATGCATCTAGTTGCATCGCGCTGCATTGGTTTTGATGCAGATCTCTGAAAGGCTACGATATGAGGTCCATGTTGAGTTGCATCTCGCTGCAATGGATCCAATGAGGAGCTGCAAGGGCTATGATGTGAGTTGCATTGTGTTGCATTGGGTCCGATAACGAGCTGTAAGAGCTACCTTGGGCTGCATCTAGCTTTGTCAGTTCTGATGGCAAAGCATCTTTATTCCCACTTCCAAGGGTCCAGGACTGGAGAGGCATCACTTACGGAGTTAGGTCTCATGGTAGGCAGAATCCAGAAGCAGGTTCAAGATGGTTGTAGCCTTTTTTTTCCCTGCAGGACTGATCGGGGGCCAACCAAGTAGCCCTTGGAGTCCTTCTGTTGGTCCTGGGTTCAAGGTGAAGTTCCAGTGCTTCCTACTCAGGCAGCAGGGCAGCAGGGCAGCAGAGCAGCATGTCTTACAGCAGAGCTGCAGAGCAGTCCTTCTTCTGAGTCTTCTACAGGTCCAGAATTGATCAAAAGAGTAGTTCTGAGGGTCTAATGTTTATACCTTGTGCCCACTTTGAAGTGGGAGAAGCTTTTAGAGTTTCCCCATACAGGGATGCCTGGAACTTCTTGGCTCCCTGTCCTGGTCCCAGTCTGTCGAGGGGCACAATAGGATATTGAAGTGTTTTGTGTGTGAGCCGATCAGTGCCTTTGAAGAGTACCACTCCCCTGTCAAGTCAGAAATGGGCTATCATGCCAGCACGCTTACCCTCTATTGCGATGGTGTGTAAGAGGAATTCAATAAGGCCAACTGCACCTAGTAATGAAACCTAGGAACAGGCCATAGGCACCAAATGGTTAGGACAATAATAATGCCAACTTTCTAAAAGTGGCATTTTCCGAATTGTAACTTAACATCTGATGTTGTCATTAAAGAGGATTACAATTGCTCAGACACCAAACTTGACTTTCCTACTTGCTCTCAATTAAAGATTAGCACTTATTAAAGGTAATAAAGTAACCAAATTATATTCTATCAGAGAGGGATGCTTCACAGTAGTGAAAAACAAATGTGTGTGTTTTTCACAGCCAAGACAAGTAAAATCTGAAAAGTGCATGTCCAACTTTTTAATTACAATGCACCTTGCCCTATGGTCTGCTTAGCTTCTACCTTAGGGGTGACTCATTGTAATAAAAGTGGAGTTTTAGACCTGGTGAGGAGGTCATATTGCCAGGTCGAATTGGCAGTGTAAAACTGCATACATGCTGCAAAGGCAGACCTAGAACATGGTTTAAGGGCTACTTAAGTAGGTGGCACAATCAGTGCTGTAGGCCCACTAGTAGCTTTTAATTTACTATCTGTAGTTATAAGGGGCACCACTTTACTAGGGACACATAAGTAAATAAATATGCCAATTAGATCTAAGCCAATTTTACCATTTTAGGGAGTGAGCACAAGCAGTTAAGCACTGGTTAGCAGTGGTAAAGTTTGTGTACTCCTAAAAGCCAAAAAAACGGGTTCAGAAAACAGGAGGGGTAAAGGCAAAAGGTTTGCTGGTAACACTGCATAAATGGCCAAGTCCAAAGCCATCGTAGAAATATTCCCCTTTAACCATGTTGAATAATGTTTGCTAAATTAAAGTGTACTAAAATACTAACTGGGCTGATGAAGCTGGCATAGATTATGTATACCACTGAAATGCTGCATCACTTATTTCCTATACCCAATGGATGATAACACCAATAGATAGACAGGAGAAGTTCTCCTTTACCTTGTTTTGATGTATAATCAGTACTGCTGGGATGTTGAATTAATGTGATTAGAAAGGATTAATAAGATGTGGGGAAGAAACAGCCAGATGTGCGAAGCTTTTTTGTGTTCATAAAATGCCTGATCAGCAGAATCGGGTTATTTGTGGCTGTGAAAAGCACTTTGGTATGTGTGAAACCAAATTGCTATTTGGTGACATGTCACCAAATGAAACAATGAGTTTGTGACTAAATACCGAATCAGCATTTAGAAGGGGTGTCTTTCTGAATGGGAATTAGATGTATTTGTGTTCTACCACTGACATCCCATCGCAAAACATTCATATTTTACCAACGGCACAAAAGTGGTGATGGCCCATTTACAAACGTCTCTCCAAAGTACTCTTTCCCCTTTGTGATTATTTACAATAACATTTTTTAGAGAAGGCAGTGGCCCATTGGACCCTTGCCTACTCTTAAAAATGTTTACCTTCACTTTTCATTTTTTTAAATGCATCCAGTTTTCCTTTAGCAAAAACAGGTTGCATTTAAAAAAAAGTGTTTTATTTAAAACCAATCACAGACATGGTGTCTGCAATTTATGATGGGTCACAATTTATGAACTATCTCATTCATATTCATGAAGTATGTTGAATTGCGACACAAAACACGTTGGTATTTGACCAATATTTTCCGATCTTTGCATTGTATATCTGGCCCTATGTGTGCACTACCAGGCTAAAAGCCATTTTTGAAGTACTACTTAAGAAACAGTTAATGCTATTCCAGTGATTAATATTTTGCTTTAAACTTTTGTAACCAAACATGGGGGGTCATTACAACCCTGGCGGACGGTGTTAAAGCTGCGGAAACACCGCAAACAGGCCGGCGGACCAAAAAAGGGAATTATGACCCTGGCGGAAACCGCCAACAAAGACAGCCACTTTAACACACCTCCTGCCACGGCAGTGCAAACAAACAGCGCGGCGGTCACCGCCAACAGACAGGTGGGAGACAATGTACAGCCCACAGTATTACAACCTGCCAATCCGCCACCTTTTCCGGGGCAGATATTCCGTGGATAAAAACACGGCGGGAACAGCTTTTGCTATGGGAAAACGCTCACCTGAACACATCCCATGAGGAACGAGGACTCCATGGAGCCGGAACTCCAAATACTACCTGCCCTTGTGTTTCTGCTCCTCTACGACCAACAGCTACGTAGGCGCCGAAGACAATGGTGAGTACTGCACCTACGACATAGGGGAGGGGGGAGGCAAAAGTTAGGGGGACACACACCAAACACCCCCACCCTCGCATATTACAACATACACACCAATGCATACACAAAAATCACAGTAACAACCCACAATCCCCCCGGAAGAATGAAAAGACAAAGCGAAATTCGGTCAAACATTGTAATGTGGCAATATACATGTCAGACAAAAATATCCAGATATATATTTGAACATCAGTCAGAAACATATACAATACGAGAAGTAGTGCAGATATGTACACAACAATGTCCGTGCACCAACAGTCTAAAAATGCATGGGCGAGGCCCACAAAGGATACCTGACCACAATCGGAGAGAACACTGCCGGGGCATCAGATAGAAATACTACAGGCACCTCAGGGGGAAGGGAAGGGAGGGCACCTCAGACGGATGACTGCAAAGCCAGATCCACGACGGGGCTCCATGCCCATTGATGTATCCTGGGGAGTGCAAAGCCACAGTCTCACAAGTCTCTACAGTGGGTGGGGTGCCCACTGTTCCATCCTGGGGAGTGCAAAGCCACAGTCTCTCAAGTCTCTACAGTGGGTGGGGTGCCCACTGTTCCATCCTGGGGAGTGCAAAGCCACAGTCTCTCAAGTCTCTACAGTGGGTGGGTTGCCCACTGTTCCATCCTGGGGAGTGCAAAGCCACAATCTCTCAAGTCTCTACAGTGGGTGGGTTGCCCACTGTTCCATCCTGGGGAGAGCAAAGCCACAATCTCTCAAGTCTCTACAGTGGGTGGGTTGCCAACTGTTCCATCCTGGGGAATGCAAAGCCACAGTCTCTCAAGTCTCTACAGTGGGTGGGTTGCCCACTGTTCCATCCTGGGGAGTGCAAAGCCACAGTCTCTCAAGTAGATGCAGGTCTCTAGTGGTACTGGGGGGGACTGGTGCCCAGACTGGATGAGTCTCCCCGTGAAAGTTTCTGTCCTGTCACTGTCCCAGCTGCACATGGGATAAGGATGCCTGATGTGGCGGCCCATTCATTTCTTCCCAGTCTTCGCCCTGTTCAGCAGTGCTTTGCCATGGCGGTCTTCGCCCTGTTCAGCGGTGCTTTGCCATGGCGGTACTGCTACGGACATTGGTGTGTGGCATGACGTTCTCTACACTGGGCATTGCTGTGTGGCATGACGTTCCATCATTGCCCAGCGGGCTGTGGCAGCCGGGGCCCTCCTGGGCACTGACTGTGGCGGTGGTCTCCTGACCAGTGACGATACTTGGGCCCTCCTGGGCACTGACTCTGGCGGTGGTCTCCTGACCAGTGACGATACTTGGGCCCTCCTGGGCTGTGACTCTGGCGGTGGTCTCCTGACCAGTGACGATACTTGGGCCCTCCTGGGCTGTGACTCTGGCGGTGGTCTCCTGACCAGTGACGATACTTGGGCCCTCCTGGGCTGTGACTCTGGCGGTGGTCTCCTGACCAGTGACGATAATTGGGCCCTCCTGGGCACTGACTCTGGCGGTGGTCTCCTGACCAGTGACGACGGTGCTGGCGGTTGTGTGTCGACCGCCGGAAATGATAGCGCACTTCTCCGCTGTGACACTCACAACAGGCTGGGCAGACTTCCTCTGGCCCTTCCACAACTTTGGTGGAGTCACAGCTGACTCTCCAATCCCCTTGGAACCCATGTCAGTTGTTTTCCCACCAGGAGTCTTTACACGGTCCCGTCGGCCACTCTCCAATTTCAGAGCCTTTACAGGGGGTGGGCTGCCAGTGCCTTGGCTCCGGGTCCTACTGCCTGCCCTGGTGGCCGTTGCACTCCACAAACCTTGAACAGGCACCACTGGTATTGGAGGCTTTTTGGCTGAGGCGCTACGATGGGACTGATGAATTGGAGGGGGTGGGGTGGGGGCAAAAAGGTCAACTTTACACAGGGACAGTTTCTGATGAACACTGGGATGGGTAGTTGGAGGGGGTCTGGGAGTGGAGGAAGAGGAGGTGGTTGTCGGAGGTGTCACTTTGGGTGCATGTGCAGGTACTGGAGGCTGTCGTGAGGTGGATGGATGTTGGGTGAGTGATTGCCGGCGTTTGGGTACTTTGGGAGGGGGCGTCACAGACACGCTGGGAGAGGACACAGGGGACGTGTAAATGGCTGGGTGTCCTTGTGCGATTCCTGGTGCCTGTAGATGTGCATGCAGGTGTGTGTGTAGACGAGACTGGGAGGGAGGAGGGAGAAGAGGAGGAGGGGGACACAGTGGAGGCAGTGGATATTGCTGTGTCTGTACGTGGGTGAGGCTTGCGTGAGTGCCTGTGGTGTGTGTGGTGCCTATGTTTGCTTGAGCTACTTGGGTGTGTTGACTTGTGTGCATGCTGGTCTGTAGGTGTGCTTGGGATGGGCTGGGGTACAGGAGATTGGGTCTGGGTGGAGGAAGTTGGAGGGGGGAGGCTAGAGACAGGGACAATGGCTGCCATCAGTGCTGAGGCCAGAGATTGCAGGGTTCGCTGAAGGACAGCCTGACCAGAATGAATGCCCTCCAGGAATGCATTACTGTGTTGCAACTCTAGTTCTACACCCTGGATGGCATTCACAATGGTAGACTGCCCAACAGTGAGTGACCTGAGGAGGTCAATGGCCTCCTCACTGAGGGCAGCAGGGGTGACTGGGGCAGGGCCTGAGGTGCCTGGGGCGACGGTGATGCCCACCCTCCTGGGTGAGCGGGCACGGGTGAACGCTGAGGGGCTGCTGGGAGGGTGGTGCTGGTAGGGGAGGTGGCGGCTGTACCTGTAGAGGTGGGGGGCACAGATGGTGCCGCCACCACAAGGGAGCCCCCATCGGCGGACGAGTCTGTGTCGCTGCTTGGTGATCCAGTGGCCGACTTGAAGCTCCCCTCGCCCTCCGTCCCACTGGTGCATTCAGAGTCTGTGGTGTGGCCCTCCATGGCCATGTGGGATGCAGCTCCCTCGTGCTCCGGTGCCACTGTACCTCCGCCTGTTGATGCTGATGTACAAAAGGACAGGGAGAGCAGAAAAAGGGGGGGAGACAGAAGAAAGAGAGTTTTAGTGCATGGATTACCGCTACCGTTGGCGGACAAGACAGACGCAGCAACCCCCTGCATTACGCCGTGCTCCTGCCCTCTGCACATGCAATTTCTGGGATATGGCCTACATGGCAATGGTGGACATCTGCGCACATGGATGCCACAGGGACAACTGTACCTCGACTTGGCACTCTGCTGAGGTGGGGTAGAGTGCCACATGCCCTACATTACGGAGGGGCCTTGCCTACCTAACTCGCCCTGGCCTAGGGACACCCACAGCCCACCTCCCCCACCCAGACACCTCCACTACACGCAAAGTCCGCAGAATGAGGTTTTACTCACCCCCTTTTGTCTGCTATGATGCCCTCAAGCGCCCATCCAACTCCGGGAAGGCCACCGCCAGGATCCGGAACATCAGGGGGGTCATGGTGCGACGGGCACCCCTCCCACGTTGGGAGGCCATCCCCAGCTGAGCCTCCGCCGTCTTCTTGCTGCAGCAGTGAATGTCCTCCCATCTCTTACGGCAGTGGGTGCCCTGTCTCTGGTGGGCCCCCAGGGTCCGGACCTCCTTGGCGATGGCACGCCAAATGTCCCTCTTCTGGTGGGCGCTGACCTACATGACATGCACAAGGGAAGAAGAGAAGCCATTACCAACTGCACCGTAGATGCAAGTGTCCCCCTCCCTACCCTAGCCATGTGGCACATTCATTCACATGCATTAATGTTCCCTGAACTCTGCCCCCTTCCCTCTTCCAACCAGCCCTCTCCACCAAGGCCTAGCCCATACAACGTGCTCCCTGTGTACTAACCTGTTGGTCTGGAGGACCGTAGAGTAGCGTGTACTGGGGGAGGACCCCGTCTACCAGTTTCTCCAACTCCTGTGCAGTGAAGGCAGGGGCCCTTTCCCCAGACGCAGCAGCCATCGTCGCTTCCAGACCGAGGTCACAGCAGCACTTGCAGTGTAGGTCCTCTCCTGTCGCAGGTCAGGTATCTAGTGATTGAACAGATAGAAAATGGAAGTCACGTCCGCGGCGGTGCGCATCATCACCACCGGCGCACTTGTTCATTGGCTCCTGGGACCCATAGGGTCCAATGTTAACCAATGCAGCATTGCGCCGCGGACTACGACCGCCTACCGCGACGGTGTGCAACGCCAGTGCTGTTACCCCACAATCCAAATGTCCCAGTTTAGAGGTCAGGCAGCCACCATTTCAGGGGCCCACATGGCTTCAATTACTACTGCGTCACACATAGGTAGGCCTAGACTCTACACACATACAGGAAGGGTTTTGTGAGTGGTGTAGTCTTGTGTGTAACTGTGGGTACATAGCTGGAGGAATACTGACTGGTTCTTCGCTGTTGTCCTTCGTAGGCACCGTCAGATGGGACATATGAGAAGATGGCGGAATCCTCCGGTGTACCGACCGCTGGTGGACCTGTTGACAATGGAAGAGAGACATGTCATCGTCACCTACCGGTTTGACTGTGCCACAATCCAGGAACTATGTACCCAGTTGGAGCCAGACCTGATGTCACCAATCCGCCATCCGACTGGAATCCCCCCTGACGTGCAGGTGCTGTCAGTGCTCCATTTCCTTGCAAGTGGGTCTTTTCAGACAACAGTGGCCATGGCATCAGGGATGTCCCAGCCTATGTTTTCCAACGTGTTGTCCAGAGTGTTGTCTGCCCTGTTGAAACACGTAAGGAGATACATCATTTTCCCTCAGGTGGAGGATTTGCCTACAGTGAAAGGTGACTTCTATGCCCTTGGACATATCCCCAACGTCATCGGTGCCATTGATGGGACCCATGTAGCTCTGGTCCCCCCCCACAGGAGTGAACAGGTGTTCTGGAACAGGAAGAGTTATCATTCAATGAATGTCCAGATGGTATGTTTGGCAGACCAGTACATCTCGCAGGTAAATGCTATGTTCCCTGGCTCAGTGCATGACGCCTACATCCTGCTGAATAGCAGCATCCATGATATGATGGGTCAACTCCACAGGCAACGTGTATGGCTATTAGGGGACTCTGGTTACTCCAACCTGTCATGGCTACTGACCCCAGTGAGGAATCCCAGGACCAGGGCAGAGGAACGCTACAATGAGGCCCATGGGCGGACTAGGAGGGTGATAGAACGCACCTTCGGCCTCCTGAAGGCCAGGTTCAGGTGCCTCCATATGACAGGTGGATCCCGATTCTACTCACCGAAGAAGGTGTGCGAGATCATCATCGCCTGCTCCATGCTCCATAATTTGGCATTGCGACGCCAGGTGCCTTTTCTGCAGGAGGATGATCCAGATGACGGTGTTGTAGCAGCTGTGGAGTCTGTGGAGCCTGTGGACAGTGATGAGGATGATGCTGAGGAAGAAGACAACGACAACAGGGAGTCAGTCATACAGCAATATTTCCAGTGACACGCAGGTGAGAACATTTTCATTTTTACCATTACATAAACTTTCATACGTCTACCTCTATCCTGTTTCTCCTTTTAAATCACTATTTGGAAACTGAGTTGTACCCTTCCATTACGGTTTCACAGGTGTGGTTACCTACGTGTCAACTGCTTGCATCCTTCAAGTGCTTGTGATGTGTGACATAGGTATGTTAGCCTTACAATGGTAAACCCATTATGACACTGTCATTGATAATACATTTTAGTAAATCACAGACTGACTCCAGGTTGTTTTGTGTTTCAAGGGTGTTTATTGAAGTGCTCTGAAATGTGAGGGGTTTGTAAAATGAGGATGGGTGATGGTGGAGGAATGTCCATGGCAGAGTCCAGTCTATTAGTCTCACAGGTGCACTGCCCATCTGGGCTTAGGAAGTGGAGCTGGTGCAGTTCAAGTTAGGACAGGGTAACAAAGTGGGACGGTGGGGTGACAATCAGGGTGGTCTCATTTCCTGGCGGGGGTCTTGCCATCTTGCTCTGTCCTGTTCCTGGATCTCAGGGCCCGCTTGCGTGGTGGTTGTCCGTCTGCAAGGGGTGGGGTGCTGGTGTGTTGGTCCTGTGGCGGGGCGTCCTGTCCACTAGCGCCGGCAGAGGTGGTGGGCAGTTCATCGTCCTGGCTAGTGTCAGAGGCCCCTTGTAGTGCCACGGTGTCCCTCAAGGTTTGCTGTATGTCCTTCAGCACCCCTACGATAGTGGCCATGGCGGAGCTGATGGTCCTGAGCTCCTCCCTGAACCCCAAATACAGTTCGTCCTGCAGGCGCAGGGTCTCCTGAAACTTGTCCAGGACCGTGGCCATCGTCTCCTGGGAGTGGTGGTATGCTCCCATGATGGAGGTGAGGGCCTCGTGCAGAGTGGGTTCCCTTGGCCTGTCCGCCCCCTGTCACACAGCAGCCCTCCCAGTTCCCCTGTGTTCCTGTGCCTCCGTCCCCTGGACCGTGTGCCCACTACCACTGCCCCCAGGTCCCTGTTGTTGTTGGGGTGGCGGGTTATCCTGGGTTCCCTGTAGTGGTGGACACACCGCTGATTGACCTGTCCTGGGTAGGGAGGTTTGGGCCCGCTGGGTGGGTGCTGTGCTGGTGTTACCAGAGGGTGGAAGGTCGGTGTTGGGCTGTGCCTGTGCAAGGGGAACCGACTGTCCCGAGGCCCACGATGGTCCGGGCTGGTCATCAGGATCCAGTAGGGCAGAGCTGCTCTCGTCACTGTGGGCCTCTTCTGGGGGTGGAGTGGTGTTGTCTGGACCCTCTGGTGTGGTGACGGTCCTTCGTGTTCCTGCAGGGGCATAAGAGCATGATTATTGCATGTGTGTGTGTAATGGTGTGCAATGGGTGGGTGTATGTGTACCCCAGTGCAGGCATTCCTGTGTGTGGGTTTGTGTGATGATGGTTGAAGGTGTGTTCTGGGTATGTGCAGTGGGCATGCTTTAGTGAGGGGTGTTCATGCTTAGTTGTGTCATGCAGGGCTTGGTGTTGGGATGGGTGGTTTGTGTTATGGGTAGATTAGGGAGGAGTTGGAGTGATAGGGGGTGAGGGTGGGGGTGTGTGATATCATGCAGGTAGGGTGGGGGATCTGATAGTTACGAATTGACTTACCAGTGTCCCATCCTCCACCGACTCCTCCGAGGCCCTCTGGATGCATGATGCTCAAGACTTTCTCCTCCCATGTTGTTAGTTGTGGGAGAGGAGGTGAGGGTCCGCCGCCAGTCCGCTGTACCGCGATGTTGTGCCTGGAGACCGTTGAACGCACCTTCCCCCGTAGGTCGTTCCACCTCTTCCTGATGTCCTCCCTATTTCTTGGGTGCTGCCCCACGGGGTTGACCCTGTCCACTATTCTGCGCCATAACTCCATCTTCCTGGCTATTGATGTGTGCTGTACCTGTGAGCCAAATAGCTGTGGCTCTACCCGTAGGATTTCCTCCACCATGACCCTGAGCTCCTCCTCGGAGAAACGGGGGTGCCTTTGGCGTGACATGGGATGGTGTGTGTGTGATGTGTGGGGTGGTGTATGTGGTGATGAGAGTGGTGAGTGTAGTGGTGTGTGGTGTTTTGTGCATGGATGTTGTGTGGGTGATGGTGTTGTGTGCCTCTGTGTGATGGGGTTGTCTATTCTGTGCTCTCTCTCTGGCCTTCGCTCGTGATTTTTTTGTCGTAGGGGTTTGTGGGTGATGTGGGTGTGAGTTTTATATTGTGTTAGGTGTGTGGGAGTGGTGTGTGTATGTGTATCAGGTGTGTGTATTTGTAATTGTCCAATGTGGCGGTGTTTTGGAGGTGTGTGTATTTTGAGCGCTGCGGTGTGTACCGCCAATGGAATACCGCGGTTGAAAGACCGCCGCGTGGATTCGTGTGTCGTAATAGCATGGGCGTGTTTCTGTTGGCGTGGAGGTGGAGGATTGTTTTCCGCCAGTTTATCACTGACCTTTGGTGTGGCGGTGTTGTGTGGGTGTCTGAATTTCGGCGGATTCAAAGATGTGTGTCATAATAGCTGTGGCGGACTACCGCCGGAGCGGCGGTGTATTGGCGGTCTTCTGCACGGCGGTAAGCGCCTTTTACCGCCAATGTTGTAATGACCCCCATAATGTATTGATTGTTTTTGTTTCTTTGATGAACAGGACATCTAGTGGTACATTTTCTGGGCCGATTCATTGTCATTCTCCCTGGCTTTTGACAAATCTAATACCACAACATCTATTTAATATGAACTTCCATCCTCTTATAACAGGTGGCTTGTGGCTATGGGGGTTTCCATGTTACAGCTATAAACTCAGCTACGGTTCAGTGTGTGTGTTTTTACACTGCATGTACAACTGAACATGCTTGCCCATAGTTAGCTCTGTGGTAAGACCTAACATAGCTTCTTTCTGTAGAATTGCTTTCTGCGATTGAGGTCTACGCAATATTCAGTATCTACTTTCTTAAATTGGCCATTGAGAAATAGACCTTTACGCTAGATAAGGAAGGAACTGTATGCTCCTCTAGTCAGCCTGTGTCCCTTCCATTTCTAAAATTGCAGAACTGACTTGAAGGCAAACCTTGGTGTATTTTGCCACTACACTTGTTCTCTGTGCTCATGTTCTATGTATGTGGCAAAGTGTTTAACACTGATTGAAATATTGCATGACTGGCTGAATGTGTATGTGTATTTTAAAGTTTCATGAACTCTTGGAAACCAAGATTTAGTGGCCAACATGCTTAATCGATAAGTAAATGTTTAAGCCATGAAATGAGATTTGAGGATAAAGGAAATTCAGGCTTTAAAATAGCTTGAAACACACAAAAGCGGAGGCATCGTAGTGGAGAGTACTTATTCCCATGAAAGTCTGCCACAGGTTCTCGAGGCTGTTTCGGTCCACTGTGTCTAAAATGAAAATGCCATGATTGTCTGTCTTTTCATGCTGTTTCACTTAGGAATACTGACAATAAACATTTGCTTGCATTTCTCGCTATATTGTCAAGTTACTGTTAATATATTCCAACGCATATATCTTAAATATATTGAACATTATTTGGAATTTTAACTAATACAGGTAGATCATTGATTATCTACGTATAGCTTATTTTCAAAGCCTTTACCATGAATAACCAGGTTCTAAACCTGGTTATTCACTGCTGCGATGTAGCAACTGTGAACAACAAAAGTTGTTTCGCACTGTTGGTACATTCTAGATGTATTCCAGGCTTCTCTGACAGGCTTTCAGCCTGTCAGACAGTGCTGGAGAGCAGGGATTAGAGCTTCGGGTGTGGAGGGGGAGGGAAGGCACACAGGGTGGTAGAAGTGGGTCACATGAGACCAGGGTGGGTTTTATGTTTGGGAGGGAAGGCCATGTTATGTATAGCACCCCAATACTCCCCTGGCCATGTGTACCTGTTGAAAGTGGGGTAGAGAATATGAGGGGCATGTAACATATAGACTGCCAAAAAGTAAATAACAGGGATGTTTTCACCTCAGCATTCTGAAGGAGATCAAAAATAAATCAAGCTTTGCTCTTGTTGACTATTTGTTGTCAGTGAGACTCTCTTCTCTTTGAAATATGTTACAGTTACAGAATTCCTGTTCTACCATAGCAGTAAGTGACCAGTGCAAGTGAGATATGATTATATATGACATTTATAATAAAACCAATATGTTAACGTCTTTCATTTGTTTTAACAACTAATTTTATCTATACTTATATTTTCTAGCATGCTTTGTCTGATAAAGCCAATATAAAAATGTTTGATCCGAAAACAACATGTTTTCAAGAATGTCTCATCACCACCTTCCAAGAATCTTATTTTGTGTCAGAAAGTTTTGAAGACGCCAAGGAAAAAATGAGGTCTGTATTATAATAATAATCAGAATAATAACAGTAATGTAACCAAAAGAATGCATAATAGCCTGCTGTTGAGGGCTATAGCAATTAGTAAATGCCTGAACTTGAGTTTTGGCATGAGTTGCGGGTAAGGGACTAAAACGAGGGCAAGGGACTTTAACAGTCAATATTGTCCAAGGCATAAAACTATGGAAACATTCCACCCTCTGAGGATATAATGTTCTAAAATAAACAGGGAGAAACAAAAAGACAAACATTGAAATGTTGGAGCAGGTCTGTACCATCCACGGTTGGTCACGGGCCACTCCATTGTCTTTAGTGGAACTCCCAACATCCAGTGCTGAAATAACAATGCAATGTATATGTCACTCTAACAAGTAATAAAGAAGCACTCATTTTAATAATATTTTTATTCATTCCAGAGATTTTGCGAAATCTATCAATCGGCCTTTCTCTGTGCACTTCAACCCTTATACACAGAGCATTGACATTTTGAAGGACACTCGGAGCATTGAAAATGTTGTTCAAGACCTAAGGAGTGATCTCAACACAGTATCTGATGCTCTTAGCAAAATGAATAGGTGTTTGGGAATTTGATGTTAAGTGACACATTCAGTCAGTTTCCTCATTTCTCAGATGGATTTATGTCTAAGACTCATATGCTTTGCCACATAATATATCACTTCTCTCTTTACAGTTGCATCAATTATTTGTGTAGTCCTGTCTGATCTGTATGTCATCAATGAGTTGTCCTTATGGTGAATGTGTACTTTGCATTCCTCACAGACTGTCCTCTGTTCCTAGCTAACCAAAAAAGTGTCTAATTCTTAGAAAAACTATTAGCTACTTAAAACAATGAAATCCCAAAATATTTCTGAGAACATTGACAACGTGAAAACATTGCCATGTTGTATAAATATGTATAGCATTAGTGCTTGTCTTCATATGGTGATTAGAACTCTCCACAAAGGACCATTAATAATATGGAACTTATTATCAGTGTTTCCGGAAGGTTTGCACCATGACCCACTCTCGTGAGCAATGGCTTATCCACACACATATACATATATACACACACATATGTGAATATGTATGTCCCATGCATTCCGAGTGCTGGAAAATATTGTTCATATCCCCATACACAGCTGAAATGTGTAGCTGTCATACATTTTGTTGAATTAGGTGATCCTGGAGTGCTGGTTCGTTCCTTTTGAGAAGAAGCAAGTTGCGAAGTCATACACACATGTATAATTAGGGAGGTTTTATATGGAAGTTATCGATATCTACTTTACAAATATGCAGTCAGTCATTATGTAGTTCTAAGTAGGGTTTACATAATAAGCATTCTACATTTATGCTGTCAATAAAGCTTTCTCTAGTGTTGCAAGGTGCGTCATTCTGGCGTCTTCTGTCATTGATTTCTCTCTTTTCAATACTCTTGGACACTAATTACGAGGTTAATTTCGGTCCCTGCGCAAACACCTTCCTGATCAGGGATCAGAATTATACGTTTTGATATAAATACTACATCCCTGCGTTTTTCAACAGATGAATTTCAGAAAAAGAACCCTTCCAAAATTTACCAGGAGATAAATGACCAATAAGGAATTTGGTATGAAATTCACGTATTTTGCAGGTCCCTTCGCATTTTCAGTGGAAAAACGTAGAATTAGATGTAATTATTTCACCTGGTAGCTTCTGAACCCTTGGATATCGGATTTCACCCGGTGAGATAATTACCCCAACCATATCTCAGCCACTCATAATGAGCGTCTTTATGTTTGTGGTTATTAATAATGGTGCTCACACTGCAAGCATGATGTTGATGTTTTCTAGAAGTGGCAGAAAAACTAAAATTCTTATAAGCTAGGGGTCCTATTTTTAAAAAAATTATTGGCTGTAATTTTAAGGGTATGGCTGAAAGCCCCTTCTTTATGCCTGCTGGGAATTCACAAATGGATTCCTGGTAGGCATCCACAGTTCAGTGAAATCCACAGTAATATATACCACCAAAGGGGTAGTGGGACGTGGGTGGGCTGTAACATGGTTTTACTTGTAAGTCTGGGAACACTCAAACACAGACATTTATGGGTAACCCTTTTCCACCCTGGATTAGATATTTAATGGTTGGAAATTATTCCTCTCCCCGTTGAGGAAAATATATGTGTATTTGTGCGGGGAGGGGTTCAAAATCCCAATTTCCCTATTGACATCTGTGCAGTGTAGGACTCTGCACTGGGAGAATATGACCCCTTGGGACACATCACATGACCTTCTCAGCAATGCCCCTAGAACCTTTGCCTAGTACAGCTTTCCAGGCTTACTGTTGGACATGTTTGTGAATACATAGACATACAAATACAAATCAGGTGGTGATGCAAATCTTTGCCAGTATGTTTACATTTTATTCCTGAATAGTGCAGTATTCAAGACAGAATAAGCAGAACTAGAGCTGCAAGACTAAACCAACTCAAATTGATCTGAATACAGTAAAACTGGAGAAGGAGTAAATACCCCATTGATTAGACGAACAAGCTTAGCCAGTTGTGATACACTGCAGCACTGCAACTCTTTTTATACTAGAAAACAGGATCCACTTGTCAGAAAAAAGATGGCCCAAGAGAATCCAAAGGGGTTTGACAGGTTTCACTGAGGATTGTGAATTGATTTTCATTGTGGAGTAGCTGCCTTGGATAGGGAATCTGAGTTTCTCATGTTGTGAGATGGCATTTTGGAGACTTTGTATTCTGACACCTCAGGACCTTCTCAATCTTCTTGGAGCTGCTGTCACCTCCAGTGACCACAGCATCACTGAACCCAAGGGCCTGACAACACCTTTCCTCTCATGACCCCCAGATATGGATTCACCATCTTCTGGTTGTTTTATTGCCGTAATATCAATAGCGTTATAGTGGAGCCTACATCGTAACTGCTGTAACCTGCTAGCAGTGCAAGAGCAACTGGAATACAATGTTGAGCCACACCTGTGACACCTACTCATCTCCAGGTTGTCTCGCTTAGGGCTCACTCATAGCAGAAATTGCACATTGTATTTACTGAATAAAATGTCATTTAATTTTATATCATTCTTAATTTAAATTAGAAATTCTGCTCTCTACCCAAGTTTTTCTAAAAGTACTTTTGTCATTTGCCATGCAAATAGGGTTTCTTCTATAAAACCAACGTCCAAAACGAAAAGAAATACAAATTTTGGATAGCTTATTTTTTTGGGTAATTTTCATATGATTTCTTGACAAATGTTACTATCTTTAGACAGTAGCTAAACTAAATCATCCCTGTCTCCTTGTGTGGACTCCTCTTTAAGAATTAGTTAATTCAACAGTTTTATTCTGAAGAAGTACTTTATAGTTGTCCATCTGGGTTGGATTCTAAAATCCTTCATTGTTGTGAAGATTAGAATTCTGAATCAAGGCACTTTAGCTGTATTATCCCCCCATGAAAAAAAGTTAGAAATGTAATGTTTAATAGTGACCACAACTCTATGTTTTGCTGTCTCATTTTACCGTGGTATTTTGATTTTAATAAAATGTTTCCCATTGTGATACTTAGAAATGTACCTACAGTCTTCTATTACATTTTTGAAATTAATTGAATTCCCTATCAGAACTAGAGGGTCATTACGAGTTTGGCGGTCGGAACCATCTGACCGCCAAACTTCTGACGAGGAGACCACCACAGTGCTGGCAGTCTCCCCACCAGCCCCATTACAGCTTTCCCACTGGGCTGATGGGCAGGAACCATGGTTCCCGCCGGTCAGCCCAGTGGGAAAGGTGCAGCAGCATTGTTCCCAGCTCATAATTGAGCCGGTGGCAAAGCTGCAGCATGCAGGGTGCACCAACACCCTTTGAAATGTGCACTGTCTGCAGATAGCAGACAGTGCACATTTCAAGGGTGCAGGGCAGGGGAACTCCATGTACATCAGCAATGCAGGGGCCTCCCTGTGACTTCAGCGCCACTCTGGCTGATAACAACCAAGACTGCCGTCATCCCGTCGGTATCAGAGATCCTGGCAGAGGCAGCGGTCCCCTGGTGGTCGGACCGCCAGATTCGCAATGTGGTGGTCGGATTGCCACAGCCGCAGCAGTCCAACCAACAGCACAAGTCTGGAGGTCTTGAGACCGCCACACTTGTAAACAGTCCCATAGTATTTAAAGTTTAAAAAAGCACAGAGTATTTAGCCTCCATTACTTGGCTAATGAGCATGAACATAGTTGTGAACGAGACGCTTGTTGATGCCGTCATTAACGGGCAGCCTGGAGTAGTAATTGCAATCGCTTTGTTGCAGCTTGCAAACTCCTGTTGACTGTTTTGCAATATCTGTGATTTACTAAGTTTGCCTAATTGTTTTTAAAGTAATAATGATTTTAGGTTTTACTAGTTTTAATGGTTGTTTATACCGTGTCTAATAATTCCGTGCTAGCATGCTGCACACAAAATTTTCAAGAAAAATTGTTTAAAAAAACAGGAGGGCTGGGCCCTTATCAAGAGGATAGCTTATGAAATTTTATTTTATGTGATGTCCCGGTTATTGAGGGACAGCCAAACTGCATGTGATATTACTGCTGCTCCCTCTGATTTTGGTGACATAATTGAGATTTTTCAATCACCAAGACACAAGAAGGTATGCAGATGTTATTTATTGTTTAAATTCATCTTTTAGAAATAGATGCTGCTGTAACGAAAATCAACAATGAATGTGAATGAACCGAGCTGAAAAATGTAAAATCACGTACAGGGGTTGCTACTGCTATAAACAATAGTTTTGTCCTTTTCTCAAGTGCATTTCAGTTCACTTCTCCCCAGTGGACATGCATTATACGCCAGGAAAATAATCTCAGAACTGAACTTGACACACCGTAATACTAATCAAAAACATGATGAGGTATATTCTCGACATTATGTTCACTGTGCAAACATCTTCACACGAAATAGAAAACCAAAGTCTAGGTTTACTGTCTTTCAAGCATCAGAGCGCGCGTGACAAACTGCATTGCTATGTAGTGCAAAGGGCTGAAAATAGCGCAGCACCAGCTTTAGTAAGCGTTTTGTGCTAAATCTGTAGGGCATATTTGCAAGCCCCTTGCGTGGCTTTCCATGGCCTTGTAAATATGGCCCCCTTTCACGCCCGGGGCGTTCCTTGGGTGTTGCTGTGGGTGTTCTCACGCAACACCCATGGAATCTAACGCATTCCCAGATTTACAAGGCTGGGAATGAGTCAGATTCCTACGCCACACCAGGGGTGGTGCAAAAGTGGTGCCGCAAGAAGGAATACCTTTAGTTCTCCTTGGTTTTTGCTCTTTCTATGTGTGCTGCAGGAGCACACATAGAAGGAGGAAAACACCGTTATTGATTGTTTACGTGCAGAAAGGTGTCCCTGCCTGCACATAAACAATCATTCCTACGCAGGCTCCCATGCACCATGGTACAAGGGTACCTGCACTGATACTAGGCTGCTAATTGTGCGCCACCACTGTAAAAAGTACAGGGGTGCATCGTATTGTTGTAAATATGACGCATTCCTGCACTATCCTAATGGTGCAGTTTGGTGCTGCAAGATGGCTTTTGGCGCCGGGATGCGTCTTTATTTTGTAATTATGACCCTGGATGTTCTGCTTGATGCTAAGCTGGGTGCCACTACACAAAGGCAGGTCAACAGTGCTTAGGATAGGATTTGTACTGGAGGTACACCCTCCATTGCAAATTCCTAGGTTTAGACGGTAACTCTGGGGTCAGATATAGAAGATGTATGCTTTAGGATGAGGCATGCATGTTTCATTTGGTAAATGAGGCAATACTCTTTTTGGCCCCTCGGTTGCATCTTCTTTAACTTTGCCTTAGGATTTGTGGAAAGCCAGATAATACGACTACAGTACATCAAGGTTTGTGCTAAAACCCAATGTTTTTGCACTGGCCACCCACAGACAAGTTCTTCCCCTATACATTAACAAGTTGGTGGCGCAAAGGGGATTGGCCGCAGTTTGCATTGCTCAAGGGCCCGCGCCAAATTTCAATGAATCAGTTTCCACATATCTGATTCCTTTCTTGTTCAGTACACAGCAGACATCATGCAAGGCTCTTTGTTGCATGCTTGTCCAGTGTAAAGGCTTGTAAAATATATTTCGCCCTTTCACCGCTTGACCTAATTGTTTAAGATGTATTTGATTATTCTATGTAACTTAACGGCATTTAGCGTTGAACCCTTGTTTTAAATATTACTGTGAGGCAGAATGACACTTTCCCAAAGATATGGAGAAAAAAGAAATTGTGTTAGCAATTTTGAAGAAAAGGTAGGATAGTTCATCTCTAGGAGAATGACTTGAATAGGAATTGTACATTTTGAGGTGTAATCACCGCAAAAAGGTAAGTAAAATATATTCTCACTATGAATGAATATTGTAATAGAGCAATAGCTGTTGCTTGCATGCTGTTTTCTAAACGTTTCATCAAAAGGTTTCTGCTTTTGTGGAATGCAGCAGCGTTTACATATGTTCTAACCATAACAGCTAGTTAAGTGGTTGTCTAACCAATCAAACATTCCTGGTTGAAGAACTAACACCACACATCTAACAATGCGTTATTTGTTTGAAGTCTGGTTACAAGCGAATATTGTCAAATTAATGTTATTTTGCTTGTATTAATACCCATATTGTCATGTTTTTGTTTTCGAATAAATATATATTCATTTAATAAAAAATAAAATGTGTTCTTGTGTTCTCCCGTGTGTCTGAAAACTAAGAGCAATTCCTTAAGCAATTCTGGTTTTCCTCGAGCAGGTAAGTCTTAACTGTATCAGCCTGTTTATAAATGCTATTTTTTTACATTTCTAGACTCTTTAATTTGACAGTTTTCAACTGGCGGTACCATCCCCACATTCTAGTCCAGGCGGAAAAATATCTCTACAGTGCCTTAGGAGATTCAAGTATCAGTCAAGGCAAGAGAAAGGGGAGTATTAGATGGCACAATAGGTCAAATACATTCAAATATTTCCTGAATGGCTGTCATTTCAAACAGAAGAAAAGACAACTTGTTCAAATTAAAGACACCAACAAATATGAATAAAAGAAGTTACTATAAAGGCATAATACGCTAAGAAAATGTACAGAGGACCAATAAGGAAATGTCAGTGAAAATAAAAAAAGGATCATTAAAAAAGAACTAAACAATGAATTGGCGAGCACTAAAGAAATGTAAGTGAAAACAAAGAAAAGGTAAAATCCAATAGGTAAAAAAGAGGTGTTCCAACAGAAAATAAGATGAGAACCAACCAGCAGCCAAGTTGTTATCCAGTCCCTTATTAAAAACAGACCACCAGACCCCTGACAAATCAATGCAAAGATGTGTGACAATGTTGGTATTTGCAATGGAATCTTCGAATACTTTTCTAAAAACCATAGTCAACAGCTGCCATGGCCACAGTCCAGTCCAGTGTGAAGGAGTTTACATGTGGTGTATGTACAGGTTTGCTCGTGCTGAAGCTGCTTTTCAAAGGGAATTGCACCTGTTACATTACATCACAGAAGTACATCACCTTCAATTCTAGATGTGTACAGCGGATACCCTGATCTACCTCTGAAGTACCTATGTTTGGGGGAGTGATAGCTTCCTCTGTGTGCATGGAGGGACAGTAGTTTAGGTGACTTTGGGTACTCCTGACGACTAAATAACAGAAGGCGTCTCTTTTAGAAGATTTCACATTTTGTACAGCGCCCTGACAAACCTACACCGTGGCTCTTTTGCTCTCCTTTTCTACAATTCTTTAATGGAGAAGAAGACGTTTTGAAAGTGCTTGGCCATGTTTCATTTTCCATGTTTTATTTTACTTATGTATTCGTTTTTACGGCTTAGATATTTCTGAGATTTTTTAGGGCTTTGTAGGTACTGGAGTTTGGTAAAAGTGTCAAACACAAGGATATCTGAACAAAGGAAAAATAATAAGAGTTGAGGGTACTAAAATAAGCAACACGTATGAAATGTACTTATTTATGGTGCACCATCTCATCAGATAGAAAGCAAGGTCAACAATGATATACAATGAAGCAAGGGAACAAAGAAGATAGGAAAGGCATACAGTACTATTCAATTCAATTCGATTCAATTCATAAAGCTTTATTCAATTTCGTATAGTAAAATCATAAGAGCCATAAATCACAAAGTCATACATACAAAAATACATTCATTGAATACTAGAACATATACAGCAGTACAAAAAAGATAAAAATGGATTACCTATTAAAAGATCATCAGTAAGTTCCTGCATTTAAGCACTGCCCATAGAAACTTTGCTGTATGATGACAAATATGTATGTCCAATAGAAACTGTAAGAGTGAATAGGGGGGGCGACATTGTTTAAACCAAAGGACTTCAAAATTGGTAAAATCCCAAACTTCCTGAAGTCCTTATAGAATTTACAAAATAAAACACAGTGCATCGTACTCTGTTCAGATATGTGGTCAGGGGCACTTACTTAAATTCCCAGACCAGTCATTGGTTAACGGGAAACTGATTAAACAATGAACTATATCTAGCCTGAAATGTGTTAAAATAAATTTATGCTGATCATTGAGTACAAGTTGTAAATAGGGTTGTAAATCGGACGTAATCAGGGTAGATACGTGCTTACGAACAGTGGGTTTCATCTGTTCACAAGTTAACCTTTGAGGATCGCACAAAACCAGGCAATCTGCTCTAAGTTGCTTTCTATTTATGGACGTTAAATTTTCCGGCTGGTCAAAATATTCTGCAAGTCCCAAGTCAGTCAGAAAATGTTTGACTATCTTAGCCAGGGAAACTGAGAGGCAACTTCTAGCTATAAGCAACCCTTGACAATATCCCTATTTAAAGCAGCTTGCTCAGTAGTCCAAATTATATGCCATTGTAAAATAGGTTGAATTTCCACCAGATCGCTAAGGAATGGAAGCTCCAATTCAGCGTGGCATACATAGGTGGAGCAACTCCCAGGACCTGTGAGAATGAAAACACATTTTCTACCACTTGCAGCTGTTGACAATCAGAATGACTTCATACACCAGCACCATATATAGCTGTGGACACACATTTTGAGTTATAAATGGCTAATTGCTCCTTCACAGGTTTTCTCCCCAGCTTTCTAGGAAAATTGCAAAGTGCCTTGGTAGATTTGCTATAATGGAACTTCCTGGTAGGTAAAGCCAACTTACAGCTGCCCCTCAGATCAATCATTATGCCTAGGTATGCAAACGTTTTAGTGAACTCAATATGGGTGCCTTCAATAGATGGATTACTTCATTTTACAGGTCTTTTGCCACAATTCATAACAAAGGTTTCCCCTTATTAATAAAAAGCCCCAAGTTATGCATAAACTTCGCAAACGTATTCAGCAAGTCCTGTAAGCCAAAAGGGGTGCAGGCCATTAGTACAGTGTCGTCCGTATAGAGAAGGGCTCAGAATAGGATGACGCCTGACAGAACGGACATCAATTTACTGCTTAGTCAGAGCCTGCCCTAAGTTATTAATATAGGGTAAATAAAAAGGGTGCTAAGACTCAACCTTGCCTGACTCCCTTCTCTATGCAAACTTACGTGGGCACTCTCCCTTAATTCCATATCTTACAATGGCTGTGTTATCCATATACAAATGCCTCAAGAAATCAACCAAAAGGGGGCCCAATTTCTGTCATTATACTCCTTAATTCGTCGTGAACCGCACAATCAAAAGCAAATGATAAATCTACAAAGGCCAAATGAAGAGTGCTTTTTTTAATCTGCATATATTTCACTATGATAAGGGCCTGGTTAGGACCCTGTTCAACCGTACCAATACCAGTTTGAAACCCATACTAGAGTTCAGATAGATTCCCCTGTGACTCAGCCCAGTCCTCTAGTCTGTTCAATAACACATGCCCCACAACCTTCACCAGTGAATCCAATAGAGATATTGGGCGATAACAGGTGGATTAAGATGATCTCCCTTTTTATAAACTGGAAATATGAGGGATTCAGACCAGGTAGTTAAGAGCCCAGAGTTGGCGCATGCTAGCAACACTAGAGTTAACAACAGGTCCCACAGGGAAATGTTGGCCTTGTAGAGATCTACTGGAATGGAATCTGGGACAGCGGCCTTTCCACTTTTACTAGATTCTAGAGCTAATGTTATCTCCTAAACTGTAAATAGGATTTCACTTAAATTCGAGGGTGGTTTACGAGGGAAAGACTTGTCAATAGCCGAATGAGGTGATATCCCTCCTGGGTTCTTATAAATGCCTGAAAAGTAATTAACCCATTGGAATTCCTTAATGGCAATCTCCAACCTAGGGGAATCGTCATCTTTCACAAAAGGGGTATTTACCGCTCGCCAGAATGCCCTATTGTCTCCTATCAGACTAGTTTCAAAAAGTGACTCCCATGCCTCCTCTTGCAAGTTTCTCTTTCTCTGGGCCAAAGCTTTCTTATAATTTCTTCTGAGGATCTGCACCTCGGCTCTGCACCTGGGCATCTTTTGCAAAGCTAATTTTAACGTCTTGTGAGCCTGTGAGCACAGTGAGTCAAACCAGCCTCCTCTTTTTCTGAAATAATTTATTTCATGCCCAGATAAGCCACTTTTAGCTCCCTCCGTGATTTTAATAAAGGCCCTGATAATGTCCTCCTGAGCAGCTGTCTCATTTAAACAGGTGGTAAATGCATCTCTATGGGAAGCCACCAGATGTTTTAGGAATTTATCTGAATCAATCTGGGTTCACCAAAGAATATAGCTCTTAGTGCCATTGGTTTTAATATTATCCACGATATGCAGTTTACAACTACGTGGCAAAATATAATTATCACCCCACACTACAAAGAAACTCTGGGGATAGTGGTCACTCATGGCAGTCCCATGAGTGACAAACTCCTGTATCATCTCGGAGTAACACTAGAAATAGACCGTAGTCTATAACTGTGTTGCCCCCCTACCATTAAAGGTGCTAGTAAATGGGACAGGTGGACAACAAAATTTGTTACAGAAACCTATATCATACTGAGATAAAAAATCATTAAGGAAGTTGCCATATGCAGAGTGAGTAAAATGTGATAATGCCCCATCATCATAGTTAGAAAGCCCACAGATTTTAGCCGATTGAGATTGACACAAGTTGACGTTAAAATCACCACCCCACAAAATGACCAATTTCACATTAGGTCTCTTGAGCAATGTCGTAAGTTCACAATCCAATTGCTTAAGTGTACTGCATACTTCCAACATACCTAAGTTATTATAAAAGTTCACCATGGCTAGAAGAAGCACGGCCGACAACTTGGCAGTGATAATCAGAAAGCACATATTAGATACTGCCAAGCGAATCTCAGAAAGAGAGTTACAAATGGCCACGTAAGTACAAAGGCCCCCTTTTGCTTTTCCGAAAGTGGATGGAGTGGCCGGACAATGAAATGTTTTATAACCGTTTAAGTGTATAGAATCGACTTGCCAAGACTCTTGGATGCACAATAGTTGAAGTCCTGCGATGAACTCAAGCCTTTCAGTAATCTGTAGTATACTTTTTAAGTGATCTATGTTCCAAAAAGCAATCTTAAACCTCCCAGGACCATTACAAACATTGAGGGCATTCCAGCTAACTGAAAGATTCGATGTTCCATTGTTTGAAAATGGGGTCGATTCTGGACTACATAATTGTCAATTTGTGTACAAATTACATAGGCCCCTGTTGAAGGACCTAAAGCGGTTCTATCAGACTCTGAGGAGCCTTTGACCAAGTTAGAATACAGTCAGTCGACAGCATCAGTGGGAGCCAAACATCTGAATTGATTCATTGTGGGGACTGTAAACATAGGACCCTGTGAAAAGCTGGAATTCTGAATATTCTTTACCCCTGAAAATCCCCACTACATAAAGGGCTTGGTAAAAGAAACCTAGGGGCAGTGCCATAATGTAGTTATCAAATACCCTAGGGATATTTAACCGAGATAGAACCATTTCGACCAATCATGGGTATTTAAACAACAAAACAACACAGTCCCCCTCCATGCTTTTCTTCCCTAATCGAACCCATTTAACTTTTCTGACCATCCTAAAATCTGAAAACAATACTTCAGATAAACCCATATGTTTCCCCACCCAATGCAGAGACTTATTTCATAGAGTGTCCCAAGATTCTTGACCACTTGATTGCAGAGTGGGGATGTTAGCTAAAACTACTACGTAGGGGGTTGCCTCCGGTAGAAAGATCAAGATGGACTGCAGAAGACAATGTGATCTTGTTGGGAGGCTATTTACTGAGGCAAGAGGGACTGTGGGGGGAGAAAAACACTTGCTTGTATGCTTGTTTCCCCTTTGTAAAATCATATCACTCTCCAAAGTTTTAATATTGCCTTGTGTTGCACTGATGGCAGATCGGGGACGATCTGTAATGGTCCCTGAATTATTGTCCTCCCTGGAATGTATGGGTCTCCTGAGTGAGGTAAAGCAGACACCCCTGCTGTAATATCTGTAAATTGAGCTGCAGACGACTGGGTTGCGACAGTCCTCCCCTTGAAATATTCCAGACCACAGAAACTGATCTCTCGAACTGATCCATTCTCATAGATAGAGCCCTCATTTCAGATCTTACAGTAGAATCCAAAGATTGTATCACCAAAATCACAGAGTTAATATCATCTGGAGAAACCTTGCTAAGGGATTTTACAGGTGCCTTCTGACTTCTTGGCTTTGCTGTAACGGGGCTCAAAACAGCCTGTGACTGCATAGCTGACTCAGACTCAAAGTTAAAAGAAGGGGGACAAGCCACAGGATTCATTGGGCCCTTAGGGGGAGGTTGCGTATCAGAATCATACGTAGTTATACAGTCTGATACGTCTTGTACACAACAATTCAAACATGTAAGTAGAGTGGTTGTTTTACAAGAAGAAGAATTAGGGCACTGGGAAACAACTTGGTCTGGGGGAATGTCCTTTGCCTCTCCCTGACACCCTGAAAGAGATTCTTCTATATTAGGAATTCGTTTTTCCAGTACCCCCATTGCACCGGTGATATAATTCAAGAGACATGATCAAGTTTTATCTGGTGATTTTCTTCTATTTCCCCATTCAGTGGTACCTTTCACTTACCCATGGCTAAAGATATCCAGAAAAGTATTTAAATTGCCATGGTCAAATCAGAACAGTAACAGAGAGCAAATATGAAGATAAACAGTGAGACATACCATGAAGCAAACTACAGTTAAGATCAAAGTAAACCAGATGGACTTAGTGCTTCCGAAACCATAAAACCAGCCTAGAGGATGCAAGTCAATGCTGCGAGGCAAACCCAAAAGGGAAGGCTCAGCACAGCCTTGTCCGGCTGCGGACAGGCGCAGACGGGCTCACTCCTGGCCCGCTCTTCCCCCGGGAATGCGCCCGGGCACGTCTCATGCCACGGGGTTAGAGCATTCCAAATATAGTGCCTCAGTGCGCTCAGCTGGTTCAAGCGGCCTCCTCCACTGCAAGGAATGATGGGGGTTGAAGTCCCACTCCATCACAGGCACAAGGCAGCGCGTCCCATGCCGCGGGGCAAAAGTGTCTCAAATATAGTGCCTCCTGGAACCCAGCTAGTTCAAATGGCCTCCTTGGCTGCAAGGAACGATGGGTGTTGGAGTCCCACTCCACCCTGGCACAAGGTAGCGCGTCCCACACGTGATGCAAGAGCATCCCAAATATAGCACCTCTGGGTGCTCAGCTGGTTCAAGCGGCCTCCTCCACTGCAAGGAACGATGGGGTTTGGAGTCCCACTGCACCCCAGGCGCAAGGCAACACGTCCCCAGTACTAACAAAGATGATAGAAATGGCATATAGTAAGAGGAGTGGGGAAGCAGGCAGACATGCATCATTAAATTGAGACTATTGAGAACTATGGGACAAAAGAAAGAGAACGGATCGGTTTTGTGTGGTCTGATGTACTAACATAACATTTTATTGCAGACACAATTTTTGCACAAAATCTGCTCTGCAATGGAGGATCTAATCTGTGAAAGTCCTAAATGTCATTCAGTAGAATTGTTGCCTCATTACTTGTAATGAGACAGGATTTTATTTGAGAATCCTACTGCGCGTCTGCAAAAGCAGTGTTGAAGACCTGCAAGCAATAGCAAACCCTCCATTGCGGTATTTGCATTAGTTGAATGCCAACATAGCTGCCTTGATCCTTTAAATGGTAGGAGCTGCAAACATTTGGTCTAATGTGAATAGACATCGGGTGGAGCATCATAGACATCTTACTCTTTTCAGATAGATCCCAATCCCTTTGAGGTATTGGTGTTCCAATCAATTGTTTTTAACCTTTGTATTTGTAAAGCCTTTTCCTGGTGATTCATTAGGGGATGACTATCCTTTTCATGCTCCGTTTTCACAAGTGGTGATATTATGTACATTGCAAGTCAGATATCCAGTTGTATCGCGTAATGTGCCATTAGTACATTCCAGGTTTGTTCTTGTGCTTGCAAAGGCTGCAATATTACACCATCAGTTTTGCAGCTGCAAAATCCAATAATACAGCAGGGCCCATATTCCTTCATTGATCAATATTATGCAGAATATTCTCCTGTGACAATAGACAGAGTTATCATTGGGATGATCTCTGATGTGAGGCAGATTCACATCAAGATTCGCTGGTTTGGTTCTGCAAAAGCTTTACTTCATTCTTCCAAGACCACTGCCAACAGACTGCAATCCATTCTGAGTCTTGCAATCTATTCCATGATGTGACCTATGAAGCTATGCCATCTTCTGTATAATGTAATATTTACGTGGAGCCCCTCACATATTCTCAAATTTCTATAGAGCTGTTCATTTAAAAGTATACAGGTTGTGCACAAAACTATTTGAAACAATGATCTATCAGTAACAATAACTGAAAATGCGATGTCTTGTGGGACTTAATGGATAGATGGCGCAGAATTACAAAAGAGACAACGGTATTCTGAGAGCATCTTCTGGTATAAAGACCTCTAACTTCACTTGGGTATCTCTCTGTCTTTATCTATCATGTGCCTTTATATTTAGGGTTATGCCAAGTTTGTGATTTTTTGTAAACCTTTGAAATTTTCATTAACTACCGAAAGTTGGTGAGGTCTAAAAAATAACTGCTGAAAATCATACGAGAGTTTTGCAGGATCATTATTTGCATATTTAGAACTTATGTGCGTGTCACAAAAATGTTGTTTATATCAAAATAGTCAATGATGACAAAGAACTTCAGACCTCTAAAAGTAATTTCTCACTACCTGTGCTTAAAATAGAAAATTCCTTTGAGGAGGTTAGGTTTTAATTTGGGCAAAAACTCCCCTCCATGTCCTGGTGCAAGAGATAGACCAGGATGGTGGGTTTTAATTCCTTGAAACCCAAATCGATGGACAACCCCCTGCTATTGGGCAGTATTTATGGCCCTAAATTGGAACAACCCACCTTCTTTCATCACCTTTCCGCACACCTGGCGAAGTGGGCACTGATTCCCTGAGTTATTGGAGGAGACTTTAACTGTGTCATCCTCCTCGACCTCTCTGCTGCATTTGACACGTCTCCCACTCCACCCTTTGCACCAGACTACATGAAGCCGGCATCCAAGATAAACCACTGGATTGGATCAGGTCCTTCCTCATTGGAAGAACAGAGTGTCAGACTACCGCTGTTCACGTCAAAACCCAGAGACATGCTACGGAGTGCGCCAAGGATCTTCATTCAGCCTAATGCTTTTCAAGATCTACATGGCCCGTTTTCCAAGATCATCAAACAGCACCGGCTAAACATAGGGGGTCATTCCGACCGCCAGGGCTGGGGACCGCGGAAGCACCGCCAACAGGCTGGCGGTGCTTCCAGGGCCATTCTGACCGCGGCGGTAAAGCCGCGGTCAGAAAAGGGCAACTGGCCGTTTCCCGCCGGTTTACCCCTGGCCCAAGGAATCCACCATGGCGGCGCTGCTTGCGGCACCGCCATGGGGATTCCGACCCCCTTCCCGCCATCCTGGTCCTGGCGATGAATACCGCCAGGAACAGGATGGCAGGAACGGGTGTCGTGGGGCCCCTGGGGGCCCCTGCACTGCCCATGCCACTGGCATGGGCAGTGCAGGGGCCCCCTCACAGGGGCCCATAATGATTTTCAGTGTCTGCAAAGCAGACACTGAAAATCGCGACGGGTGCCACTGCACCCGTCGCACACCAGCAACTCCGCCGGCTCCATTCGGAGCCGGCTTCATCGTTGCTGGGGCTTTCCCGCTGGGCCGCGGGCGGCCTTTTGGCGGTCGCCGGCCGGCCCAGCGGGAAAGCCAGAATGGCCGCCGTGGTCTTTTGACCGCGGTGCGGTAATTCGGCGGTAACCGCATGGCGGGCGGCTACCGCCGCCCGTCGCGGTTGGAATGACCGCCATAGTCTCCTACGCCGATGATACCCAAATGATCCTCTCCCTGTCTGAGGACTCTGCAAAGGCCAAGAGAAATTTCCACAATGGGTTGAGAGCAGTCACTGCCTGGATGGAAGTCATCTGCCTCAAACTCAACTCGGACAAGGCAGAGAACCCCTTCTGCCTAGAATGACTCATGGTGGCCCACCACACTGGGAAAGGCTCCCGCCCCCACAGAGTATGCACGCACTCTGAGCATCATCCTGGACTCCTTTCTATCCATGACCCACCAAATCAATGCTGTCTCATCATTATGCTTCCACACCCTCCGACTCCTTCAAAAGATTTTCAAGTGGATACCCACAGACATGAGGAAAACAGTCACCCATGCACTTGTTACTAGCAAACTGGACTATGGCAACACACTCTATGCCAGAATCACCAAGAAACTACAATCAAGACTACAAAGGATCCAGAATGCAGCAGTCAGACTCATCCTGGCCATCCCCCGGCACAGCCACATCTCCTCCCGCCTCAGAGACCTACACTGGCTCCCAGTCAACAAGCACATCACATACAAACTCCTGCGCCACACCTACAAGGCCCTGCACAACATAGGACCCCCAGTTACTGCGCTCCATAAGACATACAATACTATGGTCTCTTTACAGGGTGACATCCATGAGGCTTTTGTTGCATTCTACAGTGCGCACTACTCCCCCCCAACCTGTGGTTCCACAGCCCAAGATAAAGGCATTCCTGCATGAGATTCCTCTACCTGGAATGACTATACTAGAACAGGAATACATAGATGCCCCTATTATGTCAGGGGACATATAGGCAGCAATCACGGACTTAGCTGCAGGGAAAATGCCTTGGGCTGACAGCCTCCCAGCAGACGTTTATAAAACTTTTGCAGGTTCCCTAGCACTGAAATTGGCAAAAATGTATGACTCCATGCTGATGTCTGTCTGCCTGCCTCTCTGACATGCTCTGAGAGGCCCTACTGGTCTCCTGGGTGAAACCCGGGAAAGACTCTATCAACCCAGTGGCCTCCCGTCAGCCAACCTGAAAATCGATTATAAAATCTTAAGCAAGAACCTGGACAACCATATTCAACAGGGACACCCCATCTGATCCATATAGATCAAAACAGACTTATACCGGGTAAGTGTACTTCCCTCAAAATCCGGTGGCAATACAGCATTATGGAAGCTGTGCAGAGACATTGGCCTGAAGTTAATTTGTCTGTACAACCCCGACCCCACAGTTGGAGCATGCCTGGGGGGGCTAATCTCACAACCTATAGATGTGGATGGAGACACCAGACAAGGTTTCCTTCTCTCCCCCTTCTAATTGCGCTAGCAGTGGAGCTCTTCACAGCCCATACATGACTCTCTGAGATGGCTTGGGGAGTTCCTGGGCCAGATAGGATAAGCAGAGGATGTACTCTTTTATTTTAAAGATCTTAGGCCCATGTTTATACTTTTTTTGTGCCGCATTTACGTCCCTTTTTCACACAAAAGCGGCGCAAACGTACAAAATGCAATTATATTTTGTAAGTTTTCACGTCAAACAATGACGCAAATGCGGCACAAAAAAGTATAAATTTGGGCCTTAGGGCTGATCATTCTGCCATCACCTGCCTCCTTTCCTGGTTCACGGGACTCTCAGGACTGACAGTGAGATAGACCAAGTCCTTCTTATTCCCCTTGGCTCCGATGGTGACCCCAGGTCACTAAGATCTTGGAAAGGGTCCACTACAGTGGGCAGATAGATGCTTTTGTTACCTGGGAATTTGGATATTCCACTCTAAACTGTACTGCCTGGCTGGTAACGTATAATAGCAATGGTGACCTTGCTTTGAGCACAGGTCACCTCCAGGAATTCGCTCCTCATTTCAGTGAAAGGCCACCAAGCTCTCTCAAAAATGGTGATGCTTCCAGGTCTCCTCTACCACTTCACCAATCTACCAGTCATACCACACCTGAAGCTCTTTTAGGACATCTATGCCTTGTCTAGTACAGCTGCTGCTGTAGGGTAGCTTTAATGAAATTGCACCTTTTCCAGCCTCACGGAGACTTGGGAGCTCCAAAATTTGAGCTCTATTTCCTGGCCACTCAGAGACCAGTGAGCTTGATCCGCCGCTGAAGCAGATTTCTGTTGTGGCCCTGATGGCCTCAGAGATACACCCTGCAAGAGGACTCCCCGCTTGCTTTTGTGGCTCTATAGTGCCTAGTTGTCAGTCGTTGGCTCACCAGGGACCTTCCCTCTTATGCACCACTACACCCCTCTTAGGCTTACCTAGGGGGTTTGGTTGCCTAGCTAGGTGGGACTTTTGGCTGTGGGACCAGGCTGAACTTTCCACTCTTGGGCACTTCTTCAAGAATGGCCATATACTATCTTTTGATGCACTAGTCGAGCAATATGGATTTCAAAGAGGCCAGTTTCTGATCTATTGCTCATTTTAGCACCTCCTCCAGGACTCGTGGCAGGTAGAGGAAGCTGAGGCAGCAGTAGACAGCCTTATAGATTCCCTCCATACACTGGGCACCGGAAGACGTATTGTCAGTTGACTCTTCAGAGTGCTGTTCTCTCAAACACAGATCTCACTGTTACCCCTGCGAGACACCTGAAAGGTGGAACTCAATAGGGCCCTACATGATTAGGAATGGGCAAATGCTATAGAGTACCCCTGACATGTCCTTTGTAATGTGCACCTTCACCCTACATAGTTCAATTTGCTATGAAGAGCCTAACTCTCGTCCCATAGAATCCATAATACCTTCCAGGATGTCCCAGACACATGTGCCCAATGCGCTACTCCCATAACAGACTTCAAACATGTACTGTACTACTGCCACTGCCTCCAACCATACTGGTCGAAGGTGACTGTAGGAAAGTACCCTCTTTCTGGCATGTTACCCCCAATTTCTGCCTGCTAGTCAGGACCCTAGTGCTTATGGTTTATGGCCTGCTTGTCAGTGTGTTTCACTGTTTTCTAAATTGTCTATGAGAGCTGCTAATCAGGACTCCAGTGCTCATGCTCTCTCGGTTTCTAAATTTGTCACTACATACTGGCATTTCTTTTGCCAACCATAGGGAGCCCAAGCAGAGGCTTCCAAAGGACTGCCATTACAGCCTGTGTGAAATAGTGCATGCACTATTTCACAGCCATTTTCACTGTACCAGGTCACTTATAAGTCACCAATATATCAGATCTTTCAACCCTGAAGGCTGGGTGCAAAGTACCTGTGTGTGGGGCCACCCCGGCACTAGCAGAGGTGCCCCCACGTTGTCCAGGCCAATTTTCCCGGACTTCGTGAGTGCGGGTATGCAATTTTACGCGTGCACTGGACACAGGTCCATACCTTTGTCCAGCTTCACAAGGGTATCTATGAATATGGCCATGTAAGGTGTCTATCAACTGGGAATTGTACCCCAATACTGATTCCAGTATTGGTTGCACAATCCCATGCACTCTGGAGGCTCCACTATGGACTCCTAGTACTGCCATACCAACCTTATGAGGTTTTCCAGGCAGCCCCAGCTGCTGCCACCTCACAGACAGGCTTCTGCCCTCCTGGGGATTGAGCAGCTCAATCCCAGAAAGGCAGAACACAGCATTTCCTTTGGGAGAGGGGTGTTGCACCCACTCCCTTTGGAAATAGGTTTTGCAGGCATGGGAGGGGTATCCTCCTAGAGCCTGTGGAGTTGCTGTGAAGGGCACAGATAGTGTCCTCCTCCTTGCATAATCCGGTCTACACCCGTTCAGGGACCCCCGTCCCTGCTCTGGTGTGAAACTGGACGAAGGAAAGGGTAGTGACAACTCCCCTGTCCATCACCACCCCAGGGGTGGTACCCAGAGCTCCTCCAGAGTGTCTCTGGGTTTTGCCATCTTGGATTCCAAGGTGGTGGGGCACTCTGGGAGCATCTGAGTGGCCAGTGCCAGCAGGTGACATCAGAGACTCCTCCTGATAGGTGCTTACCTGGTTACATGACCAAGCCCCCTCTCAGGTCTATTTATGATCTTTCCTCTGGGTGTTTCTTCAGATTCGGATTGCAAGACTCCAGCAGGAATCCTCTGCATCCTTTAATTAATCTTCTACTGACGGATCAACCGCTGATTGCTCCAGGAACCCTACAAAACTGCAACAAAGAAGCTAAGATGATTTCTGCAACATTGTATCTTCAGCTCCTACCAGCAACTGCAACAGTTTCCAGGTTGTGCATCCTCCGAAGACTGCCTGTCTTCAGCCTGCACCAGAAGAACCAAAGGAATCTCCCGTGGAGTGATGGAGTCACTTCCCTGCTTCAGCAGGCACCTCTCTGCAACGACAACCGGTGGCTTGGGTCCCCTCTCCAGATGACAGGCGTAGTGGACTAAAGTGACTCCATCACTCCCAATGTCCAGCTGTCCAACTTTGGTGGAGGAAAGAGCTTGCCTCCCCACGCAGGACAGTTCCCCTGTGCACCGCATGACTTGCAATTGCCAAGGCCTGTGTGCAACCTTCCAAGAAGTTCTTCATGCACAACACACTTAGGCCCCCGGCACTCCATCCTACGACGCATAGCTCCCTGAGTGGTTCTCCGGCGGTGTGGGAATCTTTTGTGTCATGCTGCATGGGCCTCCATTAGCACCTCCTTTGTCCCCTTGTGGTGAGACTCCTGTGCGTGCTGCCTGGTCTTCTGAGGGCTCTCTGAGTTGCTGAGAACCCCCTCTGTTTCCCCTGCCTGGGTAGAGGCCACCAGGTCCCTCCTGGTCCCGGGCAGAGACATTTTCCGCTAACCGCGAGCTTTGCATGTGCCAAGGCTTCTTGGCGGACTCCAGCAACGCAAACCAGACTGCATTCATCCATCTGGCATGGGGCATCTTCTGCACCAACCAGGAACTCGCATCTGTCTTCTTTGGTGCAATACTGACTTTGTCTTCTCACCAGTGATTCTTCTTTTGCACGTCCATCCGGGTTAGCAGGTGCTCCTGTTCTCCCTGGACACTTCAGTGCTTCTTGGACTTGGTCCCTTTCTTTCACAGGTCTTCAGGTACAGGAATCCATTGTTGGTGTCTTGAAATCTCTTCTGGTTCTTGCATTATCTTCTATCGCGACTTCTAGTGTGTTTTAGGAAACTTGCTGTGTTTTACTTCTGCTTTCTTGGGCTCTGGGGTAGGATACATTACTTACCGTTGGTGTTTTCTTACACTCCCAGCATTCCTCTACACACTACACTTGCCTAGGTGGGAAACCGACTTTCGCATCCCACTATTTTAGTATATGGTTTGTGTACCCTCTAGGCCCTTTGCAACCTATTGTGATTTTGACTATTTGCACTGTTTTCCTACTGTGTACTTACCTGGTTACTAGTGTATATATTGTGTAATTTACTTACCTCCTAAGGGAGTATAGTCTCAAAAGTATTTTTGGCATTGTGTCACTAAAATAAAGTACCTTTAATTTTGGTAACACTGAGTATTGTCTTTCATGTGTGTGAGTACTGCGTGACTACAGAGGAAATGCAAGAGCTTTGCATGTCTCCAAGTTCAGCCTTGGCTGCTCAGCTACATCTACCTCTAGACAGCCTAAGCTGATATACACTGACTACATTTCACTAATAAGGGATAACTGGACCTGGTTTAAGGTGTAAGTACCTTTGGTTCCCACTACAAACCAGGCCAGCCTCCTACATTGTTGGTGCAGTGGTGGGATAAGTACTTGCAACTGCCTTATCACTCTGTCACCGGTGCTTTCCACAGGAAAGTGTACTCTGTACTTGGAGCTATAAAAAAGTATACCTAGTCTTTTCACTTGCTTTCTAAAAGTCTAAAAGTTAGATAAGTAGGTCTTTCTCTTTCCTTTCACTTTACTCTAACTTTCTATCACTATGGGAGTCATTATGACCCCGGCGGTCGGAGTTAATGTGGCGGTAGTACCGCTAACAGGTTGGCGGTACATACCGCCACAATATGATATTGGTGGGTTGGCTGGAGACAACCCGCTAATATACCAAGCAGACCGCCATGGAGGTAGGATCCGCTGGGCCAAAGATAACAATCTCCAGCCCGGCGGCCGCTAATGTACTGCCAGTGGCATTTTGACCCTACCTACTGCCATGGTTTTTGTGGTATTCATAACGCCAAGAAAACTATGGCGGTAGGCCCTACCAGTGACAGGGAATTCCTTCTCTGTCAATGGTAGGAGGCTCACCCACCCCCCACACACTCTCCAGACATGCCCCAACTCCCTCCATCCACGCTCCCCCATTCCAATTCCCCCTCATAAACACACACTCACAGTCACGCATTCACACACTCACTCACACAGGCATACATACATTCATACATGCATTCATCCATTAATTCTCACACACATCCATACACACATCCATACTGACACGCAGACATGCATTCACATTCCCATTCATACATAAATTCTCACACATGCACACACACACAAACAACACTACACACACAATCGCATTCACGCATACACTCACACTTTCATGCACACACTCCTCCACACACACACACACACAACCCCCCAACCCCCTCCCCTGTCGGAAACCCAATTTACCTGCATCCAGGGGGTCTTCCAGCAGGGGACGGGACGTTGCTACCGCCAGCAGCGCGCTCCAGCAGAACACCGCCAGGCTGTATCATTTTTCACACTGGTGGCAGTTTACTGGTGTGGCGCTTCTGGTGGAAGCAGCATCACCTTAACACCATCTGCCATTATGGCCACGGCTGGATTTCCGCCCTTCTTGTGGTGGAAGTCCAGCTATGGTCATATTTCGGCAGACGGATGTTAGCCGCGGAGACGGTCTTTGGTGGCCGTCGCTGTGGTGGTAGGCGGCATTTACCGCCAATCTCAAAATGTGGGCCTATGTCTTTCTCTAAGGCCAGTCCCCAAACCACTTATGAGATCCTAACTTTTAAGGTTTTGAGGAGGCTCTGCTCAGAGAGAAGCCTAGAGATAGGGAAGAACCCTAACAAGGATTTCCTTTTCAATCCCTTCTCCAGGATGACCAGGAGCAGTCTGGTCACCAGGAAGAGCAGAGGGAGAGGGATTCTAACCACTAGAATCAGGATAGGGTCCTGAGGATTCAGGGGAGGATCCTTCACAAAATCTTCCCCCTAGCAAACCATCTAGCGTAGCTGGCACTGGGAGGGGTTCAAACACAGGTAGAGCCCTCTTCACACCCAGATGCCAGGTTACCAGGGTTTCAAAAGCTAGGGAAAGATCTGCCTCTGCTCATTCCCATGTCACTTCAGTCTCTGAGGTGTCCCACACATCCAATCCTTAGGATAACTCCCTAGACAGGGAACTCAAAAAGCTGACATTGGAGGAGGCTAGACTGAGGCTGCAACAGCAACAGTTGGCCCTAGATAGGGAAGCCTTAGCTGTGGAAAGGGAAAAAGAGGGGTTGGGGTTTGTTCCCCATGGTGGCAGCAGCAATAGCAGTTTAAGGAGTTATGGTGTTAGGGAGAATACTTTTGACTCCAGAAATTTGCACAAGATTGTTCCCCCTTACAAGGAGGGGGATGATATCTACAAGTGGTTTGCTGCACTTGAGAGGGACTTTAAAGTTCAGAGGGTCGCTCAGTACAGTGGGTTGCTATTCTGTGGTTGTCCTTTTCTGGCAAGGAGAGAGATAGACTCCTTACTGTCAGAGAGGAGGATTCAGATAACTACAATGTTTTGAAGACAGCACTCTTGGATGGATTTGGCTTAACCACTGAACAATATACAATTAAGTTCAAGAAAACCAGAAAAGAGTCTTCACAAGATTGGATAGACTTTGTGGACTGTTCAGTGAATGCTTTAGAAGGTTGGTTACATGGCACCAAAGTGTCTGACTATGAGGGTCTATTAAATCTGATTTTGAGAGAGCATATTCTTAACAATTGTTTGTCTGACGTGTTGCACCAGTACTTGGTAGACTCAGATCTGACCTCTCCCCAAGAATTGGGAAAGAAGGCAGACAAATGGGTCAGAACAAGAGTGAGCAGAAAAGCTCATAAAGGGGGTGACAAGGGCAAGAAGAAGGATGGTAAGTCTCATGATAAGGGTGAGGACAAACATAGAAAGTCAGAGTCTTCATCAGGCCCCACACATCTTCTGGGGGTGGGCTCAAATCCTCTTCTAACCATCAGAAAATGTATTGCTGTTACCTGTGTAAAATCAAAGGCCATTGGGCAAGTGATCCCACTTGTCCCAAGAAGAACATCAAACCTCCCACCACCACAACCCCCACTGCTTCCACTGGTGCCCCTAGTAATAGCAGTAGTGGTGGGAAAACACTACTAATAGCCAATCTTAGAGTGTATCTGGGCTCACTTTTGGTAATGTAGTGGGGGTTGGTCAAGTTAGGGAGACCACTGAGGCGGTTCTCATCTCAGATGGTGGCACTGACCTTGCCACCCTTGTTGCTTGTCCCCTTAATATGGATAAGTACAAGCAACAACCCCTAATAAATGGTGTTCAGGTTGAGGCCTACAGGGACACAGGTGCCAGTGTCATAATAGTGATAGAAAAACTACTAGCCCATGAGCAATACCTACTTGGTTATCAGTACCAAGTGACTGACACCCATAATTACACTGCTAGCCACTCCATGGCTGTTGTGAATCTCAACTGGGGACATGTTACTGGTCCAAAGAAAGTTGTGGTATCCACTGACCTACCTGTAGAATGTCTACTGGGTAATGATTTTGAGACTTTAGCTTGGGCTGAAGTGGAATCAGAGGCTCATACAGCACTGCTGGACATTCCAGTGCACATCTTTACTCTCACCAGGGCTCAGGCCAAAGAAGCAAAGAGGACAGGGAAATTTGGATCCTGGAACAATGGACCAAGTGCTCCCAAAAACTAGGGGTTGAAAGGGCAAACCCTTGTCTATTATCCCTCCCTCTCCTGAAGATTCCCCTTTTGATGAGGAGCAGAACCTACACCAGAGGAGCTCCAGGCTGACCCAGCTGAGCTTTTGGGTAAGGGGGGCCTGCCAAGGAGGAATTGAGTGTGGCACAGCAGACTCGTCCCACATAAAAGAGTTTGAGACAGCAAACTGTTAAATAAGAAGCAGGGGATGTCAGTGACTCTCATAGGGTTTACTGGGAAAACAATCTCCTTTATACTGAGGCAAGGGACCCAAAACCTGGTGCTACCAGGAGACTGGTCATTCCCTTGCAGTATGGGAATTCCTCCTAACACTGGCACATGACATTCCCCTTGCTGGACATTTGGGGCAAAGTAAGACTTGGGACAGACGGGTCCCTCACTTTCACTGGCCTCACATGTCAGAAGACACCAAAGAGTTGTGTCGCTCTTGTGTCACTTGCCAAGCCAGTGGCAAGACTGGTGGCACTCCAAAGACCCGCTTGATCCACTGCCTGTGGTTGGGGTGGCATTTGAGAGGGTTGGGGTTGACATTGTTGGCCCCCTTGACCCTCCTATTGCTTCTGGCAATAAATTAATCTTAGTGGTAGTGGACCATGCAACTAGATATCCAAAAGCCATCCCCTTAAGGACCACTACAGCTCCTGCAGTGACAAAAGCCCTCCTGGGAATATTTTCCAGGTTGGGCTTCCCTAAAGAGGTAGTATCAGACAGGGGTAGCATGTCTGATACTACCTCTGCATACTTAAAGGCAATGTGAAAGGAATGTGGTGCAACATACAAATCCCCTCCCACCCTGTCATCCACAGGCAAATGGATTGGTTGAGAGGTTGAGAGGTTTAATAAAACTCTCAAAGGTATGATCATGCAACTCTCTGAAAAACTCAGAAGGAGATGGGATATCCTACTGACATGCCTCCTTTTTGCCTACAGGGAGGTACCCCAGAAGGGAGTGGGCTACAGTCCATTTGAACTCCTTTTTGGTCACCCTGTTAGAGGTCCACTTGCACTTGTCAAAGAGGGGTGGGAGCAACCCTTAAAGCCCCATGAACAAGACATTGTGGCTCATGTGCTTGGCCTAAGATCTAGAATGGCTGAGTGGATGACAACGGCCACTAAAAACCTTCAGGCAAGCAAAGAGTTACAGAAACAATGACATGACCAGAACACTGTCCTGACTGAGTACCACCCAGGACAGAAGGTGTGGGTATTGCCGCCTGTGGCACCAAGATCACTCCAGGAAAAATGGAGTGGTCCACATCTAATAGTGGAGAAGAAGGGTGAGGTCACCTATATAGTGGACCTAGGCACTCCCAGGAGTCCTTTAAGAGTACATTATGTGAACCGCCTTAAACCCTACTATGATAGGGCAGACTTAACCCTACTCTTTGCCACTGCAGAGGGGCAGGAGGAAGAGAGTGACCCTCTCCCTGACCTCTTCTCCAACACTGCAGCTGATGGCTCAGTGGAAGAAGTTGTCCTGGCAGACTGCCTTACAGCAGAGCAAAAAGAGGTCTACATGAAACTCCTAGGTCAATTTTCCGAACTCTTTTCACTTATACCTGGTCAGACCACTTGGACCCATATTTATACTTTTTGACGCAAATCAGCGCTAGCGCAGATTTGCGTCAAAAAGTTTACCACCTGCTAACGCCATTCAAACGTGCCAGCTGGGCGCCTTATTTATGGAATGACGGTGCTGCGGCCTGGTTAGCGTCAAAATAAATTACTCTAACAGAGCAATGGAGGCGTAGAGAAGACTGGGGGTTGTACGTCAAAGAATGGTGCAAGTCAGGTTAGAGTAAAAAATATTGACTCAAACCTGACTAGAGTCATTTTATGATGCACAACCCCCATGGAAATGACTCCTGTCTTAGCAAAGTCAGGAGTCATACCCCCCTGCCCAATGGCCATAACCAGGGGACTTCTGTCCCCTGGGCATGGCCATTGGGCACAATGGCATGTAGGGGGGCCAAGTTAGGCCCCCCTGTGCCATTTTAAAAAAGAAAAAAAATACTTACCTCTACTTACCGTAGATGGGTCCCCCCATCCATGGGTGTCATCCAGGGTTGGGCAAGGGTGGCAGAAGTTGTCCCCGTGGGCAGGGAAGGGCACCTGTGGACTGCTTCCATGGTCGGAGACCATGAAAATGAGCCCACAGGTCCCTTGATGCCTGCCCTGACCCAGGCATTAAAAAATGACCCTAAACTGGTTAAGAGTAATTTTTTAAGGCCCTCCCCCTCCTGTGCGTCATTTGTGCACGGGAGTATAAATAAGGTGCAAAGGCCTTAGAGTTATGTTTTGCCCTGGAACGCCTACCTTGCATCTCATTAATGCAAGGTAGGTTTCCATGGTCAAAAAATGACTCAAACTCCATAAATTTGGAGCTTGACAGGTCTAGAGCCAAAGTATAAATATGGAGTTAAGTTTGCGCCGAATTTGCGTTAAAAAAAAGACACAAATCTGGTGCAAACAGAGTATAAATATGCCCCTTGGTGTGAACACACCATAGACACTGGAGACAGTTTGCCAGTCAAAAGTAAGATTTACAGACAACCTGATCATGTCATTAACTGTATAAAGTCAGAAGTTCAGAAGATGTTAGGCTTAGGAGTGATTGAGCACTCAGATAGCCCCTGGGCCTGCCCATTGGTGCTCGTACCAAAGCCTCATTCCCAGATTGAGAATAAGCAGATGAGATTGTGTGTTGATTATAGAGGGCTCAACTCAGTCACCAAGACTAATGCTCACCCTGTACCCAGGGCACATGAGCTGATAGATACTCCGTAATCTGCCAAGTATCTCGGCACTTTTAACTTCACTGCAGGGTAATGGCAAATCAAGCTATCAGAAAATGCTAAACCTGCATTCTCAACCATTGGAGTGCATTACCAATTTACAGTTCCGCCCTTTAGTCTGAAAAATGCACCTGCCACTTTCCAAAGGCTGGTGAATACAGTCCTCCAAGGTCTGGAAGCTTTCAGTACAGCATATCTAGATGATATTGCTGTACTTAGCTCCACCTGGGATGACCACATGGTCCACTGTAGAAAGTTTTGGAGGCCCTACAAAAGGCAGGCCTCACTATCAAGGCTTCAAAGTACCAGATAGGGCAGGGGAAGGTGGTTTATTGGGGACACCTAGCTGGTGGGGAACAGATTCAACTACTGCAGGGGAAGATCCAGACTATTTTAGAATGGTCTCCCCCTATTACTCAGACCCAGGTCAGAGCCTTTCTTGGTCTCACTGGGTATTACAGGAGGTTGATTAGGAACTACGGCTCCATTGTTGCCCCTCTTAATGACCTCACTTCCAAGAAAATTCCAAAGAAGGTATTATAGACAACCAGCTGTAAAAAAGATTTTGAGGAGTTTAAGTAGGCTATGTGTATTGCACCTGCCCTAAAAAAGATTTTGAGGAGCTTAAGTAGGCTATGTGTATTGCACCTGCCCTGAAAAGCCCAAACTATTTGAAGAAGTTCATTTCTCAGACAGATGCTTCTGAGGTATGGGTTGGTGCAGTGTTCACACAACTAAACTCAGAGGGCCAGGATCGACCTGTTGCTTTCATTAGTAGAAGGTTGACCGCTAGAGAAAAGCGTTGGTCAGCCATAGAGAGGGAGGCCTTTGGTGAGGTCTGGGCCTTGAAGAAGCTAAGACGCTACTTGTTTGGGACTCAATTCATAGCTCAGACAGACCACAAACCTCTCTTATGGTTAAAACAGATGAAAGGAGAAAACCCTAAATTGTTGAGGTGGTCCATTTCCCTACAGGGTATGGACTTTACAGTGAAACATTCACTTGGAGTAACCACTCCCATGCAGATGGACTCTCCAGATATTTCCACTTAGACAATGAAGACTCATGTGGGCAAGGTTAGCATTATTGTCCCTCGTTTGTGGGAGTTGTGTAGGAAAGTACCCTCTTTTAGGCATGTTACCCACAATTTATGCCTGATGTTATGTGTTGTTGACTGTGTCACTGGGATCCTGCTAGTCAGGCCCCCAGTGCTTATGGTTTATGGCCTACTTGTCAGTGTGTTTCACTGTTCTCTAAATTGTCACTGGAGACCTGCTAATCAGGACTCCAGTGCTCATGTTCTCTTAGTTTCTAAATTTGCCACTACATACTGGTGACTCAGTATTTCACTCCACATTGGCATACTGGTCCCCCATTATAAGTCCTTAGTATATGGCACCCAGGTACCCAGGGCATTGGGGTTCCAGGGGATCCCTATGGGCTGCAGCATTTCTTTTGCCACCTATAGGGAGCCCAGGCAAAGGCTTCTACAGGACTGCCACTGCAGCCTGTGTGAAATAGTGCATGCACTATTTCACAGCCATTTTCACTGCACCAGGTCACTTATAAGTCACCTATATATCAGGTCCTCCAACCCTGAAGGCTGGTTGCAAAGTACCTGTGTGTGAGGGCACCTCTGCACTAGCAGAGGTGCCACCACATCGTCCAGGCCCATTTTCCCGCACTTCGTGAGTGCAGGGATGTCATTTTACGCGTGCACTGGACACAGGTCCATACCTATGTCCAGCTTCACAAAGGTAACTCTGAATATGGCCATGTAAGGTGTCTATCAACTAGGAAGTGTACCCCAATACTGATTCCAGTATTGGTTGCACATTCCCGTGCACTCTGGGGGCTCCACTGTGGACTCCCAGTACTGCCATACCAACCTTCTGAGGTTTTCCAGGCAGCCCCAGCTGCTACCACCACAGGCAGGCTTCCGCCCTCCTGGGGCTTGAGGAGCTCAATCCGAGGAAGGCAGAACAAAGCATTTCCTTTGGGAGAGGGGTGTTACACCTTCTCCCTTTGGAAATATTTGTTACAGGAATGGGAGGGGTATTCTCCTAGAGTCTCTGGAAATGCTTGGAAAGACAGAGATAGTGCCCTGCTTGCATAATCCAGTCTACACCAGTTCATGGAGCTCCAGTCCCTGCTCTGGTGTGAAACTGGACAAAGGAAAGGGGAGTTACCACTCAACCTGTCCATCACCACCCCAGGGGTGGTGCCCAGAGCTCCTCCAGAGTGTTCCTGGGTTTTACCATCTTGAATTCCAAGGTGGTGGGGGACTCTGGGAGCATCTGAGTGGCCAGTGCCAGCAGGTGACGTCAGAGACCCCTCCTGATAGGTGCTTACCTGGTTAGGTGACCAATCCACCTCTCAGGGCTATTTAGGGTCTCTCCTTTGGGTGTTTTTTTCAGATTCGGATTGCAAGACTCTAGCAGGAATCCTCTGCATCCTTTACTTCATCTTCTACAGACGGATCAAATGCTGACTGCTCCAGGAACTCTACAAAACTGCAACTAAGAAGCTAAGATGACTTCTGCAACATTGTATTTTCAGCTCCTGCCAGCAACTGCAACAGTTTCCAACTGTGCATCCTCTGAGGACTGCCTGTATTCAGCCTGCACCAGAAGAACCCGAAGGAATCTCCTGTGGAGTGACAGAGTCACTTCCCTGCTTCAGCAGGCACCTCTCTGCAGCAGCGACCGGTAGTTTGGGTCCCCTCTCCAGATGACAGGCTTGGATCCAGCAACACGGGTGATGGACTAAAGTGACTCTGGCAGTCCCAACGCCCAGCTGTCCAACTTTGGTGAAGGTAAGAGCTTGCCTCCTCACGCAGGACAGTATCCCCGTGCACCAAGGGACTTGCAGTTGCCAAGGCTTGTGTGTGACCTTCCAAGAAGTTCTTCATGCACAGCACAGCTTAGGCCCACAGCACTCCATCCTGCAACACACAGCTTACAGAGTGGTTCTCCAGCGGTGTGGGAATCCTTTGTGTCGTGCTGCCTGGGCCTCCATGTGCACCTCCTTTGCCCTATGCTGTGGGACTCCTGTGCATGCTGCCTGGTCTTCTGAGGGCTCGCTGAGTTGCTGAGAGCCCCCTCTGTCTCTTCCTCCTGGGTAGAGGCTACCAGGTCCCTCCTGGTCCCTCCTGGTCCCGGGCAGCACCATTTTCCGCTAACCAAGAGCTTTGCATGTGCCAAGGCTTGTTGGCGGAATCCAGCGACGCAAACCAGACTGCATTCATCCATCTGGCGTGGAACAACGTCTGCACCAAACAGGAACCTGCATCTGTCTTCTTTGGTGCAGTACTGACTTTGTCTCCTCACCTGTGGTTCTTTTGCACCTTCATCTGGGTTAGCAGGGGCTCCTGTTCTCCTGGACTCCCTGGAGCAATACCACTGACCTGGTCAGTGCACTGCTCTGCCTCCCGTGGCTCCACCTGGTAAGTATAGCTCCTCACCTCTCGCTCCTCTGAACTCCTGACTCCTGTCTTGAGTTCAAGGCCCCCCTCCACCTGCAGGCTTCTGCCTGCGCCTCATCCTGTTGTCTAGTGGGAGAGCTCTGCTTTCCCACTAGGCTGCCCTCTGCCTCTCTCCTTTTTTTCTGCTTGCCCTCCGGTCTGCTTCAGTTCTGTGTCTGTCACTTGTTGTGCTACTTGTGGCCCTCTGACTCTCTCTTCCTATTTTTCGCTTTGCCCTCCGTTCCGCTTTCACATCTGTCTGTCCCTTTTTGTGCTCCTTTTCTTCACGCTCACTCTTCCCTGTTTTTCTCTCACTCTGCTCTCTCTCTCTCTCACTTCGCTCTCTCCCCTCTCTCTCCCCCACCGCTGCTGCTCCTGCGGCCCCGTCCCCCTCCTCTCTCTCTCACACTGCACTCTCGCCGCTGCTGCCCCGCAGCCCCGCCCACTTTTTCACACCATTTTTTGCCCTCCCTCCCCCCTCCCAGCTGTCCTTTCCTCCCCCCACCTCCCTACTTAATGCCATCCACTGCGTGGTAGGTTGAGCAATACCACTGACCTGGTCAGTGCACTGCTCTGCCTCCCGTGGCTCCACCTGGTAAGTGGAGCACCTCACCCCTCGCTCCTCTGAACTCCTGACTCCTGTCAGGGATTCGAGGCCCTCCTCCACCCGCAAGCGTTCTGCCTGCACCTCATCCTTGGCGTCTAGTGGGAGAGCTCTGCTTTCGGATTAGGCTGCCCTCTGCCTCTCTCCTCCTTTTTTTCTGCTTGCCCTCCATTCTGCTGCACTTCTGTGTCTGTCCCTGCTGTGCTCCTTTTGCCCTCTGCCTCTCTCCTCCTATTTTCTGCTGCCCTCCGGTCTGCTTCAGTTCTGTGTCTGCCACCAGTTGTGCTCCTTTTGGCCCTCTACCTCTCTCCTCCCATTTTGTGCTTTGCCCTCCGTTCCGCTTTCACCTCTGTCTGTCCCTTTTTGGGCTCCTTTTCTTTGCGCTCACTCTTTCCTGTTTTTCTCTCACTCTGTTCTCTCTCTTACTTCGCTCTCCCCCTCTCTCTCTCTTCTGCTGCTGCTGCCCCTGCGGTCTCACCCCATCCGCTCTCTCTCGTGCTGCACTCCTGCAGCTGCTGCCCTGCCCCCTTTTATGTGCCGTTTTTCGCCCCGTTCCTGCCTCCCAGCTGTCCTCTCCTCCCCAACCTCCCTACTTAATGGCACCCGTTCCGCTGGCACGCCGAAGGCGCGCCAAAGTCAAGCCCTTCTGCGCCCGTCCACACCTGGACCGCACCCAGCTTCAGAACCCCTGGCTCTCTTCCCACCCACCGCTGACATGCACGTCTTCACTACGACGACGCCACCCTCCGCCCTGTCAACACTCCGTGCTCTCCTGCCTGCATTCAAGCCTCTCTGCTGACCACCCGCGGACCCTTTTCCTGCCGGAACTGCACCTTCACCACCCTCCACGTCAACGACCCACCCACCAAGGCAGGACGCAAACATCTTAGATGTATCCTCCTCAACACCCGCTCCATCCACAAGCATGCAGTAGAGCTATGGAATCTACTCGACTCAGCCTCCCCAGAAGTCTCCTTCCTGACCGAGACCTGGATGAACCCTTCCTAAGCATCTGACATATCCATAGCCATCCCGGACGGCTACAAGATCACCTGCAGGGACCGCCCCAACAAACCAGGAGGAGGCATCGCCATCATCCACAAGAGCACCCTCAGGATCACGACCAGCACCGAAGACACCCTCTGCACCATCAAACACCTGCACTTCCAGATCTGCAGCGACCCAATCACTACCCTCCGAGGGACCTTCGTCTACAGGCCGGCCCGGCCCCAGATAGCAGTTCTGCCACTCCATCACCGGCATCATCAGCACGCACGCTCTTGCATCCACTGACTACATAGTTCTTAGGGACTTAAACTTCCACCTCAAGAACACCAACGACAACAACAACACCACCCTGCTTGACAACCTCTTTAACCTCGGCCTCAAACAGCTCTTCACAACATTAATCCACTCTGCAGGATACACACACGACCCTATTTTTTCCACCTGCAATCACGTCTCCTTCAGTCACACCACCGAACTCGACTGGACAGATTACCGCTGCATTCACTTCTCCTTCTAGAAACCCACAACACACTGTCACCCACAACGGATCCCCCACCGCAATTAGAACAAGGTCACCAAAGACCAGCTCATTGCAACCCTCTCCCGAACCCACCCATTGATACCACCGACACTGACGCAGCTGCCCCAAACTTCAGGTAATGGATCGACACCTGTGCCAATACTCTGGCCCCTATCAAGAATCCCTCCAACAGATGCACCGACAGACGGGCCTTCTGGTTTACCACCGACCTCCTCGAATCTAAGCAAACCTGCTGCATACTTGAAAGAAAGTGGCTCCAAGAGCAGACTCTGGACAACCACAAAGCATTCAAAAACGCCATCCGCATACAACACCAACTCATCTGAACCCTCTTCAAAGACCAAATCAACAACAACGGACACAGTCACAAGGAGCTCTTCAACATCGTGAAGGAACTCTCCAACTCCAACGACATCCCGCCATCTCAAGACCTCTGCAACTTCCTACCCTCCTACTTCCACCACAAGATTGCAGACATCCACAGCAGCCTCAGCACCCAGATCGCCTCACAGCAACCATCAACACCACAGATTCACCTCCGACCAACCTCCTGCTCTCCTGGACCCCCATCAACTACAACAACACCATCGAAATCATGAACACCATCCACTCCGGCTCACCACCTGACCCCTACCCTCACCGCATCCTCAACAAAGCAAGGTCCATCATCGCACCCCAACTACAGAAGGTCATTAAAAGCTCCTTTGAGTCCGCCATCTTCCCAGAGAGCTGGAAACACGCTGAGATCAATGCCCTCCTCAAAAAGCCCAAGGCAGATGCAAAGGACCTCAAGAACTTTCGGCCTATCTCCCTGCTCCCCTTCCCGGCAAAAGTCATTGAGAAGGCCGTCAACAGACAACTAACCCACTTCCTTGAGGAGAACTGCACCCTGGACCCTTCCCAATCTGAAGTCCGCAACAACCATAGTACCAAAACTGCCCTCATCGCCGCAACCGACGACATCAGAACCATACTGGACAAAGGCAAAACCGCAGCTCTCATCCTCCTGGACCTCTTGTCCGCGTTCTACACCGTCTTCCACCACAACCTACACTCACACTTCAGCAATGCAGGAATACATGACAGACCCCTGGACTGGGTCACCTCCTTTCTCACTGGCAGAACCCAGAGAGTCTGCCTCCCCCCTTTTGCTCAGAGGCCACCGAAATCATCTGCGGCATACCCCAGGGTTCGTCCCTCAGCCCGACCCTCTTTAACGTCTACATGGCCCAGCTCCCTAACACCGCCCCAATCCCACAACCTCAACATCATCTCATACGCCAACATCATCCAGCTGATCCACTCCCTCACCAAGGACTCCGCCAAGACCAACCTCCACAAAGGAATGAAGACCATCTCCGATGAAAAACAGCTGCCTCAAACTCAATTTTGACAAGATGGAAGTCCTCATCTTCGGCTCCACTCCCTCCACATGGGATGACTCCTGGTGGCCTGCCTCTCTCGGAGCCACTCCGACTCCCACCATGCACGCAACCTAGGATTCATCTTGGATTCTTCATTATCCATGACCCAGCAAGTCAACGCGATCTCCTCCTCCTGCTTTAACACCCTCCGCATGCTACGAAAGATCTACAAATGGATCCCCACCGAAACCAGAAGAACAGTCACCCAAGCAATCGTAAGCAGAAAACTGGACTATGGCAATGGCCTCTAAGCAGGAACTACGGCCAAACTCTAGAAGAGGCTGCAACGCATCCAGAACGCCTCTGCACACCTCATCCTGGACATCCCCCACCACTGCCACATCACAGGCCATCTGAGGGACCTGCACTGGCTTCCAGTCAACAAGAGAATCATCTTCAAACTCCTCACCCATGCTCACAAAGCACTGCACATCACCGGACCAGAATACCTCAACAGACGGCTCTCCTTCTACACCCAGACCCGGCATCTCCGCTCCTCCAACCTCACCCTTGCAACCGTCCCACACATCTGTAGGACTACAACCAGTAGCAGATCATTCTCGTACCTCACCTCAAAGACGTGGAACACTCTTCCCGCCCACCTGCGTCACACCAAAGACCTCCTTATCATCAGGAAACTTCTCAAAACTTGGCTGTTTGAGCAGTAGAAGCACCTCCCCCCCAACTCAGTGCCTTGAGACCCTCACGGGTAAGTAGTGCGCATTACAAATTTCTGATTGATTGATTGACTCTTCAGTTCTTCTTGGACTTGGTCCCCTTCTTCCACAGGTCTTTAGGCCCAGGAACCCATCATTGGTGTCTTTCAGTCTCTTCTGGTTCTTGCATTATCTTCTATTACAACTTCTAGTGTGTTTTAGGAAACTTACTGTGCTTTACTTCTGCATTCCTGGGCTCTGGGGTGAGTACTGTACGTACCTTAGGTGTTTTCTTACACTCCCAGAGCCCCTCTACACACTACACCTGCCTAGGTGGGAAACCGACTTATGCATTCCACTGTTTTAGTATATGGTTTATGTTCCTCCTAGGCCCCTGGCAACCTATTGTGATTTTCACTATTTGCACTGTTTTCCTACTGTGTACTTACCTTTTTTTGGTTACTAGTGTATATATTGTGTAATTTACTTACCTCCTAAGAGAGTATAATCTCCAAAGTATTTTTGGCATCGTCTCACTAAAATAAAGTACCTTTATTTTTGGTAACAATGAGTATTGTTTTTCATATGTGTGAGTACTTTGTGACTACAGTGGTATTTCAAGAGCTTTGCATGTCTCCTAGTTCAGCCTTGGCTGCTCAGCTACAGCTACCACTAGACAGCCTAAGCTGCTAGACACTGACTACATTTCACTGACAAGGGATAACTGGGCCTGGTATAAGGTGTAAGTACCATTGGTACCCACTACAAATGAGGCCAGCCTCCTACAGTGACACAGAGGATTTCGGACTCCATGGGGATACTGCTGGTGGCCACTTGAATGTGGTGACTCTGGGAATCTCTAAAGGCTGAGCGGATGTACAGTGGCCACACTTTTCATAGACCTGGACTTGGTACTGAAATGCAAAAGTGCATAACCTCCCACCATATGTCATCAGTGGTTTTATCAATTATGTCATAGACATGTCATGGATGATGTAATATGTAAGGTCATATGCAGCAGATGGTGAGGGTGCAAGTTACAGTTACTTCAACTGAGTATAACTGGTGCGTTTCAGCATTTTTAGAGTTTACAGTGTTACATTTTACCAAACTATAACATCTCTTTAAATTTTTTTTTTTTCAGTGAATTTCTGAAGATTTTTAATGTAAATTCATAATATAAAGAGATCTCATTTTAAGTAAGGCAGGCCTACTGGATTTGTCAAAGAGTCAGAACACCATTAATACCAAAATGTAAAAAGCTGGCTTAGCTATAACATCATTTTAACTTTTTAAAACTTTGTATATATATATATATATATATATATATATATATATATATATATATATATATATATATATATATATATATATATATATCTTCTATAGGCCCTAAGGTAACTATATCTCACACCCCCACCATGCCCAGTTTTTTTATTGACTATTTTAACTGCTAACGTTTGATTTATATTTCTAATGATGTTATAGAAGTTATCATGAGTGCTGTTATAGCTGGGGCAATTAGCAGTGGTTGCGGGATGTGAATTATAGTTACCTTGGACAAGTTATAGTTACTTTAAAGGTCTCTAACTATAAATGATCAATTTCTATGTTTTTGTACGAGTAAATTCAGAACCTAACTATAACGTCCTGTAACCTTTGTTTTTTTTGTGAAAAATAAATAAATATAAATATGGTGGTGTCTTTTTACACTTCTTTGGATAGAAGCAATAAAACTGTCCTGGAGTGCAACAAATCAATTGTTTGACATTTGTTCGTGTTGGATATATATATATATATATGTGTATATATTACCTAATGGCGGTGGCCAGTAATTAGTTATAGCTAGGACCATGTTTACATAGGAAAAGCGTTTTTTGACTTGCCTATATCTTTAGCACCGTTTGGCGAATCTTCATGAAATTTCCCCCCAAAAAGTTTTGCAGTAATTCTTGTTGTGCATGGAGAGTTTTGGGATGATCCATCAAGAGGTGACCGAGAAAAAAGGTTACGTTTCCCATGTTAATTTTTAATAGGATTTTTTAGACACAACTACAGGCCAAACCAATGGACGGAATAACACCAAATTTGGCAGAAAGCTAGCTGTCGGTACGCAGATTGCGCTTTCACTAATTTGATCTGAATCCGTTCAGTAGTTTTAAAGAAATTTAAGGAAATTCAAATTTGTATATCTCTGGCCACAAAGTATTCACGAACAAGACGAGCTTGTGTAGGAAAATGCACAGCTCTGATTGGCTGTCAACACTTCAAACCAGGAAGCGTTGGCAGCCAACCAGAAAAAAGAGTAAAAATAAAATAAAAGGGGCAAGGGTAGAGAAACTCTAACCACTTACCACTGGTGGGGGGTCCCAAAGGGACACCCCAAGTTCAAAAAAACATTTTTTGAAATAATGTTTTTGCTGTGAGTTTGCGATATTCATGCCTTTGCATAAAAATAAAAAAAATCCTCATGCAGACTTCCACGCTTGTTTTTTTATAGGCCCCTGGGTGGTTGAGGTCTGGGGGCATTAAAAATTTACTGAAGGCCTCCCTACAGCTCCAGGGATCACCACCTCCCCAGAGCTTTCATTTTTTTACAGGCAGGGGCCTTCGCCCCCCCCTGCCCTGGGGACTGCTACCTCCCCAGGCTTACATCTTTAAATATAGCAGAAGCCCACAGCCTCCTCTTTCCTTGGTGGCTGTCACCTCCCCAGGGCTTTCCTTTATGAATATGCTTGAGGGGGGCACCACCCTCCACTTCCTTGGGGACTGCCAACTTCCCCTGGCTTTCCTTTATGAATATGCAGGGGGGCCCCACCCCTCTTCTGCCCTGGGGACCGCCACCTCCCAAGGGCTTTCTTTTAAATATGTGGGGGGCTTATGGCCCCCAGCTGCCCTGGGGACCGCCACCTCCCCAGGGCTTTCATTTTAAAATATGAGTGAGGGCCCACAGCCCCCCGCTGCCCTGGGGACCACCGCTCCCCCCGGGGCAAATATTTTAAAAAAGGAAGGAGGTCCAGCCCGGGGGACTACCACCTCCCCCGGATATACCCGTTGTAGTGGGGCCTTGCGGCCTCCCTCATGGAGCCATTGATGGCCTTGGGGACCGCCACTCCCCAGGGTCGGCTCCTGCTATGTCCCGGGGTGCCCACCCCTTGGACATAGCTGTTTGCTGTGGCTTGGCTGCAGTGCTGCAGCCACGCCACAGCAAACAGTCTGCTGTTTGACAGCGGGATCTTCAAAGCAGGTCCTGCTGTCAAACAGTTGAGCTTTTATCTCTGTCCCCTGAATGCATGCAGGGGACAGAGATGAAATGCTTCAACAAGCACAGAGCTGCTGACAAAGCTGCTCCGTGCTTGCTGAAGCAATGGCACTGTAGGGGAAGCCTTAGGGCTTCCCTGCAGTAGCAGGTAGCCTGTAAAGGGCTTTTAAAAAAAAGAAATACATTTATTTTAAAAAATTAAATACATAAATAGGGACCCCGGGGGAGCCCTTGAGGGGCAAAAAAAGCTTTTTAGCCTGAGGGTTCCTTTAGGACCCCACCACCAGAGCTAAAGGGTCAGGGTGTTTGCTCCTTGTCCCCTTTTGTATTTTTTAATATTTTTTTCCAGGAACTTGGCTTCAGCCGAGTCCCAAGATGGCTGACAAGACTTCTGTTGTTGAAGTGTTATCAGCTAATCAGATCTCTGCATGAAATTGGGAGGGGTCACGAATCCCTCTCATCCTTATATATACAAATTTGGATTCTCCTGAATTTCTAAAAAATCAAGAGGTACCTTTCTGCCAAATTTGGTGTAATTCTGTCCAGTGTTTTTTTGCACTATGCTGTTCAATTTTTCCTATAGAAATTAACATTGGAAAAGCTCTAAATTTCACCCCCCTTTATCTCAGCCCCTGCTTGATGGATCACCTCGAAGTTTTCCAGACAGCAGCTCATATGAATGTCAAATGACGCTAAAGATATAGGCAGGCAAAAAACTGTTTTTTGGGACGTTATAGTTAGGCTCACATTTCACTCATACAACACCAGTGAAATTCAGCAGTTACAGTTTCCTAACTATAACTTGCACCCCAGTAATGCACTGCTTATGACCTCACATATTACATTACTCATGACATGGTCAGTGACATCACTGATGACATCACTGAATACATCATCCAGTAATTGTAAGTGGCTGCATGGATGTGAGTGGGTGTCTGCGTGGCTGTATAGGTGTGTGAGTGAGTGGTTGAGTCAGTTCCTGTATGGAATAAGTGGTTGTGTAAGTAGCTGTATTGGTGAGTAAGTGGGCTCGTGAGTGGTTGCATTGGTTGTGTGAGTGGCTGTATAGTTGAGTGAGTGTATGTGCATGTTTGTATAGGTGAGTGAATGTGTGTGTAAATGACTGTATCGGTGAGTGTATGGGTGAGTGAGTGGGCGTATGAGTGGCTGTATGCAAATGTGAGTAACTGAGTCAGTGACTGTATGGGATAGTGAGTGGATGTGTCAGTTCCTGCCAGTAGAGTAAGTGGATGTGTAAGTAGCTGTATTAGTGAGCAAATGGGTCTGTGGGTTTCTGCATTGGTTGTGTGAGTGGATATGTGAGTGGCTGTAGAGGTGAGTGAGTGGGTTTGTGAGTTTGCAGGTGTGTGGGTGCATGTATGGGTGAGTGACTGGGTGTGTAGGTGACTGTATCGGTGAGTAAGTGTGTGTGTGAGTGGTTGTATGGGTAAGGATGTGTGTCTCGGTGACTGTATGAGATAGTGAGTGGATGTGTGAGTATCTTTATTGGTGAGTGAGTGGATATGTGTGGCTGCATGGGTGAGTGTGTGGGTGTGTAAGTGGCTGTATGGGTGAGTGCCTGGGTTTGTGAGTGCTTGTATGGGTGAATGACTGGGTGTGACAGTGATTGTATCGGTGAGTGAGTGGGTGAGTCAGTGACTGTATAGGTGAGTGGGTGTGTGAGTGGTTATGTGAGTGAGTGAGTGGGTATGTCAGTGGCTTTTTTGGTCTGTAAGTGGGTATTTAAGTGGTTGTATGGGTGTATGAGTGGGTGTGTGAGTGGCTGCATGGGTCTGCAAGTCGGTGTGTGAATAGCTGTATGAGTCCTTGAATAGATGAGTGAGTGCGATGTTGTCTCAGTGGCTGTGTGAGCAGATGAGTGGATGTGTGTCAGTAGTTTTATGGGTGTGTGTGAATGGGTATGTGAGTATTTGTGTGTGAGTAGATGTATGTGAGGTTGTATGGGGGTGTGAGTGGGTGTGTGAGTGGTTGTGTGGATATTTTCATCAATGATCATCAGTGATGTCACTGACCCTATCATGAGTGATGTAATATGTGAGGTCATAAGCAGTGAATTACAGAGTGCAAGTTATAGTTAGCTCAGGTAACTATACCTTCTGAATTTCACTAGTTTTGTATGAGTGAAATGTGAGCCTAACTATAACATCCCTGTAACCCTTGTTTTTTTTTAGTGAATTTCTTAGGTTTTCTTATTCTATTTCCTAACTATAATGTCCCTTTAACCTTTGTTTTTTTAGTGCATTGCTAAGTTTAAAAAAAATATATATTTCCTAACTATAACAACCCTATATCCTTTGTTTTTTCATTGAATTGCTGTTTTTTAAATTATATTTCCTAACTATAACAACCCTATATCCTTTGTTTTTTCAGTGAATTGCTAATGTTTTTTAAATTATATTTCCTAACTATAACATTCCTGTAACCTTTGTTTTTTTCAGTGAATTTCTATGTTTTTTTAATTCTATTTTGTAACTATAATGTCCTTGTAACATTTGATTTTTTGAGTATATTTAAATTGCATTTTGTAACTATCATCTGTATGGTTTTCCAACTGGTGTGTGACTGCTTGTATAGGTTGATAGGTGGATGTATGAGTAGATGAATGGGTCTGTCAGTGAGTGTGTGAGATGTTTTATGAGTCTGTAAATGGGTGCACCAGTCTCTGAGTAGGTCTGTGAGTGAGTACATGAGACTGTCAGTGGGTCTGTGAGTGGGTGCATGAGTCTGGCTTGCTATGTGTGCGGGTGCCTGAGTCTCTGAGTGGGTCTGTGGGTAGGTGTGCCAGTGTGTCAGTGGCTATGTGAGTGGGTGTGTCAGTGTTTGAGTGGGTCTGTGAGTGGGTGCATCAGTGTCAGAGTAGGTATGTGAGTGGGTTCATCAGTATTTGAGTGGGTTTGTTAGTGGGTGCATGAATGTGTGAGTAGGTGCTCTGTGATTGAGTTTATGAGTGTATGAGCCAGTCTGTAATTGGGTGTGTGAGGGCCTAGGTGGGTCTGTGAGTGGGTGCATGAGTCTGTGAATGGGTGCATGAGTGTCTCAGTGGGTGTGTGAGTGGGTGCATGAGTGTCTTAGTGGGTCTATGAGTGCGTGCATGAGTCTGTTAGTGGGTATGTGAATGAGCATATGAGTGTTTTTCTGCCTGAGTGAATGTGTCTGTGATTGAATGCATGTGTGTGAGAGTGGATGTTGTAGCATTGCTCTACTAACGTAAGTTGAGTCATGGACTTTTTGACTTTGTTGAAGTTATGAAGGGTGTTCCATATATCACCCTCATGTAAGTTTCTGTTGTGACATTCTCTTCTATGACATAGGGCTAACTTCATAAGTATGGGGGAATAGGTGGGGTAAGTAGGTATTGCCTGCACAGAGTTTCAGTTGCATATTGCTAAAACATTTTTATAAATAAAATGACCATTTTCGTGATGAGTTCCGTTCTTCGCAATGCCGCCTGGTATTTCAATACGTAGTTTCTAGTGATGCGATTAATTGCAACTATAATGTGTTTTTAAAAAGTGTGATGCACATATATAAAAGTTTTAATTAGTACTTGACATCAGTAGAACTCATATTTCTGTAACTAATTTTATTATAAAACACTCTCAAAATATATTTCTGTTTTCACAACAATGTCAGTATTCGCAAAGACGTCGGTGTTTGCGACAATTATGTGACTTGGAAACAAAGGGATATGATTGGAGGAGACACTTTTCATTCACCTTCAAAGGAAGTTCCCACGTGTTTCTTCCTTCTTCAAGATTCCACTTACTGTTAGGATCATTCTTAAAGCTCTTCTGTACTTTAGAGAGCAGATCTGTGTTGGGTTCTTTTTAATGGCATTTTTTATCAAATAAAATGGCATCAGGGGGAAGTGAAGAGGAGGAGGAAGTCTATCATGAGGCTGAGGAGCAAGAGTTGCATGCTGGAGCATAAGACTTTCTTGATGAGGAACCAGAGGCTAAAAAACAAAGTATACCAGGGGCTTTTTTCATCATACCATCAGGTGAATCAAAAACAGTGGCACAATTGGTGCACATTGTGCAATAAAACTCTATTGAGGGGCAGTGCCAAAAAATATTCATGTGGCACAACTTCTATGCTCTACCGCTTGAAAACTTATCAAAAAAGTCATTTTAGAAGGGTACAGAAAGAGAGAGATGGAGAGCAACCGTCCACCTTCAAGGCTGCACCACCCGTGGCTGGAGAGAGAGTGCCAGGGGAAGTGGAAAGCAGAGGCCAGTAATGTCACAGGAGTTAAGGAGAGTTGGCACTTATAGCCTTGACTGTAACACCACCCTCACAGCCGGTAAGCAGTGTGTAGATGTTATTTTGGATGCAGCAAGGCTACATACCTGTTAATTTTTGCTATAATTTCATCCAATTTATGGACTGTTTTTGTTTTTGACAGTACAATTTGTATTACCTTTGTTTCCAAACAGGAAAAAAGGGTTCTTCTCCGAACCGCCTTTCATGGTTAAAAAAAAGATAAGCTGTATGCATATATGTGAGAAATACTGTATGGGTGACTAAATAAGTGCATGACTGTGTATGGGTGAGTGACTGAGTGTATGAATGAGTGAGTGAGTTCACAAGCAGTGCATGGGTGACTGAAAGAGTGTATGAGTGCATGAATGGGTGAGTGAGTGTGTGCATGAGTGCATGTATGGGTGAGTGAGTGCAAGAGTGTGTGTATGAGTAAGTGAGTGAGTGTATGAGTGGTGCAGAGGTGTTTGAGTGAGTGCATGAATAGTTTATGGTGAGTGAATGAATGTATGAGTGATGTATGGGTGATTGACAGAGTACATAAGTGCATGTATGAGTGAGTGTGTGAGTGAGTGGTGCATGGGTGACTGAAAGAGTGTATGGGTGTGTGTAGGGGTGAGTGAATGAGTGAGTGCCTCAGAGCATGTATGGGTGAGTGAGTGCAAGAGTGCCTGTATGAGTGAGTGAGTGAGTATATGAATGCATGTATGTGTGAGTGAACGTATGAGTGCATGTATGGGTGAGTGACTGGATGTTTAAGTTACTGTATCAGTGAGTGGGTGAGTGATTGACCAGTGCTTTGACATGGATGGTATTTATGGAAGTGATGGTTTGCACTTCACAGACAAAGGCAACAGGATGTTTCTTTACAACCTGAAACTATGCATTCTGTCTTACATGTAGCTGTCACATACTCACACTGAACAGAAAGGATCTTCTCAGGGCCACCCTATTGCTCAAATTGTGTGTTCATTTTCTTTATTAAAATATATTTTTTACATTTTTTAAAATATTCACAATGACATTGCAACCTTTGTGACATAGTGCGATATGCAAAACAAAGGCAGCCATTCAATAGACACCAGCCCATTCAAAATTCATAACAAGATATGTAAGAAATTTTCTACATCACACTATGGACATCACTTTCTAAATAGCTCTATAAGCACATCTATGCCTCTCTGAGTGTGTCCATGACTGCCTATATAAGAGTTAGTGGGCATGTCACTATATGAGTGAGACTGTTAATCGGTGCATAACTGTCTGAAAAGGGTCTGTTAGTGAGCGCATGATGGTCTGAGTGGGTCTGTGAGTGAGTGTGTGAAGGTCTGAGTGGGTCTGTGGGTGGGTGCCTGAGTCACTGAGTGGGACTGTGGGTAGGTGCATGAGTGTCTCAGTGGCTATGTGAGTGGCTGCGTCAGTATTTGAATGGGTCTGTGAATGTGTGTTTGAGGTTCTGAGTCGGTCTGTGACTTGGTGCATGAGGGTCTGAGTGGGTCTGTGAGTGGGTGCATGAGATTCTATGTGGGTCTGTGAGTGGGTGCATGAGGATCTGAGTGGTTCTGTGAGTGGGTGCATGAGGAACTGAGTGGGTCTGTGGGTGGGTGCGTGAGGATCTGAGTGGGTCTCTCAGTGGGTGCATGACAGTCTGAGTGGGTCTGTGAGCAGGTGTGTGAGTCTTTGAGTGGTTCTGTGAGTGGGTGATGAGGGTCACCGTGAGTCTGTGAGTGGGTGCATGAGTCTCTGAGTGGATCTATGAGTGGGTGTGTCAGTGTCTCAGTGGCTATGTGAGTGAGTGCGTCAGTGTTGGAGTGGGTCTATGAGTGGTTGCATAAGGATCAGAGTGGGTCTTTGAGTGGGTGCATCAGGGTTTGAATGGGTCTGTGAATGGTTGCGTGAGGTGTGGGTGGGTCTGTGAGTGGGTGAATGAGGGTCTGAGTGGTTCTGAGTGGCTACATGAGGGTCTGAGTGAGTCTGTGAGTGGGTGCAAAAGAGTCTGAGTGGATCTGTGAGTGGGTGCATGAGTGTCTGAGTGGGTCTAAAAGTTGATGTATGACTCTCTGAGTGGGTCTGTGAGTGGGTGCCTGAGTGTCTGAGTGCTTGCTTCCATGAGTGAATGATTTAGTGTATGAATAAATCTGAGATTTATTAAAAAAACATTCGCCGATATTCGTGAATTCATGTCAGCGTTACATGGGGGGACCGCACTGAGCGTCGAAAAGTATTTGTGAATATCACACAGCATGAAAAACATTATTTTAAAGGACATAATTTCACCCTCAAAGACCCCTAAAACACAGCCTTGCATCAGAGTACCTCCACCCTGACCCCTTATGCCACTTTTCATTTTATTTTTCTGCCCCGGGGACCGTGTTCCAATACCTAAAATGGCGGCTGCAACTTTCTGGTAAGGTTGCGGCAAGACAATCACAGCATTCCTGTTGGCGTGTACGTTCACGAATATGCCACAATCCCTGCAAAAACGTTGCAATGGATCAGTTGCCCTAGATATACAAATGTATTTCCCCTTTAATATCTAAAAAACTACTTAACGGATTTACACTAAATAACAAAAAGCTTAATCTGAGTACAGAAAGCTACCTTTTTTGCTAAATTTGGTGTAATTCCATCCAGCTGTTTGGGCTATAGTCGTGTTCAAAACTCCTACAGGAATTAACATGGGAAATGCTCATCTTTTGATCCCTCTTTTTCTCAGCCTCCACTTGACGGATCACCCTGAAACTTTCAATGCACAACAAGAATCCCCGGAACACTTTTTTTCAAAATTTTGTAATGCTTCCTAAATGGTGCCAAAGGTATAGGCAAGTCAAAAAATGCTTTTTGTATGGAAACATGTTCCTAACTACAACTACCCACTGGCAACAGCCAGTAGGTAGTATATTGGTGGTTTGTGGGGATCGCTATTTGTATATATATATATATATATATATATATATATATATATATATATATATATATGATGATGATTTTGTGAAACCACACCAATGGTGTATAAATCAAGACCAAAAGTTACAAAGAAAGTTGCATTATCCCTATTATAATATGTCACCATGAATGTGCACCTCATTTGTTATATATAGTAGCAAAGACGCAAGACAAGTGAAGATGTTCATATCCCTACCATGAATATATCACCAAGAAAGTTAACCGCCTGTGCTATATGAAGAAGTGGGAAAATAAGAAAAGAAGGCGTTGAAACAAGCTGAGGTTAAATATATGGTAATGAAGTATGTCCCAAGATATACAAAAAGAAGAAGTGGCCCAGAGGGTAAAAAATATGTAGGTTCAGGAACAAATGTGTTGCCCAAACAGTGATTTGTGAAACACGCCATTACCTTAAATAGGTATAAATGATATTCGACATCCATCAAAGAGCGCAATCCTGAAAAAAGTCTAAGTGAAGTCGGGGCATATGTAGTCTCCTCATGGGTTCACTACCCACTCTCAAGAAGTCTAATACAAACAAAGCGTGGCAAAAGACATTGTAAAAAACAAAAAAAAAGGAGATTAGTTGTGAACTTACAGGTCTATTCCAAAAACTACCAATCACTATATAGTGGAGAAGTGTGGCACAATGGTTAGAGTGGCAGAGCCTGATGCAGAAATCTGGCCCAGGACCAGGGCTCAATTCCTGCCTCAGTGGGTCTTGGGCTCAATTCCCCTGGACCAGATAATTCTCGCCTCAGTGACTAATCTAATTAATGGGTCCCACTCTGTAACTCTGGGCAATAACTTGCTTATTCTCCACAAGGGCCCTGACAGCACTTGGATGCCTGGCTTCACCCTGGGAGTTGCCCAGGAGTGGGTGCCTCACAGGGAAAAGCCAGGAGGAGTTCCACAGCGGTATGCGTACAGCGCCTTGAGACCCTAACGGGTGAGTAGTGCTCTATACAAGTATGAAGCTTAAGTTTATATTGGCAAAAAAGTAAAACGACAACTAGGTGTACCTGTGCAAAGATGTCTGAACAAAACTGTCAAGGTGGTACCATCCCTGAGGTGGTAGTGTCACATAGCAATAAGTGAAATCAGTTCCCAATGTGTCCTCAAACTTCGTAAGGAATGGTCACAGTATTAATAAAAGTAAATCTAAACGGAGGGAAGGGGAAAACATCAAAGGCGTTTGGACAGACATGAGTGAATCATGTTCACTTAACTTGTAAACAGTGTCCCAGTATATTGTGATATTTAAATACCTGATTCAGTAAGTCAAACGGCTCCAATACCACTGTAGTGAGAGCAGTATGAGAGTTGACCGTGATACGTCTCCCAGGAACCTACAAAAACCAAACGCTATGTCAATAGTGCACGCTTATTAGAAAGACAAAGGTCAGTACACCTCCATGAGTATGGAGGTCTTACCTGCGGTGAGGCTCGATCGTGGTGACACACAGTAACACGGGCCACCTGCTTCCGCTCGTTATTTAAACATCGACATCCTAAACATAGAAAGAGGTCTGAAACCAACCAATGCAACGATCTGAAGTAGAAACCAAGGGCACCACAGTGGACTAACGTCACTACTCAGAAACATGCCTGTAGTACGTTACTGGGGCAAGCACTCAATACTGTGGGCCATATTTATACTTTTCGACGCACAACTGCGCCAACGCAGTTGTGCGTCGAAAAATCTAACGCCGGCTAACACCATTCTGAAGCGCCATGCGGGCGCCGTATTTATTCAATGACGTTAGCCGGCGTTAGCCGGCGGAGCTGCCTTGTGTGCGTCAAAAAAAATGACTTACACCAGGCAGCGCCGGCGTAGGGGAATATGGAGCTTGGGCGTCAAAAAATGGGGCAAGTCAGGCTGAGGCAAAATTTTTGCCTCAACCCGATTTGAGCCATTTTTTTTTACTCCCAACCCCCATTGAAATGACTCCTGTCTTAGCAAAGACAGGAGTCATGCCCCCTTGCCCAATGGCCATGCCCAGGGGACTTCTGTCCCCTGGGCATGGCCATTGGGCATAGTGCCATGTAGGGGGGCACAAATCAGGCCCCCCTATGCCACAAAAAAAATATAAAAAAAATACTTACCTGAACTTACCTTAAGTTCCCTGGGATGGGTCCCTCCATCCTTGGGCATCCTCCTGGGGTGGGCAAGGGTGGCAGGGGGTGTCCCTGGGGCCATTGGAGGGCACCTCTGGGCTCCTTCCGAGCCCACAGGTCCCTTAACGCCTGCCCTGACCAGGCGCTAAAAAACGACGCAAAAGCGGCTGGACATAATTTTTTTGGACCCGCCCACTCCCGGGCGTAATTTTTGCCCGGGAGTGTAAATACGGTGCACATGCCTCAGAGTCATTTTTTAGAAGGGAACGCCTACCTTGCATATCATTAACGCAAAGTAGGTGTCCACGCTAAAAAATGACGCAAACTCCATGAACTTTGGCGCTAGACGCGTCTAACGCCAGAGTATAAATATGGAGTTCGTTTTGCGTCAAATTTGCGTCAAAAAAACGACGCAAGTCCGGCGCAAACAGAGTATAAATATGGCCCTGTCTCTGCTCCAAGTAATGTAATCTCCCAGCCGGAGGGCAAGTCATGGATCACAAGTCAGTAATCATATTGATCAATAAATATGATAAAGTTTGGTACTTTTAGTGCTACTACAGTAAGTCACAAAAATGGCCTTAAAAACATTGTAAATTAAGTTTTCAAAGAAACAAAAGTCTAATGATACAAAATAAAGGTATACAAAAATATCGAACCAAAGAGTATCACTAAGTTTGTCTTCCCCTAAAAAGTCAGTCTGAGATGTCAAAAATCTCTCAACCCATACATTGTGGACCCTTAGGCCCATATTTATACTTTTTTAGCGCCGCATTTGCGCCACTTTGTGACGCAAAAATGGCGCAAACTTGCAAAATACAATTGTATTTTGCAAGTTTGCGCCTCTTTTGCGTCAAAAAGTGATGCAAATGTGGCGCTAAAAAAGTATGAATATGGGCCTTAGCCTCCTCAAACATTGGCACAAGTAGTGTGTAGGTGTAACAGTTCCCCTACAAAGAGAGTAAATGTGTGATATAGAGGGGATGTATAGAAAGGCTGTACAGATCCGCATGTGCATGTGAAAAAAGCAAGAAAAAGGCAGTATGTCAAATCCAGTGCGGACAGAAAAAAAGCCAGATTGAGAAACCGATACACCTATAGTAGTGAGGTGACATATCTGTTACATATATGCAACCATGTCATACAGAGGGTTTATATACAGCAAGATGAAAAAAAACATAGGTATTGATATATGCTCATCCATTTGTAAAGATCACTCCAACAGTTCGTCTATAGGGACCAAACAATAACCTATTAAGGCAGAACATGCAAGATTAAGATTCATCCAGCAAGACATGTAACTCCCGATTAACACTGAATCCTTGGTAAACCACTTGAAGTCTAGTAATCCAGTTGGTTTCCAGTTTGCAAAGTGACTGAACTCTGTTGCCTCCTCTTGGATGTTCCTGTACCATGCTTATAGCGTGAATTCTCATTTTGGACAGTTCTACAGTCTTATGTTGGGCATTGAAGTGAGAAGCCAGTGGATAATTCACATTAGCGTTCCTCATAGTGCAGATGTGTTCCTGTAATCTCTCCTTCAATGGTCTTATTGTACTTCCCATCTAGATACATTGACATACACATATGATACAGTAAACCACAAATTTGGAACTACAGGTCATGAACACATTAATGTTGTGTTTAACAGATGTATTGTATTGAAAGTGTTTGAGTCTGTCCAAAGCAAAAGGACACATATTACAGTGTTGGCACTTAAAGAAGCCCCCTGGTTGTGTCATCAACCATTCATCCATATGCTGCTGTGGTCTCTGGGCCAAACAGCTGGGGTGAAGAGTGTTATGTACGGTCTTGCATCTACTGTATTTATTCTTGGTTTATTAAAGACAATGGGGGTCATTACGACCCTGGCGGCCGGTGGTACACTGCCGGTAACACCGCAGTGTTCCGCCAGTGTATTATGACCGTGGTGCATTAGCCACAGCCATACCACCGGCCCCTCCACTTGACCGCCAGGCGGTAATAATTGCCAACCACCAGCCTGTCCATGGCGAAAGACTGGCGGTAAGGGGGCTTCGGGGTGCCCCTTGGGGCCGCTGCACTGCCCATGCACTTGGCATGGGCAGTGCAGGGGCCCCCAGGCACAGCCCCATCGTGCATTTAATTTGGACAGTGAAATGCGCGATGGGTGCTGCTGCACCTGCTGCACATCAACATTGCCGCTGGATCTATTATGAGCCAGCTGCAATGTTGATGTGACTTTTCCACTGGGCCAGCGGAGGGTGTTTCCGTCCGCTGGCCCAGCGGAAATGTCATAACAGGGAGCCACCAATACTGACAGCACTGGCGGTATAGTGGCGCCCATGGCTTTGGCGTCTTTGTGAAAGACCGACGAAGTCGTAATGAGGGCCAATATTCCTTAATGATGTGTCTCAATCTAAGACATGCCAATGTCTATAAAGGATCTTCTAAAATGTATTACGGAGCTATGATATGGAGTAATGAGTGCCACTTTAGGGGTACATTTGTTGGGTTTCACTTTACTTCTAAGTATACTCTGGTGACCTACTTTTAGAATCCTGTCCCCGCTTTCTTAATCACAGACATTGGATAACCTCCTGACAAAAACCTGCACTCAAGTTGCTTGAGTTCAGTGTTGAAATGAGTGTCCTCTTGACAGTTTTGTCTCAGTCTAATCATTTCTCCATATGGGATAGAGTAGACCTGTGTACAAGGGTGTGCACTCTCAGCGTGCAGAATATCATTGCATGCTGTAGATTCCTAAACAGTCTAGATAAAATCTAATCCCTTCACTATACAATGTCAAATCCAGATATGATATCCGTTTATAATGAGATTGATGTGTAAAAGTAATATTGTACGTTTTGGCATTCAAATAATGAACAAAGTCCGCCAATAAATCCATGCCTCCTGTCCAAATCATGAGGATATCATCTATGTATCTGCCCCAAAATAACACATGTTCAATGATTGTTGGTGGGCACTTTGAACAAATATGTTTTTCTATCCACCCCATGTACAAATCAGCAAATGAGGGAGAAAATCTGGAACCCATTGCCACAGCATGACATTGTCGAAACCACATGCCATTACTTATGAACATAGTATTCTTCTAAACAAGGGCAATAATATCCATCAACATGTGAGTGTGTCCAAGTAATGTTACATCCCCAGACAAAAGTAAGTATTGTACTGCTTGCAATCCCGTGGTTTGTGGAATAGATGTGTAAAGAGACACAATATCCAATGTAACAAAACAGAAACTATCTGTCCAGGTAAAATCCATAAGTGGATTGAGGATATCAGTAGTATCCCAGACAAAAGAAGACAAATTAAATAACTATGGTTGTAAGAAAAAAATCAATGTATTCAGTGGGTGAATCAATACCCAAAATGATGGCTCTACCATGAGGAAAAGACCCTGACTTGCTCATTTTAGGAAGGATACCTATACAGGGAGCCTTAGGATGAGGGTTGAACATATATCTACATTCCAAGTCATTAATGAGGCATGAGTCATTCCAAACTTTCAATTTAGTCTCAAGTAGCGCGGTAATTAGTTTCAGGGGGTTGCCTGCGAGCTTAACATAGGCTGCAGCATCAGAAAGTAGTTTGTCAATTTCTCTAATATTGTCTGACTTATCCATAATGACAACAGCATTTATCCCATTTTGAGATACTGGTGTGTTTTACAAATCACTGTTTGGGCAACACATTTGTTCCTGAATCTGAAAATGTACCCTCTGGGTCACTTCTTCTTTCTGTATATCTTGGGGTATACCTCATTATCACATATTCAACCTCGGCTTGTTTCAACGCCTTTTTTTCTTACTTTCCCACTTCTTAATATAGTACAGGTGGTGAACTTTCTTGGTGATCTATTTGTGGTAGGGAAATGAACATCTTTACTTGTCTTGCATCTTTGCTACTATATATAACACATCTGTGGTGACATATTATAATATGGATAATGCAACTTTCTCTGTAACTTTTGGTATTATTTATACACCATTGGTGTGGGTATATAAAATCATTGTTTCTAATTTGATCATACTGTAACCAATGTATTGTCATGGTATGTGTTTTTTGCAGCCTTCGCTATGCACAGCTAATTACTCCACATATTATTATATCATTGATTACGTCTTCTATGCCATCTTTCACATTATCACTGCAACATTTGCAAGTAAAATTATTGATGAGACAACTGTGAATGGCAAGGGTGCCAGTTATAATTACCTTAGAGGGTGAGTTATAGTTACTTGAAAGAAGTCTAACTATAACTGCTGAATTTCTATGGTATTGTACGAGTAAATTCAGCACCTAACTATAACGTCCCTGTAAACTTTGTTTTTTTCATTGAATATATATATGTATATATTTCCCTTATAATAAATGGTACAGCTGAGTAACTGCTACCTACAATTATCTAAAGTAGGGAGATGTGCTTGTGAAATGTGGATTGTAGACAGTGAGATGCGATTGTTGTTGGGACAAATGTCTTACTTTACGTTTCTTATTTTGAGGATATGCGTTGCAAATCATGTCTAGAGCTCAAAATGCTACCTGGGTTCGTTTGCTGCCACATTCACGGTAGATTACCAGCATGTTTTTCAGTCTTTAGCTGATGCTCATGCCTGTCTGTAGTTTCGTCGTGCGAATGATGCGCTTCGACCATTTGCCTGGCGGCAGAGATAGACACTTTTGGCTGAATGCGTTGCCTTGGAGGGAGCGGATTGCCCGCTCTGCACTTTCTTCACAGCTGGTTTCACATTATCGAATAGCCCGGCAGTGGAGAATAGATGTGTTCTTGTGATTACCCAGGAAGTTATTGCAGCGCCAGCGTCTGTATATATTTTTTGGTTCCGTGTAAATACCGTGATCAGTTTGTCTGCACTATCTTTTCAAACCAGTTGTGTGGAGGAAAGTCATTTCAGTGATAGGGGTTTAAAACAGCATTCTTGTGGAGTGATTGAAAATATTGAAAGCCTTCAAACTGGTTTTAGTGATTAGTTACTTCAGGTCCAAAATGCGAGCGCTCCGTGGCTTACCCGAAAGGGTTGGCTGCGCGGGACGGGTAATTGGTATGTTGTAGTCGGCTGGACTCCGGCCCGTGTGTACTGGTTTGGTGCTGGTATTTGCCGGTGGAATTTCAGTTGTTGTGTGAGAGAGTTGACAGGAAGCCGAAGAAGAAAATCTTTTTTAATAGCAGAACGTTTTCTTCAAAATAAATAGTGCTGCGTTTTTAAAACGTTTGAGATTTGGGGTGGTCTCCTGGGCCCCTGCCTACGCCGCAAATGGCCACTTGGGAAGCCGAAGGGACATAGGGTGACCGCAAGTTTCATAGAACTGCACTCGTGGAACAAGTGAGTACCTTGAAATGAAAATGTGTGTAACCTCCCACCATGTCATCAGTGATTTGATCATAGATATGTCATGAGTCATATGTGAGGTAATGAGCTGCTGTGAATGCATTTCCACCTCAACTCGGGAGTCAGAAACTGTTCTTTGTTTTGCTGACGAATTTCGTATGCAAAACATTGATACAGTGCATAACCAAGGGTAACCATTAACATGTCCTTTCCAACTACCAAATCGGTATGGAGTTGCAGTCTCATTTAAGGAACAGCTAACACTTTCCCGATTCCTAAAATAGAATTGGGTCATTTAAATAAAGCGTTTTGGTGGTCCCAAACTCCAAATCCTAACGTGACCAAAAAATGCATTGTGTAACAGGCCCCACGTTTGAAGAAAATGGTTTCAAATTGCGTACTCGCTTTTTGGGAATGCAATTTGATTTTGGTGAAAAAGAAAAAAAACATATTCTCTGCATAAGTAATTTACGGAAGTTAATCCAGAATTTCTACATGTGTACAGTTTCTTGTAGATGAGAGGATGTTGTTCTGATGACTACCCTTTGGTCAAAACGTCCATGTTCTCGCTTTATTGGCTGAATGTTTTATGTAGACAAGCTCAGGACCTTATCTGATACTGGAGTCTGGGTCCTCCAACTGATTGCTTTATGAAATCAGTAATGTGTGTTTATTTCCTAACTTTTTTCGCTTTGGTCATTCCCTTTTTTTCACTGATCACTTGCGTTGCCATGGACCACCTACTTTATCATTATTGAAATATTTTCTGTTTACATTTTACTTGAGTCACTGGAATACAAGCCTTTCTTGCCATAAAACTGTCTTTTGTATATTTTTTATACATTGGGGTTCAATCACAATGTCTCCCCAATGCAAGCAACCATGTTCATGTTTCAAGCATAAATCTTAAGTCATCCTAATAAGAAGATTCCAAGCTTTCAAGAAAGTTGCAGTCAGAATGTACAGAGTGCCCCATTTTCAGGACGGCATGCCCATATTTATACTTTTTGACTCAAACCAGGCAGCGCCGGCGTAGGGGAAAATGGGGGTTGTGCGTCAAAAAATGGTGCAAGTCAGGTTTGAGTCAAAAATCATGGCTCAAACTGGACTTGCGCTATTTTTTGGCACACAACCCCCATTGAAATGACTCCTGTCTTAGCAAAGACAGGAGTCATGCCCCCTTGCCCAATGGCCATGCCCAGGGGACATCTGTCCCCTGGGCATGGCCATTGGGCACAGTGGCATGTAGGGGGACTCAAATTAGGCCCCTCATGCCACTTAGAAAACAAATATAATAATACTTACCTGAACTTACCTGTACTTACGAGAGATGGGTCCCCCCATCCATGGGTGACCTTCAGGGGTGGGCAAGTGTGTCAGGGGGTGTCCCTGGGGGCAGGGAAGGGCACTTGTGGACTGCTTCCATGGTAAGAGACCATGGAAGTGAGCCCACACGTCCCTTAACGCCTGCCCTCGCTCAGGCATTAAAAAACGGCGCACATCAGGCTGGGCGCAGTTTTTTAAGGCCTGCCTCCTCCTGTGCATCAAAATGACGCAGGAGTATAAATAAGGCGCACAGGCCTTAAAGTCATTTTTTGGGCGGGAACGCCTACCTTGCATGTCATTAATGGAAGGCAGTTTCCCGCATCCAAAAAACTCTCTAGCTTGTGCCAGGCATAATGTGGTATCCACTTTAGAAGACATTCTGGACCTGAGGAATAAAAGAAGAGGACTAGACTTGCCCTCTTACCTGAAAGCAGCCCCAAAGGACTAGACTTGCTCCCTCTTGTACTCAGACAAAGGGTGGACTCCAATGGCCAAAAGGTTGACCTTTTTTCCTAGCTACAGGGATACAATGTTCTAAAAGAGGCCTTTCCTACAACTGACTAGCAGACCAGTGACAGCTGGACCTGGACTAGGCCTTGCTGCTGGCCTCTTCCTGACACCCTGTAAGTCACTAAGTGCCTCTCCTAAGGGCCTGGGGGGCATTAGAAGTGTACTCCTGTTGTGGATTGTAACTGAAAGGACTAAGGCCCATATTTATGAAAAATTGCGTCATTTTTTTAACGCAAGCTAACGCCATTCCCAATGCCATCTGTGTGCCATATTTAAGAAATGACGCACGATGGTGCTAAGGAATGGCTAGCATCTAAAAAAAAAGATGCTAGCTGGTGAGGGATGGCGCTAGGGGAAATGGCGCTAGTGGGTAAAAAGCTATGGTAGGCTGATTAGGGGCAAAAAATCTGCCACTAGTCAGCCTAGCGTCATTTTTTGATGCACAAGAAGCCAAAAAATGACTCCTGTCTAAATATAGACAACAGTCATTTCCACCACCCCAATACCCACCACTGGGGACCAGTGTCCACAGGGCAAGCCTAAAATACTCAGTATCAGCCAGGGGGCTCCATGTAAGGGCCCCCCAGTAGCACACCACACACATACACTTACCTGCAACTTACCTGGGATGGGTTCCCCCCTCCTGTAGTGTCCCTGTGGTGTGCGTGGTGGTGATGCTAGGGGTTGGGGTTGGCATCTTTGTGCCCATTCCAGGTGTTTCCCAGTGGAAATGGGCCTACCTGCACATTAATGCCTGGTCTGACCAGGCGTTAAATAATGGTGCTAGGCAGGCTTAGCGCCATTATTTAGGTTTGCCTCCCACTTGCACATCAGGTGTTAAATATGGCACTGGGGGGATATCATCATTTTTAGGAAGGTAACTCCTACCTTGCATCTCATTTATGCAAGGTGGGTTGGTGCTTCCTAGAAATGGCGCTAACTCCAATATTTTGAAGCTAGACAGGTCTAGCATCAAAATATATCTATGGAGTTAAGTTAGCGCCGCTTTACTGTAAAAATTCATGGTGCAAAGGTGATGCTAACGTTCCATAAATATGGGCCTAAGTCTGAAGATAACATCTTTGACCAGGACGAACCTGGTTGATGTATCCTACCCGCTCTCTATTGCTGTTAGACATGGCATCCTTGTTGTGGTCTCCCCTAACTTTGTGCCTCTGCTTCCCAGGTTGTTGCTCTGTGCTGGACTCGTTTTGTTGTTTTTGTTACTCTGGGCACTTTACCACTGCTGACTAGTACTAAAGTGCAAGTGCTTCCTATGTGAAAATGTATGTGTAGTTGGCTTTTACATAATTGGCATATTTGATTTACAAGTAAGTTCCTAGTAAAGTGTTAATGTGGGACATGTACTGATATGTTTTACATGTTCTAACAGTGAAATACTACCCAATTCGGTTTTCACTGATGCAAGGCCTATCTCTCTCTTATGTTAACATGGGGGCTGCCTTTAAATATTCTAAAAGTCTAGTTTCCCTTTGAGAGCAGATAGAAATGTGGAGTTTTAGGTCTCTGCGCTCACAATTTTAAAATACATCTTTTAGTAAAGTTGGTTTTTAGATTGCTAGTTTGAAAATACCACTTTAAGAAAGTAGACATTTTCTTGCTTTAACCATTCTGTGACTTCGTGTTTGTGGATTCTCTGTCTGGGTCAGACTGACAGTTGGGCTGTTTGTGCATCTCCTCTAGACCGTGACACAAAAGGAGCTGGGGTGTAGCCTGCATATCCTGATGAGCCATCTGGGCTAGAGTGGAGGGAGGTGTGGTCACTCATACCTGAATGGGCTGTGCTTGTCCTCACACAATGCAGTCTTCAACCCCCTGATGTGTGTCTGGGGCCAGGCCTGGGCAAGGCAGGATCCTGTGAACAACAGAGACTTCCCTTTGAAGTTTGCCAACTTCAAAGGCAGACAGTGGTATAAGTAGTGGACCCAACACCCCAGATGTTTAGATTTCTTCAAGACTACTTCTGGGATCAAGAGGAACCTCTGCCAATGAGATGAGCTGAAGGCTGAGAAGAAGTGCTGCCCCTGCCTGTGACTGTGCTTTGCTGGGCTATTCCGCAGTTGCTGCTTCTATCTGTGAAAGGAGACAAAGGGGGTCATTCTGACCCTGGCGGGCAGCGGGAGCCGCCCGCCTGGAGGGAACCGCCAGAATACCGCTGCGCAGTCAAAAGACCGCCGCGGGTATTCTGGGTTTCTCACTGGGCTGGCGGGCGACCGCCAAAAGGCCGCCCGCCAGCCCAGTGGGAAACACCCCTCCATGAGGATGCCGGCTCCGAATGGAGCCGGCGGAGTGGAGGATGTGCGACGGGTGCAGTGGCACCCGTCGCGTATTTCAGTGTCTGCAAAGCAGACACTGAAATACAAAGTGGGGCCCTCTTACGGGGGCCCCTGCAGTGGCATGGGCACTGCAGGGGCCCCCAGGGGCCCCACGACACCCCTCACCGCCATCCTGTTCCTGGCGGGCGGAACCGCCAGGAACAGGATGGCGGTGAGGGTGTCGGAATCCCCCATGGTGGCGCAGCAAGCTGCGCCGCCATGGGGGATTCCCAGGGCAGCGGAAAACCGGCGGGAGACCGCCGGTTTTCCTGTTCTGACCGCGGCCAAACCGCCGCGGTCAGAATGCCCTGCGGGGCACCGCCAGCCTGTTGGCGGTGCTCCCGCCGGGGTCAGAGTGACCCCCAAAGACTGGATGTTGTGGTATATTCCTGCCTGAGAAGAATCTCCAAGGGCTTGGACTGAACTTGCTTCCTGTTCTGAAGTCTCAGGGCTATCAAAGACGTCCTCTGCCAGTGCCTGGACTCTCCTTCTGAGACTTCTGCCCAGCCAAGTGGTACCTAATCCAGTCCCTAGGCCCTTGAAAGGAGAAGCTGGTGGAAAATAAAGAAGATCCAAGGAAACCGACTTCGGGCGACTCTGGACTGATGTGCTGCCTAATCCTGTGATGCCGCCTGAAAACCGAAGCCGTGGTCCTCGCGGGAGTGTGGGGACCCCGCAGGCCCGATGCCGCTGCAGCCTCTCTGAAGTCTGCAACTCTGTGGGAGTCGCAGCACTACTTCCTGACCACTGGATATCGACTCTGCTGGAAATGCACGGATCCAATGTTTTGCACCAACACCGCCTCACCTCCATCGCTCCTCAGCAAGGACCCGATGCCTCTTTGTGATGCCTCCGCTCCTTCGCTCTGCAGTACCGGAACCGACGCTGCCTCGGGCCCAGTGACGGCGCGATCCCCAACTCCGTGCACCTGCTTATTTCCTCACTTTCACATGGTACTGTACCTGGGGGTCCCTGTGACTATGTGACGGGCGCCATTGGCATTGGATAGTTGGGAGCGACTCTGTTACGATGCCATGATATCACCTTGTTTTGCTCAGATAAATATTAGCCATTTTCCTAACCTGCTGTTGAGTCCTTATGTAGTGTTTTTACTGTATTACTCTGTGTTGGTACAAATACTTTACACATTGTCTCTTGGTTAATCCTTGCTGCTTGTGCCAAGCTACCCAGGGAGTGATGGGGAATTAACCAGGTGTGTTTCTCCATTGTTCTGACTAGAGTGAGGGTCCTTGCTTGGACATGGGGCAAACTGACTGCCAACCAAAGACACCATTTCTAACAATTGCATTCAGCCTCTAATTGTGGCTAGGTCCTGTTATACCATAGCCTTTGACTATCACTGACACTTTGTACTTTTTAGTGCTATTTTCACTTTAAACATCAAAAATTCGAATCTATGGTTCCCCTTATGGATCATTGTCATTTCATTTTTGGTGTCATTTTGGTTATTCAACTTTTCTGTGTTTTTGTAATTTGTTTTGGGATTTTTATTGTTTTGCACTTTGACTGTAACACTGTTTTGATACTGCATAGATATTTTACATACTGTCCTAAGTTAATCCTGCCTGCTGTGTGCTATAGCTACCAGGGTTTGAGCTCAGGTTTAGTGACTTTGAGTGTTTACCCTGGCAATAGTAGTAATTATTCTTTGAGGTAGGTAGCCACCTGTTCCAATTATTAATCCTATTTCTTACAATAATAGTCTGTGTTACTGCTCAGTGCTGTGCTACACCCTCTTTTGATCACTCTGCTATTCATGCCCAGAGGACCAATGCAACGTTTTGGAGGGGGGAAGAACAAAAGTTTATAGTATAGACCATGCTTGGTTTCACTCACTGACATAAATAACTGTTAAAATTGTAACTGTACTCACTTTATCAAGATATGGTAGCTACCAGTCACCCCAAACCTTCTTGGTCCCTATACTGATGGTGTACACGGTGTAGGGCAGCCCTGTTTTAATGAGGAGTGTGTGTGTTTCAGCAACTGCGCATTGGAATGTACAAAACGGTGCCAGCCTAGTGATTAAGACATGCTGCCATGGGGCCGGCATGCCTGAATCAAGGCATGCACCCTCTTGCAGCAGTCAAATAATCACAGGTGTTCGCCACCACTATAATACTTATGCCATGGTGTATTAGAAATAAAATAATGGAAACAAGTTATATGTGGTACATATAGAGATTTACTGCCCACTCTACCTCAGTTTACTAGAGATGTTCGCATATTACGAAGCCTAATCACTGCAGAGTCAGAAGTCCTAACACATATTGCCAAAGGGACGTGAATATTTCAATTTTGAGTATTTCAAATGGTTGATGGAACCTGAATACCAGTAATGAACTATAATCACACCACAACGAGAGATTAGGCCCGCTGACATGTGTCTGTAATTTATAGATCCATCTCTGTCCCTTTAGTAGTAATGATTTTGACATGTGAGATGTGCAGTAGTCATTTTTCATTTTTTTCAAGGATGACCCAGTCATTTTCTTTGTGGCCTTTTTGAAAATAGTGGCTAGGCATGCTGGGAAATTGCTGTCTGCTTCTCATATTTCTTCTTTGCTACGTTATATTAATAGGTGCTTTTTGTGTAGTCACAACCATGTATTTTTGGTTGCAAGGGCATTCGATGAAATAAATGACATTCTCAGAGTCACAAAGTGTGTGTTTCAAGATACGCCAATGTGATTTTACATCAAGGTCAGCTTCTTTAGTAATTGTTGTGAATTTGCACACATTGCTGGTGGTAAAGTAGTGGACCCAACACCCCAGATGTTTAGATTTCTTCAAGACTACTTCTGGGATCAAGAGGAACCTCTGCCAATGAGATGAGCTGAAGGCTGAGAATAAGTGCTGCCCCTGCCTGTGACTATGCTTTGCTGGGCTATTCCGCAGTTGCTGCTTCTATCTGTGAAAGGAGACAAAGGGGGTCATTCTGACCCCGGCGGGCGGCGGGAGCCGCCCGCCTGGAGGGAACCGCCAGAATACCGCTGGCAGTTTCAAGATACGCCAATGTGATTTTACATCAAGGTCAGCTTCTTTAGTAATTGTTGTGAATTTGCACACATTGCTGGTGGTAAATCCAATAACGTACTGGAAGTAGTTGGAAGGTTAGGTTTCAAAGGACGTGCGCACCTTCCTTTATGCAGAGAACATGATAGGCGCAGTGGAGGTTTAGCTTCAGAAATATTGTGGCTCCATGCACAGACTCCATAACATTTTTAATGATCCATAGTTGATACCCATCCTTAATGGTAACTTAATTCAGTTGACAGTAATCCAAACAAAGATAGTTGATACCCATCCTTAATGGTAACTTAATTCAATTGACAGTAATCCAAACAAAGACTTGGGCCATGTGTCTTCTTTGGAACAAAGGGAAGGATGATCCTGATGGAGTGGTAGATCAACACAATAAGCCTAGTCATTAGCTTTTTCTTCAGATATTGTTTTACAAGTTCTTCCTCTTTTTAAGCCATGGAATACATATAAACATATAACCATAAAGAGTTGCTGCATTAGGCACAGCTATAATCAGGCAAATTCCCTGTGGTGTGGGAATGAGAAAGTTATGGGTTTCACAAAGATATTTGTAAAGGTTTGATACTGAAGCAACTGATTGACAGATCACAGGTAGGGTGACACGTAGCCCTTAGACAAATGTTTGGACAGGAAAGTCCCAGATCAATCCCTCAGATAGGCAGAAACACCTCAATAGTCATAGCAGATTGGCCCCCAATAAAACACATTTGGCCAGAGGGGAATGCATTCCCAAAACACCATAAAGTTAGATGCCACATGAAGTTAGGAACACTCAGCCAATCAGAACACGACATCTACACACAACTTTCAGTAATCACGTGCTCCCCATGCCGGACATGTGGACATGTCACCTACTCGCCTGCATTTTTCACTGAACTGAGCAATTTATCAGATGGTCTGATTTGTGACTCTGTGACTTGGCCTGGATTCCTTTCTGCAAAGAATGTACAGAATTGTTTTATAACCCTTCAGGAATTGTATATAAGGGCTCTCAGAACTCTGTATCTTTGAGAGGCATTCATCAGACCCCTGCTCTGTACTGCGTTCTCCCAGCTGCTGCATTTGATTAGACCACTTGTTACTGTGTTAACAAAGGCCTCTTGTCTTTCATTTCTTTACAGTAAATCTGCATTTGAGCAACAGTAATAAAGAGCTACTGTTGGTTTATGCTTGATTTCCTCAATGTGCTCTTCTGATGACCCAATAACATCCAGTGGCATGACAGTGATCATGGAAAAATAATGATGATTGAAAGGTCATTGGAGTAGTCAACTTCATGCATGGATTATATTTTTTGCATAAAGATCACAGCATAGTTCTGTGAAGCACTCATGTTGAAAGACACAACTTCTTTATGTGAACCAGCATGTGTTTATGATGGCATGGTCATTTCTTTCACAGAAGGTAATAGTATTCTAACCACAGTTTGTACTTGCTATGTGGCACTGTGTTGTTTAATAACAATGGTCAGGTTGAAAGCACATTCCTAGTATACATACCTTCCTGTTGCCCGACAGACCAAAGTTGCTAAAACGTTTATCACAGGGCCACCTTTGCAGTGTAATTAGTAACTGAAAGAGATGAGAGCAAATCCCTTCAGAGACATTAGCATAATCAGGAAAGCACGTCTGTGGAGATCCCATGTTTCACTTGCTCAAACAGGACAGGTTCAGATGTTTCTTAATCCCCTTAGAGGTCTTACAGACATTCACAAACCCAATGCTCAGGACCCTCTCAATATGGACAAAGGTCTGATTTTCTACAGTGTTTTGTTTACTATCGCAGATAATGGAGCTTTGGCTGCACCACTCTGTATATGTTGAAGTGGAAGCTTCAGTGGATAAGCCTCAACTTTTTTAGTTAGTAGTTGAGAAAACAATACTGCTCCTGTTCCCTAGGTCTGTGTTCATGTAATCAATGTTCAATAAGTAGAGCCATGTCAATAGTTCATTCAGTGTTCCAAGATTGATGGTTCACCTAAATTCATCCTTAATCTCAACTGTAAACCCTTTATGGAACAAGGTCATCTGGGTTCGCTCTGCCTATGTTGCTTCCAAGGTGATCTGATGGAAGTAGGTAAGGTAAATGAGGACTTCAATGCTACCTTCCTGTATTTCACAAAGTATTTCCACAGTAGGGCTTCATTGTCAGGAGCCTCAAAACCCTAATTATTTATCCAGAATTGGATCCTTTGCTGATCATCCCAATCTACCACAGAACCCATCAGTGACCCAATTAAATATTTCACTTTGTCTCAATCTGATGAAAATGATCTCAGGTGGTGGGCTCAATGAAACAGTAGAGCAACAATAACTCCTTCAACTCTTCACTTGCATCTTACAGAATTGTCTCATTCAGAAGGAATGACAGTGGTTGCCTGACATTTGCATGTTGACTGCGTTCATGCCTTTCTGATTATTTTTCAAAATCATAGATGAGAAATAGCATCTATTGTGAGCATTTAGGAACACATAGTAAAGGATATTAATCATGAATGTTGCTTTTTATCTTCACTAGATTCATTTACAGAGAACGCCAAGTAATAGACAGGTACACCAAGTTAAATCAGCTATTTGGATAATATACCAAGATTTGTAGTTGTTGATTACAGTGCCGTAGTTGTTGATTACAGTGCTGATACATTGTTTTTTCTCATGAGGTGATCTGGGGTGCAAGAAAGACAACTCAGCTCAACATCAGAATATAACTGACCTTATTCCTGCAATGGATCTGTTTTTTTTTACTCCTCATATGCCAACAGACACAACAACCACACCTTCAGGTGTTCATTGACTGTCTACTTTTTCAATAGCTGACAATCTTTCCTAGCCTCGCAATGGCAAATTGGGCTTAATCACAGGACCGGACGAAGTCATACTTGCCCTCTCTCCAACTGATATATGATATCCAAAGCTCACCAGACTTACCACCTCTTTTACAGTTCAGACCTACTTTACAGGCACTATCAACCGAGGTCAGTCAGCTACTGGGGGCAGGCAGGGTAGGAGTTAGCCAGTTTATACAGATCTCACTTTCTGCCAGCAAGGTCAAATAAAAAAGTAAGCGCCTGTGTCACCGTGATAAGCACTGAATGGACGGTACATTCAGTCCAAATATAATCAAAAGTGGACATACTGTGATTTCCTTCTCATAATTCATGAGACTACACTCTGTACCCCCTACTGAAACCCCCTGAATCTGGGGAATAAAACAAACACATGGATATTGTCCACCTTTTCCTCACAACAATGATTACAACAAGGTGGAGGCCCCACAACATATTTTCATGTCTCTTAGGAGTAGAGTACATTCTGTGCCAGTTGAAGAGATGATCCTTCCTAAGCAGAGCTGATTTAACCATGGAGTGTAGGAGGCATTGGGAGGAATAGCATGTATCTGAATATTCCTCTACTAGCAGATATTTCCCCAAGGGCAGATGGGACTCCTGCATCTCTTATCATCAACCTTCACCAACTTCGGATACTAGATACACATCTCCTTTTTAATGGCATTAAATCTTGCAGCCTAAACTACCTCAACTAGCCCATTCTTGCCCTGAAACCCAAGAAGCCAGTTGCCTATTATTGTACCATGACAGGGTTCCCTTGGTTTCTACCCCTAGCGCTTCCCACTAAACAAGCCCAGAACCTTCCTGTAGCTGCTCCCATGGTTGATATCTGCTTTAATCAAAGCAATGCTCAGCTTATTCAACACAAATGGGGGGTACTTGGGGAGTTCTAACTGGGTCAAACTCAGCATAATAATCAGTTCCAAGTATTTTCCTCATACAGTACCAGGCTTCCAGAAAAGCCAGCAGCACTTTCAGCCAGACCTTCTTGAAATACTTCTGGTCCCCAAAACATATTCAGGAAACCATCCTGCATGATCAAATTTAGCAACCCTTCAAAATTTCAACCTCAGCTAGAGTCGTCAGAGGTCACCAAAAGTATTCTGCAGTTCCTATATTGGAAGGAGAGGTAACACAGAAATACGTCTGGCAGTGCTAGCACCCCCCTGTTTTAACAACTTCCTTCTTAGTTTCTTCCAACTAAGTCTGGGACATTTGGAGGCCCAAATAAAGCCCCTTGCCCTCCCCTGTATCTTATCTAAGCTGCCTCTACAAAAAGATAGAGGAATATTGGCAAACAAAAAGGCCAGTTTAGGCAGGATCATCATCTTCACAAGATTTGCCCTGCCATAAAGCCCCCACCTAGATAGTAGCACCTCAATTCCCTTCCTCACCCTCCTCAGATTATGCTCTGACAGATCTTCCAACTTATGTAAAACTGAAATTCCTAAATACATCCTGATACTTATTTATAGAATAGCTGTAAAAAGCCCTGAACATGATACATTATGGCCTCCACACATCCTACAGTTTCCTGTAGATCTCTTGGATTAAAAATAATATTGTCTGCATACATGCCCAACTTAATTTTATGGTTTTGTGATTTAAAAGGCACAATGACCACATCCTCCCTCAAACCCTGTATCAATGGCTCTATATGTACATAAAAAAAAACAATAGGGATAATGAGCAACCCTGGCATGTCCCCATCAAGATGTTAACTTTCCTGGCCAAGCCCCTATTAACCAGGATCTGAGAAGATAGTGCTGTGTAAAGAGCCATAACTGCATCAATAAACCCAGAGGGAAGCCCAAATGCCTCCAGGGCCTACCACAAATAGGTCCAGTGCACCCTATCAAAAGCCTTAGTGGTTTTGATGGAAATAACGGCTATGGGATCTGGATGCACTGTTGCCAGATCTATTGCGGATACCAATTGGTGTGTCAAGCCATGCAGCTGCCTACCTGGCACAAAACCTTTTGGTCTATGTGACCTACCTTGCCAACAACCAAGGAAAGCCTCCTCACGAAAATGTACCTAGCTTACTTCTAGCACTGAGAATGTAGCCATGCCTTCACCGCATTCTCTTTTTCCTTTAGGAAGAGAGGGTGCAAGAACTGTTGTGGCTTTTAATTCTGTAAGTGCAACTATGTCTATACCACAACCCATCATTAAACGTATGCCGGCTGTCTCTGTAGTGGTTCCTGAAAAACATTCAGAAGATCCTCAAAAGCGTAGGGGCTGGTTTAGAGTTTGGCGGAGAAGATACACTTTTTCAACAGAGTACAGCCTCCACCAATCTCATAATCCACCTGTCCAATTTAGAGGAGGACAGATTGATAGTAGGTAGAGAATGGGTCCTACTTTTTATCCATACCTGCCTTACTCATCTGACTTCTTGATGAAGTACTAACCATCGGAGGTAAGCAATCCGGCCATCTGCCAAATATGGAGTGAGGTGGTCAGATGGCTTTTTCTTTTCTGTGACTACATTTCTTGCCAGTTTTAAGAGATGTCTGGGTTGTTGGCGTATGTTTCTTAATTTGGGAGATGTGATATCCATCAGTGTGACAAAATAATTCCCTCTTTCGCCCTCACGGACATTACTTCATCATCTAAACTCTTAACCCAGCCCTTACAGTGTTCATGACACTGTTCATGTGATATTAATTTTCTGTGTAGGCCCTCTGCTGTTCCCATAGCTGAATCTTGTTTAGCCTTTATTTTTTTCACATATTTCAGGAGGGTACCACAGCTTTGCCATTCTGCTAGCAGCCCAAGGCAGTTCAGTTTCACACAGCGTAGATAAAGTGAGGTGCAAATCTGTTTAATAGATAAATCAATTTGTAGGTACCAAGTTATGAGAGCTAAAACAGGGAAAGGTTGAGCCTATTATGTCTTTAATTCAGTTTAGTCGTTCGTGCCAGATATTCCAGCACCATGATGCAAGGGTGCCTTCACTGGTGCTAGGTAGCACATGGTACATCAGTGAAACGCCTGATATTTTTGTAGACACTGGGCATTTCTAATGTCTCCCTTTTACGCAACACGGTGCAGCAAGTACTGCATTGCATGAAATGTTAGTAAATGTGCCCCTCTGTGTTTAAATCCCATTGACTACAGAGATAGGCAAAGCATTATTTTTTAGAAAAGATTAAGGTGGTCATTCCAACCTCGGCGGTAAAAGGCGCTTACCGCCAGACAGAAGACCGCCATAACACCGCCGCGGTCGCGGTAAACCGCCACGGTCATTCTGACCCACAACAGGCAAACCGCCAAAATACCGACATCCACAAAAGTCCGCCACACCAAAGGTCAGCGATAAACTAGCGATGACCAAACCTCCACCGTCATGCCAACAGAAATACGCCCATGCCATTACGACCCACGAATCCACACGGCGGTCTTTCAACCGCGGTATTCTATTGGCGGTACACACCGCCGCGGTCGAAATACACATACTTGTACAAAACACACACCCACATCACCCACAAACTTCCACTCCTAGAGATTCGTGAACACGCACCGAGAAAAGACATCCGAGCACCCAAACGCCCAATTCACTGTCACTCTGCAATATTAGCACGCACTTCACACAGCACAACAATACACATCACCACACTTAGCACCACACAATCCATCCCAAACACCACCCACACCACCCCATGGCACCTCAAAGACACCCCAGGTTCTCAGATGATGAACTCAGGGTCATGGTGTAGGAAATTGTACGAGTAGAGCCACAGCTGTTCGGGACACAGGTGCAGCACACCACCATTGCCAGGAAGATGGAGCTATGGAGCAGAATAGTCGACAGGGTCAACGCTGTGGGACAGCACCCAAGAAATTGGGACGACATCAGGAAGAGGTGGAACGACCTACGGGGGAAGGTGCGTTCCATGGTATCAAGGCACAACATCGCGGTGCAGCGGACTGGCGGCGGACCCCCACCTACTCCCCCACAATTTACGACATGGGAGGAGCAGGTCTTGAACATCCTGCATCCTGAGGGCCTCGCAGGAGTAGGCGGAGGAATGGACTCTGGTAAGTCTCATCTTCACTACTTCATCCCCCCACCACACCTGCATGCCAACTCATACCCCCACCCCCATCACAACTACCCCTTGCAAATGTCTCACCATCACAACCCACCCATCCCAAAACTTAGCCCTGCATGCGACCCCAAAGCATGGACACCCATCACCAAAGCATGCCCAATGCACATCCCCATCACCCCCCCCCAAAACACCGTCACAACAGCCCCCACAAAGGAATGCCAGCACTGGGGTACACAGGCACCCACCCATTGCACGCCATTGGCACACACAGAAGCAATAACCATACTTTTATACCCCTGCAGGACCCGAACGCCAGGTCACCGCGCAGGAGGGTCCACAAATGTCCACTCCACCCCCAGAAGAGGCCCACAGTGATGACAGCAGCTCTGTCTCCCTGGATCTAGATGACCAGCCCGGTCCATCGGGGACCTCGGGACAGTCGGTTCCCCTCAGACAGTCACAGGCCACAGCAGACCTTCCCCCCTCTGGGAACACCAGCACAGCATCCACCCAGCGGGCCCATACCTCTGTCCCCAGGACACGTCAATCAGCGGTGTGTCCACCACTACAGGGAACCCAGGCTAACCCACCACCCCAACAATAACAGGGACCTGGGGGCAGTGCTAGTGGGCACACGGTCCAGGTGACAGAGGCCCAGGGAAACAGGGGAACTGGGAGGGCTGCTGTGCGACAGGGGGGGGACAGGCCAAGGGAACCCACTCTCCACGAGGCCCTCTCCTCCATCATGGGAGCATACCACCGCTCCCAGGAGACGATGGCGACGGTCCTGGCCAGGTTTCAGGAGCTCCAGCTTCTGCAGGAGCAACAGTATATGGGGTTCAGGGAGGAACTAAGAAACATCAGTTCCTCCATGGGTACCATCGTAGTGGCCCTGAATGAGTTAATCACCACATTGCGGAACACTGTGGCACCTCAAAGGGCCCTTGTCACTAGCATGGACCAAGAACTGTCTACCACCTCCGCCGGCGCTAGTGGACAGGAGGCCCCGACACAAGTCCAACAGGCCACCAGAACCCCGCCCCCTGCAGAAGGAGAACCACCCCGCAAGCGGCCCTGAGATCCAGGAAGAAGACAGAGTTACATGTCAAGACCCCCGCCAGCAAAGGATACAGTCCTGATTGTCATCCCACTGTCCCACATTGTCACCCTGTCCAACCTTAAACTGCCCCTGCTCCACTTCCCACAGGCATTCGGACAATGCACCTGTGAACCTGATAGTCTGGACTCTGCCATGGACAATCCTCCACCATCACCCCTCACCGATTTGCAACCACCCATCCAAATTAGAGCACTTGAATAAACACACTTATTGCACATAAACAATCTGGAGTCTGTCTGTGATTTTAACAAATGTATTAGACATGACAGTGCCAAAAATGTTATTCACATTGTGATGCCAACAAACCGCTGTCACACAGCTGTAGTCCATGGGGAAACAAAGCAGATGTCACGCAGTGGGGCCCACATCTCTGAAAACGGAAGGGAAAGTCACAACACAGTTACCATACACTGGGGGAAAAAGTCAGACAGTAGAGAGGTAGGAGTCTTTAAGTAAATGTAATATGCCGGTGTGTACTCTTACCTGTGTGTCACTGAAAATATTGCTCTATTACTGTGTTCCTGTTGTCTATATTGTCCTCTTCGGCTTCCTCTTCTTCACTCTCCACAGGCTCCACAGCTGCTACAACACCACCATCTGGACCATCCTCCTGCAGAAAAGGCACCTGGCGGCGCAAAGCCAGGTTGTGAAGCATACAGCAGGCCACGATGATCTGGCACACCTTCTTTGGTGAGTACATTAGGGATCCACCTGTCATATGGAGGCACCTGAACCTGGCCTTCAGGAGTCCAAAGGTGCGTTCGATCACCCTCCTAGTCCGCCCATGGGCCTCATTATAGCGTTCCTCTGCCCTGGTCCTGGGATTCCTCACTGGGGTCAGTAGCCAGGACAGGTTGGGGTAACCAGAGTCCCCTAATAGCCACACCCGGTGCCTCTGGAGTTGACCCATCACATATGGGATGCTGCTATTCCGCAGGATGTAGGCGTCATGCACTGAGCCAGGGAACTTGGCATTAACATGGGAGATGTACTGGTCTGCCAAACAGACCATCTGTACATTCATCGAATGATAACTTTTCCTGTTCCTGTACACCTGTTCACTCCTGCTGGGGGGTACCAAAGCCACATGTGTCCCATCAATGGCACCTATGATGTTGGGGATATGTCCAAGGGCATAGAAATCACCCTTCACTGTAGGCAAATCCCCCACCTAAGGGAAAACAATGTAGCTCCGCATGTGTTTGAGCAGGGCAGACAACACCTTGGAAAACATAGGTTGAGACATCCCTGATGATATTGCCACTGTTGTTTGAAATGACCCACTTGCTAAGAAATGGAGTACTGACAGCACCTGCACTAGAGGGGGGATCCCTGTGGGTTGGCGGATGGGTGACATCAGGTCTGCCTCCAGCTGGGCACACAGTTCATGTATAGTGGCTCGGTCAAGCCTGTATGTCAGAATGACATGTCGTTCCTCCATTGTCGACAGGTCCACCAGCGGTCTGTACACGGGAAGATTCCTCCATCTCCTCGCATTGCCCAGTGGACGGTGCCTAGGAAGGACAACAGCGAGCACAGAGTCAATCAACCCACAGGTACGTTCCCTCAGCTTGCACACAACACGATTCACTATGCACTGAATGGTTTGTATGAGTGTTGAGGAAAGGCCTAGGTATGTGTGACGCAGTAGAAATTAAGCCATGTGGGCCCTTGAAATGGCGGCTGCCTGACCTGTGAAGTGTGACAATGGGATGTGAGGTCAATGCTCTGGCGTGGCACACCGTGGTGGTAGGCGGTCAAAGACCGCGGCGCAAAGCCGCATTGGTTAACATTGAACCCTATGGGTTTCACGAGCCAATGACGATGTGCGCCGGCGGTTGCGGTACGCACCGCCGCGGGCGTGACCGCCATTTTCTTTCTTCTTAATCACTCGATACCTGATCTTCCACAAGAGAGGACCTACACTGCAAGTGCTGCTGTGACCTCGGTCTGGAAGAGACAATGGCTGCTGCGACTGGGGAAAGGGCCCCTGCCTTCACTTCTGAAGAATTGGAGAAACTCGTGGATGGGGTCCTCCCCCAGTATGCGCTACTCTACGGTCCTTCAGACCAACAGGTAAGTACACTGGGACCATGCTTTGTGGGCAATGCCTGGGTTGAGTCGGGTGGATGAAAGATGGTGGGGAGGGGAGCGATTGAGGCATGCATCAGACGACAGATGAGAGCATTGGCCACATGGCAAGGGTGGGGATGGGGGGCCACTCACATCAAGCATGCAAAAGGTGATGATTTTTTTTCTCTCCCTGTACATGTCACATAGGTCAGGACCCACCAGAAAGTCACTATTTGGCATGCCATCGCCAAGGACGTCCGGACCCTGGGGTTCCACAACAGACGGGGCACCCACTGCCGGAAGAGGTGGGAGGACATCTGACGCTGGAGCAGGAAGACGGCGGAGGCTCAGATGGGGATGGCCTCCCAACGTAGGAGGGGTGCCAGTCGTACTTTGACCCCCCTGATGTCCCGGATCCTGGCGGTGGCCTACCCCGATTTGGATGGGCGCGTGAGGACATCACAGCAGACACAAGGGGGTGAGTACACTCTCATTCTGGTGACTTTGCGCGCAGTGGAGGTGGGCTGTGGGTATCCCTAGGCCAGGGCGATTTCTGGAGGCTAGGCCCCTCCGTAAGGCATGGCCCTGTGCCCCCGCCCCCCACCTCTGTAGGGTGCCAAGTACAGCTATTCATGGCCCTGTGTCATCTATGTGTGCAGTTGTCGTCCATAGGCTTGTAGGCCATGTCCCACTGATTGAGTAGTGGACCCCAAGTGCGCAGCTTAGTGCAGGGGGCTTCTGTGTCTGTCCTCTCCGCCAACGGTGTCGCCTATGCATGCACTCAACATGTCTTTCTTTCTCCCCCCCCCTTTTTTGTGGTCTTCCTGTTCATGTGTGCATTAGCATCATCAGGCGGAGGAGAAGTGGCATCGGAGCACAAGGGAGCTGCATCCCACATGGCCCTGGAGGGCCATGCAACGGACTCTGAGTACACCAGTGGAACGGAGGGCGAGGGGAGCTCCACAGCGGGGACTCGTGCTGATGTCAGTGGCAGCGACTCGTCCTCTGAAGGGAGCTCCCTTGTGGTGGCGGCAACATCCGTGCCCCCCGCAACATCAGGTACAGCCGCCACCCAGCGCACCAGCACCGCCCTCCCAGCAGCCCCTCAGCGTTTGCCCCGTGCCCGCTCACCCAGGAAGGAGGGCATCTCCTTCGCCCCAGGCACCTCAGGCCCTGCCCCTGTCACCCCTGCTGCCCTCAGTGAGGAGGTCATTGACCTCCTGAGGACCATCATTGTTGGGCAGTCTACCCTTTTGAATGCCATCCAGGGTATAGAAAGGGAGGTGCACCGGAGTAATGCATACCTGGAGGGCATTCATTCGGGTCAGGCTGCCCATCAGCGATCGTTCAACGCTCTGGCCTCAGCACTGACGGCAGCAATTGTCCCTGTCTCTAGCCTCCCCCCTCCAACTTCCTCCACCCAGATCCAATCCCCTGTACCTCTGCCTATCCCAGACACACCTACAGACCAGCCTGCACACACCTCAACACCCAAGGGAAGCTCATCCAGACATAAGCACCACACATCACACAAGCAACATCCACATGCAGACACACCAACACCCACTGCCTCCACTGTGTCCCCCTCCTCCTCGTCTCCCTCCTCCCTCCCTGTGACGTCTCCACTCACACTTGCATGCACATCTTCAGCCACTACGTCCATCACCAGCACACCCACCAGAACACTCCGCACACGTGCAGTCACCACCCCCACTTCCATTTACACGTCCCCTGTGTCCTCTCCCAGTGTGTCTGTCACCCCCTCTTCCAAACCACACAAACGCAGGCAGCCACCCACCCAACAGCCATCCACCTCACGACAGCCTCCAGCCCAAGCACCTGCACCCAAAGACACCAGACTTCACACTCCTACAACCACATCCTCTTCCTCCACTCCCATACCCACTACACCTAGCCGTCCCTCTCTTTCCAAATTGATTTTCCTTTCCAAACTTGACCTCTTTCCAACAACTTCCCCCCCCGTCCAACTCATAAGACTGCAATCAGCACCTCAGCCACCACCAAACCAGGACCTATCAAGACTGTTGTCCAAGGACTGTGGAGTCCCCCACCCTCAAGGGCAACTAGTTCTGCTAGGAGCCAAGGCACGGCCAGCCCACCCCCGGAAAAGCACCCAAAGATTACCAGTGCCCGGCGTGAGAGGCCAAGGACACCAGGGACCAAAATCCCTACCCTGGCTCCGGCTGGAAGTGGGGTGCCACCTGGCACACCGCCAAAGGTGGGAAAGGGCCACAGACGACCAGGGAAGGGTGGGAAGGGCAGCACGCCCGACAAGTCTGGCAGCAGGCCAGCTGCCCAGGAGGGCCCCACCAGCCCCATCCCAGGTGTGCAGGAGGACACCCAGAGGCCCGGTACGGCAGGCAAGGAGGGCCCCGCAAGCCAACAGACAGATGGGCAGGAAGGCCCCGCCAGCCACATGTCAGGTGGCAAATGACATCCATGCCTGGGCCGGAACCGCTGCACTGGACACTCATCTCAAGCACCGCTGAACTGGGCCCTTTCACTCAAGCACCGCTCCGCTGGGCACTGCCGTCTCAAGCACAACTGAACAGGGCACCGCCGTCTCAAGCACCGCTGCACTGGGCCCTTCATCTCAAGCACCGCTCCGCTGGGCACCGCCGTCTCAAGCACCGCTGCACTGGGCCCTTCATCTCAAGCACCGCTGAACAGGGCACCGCCGTCTCAAGCACCGCTGAACTGGGCCCTTCATCTCAAGCACCGCTGCACTGGGCCCTTCATCTCAAGCACCGCTGAACAGGGCACCGCCGTCTCAAGCACCGCTGAACAGGGCTCTGCCGTCTCAAGCACCGCTGCACTGGGCTCTTCATCTCAAGCACCGCTCCGCTGGGCACCGCCGTCTCAAGCACCGCTGAACTGGGCCCTTCATCTCAAGCACCGCTCCGCTGGGCACCGGCGTCTCAAGCACCGCTGAACTGGGCCCTTCATCTCAAGCACCGCTGAACAGGGCACCGCCGTCTCAAGCACCGCTGAACAGGGCCCTTCATCTCAAGCACCGCTGAACAGGGCACCGCCGTCTCAAGCACCGCTGAACAGGGCTCCGCCGTCTCAAACACCGCTGCACTGGGCCCTTCATTTCAAGCACCGCTCCGCTGGGCACCGCCGTCTCAAGCACCGCTGAACTGGGCTCTTCATCTCAAGCACCGCTCCGCTGGGCACCGCCATCTCAAGCACCGCTGAACTGGGCCCTTCATCTCAAGCACCGCTGCACTGGGCCCTTCATCTCAAGCACCGCTGCACTGGGCCCTTCATCCCAAGCACCGCTCCGCTGGGCACCGCCGTCTCAAGCACCGCTGAACTGGGCCCTTCATCTCAAGCACCGCTCCGCTGGGCACCGCCGTCTCAAGCACCGCTGAACTGGGCCCTTCATCTCAAGCACCGCTGCACTGGGCCCTTCATCTCAAGCACCGCTGCACTGGGCCCTTCATCTCAAGCACCGCTCCGCTGGGCACCGCCGTCTCAAGCACCGCTGAACTGAGCCCTTCATCTCAAGCACCGCTCCGCTGGCCACCGCCGTCTCAAGCACCGCTGAACTGGGCCCTTCATCTCAAGCACCGCTGCACTGGTCCCTTCATCTCAAGCACCGCTGCACTGGGCCCTTCATCTCAAGCACCGCTGAACTGGGCCCTTCATCTCAAGCACCGCTGCACTGGGCCCTTCATCTCAAGCACCGCTGAACTGGGCCCTTCATCTCAAGCACCGCTGAACAGGGCACCGCCGTCTCAAGCACCGCTGAACTGGGCCCTTCATCTCAAGCACCGCTGGCCCATTGGCGGAAGGGGCAGTGCCGCATCTGTGTCGGGCAGGGCTGCACGAAGCATTCTGGGCACCAGTCCCCCTCCAGAACCAGTGGACACTGTCATCCACTTGAGAGACTGTGGCTTTGCACTCCCCAGGATGGTACAGTGGGCAAGCCACCCACTGTATGGACTTGAGAGACTGTGGCTTTGCACTCCCCAGGATGGTACAGTGGGCAAGCCACCCACTGTATGGACTTGAGAGACTGTGGCTTTGCACTCCCCAGGATGGGACAGTGGCCATGGAGGCCCCTCCTGGATCTGGCGTCGTGTACTCATGTGGCTGAGGTGCCCCCCCTTACCTTCCCCCTGAGGTGCCTGTAGTTTTTCTATCTTATGCCCCTGCAGTGTTCTCTCCGTTGGTGTCAGGTATCCTGTGTGGGCCTTGCCCATGTGATTTGGGCCCAGTGGTCCACGGACAATGACTGCTAAAAGTATCAGACTTTTAATATTTATGTATATATTAGTTTTAAATGTGTGATATTTTTATATGCCAATAATACAATATATTCGACTGTTTATGATCATTTCATTTTGTCTTTGCATTCTTCCGGGGGGTTTGGGGGTTGTAACAGTGATGTATTGCTATGCATTGATGTTTGTTTTGTAGTGGGTGAGGGTGGTGGTGGGTGTGTAGCGTATGTGTGCCCGTAATATTTTCTCCTCCCCCCTCCCCTGTGTCGTAGGTGCAGTACTCACCGTAGTCTTCTGCGCCGGCGTTCGTGCTCCTGGTAGAGGAGCAGGAATACAATAGCTGGTAGGATGTGTAGTTCGGGTTCCATGCTGTCCAGATTCCTCGTGGGGTGTATGGAGGTGAGCGTTTTCCGTTTGAAATGTCTGTTTCTGCCGTGTTTTTATCGGCGGGGCTACCGCGCCGGAAAAGGTGGCGGATTGGTGGGTTGTGATAGGGTGGGCGGTACATTGACTCCCGACTGTCTGTTGGCGGTGACCGCCGCGCTGTTTGTTTGTCCCGCCGTGGCGGGCGGAGTGTTAATGTGGCGGTCTCTGTTGGCGGTTTCCGCCAGGGTCAGAATTCCATTTTTTTAATCGCCAGCCTGTTGGCGGGTTAGCCGCCGCTTTAACACCGACCGCCAGGGTTGGAATGACCCCCTAAGTGATGAATTTAAAGATGCCTTAGTGCAGGTCCTCCATCATCTAGCTACTGGTAAGGAATTATTTAACCTGCTCAACAGCCAGATAGATAGATTAGCCAATAGAAAGGATAAAATAAAAAAAGGTAGAAAATCAATTGCAGATGTAATTCATTGATAACGAAAAAATCCTCATCCCAGCAACCACTGCAAATCAAATCATCTGACGTCAGATATTCAAATAAAAACAAACAGTGAAAATCTCTGGATATTTTGTGGATCTAACAAACATTTTGTTAAACAATGCTCCAAAAAACTAAAAAATACTTTTTTAGAAACACCTTTGTTAGACATTTTACGCTTAGGGTGGTCTTTCCCCAAACATTTTACCTACTTACCTAAATTTTTGTGCTGAAATTCATTTTTGTTGGACTTAGGACTCTATGAACTGTGAACCAGTACTAAAGTGCTAGTGTTCACTCTCCTAAACATGATTTGATTGGTTTATGCCTGATTGACATATTTAATTTATGTTTAAGTCCCTTGTAGACTGATATACTGTATTCCCAGGGCCTGTAAATGAAATGTGTTTAGTGGGCCTGCAGCACTTATTGTGCCACCCACTTAAGTCGCACCTTAAAGTGTCCCAGGCCTGCCATTGCAGCCTGATTGCAGTTTTGAACTGCCAGTTTGACTTTGCAATATAACCCCCTTGGCAAGCCTTAAACTTTCCTTTTATTGCATGTAGGTCAACACCAGGGTAGGCCCTATGTAGTACATAGGTCAGGGCGCATTGTAATTAAACGGATGGACATGTACTTTTAAGCTATACATGTCCTGGTAGTGAAAAAATTCTAAATTCATTTTTCAATCAATCAATCTTTCAATCAATCAATCAATAAATCAATCAAAATGTCTTGGTTAGTCAGTAAAAACCATCACATACATTGTTAAAAGGATAAAAGACTGGCATACAAATGATTTGGGAAAGTTAAAAAGAGATCAAACATGCTTCCATAATATTGGGGAAAGACCTGTTTAGTCACCCAGGTGTGCGCAACTGTGTTTAAAGTGAGGATTATTATGCAGAGGTGCTGTCACTGGGCGAGCTGACACCAAGACTAAAATGATGTGTGCGATGATTCACCCCCGAATCAGAAAGATCCATTCAGTCTTGGAGTCAGTTAGTTTTTAAGGAAGCAATCTAGATTTGACTATAATTGATGAGTTTTTGATCTTTGTGGGGGGACACAGAAGGACCCTAATCTCCTTCACATATATAGTGCTTCTGGCCAACAAGTTTGTGTTAATTTGGGAAAAGCAAAGCAAGGAGGCCTCCCGGCAAGTACGCACCCCCTCTGCTAAGAAGATAGGTCCTACTTGTGTCTAGAGAGGGGCAGCAGCACAGTAAATGCAGCCATCACTCTTGTTTGAAATTGAACAGACTGTAAGTCCCTCTGTGTCCTGCACTGGCTTATGCTGGATTAACTGCAGTTATCAGTAACCCCAGGAGTCTCATGGTCAGGATGTCGCTGCACGTCCCGCTATTGATTGAGTCAGCGAAGTAGGGTTGGGGTCTCCCTACCAAATACGAGGAATTCAAAGGGAGCAGGATATCCGCAGAGTGTAAAGGAGCAATATCTTGCTGGAAAGAAATTTGGCATAGCTGCCGGTTAATCACCGTTTTCCATGCAGAAAAAGGGATAAAGTTCATTTCAAGATCTGAGTCTACAATTTGGAATATTCTCAGGGCCTTCTGCAAGTGCTTGAAGTATGGATTTCCCGGGCTTTGAAAGGTTCTCTTCAGGCTGGCCTTTAATGAATTCCCAGGTGCCCTCAGAACCCATAGGTAGTATTTCAGAAAATCCACTTCGCAGGTTAGCCCTTGATGCATTAAACCAAATTCTAGCAATTTTTCACTACAGAGAGGCCTACCTGTCCCATAGTACAGCATTAGGTTTCCTTATTATTACATATAATAAGTGCCATCTTTTGATTGGGAATAGTTACCCAGTTCACATTTGGTATCTATGAAATTGTAATGAAAAATCTTCTTTAATGGTAAAGTTGGATTTTTAATCACAATTTTGAAAATGCCACTTTTGGAAAGTAGGCGTTCTCCTGCCCCTTAGCCTTTTGTGCTTATGGCCTGTCTTAGGTCACATGACTGGGTGCCACTGACAGACTTTTTAAATTCCTCCAAGATAGTCCCACAATAGAGGGATTAGTTGTGCCTGAATGGGACATCTGCTGGCAGGAAGAGGGGTGGAGCTGAGCTCAACTTAATGCTGAAATAGTAATAAACAGATTTAAACATAAAAAATGTAATGCCACTTAATGAAAGGCGGCTTTGTAGAGTGCAGCTTGTCACCCATCAGGGTGTCCAGGCACTGAAGGTGTGTAGGAGATAAGTCCTTTGCTTTACAAAATTCTGATGATAATCCATCTGGACCAGGAGTTCTACTGGATGCAAGGGCTCTAATTGGCTTTTGAATCTCCTGTAAGGTGAGGGGTTCATTGAGCTCCAAGTGCTGCTCTGGTATGGCGTGTGGTAGAGACAGTGCAGAGAAGAAGGAATTAATTTTGTCTAAGGAAATTGCGTTATCAGATCTGTATAATGCAGTGTAGTTTTGGTGAAATTCCTCATGTATTTCCCTTTGTGTGTATAGTAGTGTTTCTGACCTGTTCCGCAGTGCCTTCAGCGGGTGGTGGGGTCGACCTACCTATCAGCCAAGCTAGGAGTTAGCCTGCCCTGTCAGCTGTGGCATGTGTTTTAGCCAAATGGGCAGAGTAGTTTAGACACTGCAGCCTCTCCAGGAGTTCTGCATGCTCTTTATGTGCCTCAGTAAGTGCTCGCTAATTAATGGGGTCCTGCTCTGCATCGCTCTCAAGTTGCAGCAACGTCCGCTCCACTGTTATTACTTCCTGGTCCAGTTTCTTGTGAAAGTTCCAAGTCAACCCCCCTGCAGTGACCTCGAACAGTCACCTTAAAGGGGTCATACTCCATGGATCTAGCATCTACAGATTCCTTGTTGGCATCAAAATAGTTGGTTATCATCTACCTTACAGAGTCTCAGAATGTGGGATCTTCCAGCGCCATTGGTTGTAACCCCCACATGGGTACAAGTGGAGGCTCTGTGTCGTTATCTAGGTATTGATATTGGGGGTTGTGGTCTGAATGTGTGTGCCGCAGGTAATCAGTTTGTGTTACAAGATGTGCAATATATGTGCACATGGAGTCCGTATGGGGTTGAGTAAAAATAGTACACTTTGGCAGTTGGATTGCTAGTATGCTATATGTCCAAAAGTGACCCGTTATGCAACCAGGTAGTGAGAGTGTGAGCATTAGATGTTGCCAATGTGCAGGGTGGGGGAGAAAGAAGTGATCAAGTGTCACGTCAAGAACACTATTGAAGTCCCCTCCCAATAGCCATGGAATTCCCCCCCGAATGGGACAGGACCCATGAGATCTGAGTTAGGTATGAGGTCTGGTCATCTGGTCAGTATTAGGGGCATTTATGCTACCAATGAGTACCTGCTGGCCATTTAGTCATCCCTTCACCAGTACATATTTCCAATCCTGGTCTGTCTCAACCTCCTCGATCGTGAATGGTACCTCTGCTCGGATCCATATCACAGCTCCACGAGCATAGGAGGAATTTAGTAGTGTAAGTCTGGCCACGCCAGCGTTGTTTAAGTTTGCTGATTTCCAGATCTGTTAGATGGGAATCTTGTAGTATGGCTATGTGTATAGCATGTCTTCAGAGGTATGAGTATAGGGCATAGCATCGGCTGGGGTTGAGAATGACACGTACATTCCATGTCAGTATTTTAGTTTGTGTCATAATGTCTTGTCAGGTTAAATCAGGAAGTCTGTAGGTAACGGGCAGTTTGACGAACTCTTGTGAGAGCAAGAGTTTTAGCAACGTATGGATGAGCAAATATGATTCTCCTATATTTTAGAGCCAAATAGTATACAAAAATTAGGCTACATAGAAAATGAGTAACATTGCAAATACCAAAAGAGCAGTACACAAGAGATAATGGCTGCCAAAACATTGTAGGTAACAATAGTGGGGGGTAGAGCATGGCTGTAGGTAAGTCTGCTAGTGGATGTTGCAAGAAGCAGGCCACCACAATTATAACGATTAAGGTGGGGGATCCGTGTCTATAGTGGCATGTATATGGGCAGCACATAGTTGCATCACTGAGTAGTCTCTGTGTTGATGCAGTCTCTTGCACCTTTTTGCAATATTTTTCTAGTGAGGAGAGGTCTTTTGGAGCATTATGCAATGCTGCGGTGTGTGACAAAACAGAACGTTTGACCACGGTTGGTCATATCAACAGTGGTTCACCAGCATGGATAACCTTACATGACCATGTCTGTCGTTTGAGGAGTGACTTTGGGTCGAGGGGTAGGGTCTGCTCCAGTGGGCCATGTCGCAATCGAGCTCTCTTCGTCAGATGAATGCTGATTTGTGGTCTCTGGGCTAGAACATCCCGGTGTGCCGGAAAGTGCAGCGGCCTCCCGCGGTGCCTGTCGGCGTTCCGTGATAATTTGTTCAAGATTTGGTATTGTTGTGGATTAGCGACTGGATTTTGGGCGTAGTTTGCGGCGTTTGTGCTGCTGCTTTGAAGACTGGGATTTTGAGTTGTCAAGACCAGTTTGTTCCAGCTATTCCAAGTGTCTTCAGGCAATAAAAAAGAAATGTATGGCCCCTTTTGCTACCACCCACAGGTGTGCTGGGTCTAGCAATGAATATCAGAGATCCAGTTCATGCAATCCACGTTTTATATCCATAAAAGAACCTCTCTGTCTTTGTACCGTAAGGGTGTGGTCCAGAAAGAACACTATCTTGGCATTCTCTATTTGCACCCGAGAGAAAGCACATACCCCCCGCAGGGCTACATCTCGGTCTCGGTAATGCAGAAAATGGACCACCATGGGTCAAGGGTGGGAACCACATGGTGGTGTGCGTGCAGGCACCTTATGTGCCCTCTCTATTGAGAAGAAGTGTGACAGCGTTGTCTCCAGTAACAGCTCCCACAGCCATGTTTCTATGTAGGAAACTGTCTTTGCTCTCCACTCCTTCCAGGAGGCCCACTACTTGGATGTTGTTTTGGCTTGACCTCCCTTCTGCATCTTTGACATGTTCCTCCAGTAGTTGTACTTGGTCTAGTAAGTTTTGCAGTTCGACATGTGTCATCTGAACTGTTGACTGCAGTTTATCAAGAGCTTGTGCCACTGTTGCCACTCTGGTGGCAAGTTTCTGGTGGTCTGCATGCAGTATTGCAAGTTCCGATGTGGGCGTGTCGATTTTTGTTTCAAGTGAGGCTCTAGTGTGCTCAATTGTAGCTAGGACAGTATCTATTTTGTCTTCCAATGTGTTAGTGTTTACATATTGTCTCTGCTTAGCCGTCACCAACTCCCGTGGCAGCGGGATCGTGTGTTGTCGTGTGGGCACATGTTGGTCAGCTGTCTAGGTCTGGCCCATCTTTTCTGAATTGGCAGATACCACAAAAGAGCAGCCCACCCCACGTACTGTTTACGGTAATGATTGCATTGTTAGTTTGCCAAGTAGATCCTTTTGTCACCGATAAGTATGGTTAAGGGTAGCACGCCAGTAAGAGAGGTCCAGGCTCACCAGTAACTCAAGTGGCAACTAAACCGCTCAACTTCATGGTTCCACATATTGTGATCATGGGTTGGTCGCCAGCAGCAAGCGCGTCTACTTTTGTATGCAGTTGAGCCCACCTGGTCAGGCAACTGCCATGAGGGGCGGTCAGTGGTTTAGTAGAACAGTGGGGACACCTGGCCCTTAAGCAGTGGCCTGTCACCAGTCCGGTAGGACCCGCGTTGCCCGTGGCTTGTCACAGAAGCCCCCAATTCAGCTTATAGCGCTTATACGTTGCTCAGAATTAGAAGTATGTCACAAGCCTTGGAGCCTTGGAGCCTTTGAGTATGCTAAAACTGCCCTCCAATATCACCCAGAGTCAGATTATGAGTTTAAAGGCCAATTGGGGACCTGGGAGTTTTCTATGAATTTCCCCCTCTCCTCCGGAGGAACATCGGCATGTGCCTCCGTGTCATCATTTCTCCCTAGCTGCTGCCCACAAGAGGCCTTTGTGTGGTGAGGTTGTTAGTGGCGTTCGATTAATCCAGGGCTAGCACAAGCAGGGCTCAGATGCCCCTCTTCGCCAGCACGCCACGCGCTGCAGACCCCTCACACACGTGCCCATCACCGATGTATACCTCAGCATCGCGGCATGTTCTTCAGCACATCACTGATCTGATTGCAGCCATGGTTGCTTTTCAACTCTGCCACTGATCGGCGCATGTGGGCTCCCGCGCTGGCGTTTGCACTACTTATGCACTGCGCTTGAGCTGTCGGGCAGTGGTGTTGCTTGTTCTGATGAGGCTTCCCAATGTCACTAGGTCACCATTCTTCCCTGGCGCTCCCGGGCCAAAGCCAATTCAGTCATAATCAGAGCCAATCACTGGATCTTTATGCACATAGTTACTCCAGCTCACCGTGGGTCCATGTACAGCTGGTTTGGTGTGTCGGATGACGCCCCCCATCTGTACATTTATTCAGATTATGGGGTGGATGAGCGGAGAGAGCTTAAAGAGATTCCATCATGTTGCCTTGCTGGCCACGCCCCCTCATTAAATGGCAATACATTACATTGTCCCTGTAGCCAGCTTGGAGTTATGGCATGCACTTTAAAGAAACTTTCTAGAAGTTTTCCCTCCTTCCAGAGGAAGGACACCAGGTATAAACGTTTGACCCACACACTGATTTTTCAATTCACTGCTGGATCTTCCGAAGGACTTTCAGAGGGCTGTCTGCTGCTATGACCTGCTGTGCACTCTGCAAACGGTGTTGCAGAGTGCAAAACAAATGGTGTTGCTGTACCTGGGGGGCCTGTTTTGCTGCCTGGAGCGTGCCTTGAACCATCAAAGGCTAGCTCCGCTGTTTGGGCCCTGTAGCTTCAACTGCACCCAGAACGTCCGGGGTAACTCCAAGGATTAGTTTACTGGTCTCCTCCTCAGAGCCACAGAGACAAAAAAGCCTCCCACCAGCTTCAATCTGCACCTGGACTCAGCCTGAGTGGGCCCTGCACCCTCAAATAGCATCCATCCAGCCGTAGAACCTTTGTTGTGGTGCTAAAGGAGCTCAAATAGCCAAAATCCAAAACTTGGAATGTGAAACATTGTAGCTAAAAACTGCTCTGAGAACTGAGTGGAGTTCAGAACCAACCTGCTCGTTTATCCGGCTAAGGTGCATCGATGGCCAGTCTGACTTTGTGGCTGCTCCCACTAAATTCATCTCCAGAGCAGCAAATCCCATTCAGCGGTCCTTCGGAAAAGGGACATCCCAGTCCCTGGAATTGTCTTTGGCTACAGCCTCGTCCCTCATCCAGCTGGAGATTTCTGTCTTCCAAAAAAGAGACAAAGTCAGAATGTTGAAATCTTAATTGTCGCATAATACCCAAGGCTCCCTGATGATGATTCTTCCTTCTTAAACACTGCCTGAAGCCTTGCCCCACTGAATTTTACCTTCTCAGAACATCTTACATGAAAAGTCTTCTGAAACCGAACATTGTTGCAGATGGTGCTGAGTCCACTTCTTGTATCCGAACCGTGCTTCATTATGGCCAATCATATTTTTTTTTACTTTGACCCTGTGTCTTGTGACTAGATGTCTGCGGTTAGTGCTTTGATCTTTTAGGCCCTAGTTTTTACCCCAGAATAAAAAAAATAATAACTGGTTCTACTGGTTAGATTTTTGTCATTTTGATGTCAAATAATTGATTACGATTTATTCTCCTTTTCTAAATTGGTGTGGATTTGTATTTCTGTTGTGTTTGCATGTTATTGCTGTTTGTGTGCTGCATAAATACTTTACACATTGTAACTAAGTTAAGCATGACTGCTTTTGTGCCAAGCTACCCAGTGTTAAGCACAGGTTAATTTTGTGACTTTTTGTGGTTCACCCTGAGGGAGGTTTGTTTTTGTTCCTTGACCAGGGCACATACCCCAGTCCATCAACAAACCATTTTCTCACAACAACAAAAAAAAGACATTGGAAAACAAGAGAGCTCAGTGTCTGCTGATATCCACATGTTGAGCCAGTGTTTAGCTATCCCATGTACTGCATCTATTATCTAAAGATGTTGCCCCAGTTTGTGACTTTGCTCATTTTAAAATGACTGTATCCTTATTTGAGAAAGAAAAGGCATATCGGTTTTATTAGGTTTAGGAGCAAGAGTACTTCTTACCGATTGGAGGGTGATCCACAAGTTAGGGTGTTAATTTCCGGGAAGCATAATGTTCCACTGAGTGCAGTGGATGGATCAAACTCACATCTGTTTAATTTCCACAGTTTTTCTTTCACTTTCCCTTCAGCACACACAAATTGGATGAAATAGATGCACCAAAGTGTTTAGTGATTTTTGAATTGCCCTGGCCGAGGAAACATAACCCTTTCCTAGAATAGTCTCTACACTCCTTGCACTTAACTTCCCATTTCAGTAACATTATTGTACACCCACAAAGCAAGTCTTTAACTGTGGAAAAATCAGAAAATCTGAATAAAATCACAGTTTACTGTAATTTAATTGATGTACTTCACATAAAAATGCAGCGTCTCAAATGGCCCACCGCCTTCTGATTGCCAAATTGATTTGGGAGGTCATTCTGACCCTGGCGGTCACCGACCGCCAGGGCCAACGACCGCGGAAGCACCGCCAACAGGCTGGCGGTGCTTCCTGGGCCATTCTGACCGCGGCGGTAAAGCCGCGGTCAGAAAAGGGGAACCGGCGGTTTCCCGCCGGTTTTCCCCTGGCCCAGGGAATCCTCCGTGGCGCAGCGCCGCCATGGGGATTCCGACCCCCTTCCCGCCACCCGGTTCCTGGCGGTTGTTACCGCCAGGAACAGGATGGCGGGAACGGGTGTCGTGGTGCCCCTGGGGGACCCTGCACTGCCCATGCCACTGGCATGGGCAGTGCAGGGGCCCCCTAACAGGGCCCCATAATGATTTTCTGTTTCTGCTTTGCAGACACTGAAAATCGCGACGGGTGCCACTGCACCCGTCGCACCCCAGCAACTCCGCCGGCTCCATTCGGAGCCGGCTTCATCGTTGCTGGTTCTTTCCCGCTGGGCCGGCGGGCGGCCTTTTGGCGGTCGCCCGCCGGCCCAGTGGGAAAGTCAGAATGACCGCCGCGGTCATTTGACCGCGGTGCGGTCTTCTGGCAGTCTCCGCCCGGCGGGCGGCGCCCGCCGCCCGCCGGGGTCAGAATGACCCCCTTGATGTCTATAACACCCATTCTTATATGTTGAGTCTATGACTTAACTCAGCAAGAAACATTACATATTTGAAAATATCTGGATGTGTATTTGACAAATGGTTTTATTCACCTGCAGCTTTGCTCCTCTTCTTAATTGCCAAAAGATGGGGTGAGCTATGGACATGTTTAAGCCATTGTGTATTACATTGTGTGACTATTAATAATACATATCCATTGCCTTAAATACAATTTCTTTTTAGATCATGTTTGGCAACCTACCACATTCAGGAAGCTTGATTTGAGGGGCATATAATTTAGCCTATATAAAATCTTGGGATGACACTTTGGCATTGTTACCCATATTCTCAGAGATATCTCAGATATATTTGTCAAGGAATATGTTCTCAACATGTTGGCATTTTCAAACAATTTAGAAAATAACACAAGACATATGAGAATGGTATTACAAAGATTCAACATAATTAGTTTTCCATAGTCTCTTGGTTTTATTATTTCCCTACAGGACATTATGGCCCTCATTACAACCCTGGCGGTCGGTGTTAAATCTGCGGTAATACTGCCAACAGGCCGACGGAAAAACAATGGAATCACGACCATGGCGGAAATCGGCAACATAGACAGCCACTTTAACACTCAGACCACCATGGAGTTAGAAACAAACGCTGCGGCGGTGACCGCCAACAGACAGGCGGAAGACAAAGTACCGCCCACTGTATTTCAAGACGCCTATCCGCCACCTTTTCCGAGGCGGAACCAACGCGCTCAAAAGCACGGCGGAAACAGTACACACAAGGGAAAACACTCACCTCTCGACACCCAACGAGGAACCAGGACGCCATGGAGCCCGAACTACAGGTGTTACCAATGTTGGTGTATCTTCTCATCTACCAGGAGTACGAACGGCAGCGGCGACGACCACAGTGAGTACTGCACCTACAACACAGGGGGGAGAGAGTGTGACACACACATGCAACACGCAGTCACCCCACCCCCATCCTCACCCACAACAACATACACACAAATACATGCAGCAACATCACATATACACCCCCTCGGCCCCCTGGAAGAATGCAAGGACAAAAGGAAATGATTGTAACCAGTGTAATCATGAAAAATCAGATAGTCAAAATTAAAAATTCAGTATATACAAATATGTACACCAACTACACAAGTCCGAATAGTGTACCAATCATTGTCCGTGGACCACTGGGCCCAAAATGAATGGGCAAAGCCCACACTAGATACCTGACTGGAAACAGAGAGAACACTGCTAGGGCATCAGACCGAAAATATACAGGCACCTCAGGGGTGGAGGGGGGACACCTCAGCCAGATGAAATCACGACGCCACTGCTGCACGAGGGGGCTCCATGCCCATTGCTGTATCCTGGGGAGTGCAAAGCCACAGTCTCACAAGTCTCTCCAGTGGGTGGTTTGCCCACTGCTTTTTCCTGGGAAGTGCAAAGCCACAGTCTCTCAAGTCTTTCCAGTGGGTGGTTTGCCCACTGCTTTATCCTGGGGAGTGCAAAGCCACAGTCTCCCAAGTCTCTCAAGTGGGTGGTTTGCCCACTGCTTTATCCTGGGTAGTGCAAAGCAACAGTCTCTCAAGTCTTTCCAGTGGGTGGTTTGCCTACTGCTTTATCCTGGGGAGTGCAAAGCCACAGTCTTTCAAGTGGATAACAGTCTCCACTGGTTCTGGAGGAGGCCTGGTGCTCACAGTGCTTCATCCTGCCAAGGACTGAGGTAGTGGATGTATCTCTCCACTGGTTCTGGAGGGGGCATTGTGCCCAGAGTGCTTCATCCTGCCAAGGACTGAGGTAGTGGATGTATCTCTCCACTGGTTCTGGAGGGGGCCTGGTGCCCAGAGTGCTCCACGTGCAGTGTGGCCGGTACAATTCCCTCACCTGGGTGTGTGTGCCACGAGATTGGCGAGGTACAGGTAGCATGATACGCCATGGAGGCAGAGACATACCCCACACTGCTGCGACTTCGCCTTCCACCTGCAGGTGCAAACAGTGATGGAAGTCATGCCTCATGAAAGCTGCCAATGGTCCAGGAACTTTCCTCCAGCCTCAGACGACTGACCACTGGGGATGGTAGACATGTCAGCGGTGGTGCCACTGTCCGAGTACGTTGCGGGGCCGGTGGCGGTGCTTGCAGCGGTGTCTGTGGCAGCGGTGCTTGCGGCGGTGTCTGTGGCGGCGGTGCTTGCAGCGGTGTCTGTGGCGGCTGTCCTGGCGGCGGTGTCTGTGGCGGCTGTGCTGGCGGCGGTGCATGGGTCAGCACCTGCTGAGGGACACAGCAGGACGTCTCCTGCAGCCTTGGATGGCTGCCCACTGGGGAAGAGGCTGGGGACTGCCGCTGAGGCTGTTGACGTGCCGGTGGCGGTGCAGATGGCGGTGCAGGTGGCGGTGCAGGTGGCGGTTGTGGTGGCGGGGCAGCTAGCGGTGTTCGCCGCCGTATAGGTTGGTGTGGTCGTGGACCGAAGTTGTGACACTGGTCCCTCAGTCAGTGCCACCATGCCCTCTCCTGACCTGCTCTTCTGCTTTTGGCCCTTCCCCACCTTTGATGGTGCAGCAGTTGTCTTGCCACTATCCCCTTTTATTTTTGCTGAGCCCTTGGTGGCTGGTAGTTTCGGCTTCTCCCTCCGGGATGTGGGCACCTTTTTCACCTTGGCAGGTGTCCTTGCCCTCACTACGTGGCACATTGGCAGCCCTGATGGATGGCGCACTCGATGATCCCGCAGTTGCTGGCACCACTGTGCCTGGGGATTTGGTGGCTGAGGTGCTGGGCTGGGACCTGGAAAGCCTGGCCCTAGGGGAAGGACGGGGGGGAGGTGAAGGGAAGAGGTCAAAGTTTGCCAGAAAAGTTTTTTAGATACACTGGGATGGGAAGATGGAGGGGGTTTGGGTGTAGAGGAAGAGGTAGTGGTTGTGGGTGGTGTACTTCTGATGAATGTGGGTGAAGGTGCATGGGCCGGAGGCTGTTGTGAGGTGGATGGCTGTTGGGTGGGTGTGTGCCTGCGTTTGTGTAGTTTGGGAGGAGGGCTCACAGACACACTGGGAGAGGAAACAGGGGATGTGTGAATGGTACTGGGGGTGGTGATTGCACATGAGCAGTGTGTGGTGATGGGCGTGCTGGTGATGGAGGTAGTGGCAGAGGATGTAGTGGATGCAGTGAGTGGCGATGAGACAGGGAGGGAGAAGGAGGACGTGGAGGGGGGACACAGTGGAGACAGTGGATGTTGGTGTATCTGCATGGGGATGGTGCTTGTGTGGGTGCCTGTGGGATGTGTGGTGCTTATGTTTGCCTGAGCCACTCTTGTGTGTTGATGTGTGTGCATGCTGGTCTGATGGTGTGCTTGGGATAGGCTGAGGTACAGGGGATTGGGTCTGGGTGGAGGAAGTTGGCGGGGAGAGGCTGGACACAGGGACAATGGCTGCCATCAGTGCTGAGGCCAGAGCCTGAAATGCTCTCTGTTGGGCTGCCTGCCCAGAATGAATGCCCTCCAGGTATGCATTTGTTTGTTGCAAATACCTCTCAACACCCTGGATGACATTCAAAATGGTAGATTGCCCAACAGTGAGGGATCTCAGGAGGTCAATAGCCTCCTCACTGAGGGCAGCAGGGCTGACTGGGGCAGGGCCTGAGGTGCCTGGGGCAAAGGAGATGCCCATCCTCCTGGGTGAGCGGGCACGGGACACATGCTGAGGGGATGCTGGGAGGGCGGTGCTGGTAGGGGGGTGGCGGCTGTACCTGTTGATGCGGTGGGCACAGAGGTTCCCGCCACCGCAAGGGAGCTCCCATCAGAGGAGGAGTCGCTGTCACTGGTGTCTGCTCCTGTCCCCCCGTGGATCTCCCCTTGCCCTCCGTCCCTCTGGTGGCTTCAGACTCCATTGCTTCACCCTCCAGGGCCAAGTGGGATGCAGCTCCCTCCTGCTCGGGTGCCAATGCTCCTCCGCCTGAAGATGCTATTGCACACAAGAACAGGGAGACCACAAAAAGTGGGGGGGAAGACAGAAGAAAAACATGTTCAGTGCATGCAACACCACTACCGTTGGTGGACACAACACACAGGGAGCAGCCCTCTGCACTACGCCAGCACTAACAGTTCCTAGAAATTTCACCTTACCATGGGGTACGAGGCCTAAGCCCAATTGCTGCACACCTGGAAGTCACAGGAGCCTGACTAGGTGTAGATGGCTCTTACCACTAGTGGGGTTGGGGTGCCACATAGCCTGCCTCACAAGGGACCTTGCCTACCAAGTTCGCCCTGGCCTAGGAGAACCCACTTCCCACCTCCCCCACCCAGACACGTTGTTATGCGTGCAGAGTCAGCTGAATGAGAGTGTACTCACCCCCTTGTGGCTGCTGTGATGCCCTCAAGCACCCATCCAACTCCGGATACGCCACCGCCAGGATCCGGGACATCAGGGGGTCATGGTGGGACGGGCACCCCTTCCACATTGGGAGGCCATCCCAAGCTGGGCCTCCGCCATCTTCTTGCTCCAGCGGTGCAGGTCCTCCCATCTTTTACGGCAGTGGGTGCTCCGTCTGTGGTAGACCCCGAGTGTCCGGACGTCCTTGGCGATGGCACGCCAAATACCCTTCTTCTGGTGGGCGCTGACCTAGAGGAATGGTCCAGGGGGAAAGGAAATTACTCACCCGTCAGACCGTCATAGTTATTGCCCACCAGTTCCCACCCATGCCCTGACGCACATACACTCACCATCGGCACATGCAGGCCTCAGCCCTCCCCATATATCTTCCATCCACACCACACAAAGTAGGCATTGTCCATGCAGCATGCTCACAGTGTACTCACCTGCTTGTCTGGAGGACCGTACAGTTGCGTGTACTGGGGGAGGACCCGATCCACTAGTTTCTCCAACTCCTCCGAAGTGAAGGCAGGGGCCCTTTCCCTAGACACTGTAGCCATTGTCGCTTCCAGACACAGGTCACCGCAGCACTTGCAGTGTAGGTCCTCTCCTGTTGAAGATCAGGTATCAAGTGAGTGAACAGACAGAAAATGGCATTCACGTCCGGGGTGGTGCGTACCGTCACAGCCGGCGTACATCGTCAATGGCTCCTGGGGCCCATAGGGCCCAATGTTAACAAATGCAGAATTGTACCGCGGTCTTCGACTGCCCACTGTGACGGTGTACAACCCCAGCGCAGTTACCTCATATCCCCTTGTCATCCCACCTTACAGGTCAGGCAGCTGCCATTTCAGGGGGCCACATGGGATGGATAAAGACTGCGTCACACCTATCTAGGCCGGGAATACAGACAGATACAGGCACATAGCAGATTACTAACATTTCTGCAAATAACACATTGTGATACCTCAGTGTTGCATGACTCTCTGCTCGCTGTTCTCCTCCATAGGGCACGTCTGCTGGGGCAGGTGATGAGATGGCGGCATCCTCCAGTGTACGGACCCCTGGTGGACCTGTCGACAATGGAAGAGAGACACATCATAATCACATACAGACTTGATTGTGCAACAACCCTGGAACTGTGTGCCCAGTTGGAGCCAGACCTGATGTCAGCTATCCGCCATCCCACAGGGAGACCCCCTCTAGTGCAGGTCCTGTCTGTACTCCATTTCCTGGCCAGTGGGTCTTTTCAAACAACAGTGGGCATCTAACGTGTTGTCCAGAGTGTTGTCTGTCCTGCTGAAACACATGCGCAGCTACATCATTTTCCCTCAGGTGGAGGATTTGCCCACAGGGAAAGGTGACTTCTATGCCCTGGGACATATCTCCAACATCATTGGCGCCATTGATGGTAGACATGTGGCATTTGTCCCCCCCGCAGGAATGAACAGGTGTACAGAAACCGGAAGAGCTACCATCCGATGAATGTGCAGATGGTGTGTTTGGCAGACCAGTACATCTCCCATGTCAATGCCAAGTATCCTGGCTCTGTGCATGAGGCTTACATTTTGAGAAATAGCAGCATCCCTTATGTGTTGGGGCAACTCCTGAGGACCGTGTGTGGCTAATAGTTGAGGCCAAGGTCCCATTACAGTTGACATAGGTGTCTGGGTATGGGGTTGTCCCTAAGGGTTAGTGTGTGTCAAACTGTTGTCCCTTGACATTTGCAGGTGACTCTGGTTACCCCAACCTGTCATGGCTACTGACCCCAGTGAGGAATCCCAGGACAAGTGCAGAGGAACGCTACAATGAGGCACATGGGTGAACTAGGAGGATAATCGAGCGCACCTTCGGCCTCCTGAAGGCCAGATTCCGGTGCCTCCATCTGACAGGTGGTTCCCTACACTACTCACCGAAGAAGGTGTGCCAGATAATCATGGCCTGCTGTATGCTGCACAACCTGGCTTTGTGACGCCAGGTGCCTTTTCTGCAGGAGGATGGGCCAGATGGTGGTCTTGTGGCAGCTGTGGAGCCTGTGGACAGTGAAGAAGAGGAGGCAGAAGAAGAGGATATCAACAACTGAAACAACATCATCATGCAATACTTCCAGTGAGACACAGGTAAGAAGATGTAACTGCTTCCCACATTTCATACTATTGTTGGAGCTAGCATAAGTCTGTCATTTTCACTCAGTGTATGGACACTGACTTGACACTTTGACTTTCCATTTCACAGATCTGGGTCCCACTTTGTGCTCTCTGCTAAGTTCACTTCTGGCCTACAGCTGTGTTACATTGGTATGTGAACAAGTACATTGACATTGCTATATTCCATAGATATTGCAATTACACATTTGTGAAAGCACAGACTGACTCCAGATTGTTTTGTGATTAAAGTGTGTTTATTCCTGTGCAAATAAGTGGAGGGGGTTGTAAAATGGGCTGGGTTAATGGTGGAGGTATGCCCATGGCAGAGTCCAGTCTATTTGTTTCACAGGTGCATTGTCCAAAGGGGCATAGGAAGTGGAGCAATGGCAGTTTAAGGATGTACCGGGTGACATAGTGGGACAGAAGGATGACATTCAGGAGAGTCTTATTTCTTGGTGGGGGTCTTGGCAATGTTCTATGTCTTGTTCCTGGATCTCAGGGACCGTTTTCCTGGTGGTTCTCCATCTGCAGGGGGTGGGGTGCTGGTGTCCTGTTGTTCCTGTGGAGGTGCCTCATGTCCACTAGCGCCGGCGGAGGTGGAGGGCTGTTCATCGTCCAGGCTAGTGTCAGGGGCCCATTGGTTTGCCACTGTGTCCCTCCTGGTGTTGAGAAGGTCTGCCAGCACCCCTGCAATGGTGACCAGGTTGGTGTTGATGTTCTTAAGTCCTCCCTGATCCCCAGGAAGTTTACCTCCTGCAGCCGGTGGGTCTCCTGAAACTCGGTCAGTACCGTGCCCATGGTCTCCTGGGAATGGTGGTATGCTCCCATGATGTTGGAGAGTGCCTCGTGGAGAGTGGGTTCCCTGGGCCTGTCCTCCCCCTGTCGCACAGCAGTCCTCCCAGCTTCCCTGTTATCCTGTGCCTCTGTCCCCTGAACTGTGTGCCCACTGCCACTTCTCGAGGTCCCTGATCGTCCTGTGTTAGTGGGGTTGCCTGGGTTCCCTGTAGTGGTGGACACACTCGGGATTGACTGGGGACAGAGGGATGGGCTCGCTCGGTGGGTGCTGTCCTGGTGTTTTCGGAGGCGGGAGGCTCTGTGGTGGTTTGTGACTGTGTCAGGGGAACCGACTGTCCTGAGGTCCCTGATGGGCCGGGCTGGTCATCTTGATCTAGGTGTGCAGAACTGCTGTCATCACTGTGGGTCTCTTCTGTGGGGGGGACTGGATATGTCTGGCACCTCCTGTCCGGTGACATTGGGTATGGGTCCTGTTGGGGTGCAAATGCATAGTTATTGTATCTGTGTGTGCCATCTTGTGCAATGGGTGAGTGACCCTCTACTCCTGTGCTTGCATTATTGGCCTGGTCCTTGTGTGATTGGTGATTTTAGGGCATTAGTGAGTCTCTGTGCTGGACATGCTTTGGTAATGGGTGTCCATGCATTGGTGTTACATGCAGGGCTTGATTTTGGGATGTATGGGTTGTGGGGAATCTGTGGGCTGCTGGGGTGATGGGTGTGAGGGTAAGGGTGGCAGTATGTGATGGCATGCAGGTGGGGTGTCGGGGATTAAGTAGTAAAGATATGTCTTACCAGAGTCCAGTCCTCCTGCTACTCCTGCGAGGCCCTCAGGATGCATAATTGCCAAGACGTGCTCCTCCCATGTTGTTAGTTGTGGGGGAGGAGGTGGCGGTCCACCGCCAGTCCTCTGTACAGCAATCTGGTGTCTGGATACCCCGTAGATCGTTCCACCTCTTCCTGATGTCATCCCGTGTTCTTGGATGCTGTCCCACTGCATTGACCCTGTCGACAATTCTGCGCCATAGCTCCATCTTCCTAGCAATAAATGTCTGCTGCACCAGTGATACGAATAGCTGTGGCTCTACCCGGACGATTTCCTCCACCATGACCCTGAGCGCCTCCTCAGAGAACCTGGGGTGTCTTTGAGGTGCCATGATGTGGTGTGGGTGATGTGTGAGGTGGTGTCTGTTGTGATGTGTGAGGGGGTGTGTTGGTATCTGTTGTTTGAGGTGCGTGGATGTTGTGTAAGTGATGGTGTTGTGTGTCTGTGGATGCTGGTGTTGTTTTAGGTAGTCTCTCTCTCTGGCCTTCTTTCAAACTTTTGGTAGTAAGGGTTTGTGGGTGATGTGGGTGTGTGCTTTATATTGGATTGGGTGTGTGGGAGTGGTGTGTGTATGTGTATCAGGTGTGTGTATTTCGAATTGTCCAATGTGATTGTGTTTTGTAAATGTGTGTGTATTTTGAGCGTGGCGGTGTGTACCGCCAATGGAATACCGTGGTTGAAAGACCGCCGCATTGATTCGTGGGTCGTGATACTGTGGGCGTATTCCTGTTGGCGTGACGGTGTCGGTTTTGTTATCACCAGTTTATAACTGACCTTTGGTGTGGCGGACTTGTGTGGGTGTCTGTATTGTGGCGGATTCCGAGCTGTGGGTCGTAATACCTGTAGCGGAATTCCGCGGCCACAGCGGTATGTTGGCGGTCTTCTGCATGGCAGAAAGCGGGATTTACCACCAGGGTTGTAATGAGGGCCTATATGTCTTCAAGTAATGTTGATGCTTTGTTAGATTGGCCCACTCCAAATGATGTTTTGGAGGTGCAAAACATCAGGTTTTGTGAATTTTATGCATGCCTAATGATTTTCAAAGAAAGTCGCCCCTATTACACATTTAGTAAGAAAGAACATGGCTTTTTCCTTAATATAATGATGCAGAAAAAGCCTTCCAATGGTTAACAGGCAAATTTACCAGTGCACCATTCCCCTGGCACTCTGTACATGGCGGCAGATGCTCCCAGTCATGCGTGGGTGTGTTATTGTCCCTAAGAAAAGACATAACTGGGCAAATTAATCCAGTCCCATTATTCACTAAAGTTAAATGTAAAAGACATTAAGTGCACAATATATGATAGATCATTTTTGACTAGTAAATTAGATGTTGAGGAACAGATACAATATTTGATTGAGACCTGTCACACAAGAGCTATGTTGATAGATCACAGGAATTTATCGTTTCCTGAAGCAGCCAAGGCTCTGACTTCCCAGCAGTAATGATGGCCATTGTTTCTTGCTATGGGTTTGTGGTAAAACATCACTCTAATCAACAAACTGGTAAAACAGGTGCCCTGCCAATATTTGGTGATTAAAATATAGAAGACACTATTTCCAAAGGAATACTCTCTCAAAACGGTTGACATTCTTACCACTCCTCAGTTATCTTGGGCCTCACAAGTTATGCCACCCATATATCAGTTAGATCTCCAACAGTGGGTTCTAGGAAGCATAATTACAGTGTAATAGAAGATGTAATTTAATATAAAGGCAAACTGTTTTTACCTATCAAACTGTTACAAGAGAAAGCATTGCAAGAATCTTGTGATTGGACATTGGCTGGACATAAAGTAATAAAAACAATTATAAAATTGTGACAACATCTTTTTTGGTGGGAAAACCTCTAGCATGATGCAAATAGTTATGTCGTCATATGTTGAGTATTCAGCAGAGACAAAACTGACATAAAGAAGCCTAATGTATTATTACAACCATTCTTGACATTTTTATAGCTATGGCGCACCATTGTGCTAGATTTTATTAACAGATGTACCATCTGAACCTAGATACACTACCATAATGGTGGTTGTAAAACACTTCTCAACAATGCCTCATTTTGCACCCCTAAAGAAATTACCAACTACCTTAGAGTAGGCAGTTTCTTTAAAGTATCACAGTGGCTTCCAAATCAAAAAAATATCTGTTTGGTGCTCTGAATTTGTCTCTACATTTTGGTTAGATTTCTGTAGCAGTCTTTGGAAGTTTCTCTTTAATAGGAATATCATTATAAGTCTGATGATCAGACTGAAAGAGTCAATTAGCAGTTGGAAAATTATCTTCCCTCTTACAGTACTGGTTCAGGTGATTGGATTACTCATTTATGGTTGCTGAATTTACATATAAATATAGTGAGCATAGATCCACAGGTGCCTCTCCTTTTAACTTTCTGCAAGGTAATTACTCACCATTTTTGGCAATCCTACCAAATGATGCAGCAACATGTCCCTCAGTGGGGGACAGGCTAACTCAGACTATCTATTTTAAACAACAAGAAGCTGTACAGACTCACTCCTTCTGCTAAAACAAGAGTGAAAGTAGTTTTTTTAATGAATACATACATATGCAAGGAAATAAAAAGATGCAGCCAAGATTTATTGAGACATTTTCAGTGAGTGCTTTTGATGGGTATAGATGGAAAGGTATAATTTGAATTCCCTGATTACATAACAGTGTAGACTATATTAAATGTATTTCTTTGTTCAAATCTGTTGAGATAGGACCATTATGTAGTCAACGACTACCATCCTCAAAAATAGAGTTGAAATAAGAGGTTAAATAACAATTAGACTCCAGATATATAATGGACACATTCCTATATTTAGTCAATTAGAAAGGTTATGGACCTCAGAAACAGACCTGGAACCTGCACAGCACATTCATGTCTTTAAATTATTTGCAGATTCTAATCTTTGATCCCCAGGGAAACATGTTCCTGAGATAGGGCCTCACAGGAAGGCCTTTGTCAGAATTTATCACAAATGTCTTGCAACTTGAACAAGGATCGTCATCAAGGAGCCAGTATATTTTCTGCACACAACAATGGTACTGTAAAATGTTCAGAATTGAGGCCTTTGATTTCATTAACAACAAAATCACCTGTACCTTACTCTTTTGAAAAATTGTGACAGGAATCACCCTCACAAGAACATAAATTCCCTGGAGAAGAGTGTGCAGATCTGGAACCGTAAGGAAAATACATCAGCAATAATCTTCCTTCAATTATTTGTTTTAACGATGCAAAAGTTCAAACTCATGAAAGATGGAGATAAATAAATAAATCAGCAATGATCTTCCTTCGATGATTTGTTTTAACCTTGCAAAAGTTCAAACTCATGAAAGATGGAGATAATCTTAGCCACAATCTTGGGAAAAACACAGAAACCAAAACCTGTATGCTTGCCGCCAACAGCATTTTCAAGAAAATGTTTCCACAGTTTGGTGTTTAAATTAAAAAACTCTCTACTTGCATGCATTCCAAAGATTGAACCTCTTCCCGAGCAATTGCTGTTCCGATAGTTTGATTCAACAGCGGTGAACTCATTTACTTGCACTTTTCTGTTATGTGTTGTTAGACATTGGGTTATTAGTTGAGAGTGGTGGAAGGCCCACTCAAATAATAAAAACAATCCTTCTCATGGTGAACCACAAAGGTTACAAAATAAATTTGTGCTTAACCCTCTGGTAGATTGACACAAAAGCAGTCAGGCTTAACTTAGAGGCAAAGTACAAGGTATTTATGCTGTACTTAGCCAGTATTAAAGTGAAAACACAACACAAGAAGAATCCCAAACCAATTTAAATAAATAGAGTAAAATGTAATAAATAAAATAACACCAAAACACCCCGCCACAGCCACAAAGCCCTTTCATGAATGATTTATGTGAAAGGAACAGTTGTCTGTAGTGACGAGCCGCTGAAGATCAGGAAAGTGCCAATGACAGAAAAAAACAAGTGAAGTTGATGATGGCCAGAAGAATGGCTCAAGAAGAAGAGGCCTAAAGAGCCAGGATAGAAAAGCCAAGATCAAGTGGAGTGATGCCGAGCAGTGGAGAAGCCACTGAGGGACTACGTTGTGATGCAGTACTGTATCAGGCTGAACTTCTTATATACTCTGAAAGAGGAAAAAAACATAAATTGACCTGGAGTTCCTGTAAATGGTATGTTGGAAAAATCCTATACTGGCATTTTCTTTATCACATTAAAGCCAGAATGTGATGCCACAACCAGACCTGCTCTTTTAATATGCCACTGAGTCCCTTGCATCTCCAGTGAGGAATGCCTTACATCAGAGCAGCACACCGCTGTGGGGTCTAATGTTTGGAGATAGTCTGGCCACATCCAACCAGAAGGAAAATTCAGAGATCTGTTTCCATTCAGAAAACAACCACCCCCTTCCCCCCAAGTTGAGGTAAACTGCTGTGAGGGTGTAACTCCTAGGCTAAGGAATTCTTTTAACAACGTAGCCAACCCAATTAAATGTAGCATGGAATTGGACAATTTAAATTGGTACCAAAAAAAGAATATCCTTTTCAAGCAATTAGAGTTCCGTATACAGCTAGATGTGTTTTCCAGACTACGGGCCTCATTAAGAGTCTGGTGGTCCTTGGACCGCCAAACTGGTGGTGACGCTCGGACCGCCACCGACAGGGGCTGTCCGACCGCTATAATATGACCATGGCAGAGTCACGAAGGTCTGACCGGCGGCCCTGCTAAGTTGCCACCAGCTGATGGCCTGGCAGTGCCGGCGGTCTCAATCCGCCAGGGCAGCGCTGACCTCTGGATTACAACCTGTGTTTCCACCAGCCTTTGATGGGGGTCCCACCGTCATGCAAAGGCTGGTGGAAAGGCGGTACCGGGGGCCCCTGCACTGTTCATGCACTTGGCATGGGCAGTGCCGGGGCCCCCATGGACAGCCAGTCGCGATTTTCACTGCCCCAATTACGGGCAGTGAAAAGCACAACGGATGCTGCTGCACCCAACGCACCGCAACATTGCAGCCGGCTCGATTACGAGCTGGCGTCAATGTTGTGGTGAGTATTCCACTGGGCCAGTGGAAAACTCATAATTGGGCTGACAGGCGGAAAACCGGAGTGGCGGTTTTGCGTCCGAAAGAGTTTTGCCACCCGCCAAACTCAAAATGAGGCCCTAGGTCTTTGACCGTTACATTCTTATCTAAAAATATTAATACTTGTGCTTATTTTTATTTACAACTATACTACATTATAATGAGGAGAAATTAATAGTTAGAATTCATGTTACTCCTTTAGGCACTCTCTAACTAAAAATGTCTACCTTCTTTTACTTAAATGTGAAAAAGGTAATAATGATGTGGAAAATCAGCATTTGTATAGCATCTTCTGTCATAGACGTCAAGATGTAGTACCTAGCTATTTGGCCCTGCTTACTGCTTTATGGTTAAAAAACCAACCTGTTACCAAGAAGATAGAAAATCTATAACTAACTGAGGGATTGATTGCATATACTCATTTAAACATAATTGCCTTGAATTGCACATATTCCTGTGAGAATGGGTAACAATTGCAATATGAATAGTAAAAGGCAAAAGAGACTGAGGGTGATTTTGGCACTATGCTTTGTGCCTCTAAGATGGAACAAGTTCATAGAATTTCCATGTACAATTCTGCAGCTGTTTCAATTTTACAGAATGTTCTAGATTCATTTGTGTTTGTTATGTGGCTGAGGCACATATAAAAAATGTAACTCCTTGTTCAATTGGTGTAAGGACATTATTGTGTGTACCACACTGGTGATGAGTGATTGAAGTGTAAAGTGAGATCATCAACACATGCAGCATTGAATAAATTAAAAAGGTGAATAACGGCAGTCATTGTAAAACACCCAAGAAAATAAGGAACATACAGAGGAGCCTTCCATCATCCAGTTATAAAAAGCAGCAATAAGTCCTTGCAACTCCTACTGTTCACGTTTTCAGTGTGTCACAATAATGAGGAACTCCATTACCATGTGTTAAATTGTCATCATTACTTTGCACCTTACTTTGCATTTTGTTGTTTTCAGTGACATTCATCACTGGCACAATGCATTGCATAAGGTGTCATCATGCATTTTAGGAAGACGTGGCAGCCTTATTGTAGGTTTGGGCAAGAATAAGTAACTTATATAAACAAAGGTGTAACCAGTAAGCATGTTGAAACATGTTGCTCATTCTCAGTGATGCACATATCTAAATTTGAAATTCTTCAAACACAGAATAACATTTTGTTACTTGACTGAATGCACTTAGGGGAACACTGACAGTACACAAATGTCAGAAGATAAGATGTCAGTGACTGTGTGATGCACACACACCAATGCTCCCAGCATGCTAAGTTTCAGTTTTGACAAGGAAGGCACACTGCAATTGGTGAAGGTATTTTTATGATGACGTTTTTCTACATAGTATTTCAACAAGTGGATGTCTATAGTATTGTCTGTCATCACTTCAGATGTTGGTGTAAGAGGGAACTTGATGCGGGTGAATGCTTGGGCATTAAGTTGGATGTCAGAGAATTGTTGATTGGGGTATCATAGACTAAACTTATGTTTTAGTCCATAGTTGTTTAGGTCTACCAAGAGAACCATTTTTGAAAACCTACCATAATGAGAATCTAATGTAAAAGTACAATTCAATAGATTTCAAATAGATTTGATATTGAAGTTAGACATATATTATCTGGCCAAAATAATTACTGTCTTGGATTGATAACATTTTGGCGTAAGAGAGCAGAAAGGGTGAGAAACAGTAGAATAAAATATAATGGTATTGAGGAATCTAGGGCCTCATTCATGTTTGGAAATCAAGTGATGAAAGAATCAAGAATCTTTTTTTGAAGTGTAGAAGTCAAAAATTGTGTGAGAGGCTTAGGCTAAAAGATGAATCAACTACAATGAAAGTATTACCTGCAACTAAAAGAGTGGTACACATAACAATTTGTGTGGATGAGATAAAAAGAGATTCTGGAAAGGGGCCAGCGTAAGTGAAGTCAATGCAGGCGTAACTTCGGTAAATTTGAGTAAGCAATTTTCTAATAATATTGAATCTAAATGTGAATGTCATTGTTTTAGATGTGGAGCAGTGAGATATTCTGCAAATGTGGAATGTCCTGCTTTAGTATATTTTGCAAAGGTGTTGTGGGAAAAGATATTTTGCAAAGTGTGTATAATCAGTAAGGAGAAATAAAACTGTGAATGCTGTATAAGAAGCATATAAGGAGATGGTTCTGCAAATGTGTAGTAAATCCTACAGATGTATTGATGATAGGTGGTGTAAATTGAGAAATGATGTTTGACTCCTATTCCAGGGCTCCCAGTATGAGGGATGTAATGTCAAGTTATTTTTAAATGAAAAAAGCAAACACTTGACATTTTTGTTACATTAGGTCCATGAGTGAGGCTGGTTTCATGAAAAATTTCTAGATTACTAATGGTTGTAGCAACGGGTGGGCAAGGACCCATAACTCAAGGTCAAGACATTGAGTTTATGGATGTGGAACTGGCAGACACCACCAGAAGTTTGGTCTTGGATGTATTTAATTCCAGAAAATGCTGAGATATCTACCGGTAAACCAAATTGTGAGGTTTGAAACTTAAAATGATTAGTTTGGTGGATTCCCATGCTGGTACCCAAGACTCTGCCCCAACAGAGTGATGCAGTTCTGAGTAACTGGAGCTGAGAGCACACACTTTCCACTGGGGACGCTGGGGGTAATGGTTAGAAAATCACCATCCGTATCTTCGTGGTTTGACACTGTATCACATGGACTGGTTATTCTTCAGATACTCATCTGCTTGCACATGTCCTTCCACTACCACCTAGAAAAAGGACAGAATAGATCACTGCACCGGCACAAATTTCCTTCCACCCAATATTCCACTCAGTCTCCCAGTAAAAATGATGCCTCAGTTGTGTAGGTGGACCAAGTGCCTGTGACAGGGAAGAGCCAAAAACATGTTGAAAATGAGGGGGAACCAAAGCTGGTCGAAAAGGGCAGTTTGAAAAAAAATGTTATTAGGCTGACAAGTGGGGCAGAATTTTAGATGCGACGATGCCGGGCAGGTATAAATGCGACAATGCTGAGTGGTAGGAATTTTGTGGTTTCCTGCACATTCCAGAAGATTCCTTCACAAAAATGTGGGAAAAAATGTGTGCTTTGCAGAAAAGTTGGAGGCTTGTAGAGCATTGTGGGTTCCAAAATGATGCGGGTGCAGGTGAAGCACACCACCCTGGACTCACCCAGATGTTTAGTTTTCAGATGTATCCGGGTCTCGTCGATTTTTCTACATGGCAGCCACTAAAAGTCCAAAAAGTGCAGCTCTCACCATTGCAAGTGGGACGATTTTGAGAGGTAGGCAAGCTCTCATGGCCCAAATGTAAAACAAAAATCCAAAATAATCAAATGTCCTCTTGCTTGCAGTGGGATAAGATGTTTTAGTGTGTGGAGGGAGAGCTGAGAAACTGTTAGCCCCTTCAGTTCGGGTAGGGGGCATAACCATGCCCATACTGGTTTGAAGCCACAACCCCAGTATTTCCCTGGCATTTAGTAGGCTTTCTCCTCCCTAGGAGTGGACTAGGGGTAATTGCCCCATCACCCCCTAGTGGGCAGAACAACTTTGTCCCCATTTATTTAGGGTGTGGATATGGCCATAGCCCCATCCTCTTTTTTCTAAAACAATTCTTCCCTGGTGTCTGGTGGGGTTTCTGCCTCCCTTGGCTGCAGATCGGCATAACTGAAATAACCGATCTGCCCCTAAGAGGGGCAGAAAGGGCCTAAAATAATCCCCCCCCCAGGTGAGTGACCCTTGCCCAAGGGGTCGCTCCCCTTACGTGAAACTGACCAAAAACAAATCCCTGGTGTCTAGTGGTTTCTGCTCCCCTTGGGGACAGATTGGCCTAATAAAAGTAGGCCGATCTTCCCCCAAGGGGGGGCAGAAATTGGATAAACACAATTTGCCCCCCCATGGGAGCGATCTATGCCTAAGGGGTCGCTCCCCTTATCAATGTAAATAACAAAAAAAATCCCTGGTGTCTAGTGGCTTCTGGTCCCCCGGGGGCAGATTGGTATAATCAATATAGGCCGATCTTCCCTTCGGGGGGGTGGCAGAAATGGCCTGAGAAGAAATGCCCCCCAGGGGAGTGACCCTTGCCCAAGGGGTCGCTCCCATTACATGCCAAGAACCAAAATAAACATTTCCCTGGTGTCTGGTGGGCATTTCTGCAGCCCGATCGCTTTATGATCGGGCTGCAGAAATGCTCAAAATGACATCAAAAGAAAGGAAAAACCTTTATTTTCTTTTGATGTCTCTGCCTGCCCCCTCCTCCTGAGCGGACGAGAAATGCTTAGCATTTCTCTTCCAGATTGCACGGGAAGCATGCTTCCAGCGCGATGGGAGGTGACCTCTGATGAGGTCAGCACGTGATTACATGCTGATGTCATCAGACGTCACTGGGGGGATGGGGGAGGTGTCGGGGTGGAAGGGGAAGGGGAAACAGTTCTCCTTCCAGCCCTGCCTTGGAGGGGAGTAGTAGCCCACGGATGGGGCGCTGATGCTCCCTCCGAGCTCCGGTGTCGGAACATAATGGTTACGTTCTAAGCACAGGACCACAGTGCCGCAGGACGTAACCATTGCATCCGCAGAACCAGTTAAAATGCATTGGCAGAACTCTGTCAAGGCGGTTTCTGCCAAAGCATTTTGATGTTTGAGGGCAGGTCTGCGTCATGCTGACGCAGCCCTACACCAAATAGTTTTCTTTTCTTAAAATTACCATTTTACTGCCTCTCACCCCCATGGTTTGTGTGGTGGCGACCAACAGTAAAAAAATGGCTTAATGTCAACCCATCCTATTTAGGTGGGTGGACATATAGCCATTTATCGGACAGCATTTAATTCATCAGACTGTTAGAAAGTGGCACAAGCACAAGTGATTCTCAGACAACAGCAAAGATAAAGATCATGAAAACAACGCCCATGCCTTTCGCTGTATTTGTGAAATATGTAGATGTTTCAGGGCTGTAGGAAGCTGGCGCTCTCTATATAGGGGGTTATTCTGACCCTGGCGGTCCAAGACCGCCAGGGCGGAGGGCAGCGGAAGCACCGCCAACAGGCTGGTGGTGCTTCCTGGGCTATTCTGACCGCGGCGGTAAAGCCGCGGTCAGAAAAGGGGAACCGGCGGTTTCCCGCCGGTTTCCCCCTGGCCCAGGGAATCCTCCATGGCGGCGCTGCTTGCAGCGCCGCCATGGGGATTCCGACCCCCTTCCCGCCAGCCTGTTTCTGGCGGTTTTCACCGCCAGAACCAGGATGGCGGGAACGGGTGTCATGGGGCCCCTGGGGGCCCCTGCACTGCCCATGCCACGGGCATGGGCAGTGCAGGGGCCCCCTAACAGCCCCCTAACAGCACCCACTGCACCTGTCGCACCCCTGCAACTCCGCCGGCTCCATTCGGAGCCAGCTTCCTCGTTGCAGGGGCTTTCCCGCTGGGCCGGCGGGCGGCCTTTTGGCGGTCGCCCGCCGGCCCAGCGGGAAAGTTGGAATGGCCGATGCGGTCTTCTGACCGCGGGCGGTCATTCGGCGGTAACCGTATGGCGGGCGGGGACCGCCGCCCGCCGCGGTCAGAATGACCGCCATAGTGTCCTAAATGAAGTACACTGTGCAGACAGTCCAGTGGATCACCAAAGGCTTGCAGAGGCAGAAATAGATCGGTCTAGTGCTCTATTTATATTAGTGTGCACGAACAGTTAGGCCTATCAAGGAGTCATGCTAAGCATTTGTTGAACTCACAGAGGCAATATATGAGACACACACTCAAAGAATAAATCAGAGACCAAATTAGAAAAATAACATTTTCTTTTGTAAATGCTTTGAACCAAAGAACTTTGTGATATGGTAAGTCGTTTTAAAATCAAAAATACTTTTCAGTTTAAAAAATGAACAAAGTGCAATTTTCAGACTCTTCAATGTTAACCTACGGGAGGAAAACAAGAATACAGTTGTGCAGGTATTTACTCGACTTACAAATCCAGTGTTTGGGGTTTTAGGTCAACACCAGGCAAGGTTCAAATCAGTGCCAAGAGTGCACCCACAGCAGCACGGGGATGGCCGGGTGAAGTGGTTAAGTTCAGTAGGTGCCCAATGTTAGCCAATGGAGATTGGGGGTGAATGAAGATGCACTGCTCACAGGTGAGTAAAAGTGGTGTCAGAGGTTGGTCTCCTGGGGTTAAGGCGAGCACCGGGTAGGCCACAAGGCAGCACCAAACTTACACCCTCAGGAGCACAGGAGCGGCTGGGTGCAGAGTGCCAACACAGCATCGGGCGCCCAATGGTAACCAATGGTGACAGTGGTAAGCAAAGACATGCTGCTCCTAGATGAGTAAAGTGGGGCCAGGGGTCGATCTTCTGGAGCTGAGGTAAGTACAATGGGGGGCCACAAGGGAGCACCATCTTACACCATCAGCGGCACAGGAGCAGCCAGGTACAGAGTGCCAACACAGCATTGGGCACCCAGTGTTATCCAATGGAGGAGATCGGTTTCAGAAACAGTTGCAGGCTCTGGCCAGGAGGCTGCGTGAAGACAATCCACGGCTGCCAGAAAATTAGAAATGCCAGGGGTCGTAGGGACACCAATGTTCCAGCTCCCCAAGGCCCATGGGCACTGGGTGCAGGGGTGTGTTTTGGCATCGGAAACAGCTTACCGGGCAGGTCGTGGTCAGGGGGAATCTTCGGATTGAGGCTACAGGCTACAGTGGACTTGCTCACAAACATTGAGGAACCTTCACAGGACCAGTGGGCTGCTTGGACTCGGGCCGTGGGTGTTGGGTGCAGAAGTGGATCCAGAGGTTGTTTCGCCGTTCCTCAAGGAGACTTCTTCCTCTTTGAAATGGTTTCTTTTGGACAGGTCCACTGTCCACAGAAGATCTGGATCTTTCTCGAAAGCAGGCAGTCCTCCCAAGGCTTTGGAGGTCGTTCGGCTGCAGGACAAGCTGCCTTTTGGTGCAGGTTCTTCGAGGGCTGCAGACAGGGTGCTCCGGCTGGGGCCAAGTCAGTTGTTGGTTTCAGTCTTCTCTGCTGGTGCAACTTTGTAGTGTCTGACTCTTCGTAGGTCCTCAGGAATCTGAGTTCTAGGGCTCAGGGGGGACTCCTAAACACTGACTTTTTGTGTGTTACAAGGAGTGCCAGGTAGTAGTCAATGGGCTACTCACCTTTGGGGTGACTTAACCCTTCTTATGCCCACTTCCTTTGGGAAGTGGGCATAGCCCTAACCCTATTGAACTAACTCCTTCCAAATAAGATGGAGGAATTAAAAAAGTACTTTCCACTTCAGCTCATCCATCTTAGGGGTGGGACTGGCATGAATGTAACTAATTTTCCTACCAGTCCTGCCACTTAAAGTGGTTTCAGGAACTGGGGGTTGGCCTACTGTACCATTTGAAGAGGCCTGGTTCGCATTTCATAGACGGCAAGACCTTTGAAGCTCCCTGCCCTGGAATGTCCATCCTGCCTGGATGAGGTGTTATCACCTCCACCCAGAGTAGGTCTTTGTTCTGAGCTCTCAAGATGTTGGCTCTTACCTCAGGGGGCCACAACTCTGTCTAAGGTGGCTGCACTGGTTTTGACCAGTCAGTGCCCATGCTAGGAGTTGGAAGGTTTTTAGGGGTCATCACTAAGGTGCCCTCTGGGTGCATGCATTAATACATCCATCACTGGATTCAGTGAGGAATTATTAATACAGGATGTTTGATACTATCTTCAGTGAAGCCATCGTGTAGCTGGGGAACTCATAATGAACAGTGCCCAGCAAATGTACTTAAAATGGCTTCCCTGTTCGCTTACTATGTCTGAAAATCGACAAAGACATAGCAGGGGCATATCTGCTCATGCAGGTATGTCCTCACATGTAATATAATACACCCTGTATTTAGGGCTGGAAGACCTGCTAGAGGGGTGACTTACATATATTGTATGTAGTGTAAAGGGCAGGTGTCACATAGGCTGTGTGCCATGTTGAGTTTTCATTTTAGTTCTGCACTAAGACATGCAGCCTGTAAAAGCAGCATGGTGTGCACCTAGTGAGATGGTCCCTGAGGGTGGCACAGTTCATGCTGCCCCCTTCCTTTAGTACCCCATGCCCTAGGTATCAGAGGAACCATTTACTAAGGACTTACAGTGGTAGCTAAAGGTTTGCCAATGGGGAAAACAACTGTGAAGTTTTGGGGAAAGAGATCTGACACTGGGGGCCTGTTTAGCAGGGACTCAGTACACTTTCAGTCAATATTGCACCAGAAACCAGTCAAAAAGAATAGAGGTGACCATGTCAAAAGAGGCACTTTCCTACATGACCCCCTCCCAAACAAAAAGGGATGAAACTAACTCTTCCCAGGAGAGTCTTCATCTTCTAAGTGGAAGAACCTGGAAAGGCTGTCTGCATTGGCATGGTCAGCCCCAGGTCTGTGTTCCACTGTAAAGTCCATTCAGTGTAGGGAGATGGACCACCTTAACAGTTTGGGGTTTTCACCTTTAATTTGCATTAGCCATCTGAGAGGCCTGTGGTCAGTCTGAACTAGGAAGTGAGAACCAAACATGTATGGTCTCAGCTTCTTCAAGGACCAAACCACAGCACATGTTCCCCTCTCAATGGCACTCTAACTCTTCTCTCTGGGGAGGAAATTAACAGGTTGGTCAAGGCCATCATCATGGATTTGGGACAGGACTGCTCCTATCCCATGTTCAGAGGCATCTCTCTGCACAATGAACTGATTAGAGTGATCTGGAGCTTTTAGAACAGCTGCGGAGCACATTGCTTCCTTCAGGGTGTCAAAAGCCTTTTGACAGGTGACTGTCCAGGTTACCTTTTTTGGGCATCTTTTTGGATGTAAGTTCAGTGAGGGATACCACAATGGGGCCAAAGCCCTTCACAAACCTTCTGTAATACCAGGTCAAGCCAATGAGTGCCCTGACCTGGGTCTGGGTTGTTGGAGCTCAAAAGTACTCAGATATTCGGCTGCTCTCAATCTGTCAATAAGTTCATCTGCTCTTGGAATTGGGTGAGCATCTGCCTTGGTCATTGCATTGAGACCCCTATAGTCCACACAAACCCTCATCTCTTTCTTTCCACCCTAGGAAACGGATTTGGGGACTAGCACGACTGGGCTGGCCCAGGGACTCTCTAAGTGCTCAATAACTCAAACTTCCAGCATCTTGCTGACTTCAGCTTTGATGCTCTCTTTGACATGGTCAGATTGTCTGTATATTTTGTTTTTGACAGGTAAATGGTCTCTAGTATCCTCATCATGGAGACACCAGGAAGTTCTGCCAGGGGCAAGGAGAAGAGTTCAGCAAACTGGTGCAAAACACACCTGCAATCAGTCTGCTGCTGGTCAGGGAGGGTGTCTGAAAAAACTACTACCTCAACTGAGCCATCCTTGGGATTGCTGGAGAGGAGATCAGGGAGAGGCTCACTCTCAATTTCCATTCCCTCATCTGTGACCATGAGCCTGGTCAGCTCAGCTCTGTCATGGTAGGGGTTCAGGGGGTGTTCATGGATTACCCTCTAGGGATTCCTGCAACTGCCAAAGTCCACCAGATAGATGATTTATCCTTTCTTTTCTAGAGTGGGATAGGGTCTACTCTAATTGTCTTGGAGATCCCTAGGGGCCACAAGGCTCCAACACCCATATCTTCTGCCCAGGTTGGTATACAACCAGCGCAGCTTTTTGGTTAAACCAGAGCTTCTGGAGCTTGTTGCTGGCCTCAAGGTTTTAGTTTGCTTTTTTCATGTACTCAGACATCCTTGAATGAAGGCCAAGCACATAATCCACTATTTCCTAATTGGGCTTTCTGGGCAGTTTCTCCCATTCACATTATAAACCACTACTGATCACAATATACGGAAAATGTAAGAAGCAACAATATTAATTCACTGTCCTGTAACCCATTAGTCATCAAACAAATGAGTATTAAGCTCTTCACCAGTATTCAAACCTTTTGGTGTCTTAGTTTCCAAGTCAACAATGTATTTAGATTCTTTTTTGCGTAAAGTCAATTCCCTGTCACCACCTCTGTGATGTGATGGCACATGTTCAATCCCAAAATAAGACAACAGGGTAGAGTCAGAATTATGATTGCTTCTTACATTTTCCATATATTGTGATCAGTAGTGGTTTATAATGTGAATAGTAGTGTTTTTTTCATGATTTTTAATTTAACTTATTTATGTTTTTTCAGAATGGAGGGGTCCGGATGGATTCCTGACGGATTCATTATTGCTTTTTTCTTCACGACGTGTTATGGGTATTGATTATTTATAAACAGTGATAGGTTGTTTCTTTCTCCTCTTATGTAGCTTTTGCAATAATTTCATATGGAGAATGTGTTTTCCTGTAAAAGAACAATATTTGCACTATCTAGTATTGCAGGTGTTACATATGAAATGTATATATACTAGGTGAAGTTTATTATTATAGGTAGGGTATGTAATTTTGATATTGGCATTTTGTATATTTAAAAAATAATTTCTATAGGATATGCATATATAAGCCATAGTCACATATATTTATTTATATTTATTTATGATTATATTTATATTTATATTAATACTATTGTGGTGTATTTCTATTAATTTTGTAGTTTATCAGAATGGTTGATTTACACAGAGAAATATATGTATATAGGTATAAATATGAATGTATTTATTCATATTTAACCAGTTAATGTATTCTTCCCTTTTCTATATTCATTAGAGAAAGAGAGAAATATCCTGTCCTGTTTCTATATTTATGCTTGGAGAGTATTTAAACTAGGTGTATTGGTTGAATTATACATGTGATCAAGGTTGCTTGGCACCCGAAACGCGTTGTGTGTGGTAATAAACACTATCGATTTTGATTTCCCGAGTGTGCGTTATTGTGAAAGTCTTTGAATTTATATATATACATACATATATATATATGTGTATATATATATACACTAACACACACGCATGATATCGCATTAAAAGCACGTGTACCTTTTATCACAATATCATGTATATATATATATCTATATATCTATATCTATATATATATAATATCACATGTACATATATTTAATTCAGCCCAGTGAAATGTCAAAAGAATCCTACAAAACAATTGGCACATCTTGTTCAGGGATGAACACTTACAAGGAGTTATTGATGATGGCTCCAGAATAACATTTAAGAAAATGTAATCATTGGGGGATATCCTCACCTGAAGCTACCTGGAACCCACAAGAAAGGAGGGTGAGTGGCAGAATGATGTAGCGGGTATACTCGACAAAGTATACACACAGTTCCAAAATCAGAGAAAAAAGATCGAGGGTTATAGTAGTAAAGCCAGGTTTCCAGAGACAAAAAAGGGGGAGCAATATGCTCGAAGCAAGAGCCCTCACTCACCGTCCGGTGACATGCTTCATCATAGGGCTATGCTCCTCGTCAGGCCGGCACTGCAATGCCTGACGGGCCCCACAAAGGGGCCCTTTGCCGGAGATCTTTAGGCAGTTGGTGTAAAGCCGGTCAGATGATAAAAAAAGAGGATTGGTATGGAAAAGATTAAAAATGACTAGGGGTAAAAAAACTATTTATTCAGATATTTAAACCCGTGGCATGGTTAAAAACATCGTTTTAGGGATATTGTAAAATAATGTATACAACCCCTAGACTCAAAAATTTAAACAATTTTCACTAGAAATTCAAGTAAAAAAAGGGTACAAAAAATCAGAGTACACAGAATCACCGTGATACTCAATCAAGGGGTCAACATGTTTCTCGCTATATTGAGTTGAAATTGATCTCATGCGATTCTTCAGGACCTATTTACGTACCTAATCCTTTATGAAAACTGCTTTGTGCATTAATTTATTCAAAACCTAAAAGGTAAAACAAAGGAAACCAACGTCAAAGGATAACCTATTCAGCAACAGTTATATTAATCACTGTACCTGATAGGTTGTTATATAACCTCGTGAGAACGCCATACAAGAACGATTCTGACTAGTGCCCAAATGTGCCTTAGTGAATACACACAAAAACATCTAGAGTGCTGATAGAAAACTTAAATATTTTGCTCACCCTCCAAGTATTACTGGTGGGCTCCCTCAGGGAGGTAGCAGGTTCTAAATTCCATTATGAACTGAATATATGCATACACAAAGAGAGAAAGAACAGTTTAAAAACCGTATGATGATTGATAGGATTATTACCTCATCATGGACATGTCACTACTTGCCTCTCATGCAAAATATAGTTGGTAAATTGTATTCAAACCGCTAGAAAAAACACAAGATAGAGAAAACGCACGATTGCAAAACCGAGGGTAGCTACAAATAATATTCAGTGAAGGGAAGTTCTTAAGTTACAGGGTACCCTCTAGTCGAAAAAACAACAAACTACAACAGCAGTGTCGGCCAGTCGCCAGATCATTCGTAGCCGATATCCGTCATATCACTTAATTAGTGAAAACAAATGTCAAGGGGTTCGGAGTAAGAAAGAATAGGTGAGACGCTTACAGTCTTGTCCCTATTGTGTGTATATTTCAACACAGGTAGTCAGTAGATAGCCCCACTGAGACGAAAAGCCTGCTGGGCGGGGCGTATCAAATCAGGAACGCGTCCCGCCCGTGTCTGTGAAGGCGCGGAGCTCGCGTATACCGGCTAGCGCTCGAACCAAAATAATGAAGCTTCGTAAACAATTATGTACATGAAGCTCAAGACAGAGGCATGAAAGCGTGTGTCAATAACGGCGATCGTAAAACGCCGAAACAGCACTTACTTGACATCGAACCACAAGCGTTGGTTCACCTGTGAGCCGTCTCGTTCCCCGGAATACAAAGTTGTGTTCGAATGGGGTTCGTTTTAAATGCCCGGAGATAATAAAGAGTGAAAGGGGACTGCAAGCCAAGACAGGTACAAAGACAAAAACAAAAACAAAAGAAGGACTAAAACCAAGTCGGCCATATATACGAGGGAATTGTCATAGGATCTAGATGAATAGGAAAAATGGAGATATCTCGGTATCATAGTTGATGCAAAAATTGCCAACTATACAAGATAAAGTACGCTCACTGTGCGCACAACATGAATTATGCAGAAGTTACAAATGTAAAAAAAAATGTTTTTATAGAAAAATCATATGGAAAGTGATTCACATAGTAATGCAAAAGGTTAATAGGTGGTCTGAAGGGACCCGACGTTCAACGGGTAAGACAGGCCCAAGGGATCTCATCGTTGAGCCCAATCTCATGGGTCCTTAGCCTAAAGACCCATCGTTGTTCTTTTTCAAAGAGTCTTCTTGTACACTCATTGTTGTCTTTAATAGTCTCCAATATTAGCCATCTGATGTTGTCTGCAGTATGTTGTTTTTCCAAATAGTGATTCGTTAATTTTGTTGCAGATCTCTTACACCTGATAGTGCTTCGGTGTTCATTGATGCGTGTTTTCACCATTCTTGTTGTCATTCCTATGTACCTCAAGTCACAAGGACAAGTGATCATATAGACGCAGTTCTTAGTGCGACAATTGGTGTGTGATTTCAGTTGCCATTTCCTAGGTTCACCGAGATCTACTTCATAGGTGCTTCTAGTCATTGAGCATACGTTACAACCCCCACATGGGTGATGGCCTTTGACTTTCAACCACTGATCTTGGTGGACATCATCCGTGGTTTTTTTATGTACAGGTCTGGTGTGAACCACCATATCTTTAATGTTGTGGGTCCTCTTAAAGGCAAACAAAGGGCAGTCCAAGGACTCTCCTGCACTGTTGAGGATAGGCCACTGTCTCCGAATGATCTTCTTAATCTGATTACTCAAAGGCGTGTAGGTAGTCACACAAGTAAGTCTAGATTGAGGAGTGCGGATATTGTTAGCCAGAAGAGTCTCTCTTGGAATATTGCTGGCTCTTTTCTTCGCTTGTCTCACACATCTAGCAGGATAATTACGTGCACCCAGTTTGCTGCAGAGAGTTTTAGCTTGGAGATGATACGCCCCGCCCAGCAGGCTTTTCCTCTCAGTGGGGCTATCTACTGACTACCTGTGTTGAAATATACACACAATAGGGACAAGACTGTAAGCGTCTCACCTATTCTTTCTTACTCCGAACCCCTTGACATTTGTTTTCACTAATTAAGTGATATGACGGATATCGGCTACGAATGATCTGGCGACTGGCCGACACTGCTGTTGTAGTTTGTTGTTTTTTGTTTTTTCGACTAGAGGGTACCCTGTAACTTAAGAACTTCCCTTCACTGAATATTATTTGTAGCTACCCTCGGTTTTGCAATCGTGCGTTTTCTCTATCTTGTGTTTTTTCTAGCGGTTTGAATACAATTTACCAACTATATTTTGCATGAGAGGCAAGTAGTGACATGTCCATGATGAGGTAATAATTCTATCAATCATCATACGGTTTTTAAACTGTTCTTTCTCTCTTTGTGTATGCATATATTCAGTTCATAATGGAATTTAGAACCTGCTACCTCCCTGAGGGAGCCCACCAGTAATACTTGGAGGGTGAGCAAAATATTTAAGTTTTCTATCAGCACTCTAGATGTTTTTGTGTGTATTCACTAAGGCACATTTGGGCACTAGTCACAATCGTTCTTGTATGGCGTTCTCACGAGGTTATATAACAACCTATCAGGTACAGTGATTAATATAACTGTTGCTGAATAGGTTATCCTTTGACGTTGGTTTCCTTTGTTTTACCTTTTAGGTTTTGAATAAATTAATGCACAAAGCAGTTTTCATAAAGGATTAGGTACGTAAATAGGTCCTGAAGAATCGCATGAGATCAATTTCAACTCAATATAGCGAGAAACATGTTGACCCCTTGATTGAGTATCACGGTGATTCTGTGTACTCTGATTTTTTGTACCCTTTTTTTACTTGAATTTCTAGTGAAAATTGTTTAAATTTTTGAGTCTAGGGATTGTATACATTATTTTACCTTATCCCTAAAACGATGTTTTTAACCATGCCAGGGGTTTAAATATGTGAATAAATAGTTTTTTTACCCCTAGTCATTTTTAATCTTTTCCATACCAATCCTCTTTTTTCATCATCTGACCGGCTTTACACCAACTGCCTAAAGATCTCCGGCAAAGAGCCCCTTTGTGGGGCCCGTCAGGCATTGCAGTGCCGGCCTGACGAGGAGCATAGCCCTATGATGAAGCATGTCACCGGACGGTGAGTGAGGGCTCTTGCTTCGAGCATATTGCTCCCCCTTTTTTGTCTCTGGAAACCTGGCTTTACTACTATAACCCTCGATCTTTTTTCTCTGATTTTGGAACTGTGTGTATACTTTGTCGAGTATATAATTGGGAGACATACACACTGGACCAGGAGTTATTCGTTTTTTCTCCAAATCTCCCGTTCTGCCCCTCCTTTTTTGAAATTGATGATTTAGAGTAGCCTTTTGGCTACGGGGCTTTTCATATAAGACTACCCTGGTTGACTATACCTGGTAGTAAATATGTCTGACCTACAAGGTCTCAGCTTTGATGATAGTGTGGTGCAGGAGATCCTGCAGACTCCTTCCATACTAGGGGACGAGAATAGCGGTCCCTCTAGCGGCACAAGAGAAGATTGGACGAAACTATCTGCCTTGAAAAAAGAGCTCCTTAAGACCGTCTTACACGGCACTATCATGACCGAATACCTAAGGGCCAATATTTCACCAAACGGTCTCATTGTTACCAATGTTCCTAGGATTTTCTTACAAGACCTACAATTCAGAATAGACTGGTCACAGATATCATGGAAATGCTCTCGTGATTGGTTGATCTTGATCATCAATACATCTAAACGCCTAGCAGACTCGATCACGGTACAGATCTCCATCACCGAGGCAGCCATTAGAACCACAGTTCAACTCGCTCAGTTCAAGTCCCGCTTGGCAGAAATCAATCTGGAACTTAATGAGACCAAGGAATATCTCACCAGACAGAAGATTAACAAACTACAAAAAGATATTAAACGTTTCAGCAAAGAGAAGATTTACCCCTACACAAAAGACGATTACCATTGTGAGGTCAATTCTGAGACCTCAGATGATTCAGAGGCTCCACAACGCAAGATCTCTGTACCTAACTACAGCTCGAGCTCTGATGGTTGGAGTAGTGATGAGGGACAGAGGATAAACCGCAATCGTTACACCCCTCCTCCGCCTTACAATCCTCCCTTTCCATATCAGCAGATTCCTCCTTGGCATCCACAACCTATGCCTATGCCTTTTTTCCAGCCCCAACCCCAATATAATTTTAACCCTTTTTTAGGAAGAGGCCGGGGCAGAGGCAGAGGCAGAAACAGAAGGAGAGGAAGAAATGTGCACTGGGCACAAGAAGAGCCCCAGATGATGACCAGGAGCCGGAGTGTGATAGCACAAAAGAAAAACTAGTGGTCAACCTTTCCTGCTCAACCCTCACCCCTACCGAAATGATGGTCTTAGAGAAAGGTTTGGGTTTTGTTCCCACCCCTAGAGAAGATCAATTTAGACTGAATTGTGAAATGTCAGCACTATTCCGTAAGGTTAGACTGCACTTCTTTTTTAAAGATCAACCACCTAAGGTCTCTAGAGGTGACACAGATTTAAGGAACCCCTCTACTTTTACTCCTCCTGTTACCTCAATTCCAATAGAGGTACTGACTTTCGAGAAGGCGGTTCGTCATGAGATTCAACAACTAGAACCCCTCCGTACCTTTCAAAATGTGTCCAACTTGGAGCGTATGGCTATTCAATCTCTAGCGCATAACCCTGAAATCACTATAAAACCTGCAGATAAAGGGGGTGCAATCGTAGTTATGGATACTATCTTCTATAGACAGGAATGTCTTAGACTTTTGAGTGATGACACTCACTATAGACACATACAGACAGACCCTACTCCCCGGCTACAACGAACGATCCGCGGGATGATAATGGAAGCAGAAATAGCAGGATGGATTACACGACAGGAAGCAGAGTTCCTGGACACAAAAAATCCCAAAATACCTTACTTTTACTGTCTTCCTAAGATTCACAAGGGCACCCCACCTCCTGGCCGCCCTATAGTGTCCGGTATAGGCTCTCTTTTAGAACCTTTATCTAAATTTTGTGATTTCTTTTTACAACCAATGGTTCGTAACACGTCTACCTTCCTTAGAGATACTAAAGACACCTTGACCCTACTTAATGATGTTAACGATGCAGGCCCCACAGATATATTGATATGCCTGGATGTGGAAGCCCTTTACACTAATATTCCACAAGAAGCAACCTTAACAGCAGTAGAAGACTTGCTGATGGCAGAAACGTGGACCTACAATACGCCAGTCAGTTTCATCATGCAATGCGCAAGTGTGGCACTGAAAGAGAATTTTTTCCAGTTCGAGACACGTCTCTTCCACCAGATACAAGGTACTTCCATGGGAAGTACCTTCGCACCAAGCCTGGCATGCCTGTATATGTATGCATTTGAACAACGCCACATTCTAACTCCTGAGCAACCATTTTTCAACAACATAAGACTATGGCGTCGCTACATTGACGACATTCTAGTTATTTGGAAGGGTAGTTATGAATTGGCATTAGATTTCACAAATTGGGTTAACACCCTTGACACCAATCTCCGTTTCAGTGCTAACATTTCGGATCAAGAGGTGGCTTTTCTTGATTTACGGATAACACTCAGAGATGGTTATTTGCATTCCTCTGTATACCATAAACCCACAGATAGAAACAGTTTATTACTCTACAATAGCCACCACCCAAAATCATTAAGGGACAATCTTCCTTTTGGGCAATTCCTTAGGATACGACGGAATTGTTCAGATACAGACGACTTTCATCTCCAAGCTAAAACTCTCTGCAGCAAACTGGGTGCACGTAATTATCCTGCTAGATGTGTGAGACAAGCGAAGAAAAGAGCCAGCAATATTCCAAGAGAGACTCTTCTGGCTAACAATATCCGCACTCCTCAATCTAGACTTACTTGTGTGACTACCTACACGCCTTTGAGTAATCAGATTAAGAAGATCATTCGGAGACAGTGGCCTATCCTCAACAGTGCAGGAGAGTCCTTGGACTGCCCTTTGTTTGCCTTTAAGAGGACCCACAACATTAAAGATATGGTGGTTCACACCAGACCTGTACATAAAAAAACCACGGATGATGTCCACCAAGATCAGTGGTTGAAAGTCAAAGGCCATCACCCATGTGGGGGTTGTAACGTATGCTCAATGACTAGAAGCACCTATGAAGTAGATCTCGGTGAACCTAGGAAATGGCAACTGAAATCACACACCAATTGTCGCACTAAGAACTGCGTCTATATGATCACTTGTCCTTGTGACTTGAGGTACATAGGAATGACAACAAGAATGGTGAAAACACGCATCAATGAACACCGAAGCACTATCAGGTGTAAGAGGTCTGCAACAAAATTAACGAATCACTATTTGGAAAAACAACATACTGCAGACAACATCAGATGGCTAATATTGGAGACTATTAAAGACAACAATGAGTGTACAAGAAGACTCTTTGAAAAAGAACAACGATGGGTCTTTAGGCTAAGGACCCATGAGATTGGGCTCAACAATGAGATCCCTTGGGCCTGTCTTACCCGTTGAACGTCGGGTCCCTTCAGACCACCTATTAACCTTTTGCATTACTATGTGAATCACTTTCCATATGATTTTTCTATAAAAACACTTTTTTTACATTTGTAACTTTTGCATAATTCATGTTGTGCGCACAGTGAGCGTACTTTATCTTGTATAGTTGGCAATTTTTGCATCAACTATGATACCGAGATATCTCCATTTTTCCTATTCATCTAGATCCTATGACAATTCCCTCGTATATATGGCCGACTTGGTTTTAGTCCTTCTTTTGTTTTTGTTTTTGTCTTTGTACCTGTCTTGGCTTGCAGTCCCCTTTCACTCTTTATTATCTCCGGGCATTTAAAACGAACCCCATTCGAACACAACTTTGTATTCCGGGGAACGAGACGGCTCACAGGTGAACCAACGCTTGTGGTTCGATGTCAAGTAAGTGCTGTTTCGGCGTTTTACGATCGCCGTTATTGACACACGCTTTCATGCCTCTGTCTTGAGCTTCATGTACATAATTGTTTACGAAGCTTCATTATTTTGGTTCGAGCGCTAGCCGGTATACGCGAGCTCTGCGCCTTCACAGACACGGGCGGGACGCGTTCCTGATTTGATACGCCCCGCCCAGCAGGCTTTTCGTCTCAGTGGGGCTATCTACTGACTACCTGTGTTGAAATATACACACAATAGGGACAAGACTGTAAGCGTCTCACCTATTCTTTCTTACTCCGAACCCTTTGACATTTGTTTTCACTAATTAAGTGATATGACGGATATCGGCTACGAATGATCTGGCGACTGGCCGACACTGCTGTTGTAGTTTGTTGTTTTTTGTTTTTTCGACTAGAGGGTACCCTGTAACTTAAGAACTTCCCTTCACTGAATATTATTTGTAGCTACCCTCGGTTTTGCAATCGTGCGTTTTCTCTATCTTGTGTTTTTTCTAGCGGTTTGAATACAATTTACCAACTATATTTTGCATGAGAGGCAAGTAGTGACATGTCCATGATGAGGTAATAATCCTATCAATCATCATACGGTTTTTAAACTGTTCTTTCTCTCTTTGTGTATGCATATATTCAGTTCATAATGGAATTTAGAACCTGCTACCTCCCTGAGGGAGCCCACCAGTAATACTTGGAGGGTGAGCAAAATATTTAAGTTTTCAATCAGCACTCTAGATGTTTTTGTGTGTATTCACTAAGGCACATTTGGGCACTAGTCACAATCGTTCTTGTATGGCGTTCTAACGAGGTTATATAACAACCTATCAGGTACAGTGATTAATATAACTGTTGCTGAATAGGTTATCCTTTGACGTTGGTTTCCTTTGTTTTACCTTTTAGGTTTTGAATAAATTAATGCACAAAGCAGTTTTCATAAAGGATTAGGTACGTAAATAGGTCCTGAAGAATCGCATGAGATCAATTTCAACTCAATATAACGAGAAACATGTTGACCCCTTGATTGAGTATCACGGTGATTCTGTGTACTCTGATTTTTTGTACCCTTTTTTTACTTGAATTTCTAGTGAAAATTGTTTAAATTTTTGAGTCTAGGGATTGTATACATTATTTTACCATATCCCTAAAACGATGTTTTTAACCATGCCAGGGGTTTAAATATCTGAATAAATAGTTTTTTTACCCCTAGTCATTTTTAATCTTTTCCATACCAATCCTCTTTTTTCATCATCTGACCGGCTTTACACCAACTGCCTAAAGATCTCCGGCAAAGAGCCCCTTTGTGGGGCCCGTCAGGCATTGCAGTGCCGGCCTGACGAGGAGCATAGCCCTATGATGAAGCATGTCACCGGACGGTGAGTGAGGGCTCTTGCTTCGAGCATATTGCTCCCCCTTTTTTGTCTCTGGAAACCTGGCTTTACTACTATAACCCTCGATCTTTTTTCTCTGATTTTGGAACTGTGTGTATACTTTGTCGAGTATATAATTGGGAGACATACACACTGGACCAGGAGTTATTCGTTTTTTCTCCAAATCTCCCGTTCTGCCCCTCCTTTTTTGAAATTGATGATGTAGCGGGTAGACTGCAAGGCCTGCAAACACAGACTGAACCAGAAAACATTTTGAACATTTGAAGGCCGAGTCATTCCAGTATGAGATAGGATAGCATGCAACACTGAACACTTTGTATATGCATTACAGTGTGATTGCAATAAGCTGTAAATTGGAAGCACAATCAATAGGTTGAAGGTTAGGATATTGCAACACATGCAGGCTATAAAAAATAGCAACAAAGTTATGCAATGGCCTATCACTTTGAGAAGTAACATCATCGCTCTCTGGTTGGGTTTAAATTTTATGGATTGAAATGTGAAGAAACATGCACGAGGAGGAGGTGACAGAGAAAACTAGTTAAGGAGGTACAAGTCGGGACTGATTGTGATGCTAGGTACTGAGATTCCATGGGATGCAGAATTGCACATACACTTATTAGTTTCAAAATTATATGGCCAATGGGAAGCCTCAGCAACAACTTTGGGTTGGCCTTGGTCACTTTATATCAATCCAGGGGATGAAGAGACAATTGAAATGACTTACCTGAATAATAACTAGTTGATTGTTCAACATTATCTGACTGGAACACAATCTGAGCGTGTGCACATATGACATCCCTTTGGGAACATTTGTATATAAATTGGTTGTGAACATAAATGGGGGTTATGTTATCTTATTATAATCTGATACTTTCTGGAGCTAATTGCATAAGTCAAAGGAAAATAACCCCTTCTCACTTATTGTTTTTGTGAGGATTTCTTAACATTTGCACATCAATGACCACCACTTCGGAGTATAACAATGACCAGTGAGATGACTGAATATGAGTCCCCATGTGATAGTATCTACCGGATTAATGATATGTATTTCTCTGACTAGAGGGATCATATTAAATCATCTAGAGGCATTTCTAAAATGCATTATGGTATATCTCAACTGGACTAAGTGGCCAGAATATTACAATGCATTTTCCCTTTAATGTAAATCAGTCACATATGCTCCAGTGCAATGAATTGAAATTTAATAAATGATACATTGAAGCTTATGTGTTTTCACTTGAACCATTGAAAGGAATAGTTGTAAACCACATAATGCATTTGCACTTTGGCACATGTCACCTTATATACACACCATTATATGAAATCATGGAAGATGATGTTGTGACCGAGCAGCTAGAAACAACTTTTGAACTGGAATGAGCATTTGGGACTAATATAATGCAGTTGCACTTTGGCATGTGTTACTTTAGTACATGCACAGGTGTGTGAAACGTGGATGATGCAGTGGCTGAGCAGCTAGAAATCAAAGTTGAACTATCGGAATGAGTAGCTGGAAAACACACAATACATTTGCACTTTAGCACGTAGAACTTCCATATGTACACGAGTGTATGAAATTATAGGAGATAAAATTGTTGTTGAATAGCTGGAAATAATATTATGCGCGTGCGCTTTGGCACCTCTCACTTTATAGGACATTATGTTTTTGGAAAGTCTTCATAAAACGCAAAAGCAACAGGAATACTGAGCTGCCCATGCACTGCAGCACGTCTCACGTTAATCCAATTTAGGAGATGTAAATATACAACTTTATAGTTGTGGTCGATGAAGAGTATGCAATATATGGAATTACGGTGACTAGACGGCCTGGAGTTCCCTGGACAGGACCAGTTTTCAGGGGACTGCCCCGGTGCCCTGATGTTTTAGCTGATTTTAAATAAATGTTCCGGTTTTTGAGAGAACGGTCATGTCATCCTGTAAAGCAGAATTGAAAGGTATGCATTTCTTTCTACAAGTGCTGCTAATGTCTAACATTATTTAAGTTATGTACTTGTGTCTGCCAGGCAGCACAGCAAGTGCCTGGTCCCAGCAGAAAGCCTGAGTGGGAAGGAGTGAGCAAGGGTTTCGGGTCCTGCCATTGCTAATGCTAATGCAGTCTTGTAAGTGCGTGTGTGTAAACATATATGTACTTGTAAATGCGTATAAATATGGACACATTTACAATATTTACAACCCTATAGCGCGCGCGCACACACTTATTTTTACAAGACCACACAAAAAACAGACAAGCCATATAAAAGTAAGGCTAAAGGTTTTAGTCCTACTTTTATGTCTAACCTGCCTCGGTTTTTGATTCTCAAAATCTGGTCACCCTATATGGAATGAACTGATGATGATGTGTGAATGAGGCAGAGCATGAAATGAATACCTTGTGAAAGAATCAAACAATGGTGTAAAGTATACATGCACACAAGGGAAGCAACATATTTTTAAAGCTTGTACTGCAGAGCCACACCAGTAATGTTATGATTAGAATTAAAGTAAAATTCTCATGATCCCTGTTCATGATGTGAAGTAAAATGATTGCAAGTAATGATAATGTGAACTGTAATGGCAGTGATCCGCAATGTGGAGTTAACAGTTCTAGACCCTGATTTATACTTTTTGGTGCAAAACTGCACTAACGCAGTTTCGCACCAAAAAGTTTAGCACTGGCTGGTGCAAAGGGTTGGCTAGTGAAAAAAATAAGACGTTAGTCGGGTGGGGCTGGCGGTATGGGAGAAGGGGGCTTTGCACCATAAAATGACATTAGGCAGGTTAGAGTAAAAGTAATTACTCTAACCTGCCTAGAGTCATTTTCTGATGCAAAACCATCCATACCCCATGACTCCTGTCTTAGAAAAGACAGGAGTCATGCCCACCACCCCAGTGGCCAGCACAGGGGACCAGGGTCCCCTGGGCATGGCCATTGCACCCTGTGCCATGCATGGGGGTCAATTTCAGGGCGCCTTATGGCACTTAAAAAATAAAATAAAATACTTACCTGGGATGGGGTCCCCCATCTTCCGCTGTCCCTCTGGTGTGGGTGGGGGTGTCCCTGGGGCATGGGGAAGGCACCTGTAGGCTTATTCCATGGTGTTCCACCATGGAAATAGGCCCACAGGTCCCCTAACGCCTGCCCTGACCCAGGCGTTAAAAAATGGGGCAAAGCAAGTTGTGCACCATTTTTTGACCTCTCCTCTCTCCCGTGCACCAATTTTTGCATGGGAGCATAAATATGGCGTTCAGGCCATGGAGTAATTTTTTGCACGGAAACGTCTACCTTGCATCTCATTAAGGCAAGGTGGGTTTCCACATCCAAAAAGTGACTTTAACTCCATAAATTTGGTGCTAGACGGGTCTAGTGCCAAAGTATAAATATGGAGTTAGTTTTACACTGAATTAGAGTAAAAAAAAATGACGCTAATTCAGTGCAAACAGAGTATAAATATGTCCCTTAGGCCCATATTTATACTTTCTTTGCGCCGGATTTGCGTCATTCTTTGATGCAAAAGCGGCACAAACTTACAAAATACAATTATATTTTGTAAGTTTGCGCCGTTTTTGCGTAAAAAAATGATGCAAATGTGGCGCAAAGAAAGTATAAATATGGGCCTTAGTGTTTAACTGGGTGATGAAATGGAGAAGGGACAATAGGAATAAAGGGAAACACTGCACAGCATGGTGGTTGTTAGGCCCAGTAGAAGGTGACACACCGAAACACGTCGGCCGCTAAAATTTACTTTTCTACCTTTGCACATTTCACATACGGAGTTTTATTTCTTAAAATAAATTGATTTGACTGTACAAGGAAGACATCTGTGGAAGAAAGCTAGATCTTGGTCCAAAAAGAGTGCTTTCGGTAATGTGATGCAAATCCATTCAGTAGTTTTGAAGTTATTAAAGGAAAAATAAAATTCTGTATCTAGGAACGCAGAGTATCTGGGGATCCGACAGATCTGAAAATGAGATCTGATTGGCTGCCAGGACTTCAACCAGAAAGTGTTGGCAGCTATCTTGGGACTCAGGACTGAGCCCAGGTCCCCAAAAAACTGCAAAAAGAAACCCAAGGGGGGGCAGAGTAGGTATACCCTGAAACCCTAGGCCTGGTATTCAGGTCCCACAGGGACTCCGCTGGGAGCCAATTTTGTTAAATTTTGCAGTGAATTCACAGAATATTTGCCTTTCCCATCTTTAGCAGTGTGCAGGGGTGGTTGGATTAACGTATGGTAATTAAATATTTCCTTCATTTTAAAAACCCTAGAAATTCACTGAAAAAAACAAAGGTTGTAGGGACAATATAGCTGGTATATAGAATTAAAAACACCTTAGAAATTAAAAAAAAAATCTAAAGTTACAGTGATGTTATATTTAGGTTCAGATTTTACACACACAAAAACATACAAACTCAGCAGTTATAGTTTTATTTATCTCAAGTAAGTTTAAGCTGTGCAATAAGGCAAATATAACACACGCCCTTGCCATGCAATGCGAATTACCCGGCATATTACATCACTGATGACATCTTGTATAACATCAATAATAATATTACTACAACATTTGTAATGACTTCATTGATGAAAAAACTACGCATGACAAGGGAGTGAGTTTATAGTTTCCCTAGGGCACAAGTTATAGTCACTTCAGATATCTATAACTATAGCTAGTGAAATTCTATGTTTGTTTGAGTTTGAAATGTTACATTGTTACTGAACATTTCAGCTAACTATAATGTCAATGTAACCTTTGTTTTTTCAGATAATATATAGATGTATATATACATATGTACATGTATATATATGCATATATATATATATGTGTGTGTTTAAATATATGTGTGCATGTATATTTACATATATGTGTGTGTGTGTGTGTGTGTGCATTTATATTCGTGTATATGGAAATATCTCAAACTTATAATGAAGCTATGGTTATTAAACAAAATGAAAAAAATTGGAAATTTATAAGTTATTGCTATCACCACAATCCTTGCCTTGTACATGCAAACCACAACTTGCACACCAATGGAAATGCTAATGAGCTCATCCTTATTGTGACCTAAGCAATTACTAACATCACAAATAATCTTAAAGCCTTTAACAACATGAAACACACAACTTTGAATGTAATGCTATTTATTGGTTCAACTCTCTATTGTTCTTTAATGATGTACTTTTAGCTATTGTTAGTTATTGTCATTGTGAGATCATAAGCATTGTATTTGGTGTTAAAGTTATGGTTTGTTTGGCTGTTGTGAGTCACATTTGCAGTTGGGTTGGCCGCAGGCTCTGCCCTTTAGCCAATCACTGCACTCAACCCTCAGCCGGCAAACAAGCCCTGCTGTGCATACCTTTATTAATGCACAGTACAGTGGGTGTTGGCTACAGGGCCTGGACACAAACTGCCAGTTGAAAAATTCTGACTTTGGGTTTGTATACCTGAAATGAACAGTAAGGAAAACAGCTCCCTTATCCAATTAGAATCAGATTAATTTTAAATTTTGAGTCAACATGTGGTCCACCAACCCAAGTTCATGAATTATCTGGTGTATAAAGGTCCATGTATTTCTAATGTTTTAAGTCTTTCTAGCTCTCTGACACATTTTTCTAACACAAATTTCTTGAAAACTACTTAATAGATTTATATATACATACATATGTTATAGTTTGTTTAGATCAGAGTTTCCATTGAAAACTGCTTTTTTGAGTATCCAATTTTAACTCCAGTAGGATTCTTTGCTGTCCTCTACAGATAATAATGGCTGAGTAGAAGTACATCTCACTTGGTATGGACATAGAATTCTACTTAAGTAAACGTATTTGGTTGTTGGGAGTGTAAATATGTTTAGCAGTTTTAAAGAAATTAGCATTTAAATGTGTTCTGTTCAGGCATAAAGATTTTATATTTTGCAAATCTAGTTAAAAACATAAAGGCATGAAATGTCATTAGACAAGAGTGCTTTTTCTTCCATCATGCACTATAGATTTGTGAATCCAGCTGCGGATTCACAAATTCACTGTGATCTTATTGGCTGTCTAACACAAAAAAATGATGTTGTGGCTTCTATTACCCAACACGGAACAATAAACAAAACAGAAAGAAAATATGCATAAGAGGACAGAGTGAACGCAACTGACTCTCGGGCCTTTGTGGGAGAGAGGGCAAACTCAACCCTCCAGACATAAAATAAACATTAAAACAAAGATTATGATCACAGGACATGCAACGCTTGGACCCTCATTTTATTCTGTAGAACCTCCTTGGCCTCAGGAGAAAGAAATTGTCGCACAGAATTTGCAAATCCTGAAATGAAAAAATAAAGAGTTCTGTGCATTGCAGCTGCACTTGACCAACTACCATGTGGTCAAAGGATGTAGCAATTGGTTGTAAACCGAAGGATGATTGCAAGGACCAGTTCCATGTGGAATGTGATTAAAAAAACTCCTGAAATTCACAGAAAAAAAGAAAGGCCAAAGGATGAAGCGAAAGTGTTCAAGATGCCATCAGTGATATAATTTTTGATGTCCTTTAACTTGCCCCAAGTAATGTCATACATAAGGTAACATAAGTTACAGTTACTTTACATAACCATAACTGAGTAATTGCAGTGTTTTTTGTTGTGCAACCAAGTTGCATAGAAGATTCCAAAATAAAGTAAATCCGATTTAGGTGTGATATGAAAAGTTTCATACAGATCATCTGAGGTTGGATGGGGAAATAAACGGAAGATCAAACAATAGTGTTTCCCATTTTAACTCCAATACAAAAATTTGAGCCCTGTTACAGCAAAAAGCACTGAAATTAGTTATACCATACTAGATGAATCTATAACTTTACTCAGATGAATTCCTTTGCTTTGGTGAGTCCTAGAATTCTGGTGTTCGAATAGAACTTGATCATGATTTACCATGTAACAAAATATACTTGATTATAATACTTTGTTTGAATGTAGAATCTTGGTTGTTATTTCATCCGCCATGCTTTCTAATGCCTTCAGTCTTATGGTAACACACAAGTCTATGTCTATATCTGATTCTGAGGCACCTTGTTTTGTTAGCTCACATCCCGGCTAGTGCAGGTGTTTTAATAAAAATTATTAATGAGTGTTCATGTATTCTGAATAATAGGTTTGTGTAGAAAATATAATAACGTAAAAGTATAATGCACACATCTGAAAATGTGATCACGAAAAATGGCCACCAATGTTAACAAAATATACTAATCAATGATTTAATAATATAAAATATTGAGCATTTGTTAGATTAATGTAGTAATATGTCATATTAAAGGTTATGCAGTAAGTTTTAGCTTTATTAATTGTAGGCCTTAACTTAGCGAGTGTCTTGGCCTACTTGCCAGGCCTCATGTAAAAGCTGTATTTCTTAACGTTTAATAAAATGGCTGTCCTAGAGAGTTAAACTGTGATTTCTATTGTATTGTTTAAGTGTGCTTATAACAGAAGCTTTCTCATGAGAACCGACTGCTAGAAAATGATGTTCCTGCTAGATGTAACAGTTTGTGTGTAATGTGTGTGAGACTGACTTTCTCAAGAGAAGAACAAAGGAGATACTGACTAGAGTGGAAGCTGCAACAATATTGTTATCCGACAGGCCGGATGATGCGGACATTGCAAGACAAACCAATCAACGACATGTGAACTGAGTAATATTAGAATTCATAGATTTGGAGCTTTAGTTTTATTGGACTAAGTGTGAACATGCGACTAACTGAGAAATAGGGATTTGGGAAGTAGTTTTAGCAGTTCTAACTTAACAGGACTACACTGAGAAGAAAGCAGCATTTTTAGCCAAACATTCTTCCCTTGTATTTTGCCGTTGCCAATTGTCCATTTTCTTGCATGGCCCGAAAGGTCAATATTTCTTATGCGTCTTGACAAAAGGCGTGCTTAACTTTAATGCCTAGAGACTTTGGGCCTGATTCTAACCTTGGCGGACGGCGGAGGCCGTCCGCCAAGGTTCCGCCGCCAAATGACCGCACCGCGGTCACAAGACCGCGGCGGCCATTCTAACATTTCCTCTGGGCCGGTGGGCGCTCTCCAAAAGAGCGCCCGCCGGCCCAGAGGAAATGCCCCTGCAACGAGGACGGGGGCTCAGAATTGAGCCGGCGTAGTTGCAGGGGTGCGACGGGTGCAGTTGCACCCGTCGCGTATTTCAGTGTCTGCATGGCAGACACTGAAATACTTTGCGGGGCCCTCTTACGGGGGCCCCTGCAGTGCCCATGCCATGGGCATGGGCACTGCAGGGGCCCCCAGGGGCCCCGCGGCACCCCCTACCGCCATCCTGTTCCTGGCAGGAGACCCGCCAGGAACAGGATGGCGGTAGGGGGTGTCAGAATCCCCATGGCTGCGGAGCGCGCTCCGCAGCCATGGAGGATTCCCCCGAGCAGCGGAAAGTCGGCGGGAGACCGCTGACTTTCCGCTTCTGACCGCGGCTGAACCGCCGCGGTCAGAATGCTCGTGGGAGCACCGCCAGCCTGTTGGCGGTGCTCCCGTGGTCGGTGGCCCTGGCGGCCACCGGCCGCCAGGGTCAGAATGACCCCCTTTGCGTTTTCTGAACTTTGATGCTGAATCCTTATGCCTTGCTGATCGACTGATGTCCTGAGGACGAAGACTGACTCTGCTTGCAGATCCACACTGAGGATAGGTATTATGATCCAGACTGTTGATTGATATGCATTTGCTTTTCCTTTCTTGGGACCAACTGCATTGTTTTGATAGAGCCATATTTAGATGTTTTTCCAAATTTGTGTTATTAAATTGATTTGCATGAAGCCCAACATGCTGATGCTAATCTGCTGTTAGTTAAGGATCTTCACTAATGAAATCATGCTAACAGGGATAAATGCTTGATGAATTTCTCTGCTAAACTTAAGGTATAAAATTGCTTCAATGTGTGGTAGTTCAAGCTTTGATTAGATTACGTTTCTTCCGCCGTTTTGGACAGCCAGTATTGTTTCTGTATGTGTTTCATTTGATTTTGAGATTAATCTACATGACCTTAGCAATGTTAGCATAGGGAAATAAATATTCTAACTTTTACTAAAAGGTGTGGTTATTCATGACTGAAAGGTCATGGTGCGTGACAATTACAGACTCCATTGATTATTACTGTTGTTGATTATTGTTGATTATACGCAACATTTTTGTGCTTTTCATAGCCTTGGATGCAAAATAATGGAATGCATACTATGTGCAGGACAATATGTCTTACTATCAACACATCGTCCAAATCCATACACCTGGGAACACTGGGGCAGCCTGCACCCAGACTGGGCCAATTAACTCCATACTCTAAACAACCTCTCACCCTGGCCCACACATACTGAGAACCCACAGAAAACGTGCACAGGTGCTCCCTGCATCCCTCACCTTGCTGTCATCCTTCCTGTGGCAGGTTTGGAGCTGGTGCTGGACTCTGGAGGTAAACACTACAAACACCTCCAAAACTGTTCCATCTGCCCCTCTATAGCCCTTCTACCTCCTTCCTGTCCGCTCAAGACATAATTTGACTGACCCTAGACAGATCTGCCTCTCGAAAAACCTCTCCTAATCTAAAAGGCCTTGTGGGAAGGGGCAGGTACAAGACACAGTCCATCCGATGATTGCTTGGGTTGGCCCACTGTCGTTCTGTGTATGACAGTGAGTTGGCACTGTGTGCTGGGAGCTGCTGTTGGCTTTTGGGTTGTGGGACACTGGCACTGCACACATTAGTGAAAAAAAACCACAAATCTCATGCTAGAATCAACTACTAGCCCCTCGGACCATGGTAATCAGTCTGGCTTGCCTATGTGACTGTGGCAAAAAGATGATAAATAAACAAATATGCTACATAAGATTATGTAGAAAATACGCATTCTGAATCTTCAGAAGATTAAAATTCATTTGAGCTTGAACTGCACAAAACAGTAGAGCAGAAACTCTCTCTAAGCTACCCCATGCTCTTCTCTGATCCTGCACACGCTTGGTATAGTTCTGAGAGGAAAGTTCCAGCATTTGTTAATTTTTTGTGATTCTGGAAGAGCCAGGCCCCACTCCCACATATGAATTTCTGTAAAATCCTACTTCTGTTTTCTTTAGTAATTATTTAGGTGTTGTGTAGACTGTTCCATAATACTTCTGAACTGATCTCATCTCAAAATTGCTGTTTCATGTTTACATTCAGAGGGTCAAAATACCACATTTTGCTGATTATTATTATCTCCGCAGACAGAGATGGGACCCTGCAAAACTTGCGGAAGAACGCCCATACTGTTTCTGCCTATCACCCTCAAACTTAAAATAGAGTACTGGTACTCACGACTTGATTATAATCATAGGTACCAAGCCAGGAGAGTGATGGCGGTGTGAGGTTTTGTCTTGTCTGTTTCCTACCTCACAAACGTTCAGGGAAATCTTCCTACTTCAGTAGTGCATGTGAGATAAGCCACTCAGGAAACCTCTGAATCCAAAAATCCCATGGAGGGTATCAGGCTACATCTTAACTCCAATGATTTCTGAGTACAAATGTTTGAAATTGGTTAATGGTTGTCAGATCATGCACCCTGCACAAGCAGGAACCACAATCCTAGTCAGGGTAAGTCACAAACACACCAAAAGATATGCTAACCCTCTAGTAGCTTGGCACAGAGCAGTCAGCCTTATCTAAAGGACAATGCATGGAGTATTTGTGCAACACACACAGCAACACAATGAAAACACCACCAAAAGACTCCACACCAGGTTAGAAAAATAGGAAACAATCTTATAAATGAATCAAGGCTAAAACAACAAAAACCCAATGAGTAGAAGGCACGTTGTGAGTTTTCAAAGAATAAAAATAATTCTATCACTTAGAAACAATAAGAGCCAATGGGGATTATCTGGTTGTGCTGGACCGGGTCAAAGTCAAAAGTTCAGACTACCTGCAATGGAGTGCAGGCTGGCTACAGGTCTCACGCAGTGTCCACTGAGCAAAGTGCTTTAATCCTGGTCGCATTCATAAAATGTGTTGATTTTCCTCATGCAGTGCTGGTGATGCATCGGTTTCGAAGGTGAAGCTCCGGTGCTGTGCTGCCAGTTCTGAAGCCAATACACTGGGTTTCTCCACACAGTGAAGGGATGTGTCAATCTTCCTTCAGGAGTGGCGGTGATGTGGTGGTTCTAATGTGGCGACAACGTGATGACGAAGTACTGAATGTGATGCACCAGTTCTACTCCTGTAACACCTGCGGATGCATCAGGTCTACCTCTCGCAGTAGGCACTGCGTTGATTCCCCCTGGAGCAAGTATCTGGGTCCACTTCCAGTAAAGAATTCCCCCTGGAACAAGTATCTGGGTCCACTTCCATTGAACCTGGTAAAGGAGCAGGAATAGAGACTTTGATATATTCCTGAGTCTCAAGCAACAGGCAGCAAGCCAACAAGCCCTTGGAGAGTCCAGTTCTCCCACAGCAGGGTCAGAGAACAGTGGGCAGCAGGGTAGCAGAGCAGAAAATCAGTGCTTCCAGGTAAGCAGTCCAACAGGGTCATAGTCCTTGATTCAGTACAGCAGTTCTTCTGACAGAGTCCAGTTATCATTGTAGTGCACAAGTATCCTGTCTTCCGCCAGCCCTGGCTCCAGACTATCATTAGGGGATAATCAGCCCTTTGTGTGCGGACAGGCAATGCCCATTCAGGTGTAAATGTCATGCCCTCCCACCCTTCCTGCCCAGAAAGAGCCATCAGAATGCAGATGAACACTCGGACACACCTATTCTTCCTGTTTTTGTGGCTGTCTAGAGGGAATGCACAAAATGTAGCTGTCACCCACCCAAGACGTGTATTGGAGACAGGCTGCAGGCACACAGACCTGTAAGGGTTGAGAAATGCCGACTTTCTAAAAGTGACATTTCTCAAATAGTAATGTTAGATCCAACTTTACCAGTAAAAGTAATGTATCAGTACAATTCCAAAGACATGAAATATGACTCAGCTACTCCTTTCTAATCAGGAATTACAGCTTAAAAGTGCATGATGGAATTCCCAATGTTAAAGTATGAGAGGAGTAGGGCTCACAGTACTGAAAAACACATTTAGGGGTTCCTCATTACCAGGACATCCAACACTTAAAAGAACCTGTCCTACTTTTTACTTACACAACACCCTGCCCTATGGGCTACCTAAGGGCCTACCTTAGGGGTGATGTATGTATTATAATAAAAGGGGAGTTTAAGGTTTGGCAAGGGATGTTAAATGCCAAGTTGAGGTGACAATAGAACTACACAAAAAAGCTCTGCAGTGGCAGGCCTGAAACATGTTTAAAGGGCTACTTAATTGGGTGGCAGTCAGTGCTGCAGATCCACTAGTAACATTTAATTTACATGCCCTGGGTATATGGTAAAGTAAATTAAATATACCAATTGTTTATTTACCAATGCTGCCATGTTTAGGGGAGAAGCACATGCATTCAGCAGAGGTCAGTAGTGGTAAAGTTATCAGAGTCCTAATGCTAACAAAAAAGAATCATCACAAATATGAGGCAAGTGGGCAAAATGTTTTGGGGGAAGACTACCCTGGGGCTGACAGGTCTAACACCACAGGTATACTACAGGATTTCTCAATAAATGACGCTCATACACTCAGGTGTCATTCCGTTTTTTAAATGAAAATCAACAACTGTTATTTGTAAGCCTGAATAGCCCTTTAAGAAGGTGCATCTGTGCATATTGTGGATGAACTTAATGATGTGGAACTATATTAGTAAAGACTTTAGGCCTCATTATAAGATCCACGACTTTGTGTTTGTTAAATTCAGCTCCCAGACTTATCAATACTAAGTCTACTTGTAAACCTTGAGGAAAAGAGTTAAAGGAGGATTTCATGGGAATAGGTATAGCCAGGAGAAACAGTAATTCTGTGTCTGATTCCCTCAGTAATTCTCACAGTTTCAACCAACTGAAATATTCCATTAAAATAAAACACACTTTAGTGTTCCTGTGAATCTCATAATTCCAATGGGGTTGGATTTTTTTGATACCTCCTCATCAGAATTAAAAGGGACTTTATATGAAGGCCCATTTGAATTCTAGTGCTATTCCAGTTCATTCTCTTTAATTGATCCCATTTTTAATAGTAAGTAAACCATGCAGAGTTTTGGAGCTATAATGATTATGCATGTTGTCAAGTTTAGGAGAACATGATGAATGTTGCCTTTCATAAATCAGACTGGATTTCATAGATGTTCCAGGTGCTGTAAACTGAGCAAAGACTTGCCAAGGCTGAACCATAGCAAAGAAAACAACTGGACATTAAACAAGGTATCTAAGAGGCCCTCTCATTCTGACCTCTATTGGCACATTTATGCTTGGCACTAACTAGGTAGGGGTGACTCCTGGTCTTTCCCTAACCAATGAGGAAAGGTTTTCAGTCTTAACCTTATCCACACTTGCACCAGTTCCTTTTTGCTGTGCTGCAGACAATCCCACAGAACTCCTCACTCCTAAAATCAAAATTGGGGAAAGTCTTCTCCCCTTGTATAAAGCCTGTATACCCACCCAAAGGTTTGGCCATGGTAATGAGCAATGCTCTCTTCCTTGGTCACTCAAACCTGTTCCAGGGAGCCCCCATCCCACTTGTTTGGTGCCTGCCGGACAGGGAGAACAAAACAGTAAAGGAGGACACTTGTCACCTAATATTTGCTTGTGACATGGAAGCCCTTTTGAAATAAATTTTGTTCCTGATTATTGTAGTGTTCTGTGACGGTCTAGTTGCTGGAAGACCAATCACAGAACACTAATCCGGATGTACGGGAGAGTTTCCGGGGGAAGCGCAATATATTTAAATAAAGCGGAGCGCAGGAGTTTTTAGTTTTTACCTGCGGCTCCATTCTGAGAGCACACCGTGTCCGAGTCTTTAATTACAGCGCACGGCAGGGGACACAGAACATTACACTGAACACAGAATATTACACTGGCAACAAGGGTGGTCTCTATACCACACACCAACAACAACACCAGTGTTTGGGACCCCCCAGGGTCCAGCAGAAGGGCCAGGAAGAAGCAGACAGCATGGTGAGCTACACCACAGTGTGATGCCACAACACCACACCCGGAAGGGAGAGATACAGCAAACATCGGACTCCTACACGCCTGGAAGTCACATTGCGCCAGAAGGACACGCAAATAGGTCATGACGGACCACAATGTGAGCGCAACAGGATGCATCGCGACACAACAGACGGGGAGAGGTGAGCCAGAACCAACGGGCATGAACAATACTATCAGTATGGCAGATGAACCAGTGCCAACCATCCATCAACTACCACAGCACACCATGACAGGTGCGCTACCACCATTCAGTGAGCTTGCAGATCCCACCACAGCGTCACCGAGATGGAAAATATAGGTAGGGCACCTGGAGAACTACTTGGTGGCCACCCGCGAAAAGGATGGGGAAGTCAAGAGGTCTTTGCTCCTCCATTTTGTGGGTGATGAAATATACAAACTGTTCAGACACCTACAGAGCACAGGTGCCCATGATGGCTACGACGCGGCGGTGAGAGCTTTGAATGCACACTTTGATCCGCAACTGAACCCGGATTTTGAAAGGTTCAAACTACGACAGGCAAGACAGAGAGAAGGAGAGTCCATTGATCAATTCTATGCCTGTCTCCAGGAACTGGCAAATACGTGCACCGACGATGGCCAACAGAAACAGGTACGAGCACAAATCACCTAGGGCACCCTGAGGTGTCAGGAGCAAGGACCCTCACGCATCACAATGGATGGCTGGCATCATCATTGGGAATTGCTCCTCGCCAGGCCGGCGCTGCAACGCCTGACGGGCTCCCCTAAAAAGGGGAGCACTCAGCCGTACTGTTCTGATGGTAACTAGTCAGACAGATATGCCTCTATTCAGGCACCAGCATACGCTCGGAGAGAAAAAGATGTGAGACTAAAATTGGTTATTCATCCCAAAATGTTACACTCCTTTAATCAAAATACTGGGAGGAAGACCAATATTAAAATCAAAAGATGAAAGTAATAAATTGAGTGTTGATGCTCAATTACTTTCAAAGAGCAACAAGCTACCGGGGTCTGTAGTTATCACAGTACCCTCAGATTAGGGTCGACATGTTTCGCGTCGTGTGGTCCCAAAGGATCCAGTGACGCTTCATCAGGACCAAAAAAAACAATTATTAAGGTAATTCTTCTCCAATTAAAAAGGGGGAAAAAATTGTGACGAAAATTACATATACCGGTCACTTACATTTTAAGTAAAACTGGCTACGTCACTGTCAGGTCGCCCATCCCTTAATCAGGAAAGGGCTCCTTGAGAGGCACGTTTCAGGGACTTAAAATACGTTGCGTCGGTATTCCAGGTCCGTCGTTATGGACCTACCCTCCGAAAACGGCGTCTCACACTTGTGCCCCTAATCTGAGGGTACTGTGATAACTACAGACTCCGGTAGCTTGTTGCTCTTTGAAAGTAATTGAGCATCAACACTCAATTTATTACTTTCATCTTTTGATTTTAATCTTGGTCTTCCTCCCAGTATTTTGATTAAAGGAGTGTAACATTTTGGGATGAATAACCAATTTTAGTCTCACATCTTTTTCTCTCCGAGCGTATGCTGGTGCCTGAATAGAGGCATATCTGTCTGACTAGTTACCATCAGAACAGTACGGCTGAGTGCTCCCCTTTTTAGGGGAGCACGTCAGGCGTTGCAGCGCCGGCCTGGCGAGGAGCAATTCCCAATGATGATGCCAGCCATCCATTGTGATGCGTGATGGTCCTTGCTCCTGACACCTCAGGGTGCCCTAGGTTATTTGAGCACTTTTGGAACAGTGTACCCGTTGTATATTACATTATTGGGAGACTGTACACTGGACCACATAAACTCCCGGTCCCTCTCCTTTGCCTCTAGACGAGCACAAATCATACAGGGATGCGGAAATAAGACACTAAGAGGACTAATATTGAGACAACCAAACATCACTCTTGATGAAATATTAATCATGGGGCGATCCCATGATCTATCGGCGGCTAGGGCAGCTGAAATAGACATGGCAATGTCTCACATGCCAGAGAAGACCCCAGTGGTCAAGGTAGAACATGCCGATGTGATCCAATTGTCACAAACGAGGAGGAAACCTAGATCGTGTGCCCCGCCAAACCAGGGGGGAGGTGTGAATACGGTGGGAGAGAAGAACATAGCCCAAGAGACTGTCCGGCACAAGGGAAGACATGTTCCAACTGTGGAAAACTGAACCACTTCGCAGCCGTATGTAAATGAGGAATGAGAGGAAGAGGATCAAGAGGGACGCGCCCACCCACCAGAGCGGTAAAGCAACTATCCCTAGATGACCATGTGACACGGGGGACAATTGACGCATCGTCGCGTCGCACCATAGAGGACTGCCCCCAAGGAGAAGATGAAGAGGAAGAAGTGGTCTTAACATCGTTCACCAATGACCTAAAGAGACACCAGCGGCCTCAGCCCACCTGCATGACTGAAATAACAGGGTCACCTGTCAAGGCCCTCATAGACACTGGAGCCTCAGTAAATGTGATGGGAGTACAACAATATCACCACCTCCAGCCTCGCCCAACGTTGATCCCCTCAAACACCAAAATATTCACCTACGGGAGTCGCACGCCCTTACCACTAAAGGGACGCATGGCAGTGACAGTGTAGGCGGAGGGGAAAACGATAAACACCACATTCCATGTGGTCCTCAGGGAGGCAGACACGCTACTTGGCAGTCAAGCGGCTGAGGAGCTAGGGCTGGTGATGTTTGTAAGAAGTGTAAGATCTTGCCAAATCGATGAGTTGCTAGGAGAATTCCGGGAACTGTTCACAGGCCTGGGCTGCCTAAAAACTCCCCTAATCAAGCAACACATCGACAAGGCTGTGAAGCCGGTTGCCTTAGGACACCGGTGAATACCGTTTCACCTAAGGCCGCTAGTAGAGCGGGAACTAGCCTGCCTCGAAGAGCAGGGAGTCATTGAGAGAGTATCTGGCCCCACTCCCTGGGTATTGCCCATGGTCATCGCGGAGATTGCAACCAGGAAAAATTTGACTCTGCTTTGACATGAGGTTGCCCAACCAGGCCATAAAGTGAGACAGGCACATCACACCAACCATAGACGACATCATAGCCGACCTAAATGGATCCAAGTGGTTTTCCAAATTTGACTTAAACGCGGGGTACCACCAACTTAGACTAGGGGAGGAAAGCAGGTACATCACCACCTTCAAGACACATCTTGGCCTAAGAAGATACAAGCACCTGAGTTTCAGCGTCTCATCGGTGGCAGAGGTATTCCAGGATGCCATTCGACAGACACTGTCAGGCCTAAAAGGCGTGATGAACGTCAGTGATGACATATTAATTTACTCCGCAACGGCCGAAGAACACCAGGCAAGTGAGAGACACCCTCAAAAGGTTGTCGAACATGGCCTCACCCTCCACAGAAACAAGTGTGTCTTCTTTCAGACAGAAATCAAATTCTTCGGATATGTCTTCAATCAGGAAGGCATCCAAGTAGATCCCCGAAAGTCGAGTGCCATCAGACAAGCCCCTGCTCCGAAAACGGTGACTGAAGTGAAGAGTTTCTTGGGGATTACAACCTATTGTGGCAGATTCATCCCAAGACTAGCCACGCTGTCCGAGCCGCTCCGAGCCCTCACGAAAGCGGATGCCCCATGGGAATGGGGGAGCTGAGAAGAAGTATTCCAAGAACTCAAGAAAGCTCTCCTGTGTGACACTACAATGGCATACGTCGACCCAATGAGAAAGACTGAACTGACCGTTGACGCAAGCCCAGTAGGCCTCGGCGCAGTGCTGGTGCAAGAAAGTGAGCCAGGTCGATGGGCTCCGTTAGCATATGCTAGTAAGGCCTTAACACCAACCGAGCAATGCTACTCCCAGACCGAGAGGGAGGCCCTGGCGTTCAAGTTGGCGTGCAGGCATTTCCACCTCTATCTCCAAGGAAGACCCTTCAGGGTAGTCACGGACCATCAACCACTTGTTCCCTTGTTTAAGGGGAGCGCACCACCGCCTCCCCGGATCAAAAGATGGGCAATTCAACTGCAACACTATGGCTTGAGGTAGTGTACCAACCAGGGGCCAAGAACCCAGCAGACTTCCTATCTCGACGCCCTCCCGACCAGACCCAAGTTCCCAGTCAAGATCAGACCGACACTGAGGTGCATGTGCGCGCGCTCGCCCAAAGAAGCTGTCCCAAAACAATCGACACAAAAGAGATCTCCGAAGCGATCCTTGAAGATGTGGTGCTGCTGCGGGTGAAGTCAGCGCTGGAAGGTGGGTCATTGCACCATTTCCTGTGGGATACGAGCAACTGGACCATAGAGGAACGGGAGCACTTGAAAAAACTATGGAGAGTCCGGAATGAGCTAAGCTCTATGGCAGATGGTCTTCTCCTCCGAGGACAGAGGCTAATAATACCCGGCAGCTACAAGATCGTGTGATCCTGCTGGCACACGGAGGACATCAAGGAGTGACGAAAATGAAAGCGTGCATGAGAGCAAATGTGTGGCTTCCTGGACTTGAAGAGGGAGTGGACCAGTGCGTGCGGCAATGCCCATCGTGTCAGTTAACAGCTAGCCCGGAAGCACCTGCTTCGATCCTAACAGATGAAGCAAGCACGAAGCCTTGGGCGCAAGTGAGCCTGGATTTTGGGAGTTTTCCGGACAGCCGGACCACCCTGGCACTCATAGATGGATACTCCAAATATCCTATCGTCGAGGTCATCACGTCCACTGCTTTCACGCAGGTGGGTCCAGCTCTGGAAAAGATATTTGCAATGTTTGGTCTCCCGGAGAAAATCAAAACAGATAATGGACCGCCTTTTTATGGCAATGAGTTTCAGGACATGATGGGGCGTTTAGGCATCAGGCATAGGAGGATCAGGCCTCTATGGCCCCAAGCCAACAGAGAGGTGGAGTGTTTTATGCACACACTTAACAAGACTCTTAGAATTGCTGTATTGGAAGCCACAGATCCGGAACTCAGCCTTCACTGGTTCTTACGAGAATACCGAGGAACCCCACACTGCACAACTGGCCAGACTCCGTGGTCTCTAATGCTTGCTGGAACGAGACGAGACACCATTCCCACTGCCCCCGGGTGGGAACCCACCCCCTATCGCCCGAAACAGACACAAAATAAGAGAAGAGAAGTCAACGAGAAAGCGAGCAGGATGAGGCGTGCCAAGATAAGAGACATTCGTATCGGTGGTCAGGTGATCGTCAAGGATCGGAAACCCGGATGGAAATTCCGAACACCCTATGAACCCGGAGTGTGGACAGTGACTGGGGTATCTGGGACCATGGTGACTGCTGAGAAAGGGAGTGAGTGGGTGACACGAAACATTTCATGGTTCAAAAAACAACGTTTGCAGAGCATTCAGGAAATCAGGAAGCAGAGGATCAATACTTTGATTGGCCGACCACCGAAGACCCTGAACAAGAGCGTGAGGGTGAACCACCATCGGTGGCTGGACCAGGCTGTTTGAGACAACCGGCGAGCACCACCCCAGCGACTCAGTCCAGGGAGTCCAGGTCTCAGATGGGGAGATACAATCTGAGACCCAATCCGCCACCCAGCCAAAAACGAAAAGACTTTGGGGGTCATTCTGACCCCGGCGGGCGGCGGGAGCCGCCCGCCTGGAGGGAACCGCCAGAATACCGCTGCGTGGTCAAAAGACCGCCGCGGGTATTCTGGGTTTCCCACTGGGCTGGCGGGCGACCGCCAAAAGGCCGCCCGCCAGCCCAGTGGGAAACACCCCTCCATGAGGATGCCGGCTCTGAATGGAGCCGGCGGAGTGGAGGATGTGCGACGGGTGCAGTGGCACCCGTCGCGTATTTCAGTGTCTGCAAAGCAGACACTGAAATACAAAGTGGGGCCCTCTTACGGGGGCCCCTGCAGTGCCCATGTTATTGGCATGGGCACTGCAGGGGCCCCCAGGGGCCCCACGACACCCCTCACCGCCATCCTGTTCCTGGCGGCCAGAACCGCCAGGAACAGGATGGCGGTGAGGGGGTCGGAATTCCCCATGGCGGCGCAGCAAGCTGCACCGCCATGGGGGATTCCCAGGGCAGCGGAAAACCGGCGGGAGACCGCCGGTTTTCCTGTTCTGACCGCGGCCAAACCGCTGCGGTCAGTATGCCCTGCGGGGCACCGCCAGCCTGTTGGCGGTGCTCCCGCCAACCCCGGCCGGAATGACCCCCTTTGTGTGCATGATAACTCATTGAACCAGCTGGGGAGGGATGTAGTGTTCTGTGACGGTCTAGTTGTTGGAAGACCGATCACAGAACACTAACCCAGATGTACGGGAGAGGTTCCGGGGGAAGCGCAATATATTTAAATAAAGCAGAGTGCAGGAGTTTTTAGTTTTGACAGGGGACACAGAACATTACACTGAACACAGAATATTACAATTATAACCCAACTGGTCTTCCAGCTAGGGGTAGAAATACACCTTTGTACACCGAAGCCATTCTTTCTGCTTTGAGAACAATTTTCACACCACATTAGGGCTAAGCACTCACTTGGCTGCTGCTGGAGAGGTAATGCAAATTAGCCTCCAGGAGCTTCAGACAGGGAAAGGTGACTTCTAAAAATTCACTTTCCTTAACATTTCATAAAAACCTGACTTCACTGTTAGGTTGGGCTTCAAGTAAGTATTTGAAATAGCTATTTAATCATATTTCAATCTGGTTCTAATATGAGATAGCAAAAATAGCTTTTAGGTGCTAGTCATGTTAAGGCCATGTTAACTTTAAATGTCTACATGGCCTACGTTTAAATACCATGCAACCTGCCTTGTGGATTTCTCCTGCCAGAACATGTTTATTGTGATATGTTGGGCTATAGATTTTCAAACTGCACCTGCCTGGCAACAGTGGTAGGTCTGGAGTCATATTTGCCTGGTCACACTAGTGAAGGGCACAGTAGTGGTGTAGTCCACAGGTGACAAATAACTTTCCATGCCATGGGTGTATTTTATGCAACCAAAAGTCCACTAGTCCAGGAAAGTTAATTATGCCAATTAGGAGTCAGACACTTCTGACATGTTTTAGGGGTCAGATCACATGCACTGGGGCCTGGTTAACAGTATCCCAGTGCAGAGAGACAACAAACCAGTAACATCAATACTGGGGTTGACCACACAAAAGAGGCACTTTCTCACTGTACATGAGGGCCTTCATTATTTGTCCTTCCTCCAAAAAAAGGGATGACCGCCGTTAATGTTAGAAATTCTTCCACAGTTTTCTTCTTATGATGGAGCAGACAAACCTTCTAAAGACTGATGCCTCAGTAACACATATTGCTGTAGTTCTATGTGAAATCAGTACAAGTTAGATAGTACAGGGCAGCAAATAACTGTCAGACACAGCGATTTTAACCCACTGCATGATGGGTGAGAAAGCTCATGTATTTTGTGAAATGGTAAAAAAAACATGCTACACCGAGTACTTCTTTCATAGAACAGTGTTATGGAATATTTCTGTGTTTCAATTGAAAATGCAGTTAGAGGAGGTGAATTAGAGCTGAAAAAATGTAAATTGCTTGTATAGTGGAGAACCGGGCAAGTGCTAAGTGAATATGGGGAATTGGAATATTATGCACTGGGAGAGCAGTTCTTTTCTCATCTACAGCTAATGGACTGAGCGAAAAAAGTAAGAATGTGCTTGCTCCCTTTGGTGATTGGCTCAAGCTTGTACAGACAAGACATGTATTTCTTACTTCTATTTTCTGTTCAGTTACTTGTGTTGGAGTCCAGTTGAACACTTCTAGGCCTATAATATTGTAGATATAACAATATCTGCCTGCGGCATAGATGAATGAAATCAATTGTCTACATATTTCCTGCTAAAAAGGCAGGGATGGGGAAAGAAAACTAGACTCCACGCATGGTTCTTTTAGAAAAAGAAACAGTATTTCACACTGATGTGCAGCAATAAAAATATAAGGACGTATTGGATTTATTAATCAGCAGAAATCCATGTCATTCTATAGACATCATTTAACCAAAGTCAAAGGGGTAAGTCAAATGCATCACGTGCCCTTTAACGTCCCCATATGGCATCAGTTCTGATTCTGGTCTATTTAAACATTTCACTTTAAAATAAAATCTAAGAGAAAAGCTTTTTTCCACCCATTTCCTGAAGGTGAAAATGGCATATTATTCTGGGCTTTTTTGACAAGCAAAAGAAGCTCCTGCCTGGTGTACTTTGGGGGCAGTCAATAGATGCCTGTCGGACGATCATAACGATAGAGTTTGAACTTCTGCTTCACGTATTTTAGAGCATTCCCGGAAAAGATCCGATAAATCAAGATGAGCATCTTAAATGTTAATGAATGAAAGGAAGTTAGATCAGATACATTAAGCCGGATTTGTATCTTAAAGAAGCTTAAATCTCATCAACTTCAAACAACCAGCTGCTAAAATTACCAGATGCGGGCATTCGTACTACTAAAAACGTAAATTGCCATGATTGGTTAAGGTAAACCCGAGCAGGAAAGCGGTCCACAAGGGTTGCAATTGTAATTTATGGACGTAATTGCTACCGCTCACTGACGTTCTTGAAATTAAGCCTGTTTCTACTTTTGATGTATGAGTAAGTGCCACATAGTTCATGTAACACTTGGGGCCACATATATATCAAATTACCGTTTAGCATTTCCTAAATAGCGAATTTTAAGAAATTGCTATTTGAGAAATGCAAAATGGTATGTAAGAAAATAGCGATTCCCTAATAGCGATTTCTTAAAATTCGCAATCGCTATTAGGGAATCGCTATTAGGGAATGGGGCACCATTCAGCCTTATGGGACTGAAGTCCCCTCGGTACGAATGGTTTTGCATTTCCTAAGTTGCAAATTCCTTTAGGAATTTGCAACTTAGGTAATGCAAATCCAAAGGTGCTAGGGGCCTAAGACTTATTTTGATGCACCCCCCCAAAAAAAAATTTGCACATGTATGTGCTACATGGCACTGTAAAAATGCATTTTCAGTGCATTTCTTTAAATTGCACATGGTTACCACCAACTTGGAGTTGATGGTAATTGCATTTCCTAAATGTCCAGTTTGCATTTAGGAAATGCATGATACAGGTGCATAAGTAATCACAAATAGGTATTCCCTAGTTGTGATTTCCTAATTAGGGAATCGCAATTTGAAATTTGCAAAATTGAGTTGCAATTTTAGGCAATCGCTATTTTAGAGATTCCTTAAAATTGCACTGCGAATGCCTTTCATAAATCGTGAAAGGCTATTTTGCATTTGCAAACTGTGGAATTTTGCAATTCACACTGTTTGCGAATGCAAAATAGTTTGATACATCTGGCCCTTGCTGTCTTGCAGATTAAGCAACTATTTCAAAAGCTGTTCATAAACTAGCATTTTACACCAATAACACCGAAAAATAGCACAATAGCTCATCCTTTAATTAGAGAAAAGGTATGAGTACATTGGTCTGCAGCAGTAAAATGTGAACGTTCCTTTTTCAAAACGTTTTGAAATTGATTGACCTCATGAAAAAATGCCACTTAAGTTTTACGCATTTTGTCTTGGCCGGAGCTAAAGTGACCTTGGTCGCTTGGTAAACATTAAGATGGATGACAATAACAGTGTTCTAAATTAATTTCATCTTTATAGATGGTAAATTGGTCCCTAAGGGCCTGATTTGACCATGGTGGATCGGATATTCATCACAAACATGACGGATATCCTGTCCCCCATATTACAAGTTCCATTATATCCTAAGGAACTTGTAAAATGGTGGGCAGGATATCCGTTACATTTTCAAAGGAGTATCCCATCTGCCAATGTCGTAATCAGGCCCTTAATGCCGATTGAAAGATGCATTGGAGGAATGAAATGGTGCCCACTTGCTAAGCATGGAGGCTTGTAAATGAGATGGAAGATATATACAAATTGGTGGTACGTCAAAACAACCACAATTATTGTCAGGGGGAAATACATGCAAACCCCAAATTAACCTGTGCTTAATGCCTTGTAGCTTTGTACAAACACAGTCAGGCTTAACTTGGAGGCAATGTGTAAAGTATTTATGCAGCACATCAAACAACAATAAAGTGAAAACACAACACAAGAAAAATCCCAAAACAAAAATCTAATTACTAGAACTAGAGATATGCAACTTTAAAGATCTAGGTGAAAATAGTGCTAAAAAGCAAAAAGTGCCAACTGTGGTCATCAGGTCACACCAGATCGTGATGAAGTTACAAGTTCAGGCCCACTGTGATGGAGTGTGGGCTGGATTAAGGGACCCAGTTCAGTCCCCTGTCAGCACCTTATGTCTTTAGTGCGCGGTCTGCGTAGCGTTGCTTTGCGAGTTTCCTCATCATCCAGCTGCGTCGGTTCAATGAAGCTGTGCAGTGAGGCTTTGTGAGGCTCTGTGTTGAGTCACATCTTTTCTGGTGAAGCTGGCAGCTGGGTGGCTCGGCTTGGCTCGGCTTTGTGCCACTCAATGTCAATTTCAATGATGGGGCTTCATGCTGCTTGGTGTCGATTCTGATGAAACTTGTAGCTGTGTGGTGAGGCTTTGCAGGGCTTCGAGTCAGTTTTAACCGGATTTGGTGAAGACTACACCTGGGTTGGCAAGGCACACCTATCCCCAGTGGGAAGGGTCCAGGACTGGACAGGAACCACGTGTGGGGTTAGGATTCACAGCAGCCAGAGTCCAGGTGCAGGGTTCAAGAGAGTTGGAGACTTTTTTTTGTCCCTGAGGCTCTGATTAGGAGGCCAGAGAACTAGCCCCTGGAGCCCCTCTGGTGATCCTGGGTTCAAGATTCAGGTCAAGTCCTTCTCATCCAGGTAGCAAGGCAGCGGGGCAGCAGAGTAGCAGTGCAGCTGAGTAGCGGTCCATCTTACAGATGAGCATCACAGCACTCCATCTGAGTCTTCCACAGGTCCAGAGGTGTAGTGAAGAGTTGGGTCTAAGGGTCCACTATTTATCTTTGGTGACAGCTTTGAACTTGGAGAAGGTTGCATGCCCAGAAGTGCCTCGAATTTCCTGCCTCCCTGCCTTGCCTCCAGCTTGTCTAGGGGCACAAAACATTAGTGTGAAACCCTTTGTGAGTGCGCTGAAGTACAGCTTTTGTGATGTGCATGTATTGTAGGTAACAGCTCTGCCCTCCCATCAAGACAGAGATGGCCCATCCTGCCAACAACTATTGTCCCTTTGTCTCAGTGTGTGAAAGCAATAAACAAAGACCAACTGGCTGCTATACCTAGTCATGTGACACAGGATACAGGCTGCAGGCATCAAATGGTTAGGACAAGAAAATGCCAACTTTCTAAAAGAGTAATTTTCAGAATCGTGATTAAATGTCCAACTATACCAATGTTATGTTATCAGTGCACTAATAGATAAAAAGAGATAATCGTAATAACCAGATCTTAAGGAGTTTTTTAAAGCTGATGACATTAGCAGGACCGGATGTGCAAAGGAAGTTTGTTCCAGTGATGGGGACCACCTAATTTGGATGAACAAATGCTGTGGACACAAAGGAGAAGTTGGCCTTTAGATCTAAGATTCTGACTGGGTAAATACGGACAAATGGTTTCTTGAAGGTAGAGTGGGCCTTTGGCAAACAAAGATTTGTGAACAAGACACAAATGTTTAAACAAAGAGTGTTTTTTCACTGGGAGCCAATGGAGATATTTTAGTGTGGGCTCTGAAGGAAAGCAACAAGGGAGTTTTCAGACCAGGTGTGCTGCGGTGTTCTGAACCACTTACAGTTTAGTCAGCAGTGACTCATTCACAGCTACCAAGAGGACCTTAACATAGACCAAGTGACTCACAATGAAAACCTGACTAAGGCGGTCATTCTGACCCTGGCGGTAAAAACCGCCAGGGCCGCGGTCCGCGGGAGCACCGCCAACAGGCTGGTGGTGCTCCTTTGGGCATTCTGACCGCTGCGGTACAGCCGCGGCCAGAAACGGAAAGTCGGCGGTGTACCGCCGGCTTTCCGCTGCCTGCGCCGCCATGGGGATTCCGACCCCCATACCGCCATCCTGTTCCTGGTGGTTTCGGCCGCCAGGAACAGGATGGCGGTATGGGGTGTCGTGGGGCCCCCGTAAGAGGGCCCCACTTAGAATTTCAGTGTCTGCTTAGCAGACACTGAAATTCGCGACGGGTGCTACTGCACCCGTCGCACCCCTTCCACTCCGCCGGCTCCATTCGGAGCCGGCTTCCTCGTGGAAGGGTGTTTCCCGCTGGGCTGGCGGGCGGCCTTTTGGCGGTCACCCGCCAGCCCAGTGGGAAACCCAGAATGACCGCTGCGGTCTTCTGGCGCCCGCCAAGCTTGGAATGACCCCCTAAGAGTTGTTAGAAATGCGGTCTTTGGTTGGCAGTCAGGTTACCCACTGTCCAAGCAAGGACCCTCACTCTAGTCAGGGTAAAGGACAATCACCCACAGTTAACCTCCACTCACCCCTTTGGTAGTTTGGCACGAGCTGGCAGACTCAACTTCAGAAGTATTTGTACCAACACACACAGTAATACAGTGAACCACTACAAAATTACACAACATAGGTTTAGACAAATAGGTAATATTTATCTAAACAAATGAAGACCAAAATGACAAACATCCAACCTACACAAGTCAAGATATGAGTTTTCAAATTAATTAGGCCTTCATTTTGACTTTGGGGGTCTTTTCTCAAGACTTTCAAAGCCACAGGCGCCAGAAGACCGCCCCCCAGATAACGTGTACTGAAGGATTTCTCCCACATTTTGGGCGGACATCATCCAATAGTCGTCCTGGTGGTCAGAGGCACATGTGTAGTTCCACCACTGGCACTGCCCCACCAAAAGGAATCCACCAGCTGTATTATGAGCAGTAATACGCCTGGCGGTGTCCTGATGGCGGGGCGCTGCTGGAGGTGGAGTGTCTGTTCCAGTTCCCTGCCGGACGACCTCCTCCAAGGTAAGTAAAGCGTCCAATAGGGGAGGAGGGTGGGAGTGTTGTGTGCATGTGTGTGAGTGGGTGTTGTCTGCATGTGTGAATCTAAGTGTGTGCGCAAGTGTGTATGAGTGTTTTGAATCTGTGTGTGTATGCGTATGTGTACGCGTGTGTGTATGAGTGTATGTATGAGTGTTTTGAATGTGTTTGTGTATGGATGTGTATATGATTGGTTGAGTGTGTGTATGAATGTTGAGGTGAGTGCTTGTATGAATGCTGAGGTGAGTGAATGTATGGTTGCTTGTGAATGAATGCATGTGTCAGTGTATGAGTGTATGCGAGGTGCGTGAATGAGTGTATGTGGAGTGCCGGTGGGAGTCTGTATGCGTAAATGCGGTGGTGGGGGGGGCTGCACAAGAAGGTGGGGCACTGCACCAGAAGGGGAAGGTGGGGCGCCCTGCACCAAAAGGGGGTGGGAGGTTCTAGTATGGTGGGGGGTTAGAGGGTATTGGCCTTGCCCGGGAGGGGGTGGGGGAGTCATCGGCTGGTGACAGGAAAGAAATTTCCTGTCACCCGTAGCCTTTCTGCCAGGGTTTTCATGGCAGAGCCACAGCTGCAGAACCCCTGGTAGAAAGCCTGCTCCAAATACCGCTGGTGGTCTTCTTTGGACTGCAGGTCGGAGATGCTGATCTCCAGACCAGCGGGTTCAACTGCTCTGGCGGTACAGACAGGGATGTGCCAGGCTCATATTATGGCGGTCTTCACCGCTAACTGGTCAGCGGTGAAACTGTCACCATGGTCCTGGCAGTCAGTAGACCGTCAGGATCATAATGAGGGCCTAAGTGTCTTAATCCTTAGAAAACAGTGAGAATGTGGTTGTTACACAAAGAACCTATTTAGCATAAAAAATTAAGCCGCACGGGTGAGCGTGTGCCGGAAAAGTCAGCGATGCTTCAATTCGTTATTCGCAAGTGAGGCTGTGTGCCATTTCCTTCTCTAGTCGAGTTGGCGATGTGTTGTTTTTCTCCCTCGCAAGAGAGTAATGTGTCGATTTCCGAACAGGGCACCCCGGATCTACACAGCATCGGGTTGACTTGGACGCCCAGTGACGATGCATGGAAAATCCGGTTGCACGGTGTTAGAAAACCACGCTGCGTTGGGTTTGAGTCGCTATCAGCCTCCATACGCGGATGTTGCTCATCATTTCTCCAGCCATGTTGCATCGATCTCCCAGCCGCAATGCAGGTGGAGCATCGATTTCAGCCACGAAGCCGACGGTGCGTCATTTATCAGCTGCGTTGCGGAAGGTCAGTCGTAAATTTCCCTGCATGGCATTCTGTGCGTGGATTTTCAGTTCTTGTCTGCCAAGTTCTGCCAACTTCACCTTTCAAGGGCTCAGGGGATGGATCGGGCACCACTTGGCAGGGCAGGAGTCTCAGCAGAGAGTCCAGTTGCTGGCAGGGGAAGTCTTTGATGGCCCTGAGAATTCAACAACATGAGGCAAGCTCAGTTCAAGCTCTTGGAGATTCTGCTCAAGCAGGAATGCATAACAAAGTCCCGCCTTTGTCCCCTTTCACAGGCAGAAGTAGCAACTGCCGGATAGCCCAACAAAGCACAGTAACAGGCAGGGCCAGCACTTCTCCTTGGAAGAGGTTCCTCTTTATTCCAGAAGTGATCTAATATTAGGGGTTTTGGGTCCACTACTTATACCTCTTTCTGCCTTTGAGGTAGGCAAACTTCAAAGGAAAGTCTCTCTTGTTTGTAAGATCCTGCCGTACCCAGGCCAGGCCCGAGACACACACCAGGGGGTTGGAGACTACATTGTGTGAGAGCAGGCACAGCCCTTTCAGGTGTGAGTGACCACTCCTCCCTCCCCGCACAGATGGACTTTTTTGGTATGCCTGTTTGTTACATTTTGTAATAATTATTTGCAGTACAACAAAAGTGAAACTTCAGGAAAAGTAAGATAGCACTTGTACAGCATACTAAATGGCGGAGTTTACCAATAAACAAAATTGATCACAAACCAATCACAAAGCAATAAATGACACAGCAGATTAGTACAAATCCGGAATCGTTGTGTCTGGGGAACCATGGATCCTATATTTTCATGAGGTTTTGAGGGTAACCTCTCCATTTATATATCTCAATTTCTGCTCTCTCGCAGTAGGCCATACCCCTGGACCAAATCACCAAAGTGGTGTTGGGGGCCTTGCAGGCCCCTCTACTAACAAGCAATGCCTTTATTAGCCAAAAAAAGTTGCTGTCCACAAGGTTTCTCTGACTAGGTGTGTCCACCACTCCCTCCAGGATTTCCAACAATGGCACTTTGGGATCTAATGATATGGGAGTATGAGGAATGCTGACCAGAGTGTTTTCTATGGTCTGACAATGACAGGGAAGAACCACATTATGTTGTAAAGGATCCTCCTGGGTCACCTCATTGTGGATATACAAATGATTTGGCTTCCACATTCTCCAAACTCTATAGGACTGCACTACATTCTATGGAAATACTTGAACTGAATAGGGAATATTTGGATGGCCATTTTAGACTCTTGCCAGTTTATTGCTACATGCACTACGTGCAAGGTAAACAGTGGTGTAGTGTAAGGGCAATGAAATAATGCATAGTAATATACGATGGACCATTGATTTCTGCTTCCATTTTACATTGGCTCACGACTCCATCTTGTTGAGTCTGGTTCTGTGCTTGAAGCACTGTTCTGTGTTTTTCCACAAGCTTTTGCAAGCTGCAGGGTGGGGTGTTTTTCTGCTCAACTTCGCCCCATCTGCCTGGTATGGAGGGCGCTATTTACATTCCATGAGCTATCAGTTAGGACAGTGGAATGCGCCTGTATTCAAGGAGGAATGCAAGCTTCACCTTATAGCCCTCTGCTGTGAACCTGGCCCGTTCCGAGGAGACTTCTCGAAGGGTGAACAAGGTACCGCTGATTGCACAATTTGTAAAGGAGGGGGTCTTTTTCTCTAAAAGACTCCTGGGCGTTAGTAAATGCTATAAAGGTCAGGAGCCCTTATGAAGTAGCTCAGGAACTCTCTTCTGGGTTGGACGCAACGCCAGGAGGACTGATTGTCCTGAACGAGACTCCCTGCGCAAGTCGATTTGGGTTCCCTGGCTTGGTGTACTGCGGAGGGATGCAGAATCTCCTTTTGGTGAAGCCTTTCATTTTATAATCATTTGAGCATATTGTATGTGTGTATGTGTGTATGTGTGGTATGCATTTATTCTTGCAGCTATTTTCATGTTATTTCTCATGATATCACGGAGTGCTTATATTCTTGCAGTTATTCTCATGTTATTTTTCATTATATTTTAGTGTGGTCAGTTTTGCTATATGAGAACTTGTCCCATAAATAAACTTGATTATTCTACTTATTAAGGTGTTTGAGAGTGATTGTTTCACGATGTGCCCTAAACTATCCTAAAGTGCATAGTTCTGTTATTCTGAAGTGAGAAGCAACACAGCCAGTCATCATTGCACAGGTCACCCACATCATGTTCCCAGGCTGTTGGGTGGGGTTTTGACCATTGAGAAGAATGGATCTATATAGCTTGAATATACCCTTGGACTCAACAAGCCCAGCCTTAATTTAGCCACCAGTGGATTGTATTCTGGTACGCCTTCTAAATCAAATATGTTCTATGGGAGTCTAACAGATTGAAGATCTGGAGGTATCTGAAAAATTGGGATATGTGCAGTTCACATTCCTTGTTAAGTATTCAAACTTGACAATGTGATTTCCAACCCATATGTGCCAGAGCCTAGACATACCAGTTAAGTACCAGAGATGAAAGCGTGCAAGGAATGAGACACGCTTCAGCCTCAGACCTCCTAAAGGAGGGTTTGAGCTGTCAGCCTGTTACACCATTTCAAAAGAGTCAGTGCAGTCCTCCAGTACAAGAGTGGCATTCTGGTACATTTTGGAAGTGGGTGTGGGGAATGACACTAGTAGAGCAATAAGGAGGAGTCAGGGCAGTCACCATGAAGCTAGTCTCCAATTGGTGCTAGTTGCATTACCCACTAATTAAGCCATAGGTTAGGGGCATGAAGTCCAATGTCATATGTAAGGAGGGTGCATTTAGTGTACAAAACCTGTGGTAGTTTGCCCAACAAGAGGAGCTTCAAAATCAGCATTCAGAGATCTTCAAAGAAGGTAGGCGAGACTATATTTGGATAATTCTGCAATAAAGGTTCTAGATATTTTCCTAAAATTGTCCATCTGATCTTCAGATTGACTCAAAAAGGAATGCCTTTTCATTGGGATTTAAAACAAGAGATTGATTTCCAACAACTCAGTGATGGCTTCACCACAAGCGCTATTCCTAAGACACACAGATTGCAATCTGCCTTCATTAAGGTAACTGATGTTTTCTCAATTATCATAAGCACCATTTTAATCACAAAATAATTCTTATATGAGTGCCTTTCATGCATTAGCATATTTTTCCCAAACTCTCAAATGTTCTGAAATCGATACCATTCATGATCAAGAGTTACTATCAATAAAGGAAGCTATGGCCCATTGAAGACATTAACTGGATAGGACACAGCAATTCATCAGTATATGGACAGATCATAATAATTTGGGAGTCAACGTAATGTATAATTTCCAGGAAGATAGTTGCTGTTCTTTTCTAAGATTCAGTATGAAGTGAGTTATCTCCCTGGGCGTCAACATGGGAAAGCTGATGCTGACGGGAAAGAAGTACAAAATTCCAAAACCTTGCCAGCCATTTCAGCTCTCAATCAATCAATCAATCAGCACTTGTAAAGTGCAACTACTCACCCGTTAGGGTCCCAAGCTCTGAGAATGAGACACCTGATTCTTAGTACCTGTTCTTGCTGAAACTCCTACAAAGTTATCAAATGATTAATCAAAAATATTGGGTTTCCCCAGATCTGCCATAGTGAAAAGACTTATCATGATAGGATAAGAAGGTGTATATTCTCAAAGAGACCTTGCAACAGATTTTGAAATGGAGGCATGAATGCATCATACCAGGACACGCAGGCATGAAAAAATGAGGGTTCTAATAACCCAACAATTTTGATGGGCATAAATGTGAAATGACATCAACGAGTACGTACACTGCTGTGAAGTGTGTGCAGGCTAAAATTTAAACAAAAAATACTTTGGAGTTGCTTCAGCCACTACCTACACCCCAACAACCGTGGTCACAGATTTCCATGCACTTCGTTACAGATCTACCTCCTTCAGAAGGAAAGCCAGTCCTGTTGGGAGACTAGTGCACGCTTCATCTTGCAAAGATGGCCATAGCCCCCTCTTTAGCTCATACCTTTCTTACTTCTGCTCCCCTGGTTTCCACCCTCACTCTTGACGCCTGAATTTGAACCCACTACAGTTCCTTCAGTACAGACCCCTCTACTGAAACTAGTTAAGTCCAAATAGTCACCCTCCAGAATTTAAGACTTGCTAAAACTAGATATTAAACTTTTTCCGACATACACCATACTCCCCCACACCCCACTTTCAGTCATGGAGAAAATCTATGCCTTTCATCAGAAAATCGTACCATCCCTGGTATTCATTCCAAATGTGCCCGTAAATCTGTTAGTCTGTTTCCCATCAGCAACTGAAAAGGAGACGACACCGGGTTGGAGTACTCTGGTTTATTTCACCTTCCCTTCCTCCCGTCCCGGCAGTAACTGCCTTAACCATCCGCTTCCACGTTCCACCTCCCCCCAGGGATTGGAACCCCTTCAACATTCTACTCTCTACCCAACAGCAACATATTAGATCATTTTAGGATCAGCAGATGTCAAGTTAGAGCTCTCAGTGCATTGAAAAATGAATCTTGTTTTCTGTATCTCCTATAACAAAAAGGCTCCTTCATGTACCCTTTTCAGCCCTCCTCTCACTTTAGTAGATGTTAGTGGACTGAACAGCATTATATGAGGGAGACATCATGCTGGTGTCAAGGGTAGTTGTAGCGAAATTACTGTCAATCTCTGCCCCCTTTATTTCAGAGTAGACCTGGTTTACGGTTGCACTTTGAAAGATATTGCAGATCCCATGCTCATCTGCAAGGTATACCTGTGTGTGGATTACAGAGGCTATATACATTATTTTGATCCCACATTTTTGGTAAATTGTGTTCGCTATTCATACAACATTATGCAACAAGAAACTTCAATTGGACAAATATTTAAAAAAGCGAAATTTACCAAAGTGATATTTTTCTGCAGTCTTGCATGTACCTCTATAAAGAGTACACACGGTACTGCTTTTCAATGTAATCTTGACATAGTTATTGAAATTTAGAAATTATCTCATCTTTAACAACTTTCTGATGCCAACCATGCAAAACATCTCTTATCCAGTAGATTGTCACTTCCGACATGGGAGACATGGGCACTGAGACACTTATGTTTCCACAATTATGGGCATTACCTCTCCCCAGTGTAAGTGCTGGGGATCTGCATGGGGTGCATGGAAACAAGTTAGGAGAGTCGTATCGCCCAGTCAGTCCGGTGCTGGGTTAAAGGTCCATGATGGTTTCCTGCTTTTTCTTCCACGTCCGTTTTCATCCTTCAGGCCTCTAGGGCCTGTCCCTTCCAGTCACCTGTTTCCAGCTGTGTGATATCAAATCAGAGCTTTGACAGCTGTGTTTGACAGCTCTTTGGATTATTTTGTGCTGGTGGGTGTACAACCACATTACACTATATTTTGACCTTTTCTCCCTAATTCCTCATTATTTTCCTGGCCCATCTATATCTGACATTGGTATTTGTATTGTTTATTCCTGGAACCGAGTCTCCTTACTATGGAGTGACTTGGCTCTAGATGTTCTGTTCTCAGCCTATCATCACCCTGATTCCTGATATTTATTTTTAAATGATTTTTATTTTTGGGGATTTTGCTTCCCACCGTTCCAAAGTTATCTTTTTGTGCAAACAATCATCCTGAAGCAGAAAAATTGGTTCAGGGAGCAGCACATCGGCGGCCCAAAGAATCAGGAAATGCTTTCTGTCCAACCAAACCTATTAGTTACTTGGACACAATATTAGGTCTATCTTGTGAAAACTGATTAACTCCACACTGGTCTCTAATGTGGTGCCAGTGGGATTTGTCCACTCTAAAATAAACCACCTCTCTAACCAACTAGGTTTTTCTCCTTGCACAAACTTCACCCCTTTACCCCTTTCAGTCACAATCGTTTTTAGCAGTTGACACTGTCCTATTGCAGTCGTAGGATGAGAGCTTCGATGTCCTAGGCCTATTTTAAAAGGCTTCTGCCTGGCTTGGGACAGAGTATGATGCCTTTGTGCACGTTGACATGAGGATGGAAGGAGGATAAATGTGATGACAGCATGGAGATTCCTTTAGATTTGTTAGTTGCATTAAACAAAGTCAATCATCCACTTCTGTTAATGTGTGCTTTCGAGGCCACTGCCACAAATGGCGTAGAATCATTTTAATCCAGAGCAGCTCAATAGGTGGTATTGTCTAGCTTTGAGTTTGCTTCCATTAGTATAAACTGAGAAATATCTCAGGAGTAGGTTTGTCTCACTCCTCTTTTTTACTTTTATGTAATTCATAAGCCAAGCCCCTCCATTCATAATGAGTGAAGTGAACATGTTAAGTACGCTGATGACACACATCCTATCTTGTGTCTCAGTGAAATATCTAAGGAGTTTTCTGCCAACATTAGCTTGCTTTTGTCAGCAATTCACTGGTGGGTGTCAGTTAAATTTGTGAAGATAAACCAAGTCAAAAATTATATTGACAAAGGCAACGGTCACTCTCTGGGGATTCAGTCTCCGCTGTCCATTAGTTCAAGGTCAACTCCAACCGTTGTGGTAGGAAATCTTGGTCACCTGCTGAGCACAGGCATACCACTTACTCTCTCTGATTTGGGCTATATTAAAAAGCTGCTTCTGTCATTTGAATCACATAAAATAATTTGTCACCTACCTCTCTTTCCCTAATTTTGTGGCATCAATGAATGGCTATTTCTTCTTTAGAGTAAGGGTGTGCTAAATGTGCATAATTTCCCTTTGCATAATTATATGAGATTTTGAGAAAAGTGATACAAAATTATAAAACCCAAGCACCTGTATATAACATTATTTTAGTGCAAAATTAGTCCTTGCACCAAAAACAGCACGAACGCGCTTATGACAGAAACAGCAGAAACTCATGTTCTGTTAGTTTGCGTTGTTCCTGTGCTCCAACAATAGATGGGAAAAGTTATGCAATATGGAGTAATGGCATAATTTCAGGTCCTTGCATAAAAAGCGTAAAGTGAAATGCAGGAAAGTATGAGAAATTACACTGGCGTAATGAAAATGTCACCCTTATGTGTGCATTGTCAGGAGACTGATGTCTCATTACAAAACAGGAGACTCAGCATATCCCAACCGTCCTTGGTTGTTAACACCGCTGAGGAATCTAACTACGCCAGGGGAAGTCCGCTTCAATGAGGTCCATGGAAGAACGCTGCAACCAGTGGCTGGGGCTTTTGGGCTCCTGATAACCATATTTTGCTCTCTGGACAAGACTGGGAGAGCCCTCCTTAACTCACCTGGGAATGTGTGTCAAATCCATTCCATTTTCCAACTGAGAGGGGTATGTTGGACTTGGGCTCCAAACAGTTGTGGCTCTATTCATATGATTTCATCTACCAAGGCTCTCAATTCCTCCTCAGAAAAACGTGGATTTTTAGAACGTGACTTGACTGTAAATTAAAGTGGATGACAAGGACTAAAAAACAACATATTTGATATTGGGAAAAAATTAGAAGAAGTGTGTGGAAAGTGTTTAATGGAGTGGGAAAAAACGCTGCTTCATCTCACAAAAATTGAAACAATTATGTGTTGTCTCTATCCTGCTATGCTGCAGTGGTAAAGGATTATGGTCTGGAATGGGTGTGTTTTGTAGAGTGATTTGGAGGTGTATCCACTTGGCTAATGGGTGTCAGCTGTGTTGTTTTTTAATCCATCCATTGGACACTGTTCTGGTGCTATGCTGACAGCCTATTGAGACGGCCTTCTGCTGTCAGGTATCTGCCACAAGGGGATCACCAGTACAACTGTGTTTTTGTAATTGACTTGGCAGTTAGCTGTGTGTGCATATGACAGTGACGGAGTATGCACCGCCAACATTGTAGCCCTCCAAGCCGCTAGCGGGTAGCATTCCGTTGACGGTTCAGCTTGCATACTTCATGAACACTACCAGAGCAATGGTCTTCCTGGGACCGCGACTGCGCCAGACTGGCTGTCTGACCGCCAAATTCGTAATCGGGCCATGTGATTTAAAATGGCAATTCATTGCTTGTTCTTCTGAGGCTTATGTTTGTCAGAGGACCTTTTGGGAACATTTCCATTTCTGAACTTTATTTTTTGAGAGACTTTGAAGGAATGAAGTAGTTCCAGTTTGGTGTCACTCCCTTAAAAAGTCCAGTATAGGTATTATTGGGCAATACGAGGGGGGAAGGGGCTTCAAAGAATAGGGATATATGGTGTTCATACTAATTTAGTACTCTATACCACTTCCTTCTCCTAAGATTACAAAACATTTATTTGGTTTCCGGCCAGTAAATACAAGTGTGGAAGTGCGAGGCTTTGTAGTGAATCCTAGTTTGTTTTAATGGGAAACAGGAGTTAGCTTGGCCTTTGGCTTGCAGACTTGGGCCCCTGTGACCTAGTGACTATTACCCTACTTAGCGTGCTCTGTTTTAGCACATTTATTTAATTATATCTTTTAAGATGGCGGCCTTGTTTCTAGTTAGGCCAATGTTTTAGTTTCACATATTCTGTGCCACTGCACTAAGGCGTCAATATCAAGCGACAAGGATGAACAAAGTGTAGGTGTTCACATTAGGTACTTTCCCTCTGCCCGCCTTCGAGGGAATTGTTACATAAATTGCTATCCCAAGAATGTCTTGTTCTCTATTGTTTGGGAACAGACCTATGTCAGAGGTCCGAGCAGATCTGTATAAATGCACCTTACTTAGACAGATAGTCAGAGGGATTCTGACCAGATGCCATTGCTGCTATCGATGCTGCACGTCACATTGACGCTGACCCGGTCTTCGTGTCCCTACGGAGTCTGAACTACAGACCTCATTCTAAGGTAACGAGGGTTGGGGGACTTTTCTCATGGACATGGCATTGGCAGATTAGGTTTAACACATCTAGCTCTCTTTTAGGTTAGAGATTAGGTACATAACATTAGGGTATGAAGGCATATTTCACATCTAATGTCATTTCATATCAGTGCAAGATGGTGGGGGTCTTTGTATTAATGACTCTTGTCTTTACCATTCTGTTTCTTGCATTATTCATTATCCTATTCATTGCAGCCCATGCAACCTATCGTAGGTCACAGTTGTGTTAAATAAAACCTATTGAAACCTTACTGCATCTCTTTCATTGCCTGTGTTTGATTGAGACATGTTGTTCATGTGAGAAAGGGGTAGCCTCTGTTTAAGCACAATACTCCTTGAGATGTCACACTCTTGAGTCCATGCGTAAAGGCTGCCACAAATCACCTTTTACTGTTTGTGTTTTTGGTGAGGTACTGCATGTGAGCCAGGAGGGTTGAGACAACAGTTGTGACTTGTTGTAGGATAGGCATTTTCGCCTACAAATATGATTGGTGTCATCCTTAAACCAGCAGTCTTGCCTAGTGCAAGAGTCAAACTACGACAGCTTGGGTAAGAGACACACACTCCTAGTAGGTATTGAAGGCTGTAAAGTCTATTATATTTTGTTTTTAGACATATGGCAAACCTAGAACACTAAAAGAACCTCTAGTGATATGGACTGATGCAGTTACCTTGAAGGACTGATGCAGTTAGCCTGAAGGAATCCTAGAACACCATTTTATGTGTGTTCTCAACTTTCCCTCTACCCTGGATGGTGGTGTCACTTGGATGGGTTTTTCTGAATCTCTAGTGGTTGCAGGGCTCTAGATGGTGTGGGGAATCAGCTTCTGGAATTCACATCTCGCTCCCACAAGATTGCACAGCCAGATTCTACATTGCTGGTGCCCAGATGTTGCACGTGGAAAGTTAATTCAATTATAATTAAGTATTTTTTGATTAATTATTTAATTGATTATTAATTATACTAACTATTTCATGATAGTTTATAGTTTTCATTATTTTGTAAATGTTAATGTATATTTTAATTTTATTATTAATAATAGTATCTTATATTGTAGTAGGAAGTTGTAGGTTTTTGATGGAATTGGAAGATAAATAATGCATAATTAAGTTAAATTTAATGCTACGTAATTTTAATTGTAACATAATTATTTAATGATTATTAATTATGTCAATTGTTTCATTGTTAGTTTATATTTTTTATATGATTATGTTAATTTAAATGTATATTTTTATTTCATTGTTAATAACAGTATGTTATACTTTAATAGTCGATGTTGCATTTGTAGGGATATAGATTAAGAAGTTAATTGCATTGCAATTAATTTAATTTTATTGGTAAGTATATATTTCTTGTAAATAATTATTCAATTGATTATTAGTTATGTTATTTGTTTAATTGTCCCATTATGTGTTTAATTTATTTTGTTAACGCAAATGTATACAGTTTTACAATTTTTACAATTTTAACTTATGATTTAATATTTGTAATTGTGTTAAATAATGTAGTATTAATATTTTCGATGTACAATATGTTATTAGTCTTTAATATGCATTCAAATCGTTTTTATAATTTATTTAAACTTTTATTGTTTTATGTATGTCATCCAAAGTCCAACACTTTCCTTAATGCTAAACAGACTGGAGTAAGAATAGTAAATCTAACCCATCTGAATTGCACTAACTAGATGCAAAGTAGTCGTTCCCATCCACAATATGACGCTAACCCCCTAATGCCTTATTTATACTCCGGTGCAAAAACGACACGCAAGGAGTAGGCGGACCTAAATAATGGCGCTGACCCGGCATTAGGGGACCTGTGGACCCATTTCCATGGCTAAACACCATGGAATGGGCCCACAGATGCCCACACCAAACTCCAGCAACATCCCCACCCACACCAGAGGGACATCATCCTGAGTAAGTACAGGTAAGTATAATATTTTTTTTCTGTGCCACTGGGGGCCCCTTTCATGGGGCCCCCTGCCTGGCACTAGGTATTATGGCCTTGCCCAGGGGACACTGGTCTCTTGGGCTGGCCATTGGGGTGGTGGGCATGACTCCTATCTTTACTAAGACAGGAGTAATTTTTGGGTGCTAGTGTGTCTGAAAATGTCGCTATGCTGGTTTGTGGCATGTTTATTGCCGTAATCAGGACCTGAATTTTATTTTAATATGTTTATTTTAATATTTTATTGAGGTAAATTGGTTTTGTTGTTTTATACATTTATGTTCTTTCATTATTTTATTTAATTTATTGCTAATATAAATTTTAATATTTTAAGCGCTGTTTGTTTATTGTTGAATTTTTTAAACACACATATCTGACATACATATATATATATATTATATAGGTGTAATTTAAAAAATATAATTTAAAGTATTGCATACAAATATTTTACATTTAAAGAGTTAAATGTTTTAAATACATTACTTAAAATTTGGTATGTTTAAAAAAATGATATCTTTGTCTGCCTTTGGCTGATATTCTTATAAACCATATTTTTGATACAATAGTTTTGCATTTTACATTATAAGTATAGGACCACAATATTTTGACAATTATTTTTTGACATAATATTTTTGCATGCAGATTATTTTGGACACATTATTCTGTCAATGATCAGTTTTCAGGGAGTAACATGCCGAGTTTGGTGCCTACTGCACTAAATGACGCGTGCCTCTGTGAATACAGTTCTGTTTTTTATACTATTATTTAGGGTTAAGTATTTAACACACCCAGTAATTACCAGGTGCAGTAAATGCCAATTATCTCATTCCCTACGCACAGGGATCAGAAATGCTTACATACTCAGAATATGGGCCTTGTTATTCCCACATAACCTTCTTTTCAAGATTTAGAGGGTCATTATGAGTTTGGTGGTCCCATTACCGCCATGTTGGTGGTGGCAGTCATACCACCAACAGGCTGGCGGAGAAGACTGCAAAATTATGATGTTGGTGGTATGACCTACGGAATACAGCCAAAGCACCGTCAGCACTGCCACTGTGGTCAGACCACCACGGATGACTGAAGGCACCAGCAGGCCGGCGGAGACCATGTTTCTGCCGGACATATTACGAGGCTGAACACTGCCAAGATTTCCACCACGATCAAACAACCACGGAAACCCAGGCGGAAAGAAACTGTATAAATGGAGACACCCACCTCCAGGAAGCCATACTCATCCAGAGCTGCCATGGAACCAGAACTAGACGTCATCCTGCTGCTCCTGCTTCCAGAAAGACTACGGAATCATCGCCACTGATGAAGACAGCAACCGTAAATACACACAATCACCTGTTACTGTTGTATATTGTTCATTTTTATACACTTACATGAAATATCATAGGGAAGGGGGTGCGAGGGCTACACTCACAGGTAACTGTACACTGACACGCAGACTTACATACAGCCACACAGACACCCGCACATACACAGCACACACACTACAGCCCCCACACATCAAAAACACACAAATATGCACAGATACACAGCACAGATCCAGTCTCACACAATATTATACAACACAACAACACGTCACAATAACACCACAACCGCATAATCATAAACACATTGGCAAGTGCTCGCAAGAGACAGTATCTAAGGACACATCACGCTTTAAGCAAAACGTATAGCCAACTGGGAACAAACACAAACAATTGCACAATCATACAACTTACCAATCAACACACATATCACAAATCACACAGCACATCCTACCTATCATAACATGCCCAATACACACATGTCAACACAAACAATACACAATAACATGACAACAACATGCCTGCTATCTGCTAGATACACATGCCTATCACACAACAAACACCCTATCCCTGGGGGACAAAAGCACTGCACACACCCCCACATACTTGCCACACAATACAGGAAGCACAAGCACCACACACACACAAATACTCACACACAACCAATGTCAGCCAGGGACACCTCTAACCTACGAAAGAAAATGCAGGAAAGAAATGTAACCAGGAAACCAACAACTGGTTGGTTTGAATATATCTCTCTCAAAATGAGATTGAAGTCAAAGGCCAGAGGCCGGTCCATGCTCCATGTTTTGTGAGCCAAAGGCACATATTGGTGCCCCTAGCTTGACTTCTGACTGCCATGTAACTTCCACTGGTAGGGGCATCAATGGGGCATGCAATCACCTCAGGGATTATCTAGGTGGATGGTAGTGGGCGGGCTTAGACTTGGGAGGGGGTGGTGTTGTATTTGGCTTTGGAGGGGGTTGGGTCTTTATGGGAGGGGTACACTTCTGGGCATGGGAGGGGCATGGACACTTGCAGGGGGGCAGGGGAGGCCCTGGAGGAGGAAGGGGTGGTTTTGGGGAGGGAAACAGCATGTTTAGGGGTTTCACAGGGGGAGAAGAGTAGGGAAAAGGGCAAACTCAGAAAGGAAATATTTTTTACACACATGTGGATGGTCATAGCAAAAGGATTTTGGTGTGGAGGGAGATGGAGTGGTTGTATGAGATGTTCATGTGGATGTCTTGGGTGCGTTTTTGTGGGAGGTATGCTTGTGGGTGGTGTGTGTCTGTTGGGTGGGTGAGTGCGGGCGTTTATGTGTTTTAGGCTGGGGTGGAGGTGCTGGGAGATGCTGTGGTGGGTATGTGGCTGTCTGTTGGGGTGGTGACTGCTGGTATGGTGAATGTGCTGCACGTAGGAGTGTCAGTGATTACAGTGCCTTTGGGTGTGGTGACTGGGGTGGGTGTCTGAGGATCTGCTGGTGTGCTGTCTGTAGGTAGGAGAGTTGTAGTGGCTAAATCTGTGAATATTGGTATGGTGTCTGCAAGTGTGTCTGGTGTGCTGGGGTGGTGGGGGTGTCAGGGCAGGTTGTGGCTGTTGTTGTGTGTGCATCTGAATGTTGCTTGTGTGTATGCCAGTGGTGTGTCCTGTGGTGTTTTGGTTTGTCTGTGCTATCCTGGCATGTTGAGGTGGATGCATGCCTGTCTGTTTGTGTGCTTTGGCTGGGTCTGGGAAGGAGGGATTGGGACTGGGAAGAGGCAGGTGTGGTGGGTAGGTGACAAGGGGTGACTGGCTGCTATCAGGCCAGAGCCTGAAAGGATCTCTGTATGTCAGCCAGTGCACTGTGAATGCCCTCCAGGAATGCATTAGTCTGTTGGAACTGAGTTGCCAGTACCTGGATCGCATTCACGATGGCCTACTGACCCACAGAGATGGACCTCAGGAGGTCAGTGACCTCCTCACTGAGGTCAGCAGGGCTCACAGCGGCTGGGACAGAGGTGCCTGAGGTAAAGGAGACGCCTACCCACTTGGATGGGTGGGCATGGTCAACTGGCTGCGGAGCTACAGGGAGGGCAGTGATAGAAAGTGGGGTGGCGTACAGAGATGGTGCTTGGGTGGTCACAGATGAATCTCCCACCACCAGGTAGTGTCCACTGGAGGACGATTCTAAGGATGATGAGGTGGATCCTGTCTCCCCTGTGGCCCACCCCTTGCCCTCCAGGCCACTTGGTCCCTCAGTGTCAGTAGTATCATGACTTGAGGTCCCATGGCCAGCAGCTTCCCCATTCGGTTGTGCCACGTCTCCTTCGCCTGCCGATGCTGATGCTGGAAAACAGAAAGTGAGGTAGGGTCCTCACATTCTTTTAATACACTAACATCACACTGTACACATCTTTATCATGACATCTAATTGTACTGCACCCCTGGTAGAACCAGGTTAGTGCCAACATCATGTCACAACAAGATACAATCAACACCCCTATATAACAATAATGTCACACACCAGCTAAGCTACCTATCTCACACCTACAATATCATCATATCAGTATAGCTATGACACTAACTATTCCATGTCAAGCTGACCTGGCAACATAGTCAACCAACAACCAAGCTATGGGAAATAGTGGCAACATTGATTTCCACATATCACATACACAAAAACTACACTGTCTGACAATTTGACCTGATGTCATGTACCAGGAAAGGAACCTTATCATATGCTAAACACAAGACAGCATGTTGCATACAAGCCATAAACATTTCATGTCACAGAGTTCACAACCTTCACAATTGAAATTTGCAAACATGCAACTACTCTGTTTGGCATGTCCACATTTAGAGTATGATAGAGTCTAAACACGTCACCAACACATGTACCAATACTGATATAGGAAATGATGACACATACTTTGTGGACCAAACTCATCTTAGTCATTGTCCACCTGTAAACAAAGCTTAGCACACTTAAAAGGGCCTATTTAGCCCAGAGCATTTCCAGACAGACAACCACAGGTAGCATAACTACTCTTTCAATACAATGAACACCTGTCATGTGCATGAAGGCCACAAACAGTTCAACGTATTATGATGATTGGCAACATCACTATCCGCAAATCAGACATGACACAAAGCCCATCTGAGGCTACCATGATAGAGACATACACCTTGATGCAAGCCAATTGACTGACTACACATACCATTCCACCCACATGTGCATGTGAACTACCACACCTGCACCAAAATGTAGTCAGTGCAAACAATAGGTTTCCATACAAAAAGCATTCAAAACCTATCCAAAATATCAATAGAATGTATGCTTAAGGCACATTACAATGTAGATTTATGTCAAAACCTTACAATATACACATGATGTTGGCAAAACCCAGTTAAGAGTTTAACTCTTAAGAAGATGTTTTGGCCTATTTATCATAAATACCACACAATGGCTAAGGAAATAGCTGTGTAGCTACTTACCACCTACAGAACGTGAACATGGTACTAACATTGATAGCTCTGACATCCATGTATGTGATCCAATAGGAGTTAGGCAATACCTCCATGGTTACCTACGTGTAAGATGTCCACTCAGATGACACATAACAGGGGCCAATGTACAGCCCTCACTTACCAAAGGGCTCACCTCCCTACAGCTCTGAGGAAGTTTAGCAAGTACGGCATGTGAAATGTCAGATGGACATCACAGCCTCACATGAAGCTGTCACTCATGAGAAACCTTTAGAAACGTAGGAATGACTTTACATTTTCAGACTCTATGTTGCACATACACATCGATAAAGGCGCATTGGAATGGACAGATGGCAAAGACCTGGGCAACTTACCATCATAATATTGGGAGTATTGATCTGTAGGTAGGAAGAAACAACCAGCAGGGTATGAAAAGCTGTATAGCGGTACACATATGACACAGTCACATGTGCATCATTATATGCTTTTGTACAGAGAGGATAACATAGGAGAGTAATATGTCCTTACACACAATAGAATGTGCACACCTGTGAACCAATCATGAGGACTGTACATCTATGTGTTCCTTGGAGACCGTTGACCCCTTGCATCTACCACATTGACAGAGCTTAGATCACTTCAGTCACTGACCTGGCAGAGGGATGAAAATGTGTTAAGTCAGTACTTACCCCCTTGTGGCTGCTGTGCTACCTTCAAACGCCCATCCAACTCAGAGTAGACCACCGCCAATGTGTGGGCCATTAGGGGGATCAAGGTCCGACGGGCACCCCTTCCTCCTTGGGAGGACATTCCCAGCTGAGCCTCTGAGGTCTTCCAGGCCCAGTGTCTCAAATCCTCCCATTGCTTCCTACACTGGGTGCTCCTCCGGCTGAGGACCCCCAGGGCCCGCACTTTCTTGGCGATGGCACACCAAATTCCCTTTTTCTGATGGGCGTTGATTTGCATGGATGACACAGACAAGAGGAGAAAGTCATGTCCATATGAACCATACCAACACAAGAAGGGTGAAGCAAAGATTAGTGCAAGTAGCCATACACACACTTCCTCCAACATCCCCTTCTATGTGGAATGGCAATCTGCAGTCAGGCCATGTGTGAAGTTGAGTCAGGCATACAACATGCATATACAGCACTTATGATGTATAGATTGAGCTATACACATACATTCTGGTGTTGTCACACATACTTACCCTGGCATGAGAAGAGCAAGACAACCTACAGTGTACCGTCCACTAGCAGACCTGCAGACCATGGAGGAGTGACATGTGATGCAAATATACCGCCTGGATAGGCATACAATCATGGATATCTGTCGTCAGTTGGAGCCAGATCTGATACCTGCCATTTGTAATCCTAATAGCATACCTCACATTGACCAATTCATGCCAGCGCTATACTTTCTGGTTACTGGGTCCTTTCAAAATACAGTGGCCCTAACTGCAAGGATGTCTCAACCCATGCCCAGTCTGGTTTTGAAGGCTGTACTGTCTGCATTGTTGAAACACCTGGAAAGGTACTTCAGAATTCCACAACGTGAAGATTTGGCCCATGTAAAGGCTGATTTGTATGCTTTGGGACACATTCCACGTGAGGTTGGAGCCATGGCTGGCACCCATGTAGCCTTGAATCCCGCAAATGCCAATAAACAGGTATATACAAAAAAGGAAAGACTTTCACTCCATCAATGTCCAACTGGTCTGTTTGGCTGACCTCTACATACCACAAGTTTGTGCAAAGTATCAGTCCATGATTCCTTCATCATGCAGAACAGCAATATCCCACTGCTAATTACATGACAATACACTGAGAGGGCCTGGCTGGTTGGTATGTCCTATATGTCATGTGTGTCTGTACCTTTTATCTACTACCAGATATGTGGATGTCCAAGATTAATGTTGGGATTGTTGTAACTATTCCTTACAGGGGACTCTCGCTACCCAAACCATCCTTGGTTGTTGACACCAGTGAGGTACCCAACCACGCCAGGGGAAGTCTGCTTCAATGAGGCCCACCGAAGGACAAAGAGTGTTGTGGAGTGGACTTTTTGGCTCCTGAAGGCAAGATTTCACAGCATTGATAAATCCAGAGGATCCCCCCTTTACTCACCCAACAAAGTTTGTCAACTTTTTGTTGGCTGCTGCATGCTCCACAACCTCACCCTGAGACGTCAGATACCATTCATACCGGATGATCCTATGGGTGGAAATGCAGATTTGCCAAGTGATGATGAGCATGATGAGGATGGAGCTGGAAACATCAAGGCTGATCTCATCAATCAGTACTTCACCTGACTTAAGTTATGTGATGTGATTTAATTAAAGTGATTTAGTGGGGGTATTGGTGAGGTTAGAAATGCCAGGTAAGGTTCTTATAATGACCATCACATAGGTCATAAGTGGCTCCAAAGCCCATGACTTAGATATGTATGCAGGTTGTTACTTGGAGTTGTGTACAGGCATGTAATGTACATCTAATGTTTTCACACTGCACAATCAAAGTCACATTTGCACATACTATGTGGTTGTGTAATCTTTATGTATCAAGGTGGCCTATACCTTATGTTTGTCAATTACAGATTGCAGATTGACTGCTTGGCTCATCCTCATCCTCATTTCGCGATATCAGGCAATATCACGGGCAGATGGAATTTGCAGACTGACATGTGAAGTGAACATGGATTAAACCAGGTACTGTCTGGCATGAGGTTTGTGGTGTGTGAGTTCTATGCCCAGACTGTCAGGACAGTAGGATGGTAGTCTCCTTTTCCACACTAAAGACCTGTTTGGTATTGGAGGTGGGGCCAATGGTGCCATGTGTGTGTTCATTTGTCTCTGACACGTCACAATGTTGTATCCGGCCCTGCAAGCTCATAATGGTTTGTGTTGCATGAGAACACTTGTACATAGCTGCGAATGTGTTTTCACTTTGCAGACCAATGTGCATATGTCTGAAGACTGACATAGGTGAATGGCAAGCCTACAGATACCTGACCGTGGTAAGTGGAAGGTTCCATGACTGGGGACATTAGCACTGACCTCTGTCTGTTACCTAGGATATGGCTATTTGGGAGCTATGGTATGGGTATGTGATAAGGCTTTAGTTGATTATGCATTGAACCAATATGTTTACCTCCTGGTATTGTGAAACACTGATAGGTCCCTAACTTCAGAGGTTTGTGGGTTTGTAGTGTATGACAGCTATGCTGAAACTCAGACGTTAGCAGCAGTAGTTCACTATGCGGTCATTGGCACTCTCCAAATCAATATGTGGGGAAGTACAATACAAGTGATTTATGTAATGTATAATATACATTGTCAATGCAAATTTAGCCTGATTATACAGTACACGTATAATGAACATGACAAACGTTTTACATTAGAGGGAAACATTTTAGTACAAGAGCTGGTGTACATGACAGTTGTGTATGGTTGATAAATTACACCAACACATGATCTGTGGTTAAGTGGTATTTATTGGGGAGTGCACAGCAAAAAGAGTGATTAGAAACAAAATAACACAAAGTAAACAGTGAAGGGTTCAGTCATGGTGGATGAAATCATCAGGGTAGCTGTTACACCATTTGGAAACACAGGTCCAGTGTCTTTGTACTGTGGGGAAATGGAGATAAGTTTCAGAACAGTCAACAGGGTGTACCTGTGGCACACAAGGGAAACCAATATGTAGAGGTTCATTCCCGGCAGTGGTTTTGGTCTTGATACTTTCTCCTCTAGGATGTCTGGGTAGACATCCACGTTTGCAGGGGGTTCTTCAGCTAAAGAGGATGGGGTGTCTTAGACATTCCCTTCCCCTTGCAGGGCCTTCATTTTACCAGCTGCCACCAATGTAGAAGGATCTGATGTTTCATTGCTAGTGGAAGATGATGGAGTAAAAAACATACTCAGGGTGGTATTCATATCTCTCAGCACTCAGGCAATGGAAGCCAGGATGGCATTTTGGGCCTGCCACGGCTACATAGCTTCCTGGTCATTGTCCCTCTGCCCATCATGCTTTGGGAATGTTGGTAGGCTCCCAAGACTTGGGAGACAGTGTCCTAGCCAGTGTGTCCCTTGGAACTCCCATCCTCTGGCCACACCATCCCTTCCACTCACCCTACCCCAATGTGTCTGTGCCTCTGGCTCAGTGTGCCCACTCCCACTGGTGGCAGGTCCATCATTGTCAGGGGTGACAACAGGAAAAACAGGTACCTATACTGGGGGGCACATGATGGAAGACACTTTCCTTAGGACACAGGTTTGGGGTGAATGGTTGCCTGTGATGTGGATGCAACAGGGCAGGGAGGAGTTGATGTGGGCAGGGAGAGACTCACAGTTGTTGACTGACTAGGTGTCCCTGAAGGGCCAGCTTCGTCATTAGTGTCCAAACATCCAGGGGCATTTTCCTCACTGGGCCTTCATCTAGAAGGGTAATGGCAGTCTCTGGTGTCCTCTCCATGGTGAAAATGTGAGTGGAACACACTGTTGCTGTAAGTGATGCAACAAGTGTTGTTTAACTTTGACCACTAGACATGCTATGTGACATGCACACAATGCCTTTACATGATCCCCTCATATGACAATGACAGCTGCTTTCAAATCTGGGTTTGAGCAATGTGGGACACAAAGATTTGCAATTACATGTACCATGCTCCAAGCTCTTGGGTATGTTGGTGGTTAGATGACTGCTGCTGCCCATATATCTTGTCTGAGTAAAGACATGACAATGTACATGTATCTCCTAGTAAGGTGTATACCTAATGTCATAACAGCTGGACAATGCACAATGATGACAGAGCTGGCCAAAAGTGTGGGAGTTACCGTTTGACCTGGGCGTCTGTATGCACTGCAAGCACAACCAGTTTCCTCTATAGTTTCCCCCCCCAGGTGAGTATATGACATTGTTTGGAAGGTTATCTCAAAGGCCAGTTTAGTAGGGAACACAGCTGTAGCGATGTTTTGCTTGTAATAGTACTGGCAGAGGGCCATAGCAATGCTATCATTGCCATAAACTGTTAAATAGTGCAGCATTCAGGATGGGTTACATTGATTGCTAGTTCACATGCAAGGCTATTTAAAATATGGTTCGCTGTTCTCGTTTTCTAGGAGTTGTAGTGCTGTGAGTCCCTGTACTTTGCATGCCATACACAAATACTATGACCCCAGAGGAGTTTAGCAGACATGTGGTATGCCAGAGAGGGTTATTTATACATTTGGCAACAGGGGTGGTGGGTAGTTTGGTCATTATGGTGGGGACAGGGGATCAGTGGGCATGCAGGACAACACTTTTTAGGGACATTATTGGTGTAGTGACATACCAGGTATCCCTATCAGGCCCTCAGGATGCAGGAGGTCCAAGACCTTCTCCTCCCATGATGTGAAAGTAGGGAGTGGAGGTGGGGGTCCACCGACAGTCTTGAGGACCGCCTGGCGATCATGGAACAGACCTTCCCCCTGAGGTAATTCTCTCTTCCTGATGTTCTCCCTTGTGCGTGGGAAACTGCCTACAGAATTCACCATGTTGACTATTCTTTGCCACAACTCTGTTTTTCTGGCTATTGATGTTTGCTGGACCTGTGCTTCAAAAAGGTATGGCTCTATTCTGATAATTTCATCCACCATGACCCTCAACTCATGATCAGTGAAACATGGATGTTTTTAGGGGACATGGTAGTGGTGGACAAAATGGTAAGGTAGTGAAAAATTTTGAAAAAATAATTGGTGATAAGGTGTGGATGCTGTGATGTAAGTGGGTGATGGCTGTTGTTTATTGTGTGGGTTACTAAAATGTGTGTTGTGTATGTTGTGCAGGTGTGGTATGAGTGCTGAGTGAAATGTGTAGGGATGCCTATTGTCTGTTTTGGTATATTTTTACATTTTTGGCTTGTCTCTGCCTGTGTGTGATGTTCTGGTTGCAAAGGATTATGGGTTGTGCAGGGGTGTGTTACATAGTCCAGTTTGTAGGTGTCAGTGGGTGGATGTGTGTCAGGTGTGGGGTTTTCAAAATATCCTATGCTGTGTGGTGTACTACTGTGGTGACCGCCGACTGCCGCTGTTCGCACCGCCAATGTTTTTCCACCATAAAAGAACTGCTCTTGTGAGATGTGTATCGTTATATAATTGGAGGTTTTTTGGCGGGCTGGAGCTGTTGCTGGTCGGACCCCTTTTTTTCCACCCTACATTGTCCTGGCAATTTTGGAAATGTAGCTATTTGTTGGTGGACTTAGCTGTGTGACTCTTCATACAGCAGTCAGATCACCACCAACATGGCGGTCTTTGGTGGCTGCTACCACGGTGGTCTTGCTAAAAGTCCTCCAAACTCGTTAGGAGGACCATATTATCAAAGCATTAGGATTTAAAGCAGCATCATAGTCGAACTTCATTCAGGAGAGAAGTGCCTTAACTGAAATGCTGAAAATCTCTCTACAGGAGACTTTTCAACAAAGAAAATACTTCTGGCTGCCAGGTCATCCATCTAGTGAGCATTATCTACATTCTTCAATACCATGCCACTGTGTGGGAGTTACTCTGCATTATCAATCACAATAAAATAACATAGCATCACATAGCATAGCACAATATCAGGAAATGCCCTGAGGTCCAATTCAAAAGTGTGAGAATGTTTTAATGAGTACAACCTTTGATCTTCTTTGATATCTTGATTAGAGGGACAAGACAATCCTCAAAGAAAGTGCACATAGGTGTTGTTCTGAACTAACCAATAATTACAAAGTAACCATTATTGGCCAAGCTTAAGTAAGAAGTTACCAATCAAATAAGTAACGTAAAGCAAAAGTAAAGAAAATGGAAGTGATTCAACAGTTATGGAAAATTGAAAACTGTCAAATTCCAATTCAATTGAAACATGAATAAAACAAAAACTGTCAACTATAAAAATATATGGCAAAAATTGTCCCATTAAAAATCAATGGAAAATCAATAACAAAGTTCAAAATAACGTATTTCTAAGCGCCTTTCAGGGGATGACCAGCACCAAGGTTACACTTGTGCCCAAATTCACATTGTACACACTTGGCTGCAAGGTGAGAGATTGTCCTACAAAAGGATATTACCTTCACAAGTGAAAGTTGTGCAACACCAAACTGTATCTCCTTTGAATTCCACAAGTTGAGTCCTTCTGGCTAGGGGCTGACAAACATTTTTCAAAAGAACGCAAAGTGAGCACAATCTGGAAAGTTTGTCTCAGTAAAGAGTGAAAAAAGGTGAGGTTTCCTTGTAGGAAATGTGTTTACTAGTTTAGGAGGGTGAAACCTAACTCACAAAGCAACCACAATCTCTTTCAGTATGAAACACATGCAAACTCCAAAACAACCTATGCTTAATCTGTTGGTAGCTTGGCACTAAGCACTCAGGCTTAACTTAGAAGCAATGTGTAAAGTATTTCTGCAGCACTTCAAACAGTGATGAAGTAAAACACAATACCCAAGAAAAATCCCACACCAATTTAGAAACATTAAGTAAAAGTTAATTAATTATTTCAGACCAAAACAACAAAAATCCAATCAGTAGAACCGGAGATATGCAATTTTAAAGTTTTAAGTGAAAAGACGGCCTGGAAGCATAAAGCGCCAACTGCGGTTATCTGGGCATGCTGGACTGGGACAAAGCCACAAGTTCAGGCTGACCATGTCGTAGCACAGGTTGGATATCGGGACCAAGTTAGGCCCAATGAGCAAAGTGCTTTAAATCTTGGTTGCAGAGCATTGAGAGATTCCACTTCAAGGAGGCGTCATACAGTGATGATTCAGAGGATGCTGGGAGGCTGTGATGTGGAGCCTTACATCATCGTTAGGGATTCTGTCAATGAGGAGCTTGCAATAAAAAGTCAATCATGGATGCCAACGAAGGGGGGGCATGGAATGTGAAGACCTGCATCAAAGATGTATCTTGCAGTGGCAGTTCCAAAGCGGCTGTGGGTTGAGATGTGAGGTTCTGTGTCAGGGCTGCATCACGCAGCTTCGGTTCTTATTCGGCTGCGAGGATATGCTCAGAGCTGTATCGGTTCTGCTCACAAGACCACATCTGGGCTGGCAGGGAACATTCAGGCCCTCTTCCAGGTGTCCAGGACTTGGGCACACCATTTGGGGGACAAGAATCACATAAGATAGAATCAAGATGCTGGGTTCAAGTTGGTTATAGTCTTTTCTCTCCCTGAGGTTCTGATCAGGAGTCCAGCAAACTAGCCGTTGGAGTCAATCTGGTGGTCATGGGTTCAAGATGCAGGTCCAGTCCTTTTTCTTTAGGCAACAGGCCAACAGAGCAGCAGGGCATCAGAGTAGCAGTCCTTCTTTCAGAGCAGCACAGCAATCCTTCGGAGTCTTCCTCGGGTCCAGAGGTGTACTGAAGAGTTGGGTCTGAGGGACCACTATTTATCCTTGGTGCCCGCTTTGAAGTAGAAGATGTTTCTAGAGGGTTCCAGCCCCAGAAGTGATTTTCTACCAATCTACCATGGCCCTAGCTTGTCTGGAGTCACAAAAGTCAAATCCTTACTGAGTGTGGTTAGACAGTGGATTTGTGATGTGCAAGTGTGGTAGTTGACAGCTCTACTCCCTATCAAGGCAGGGATGGTGCATTGCACAAAGACCTATTCCCCCATTGCCTCAATGTCTGTGATCAATACACAAAGACCAAAAGCCAGCTTCACCTAGTGATGTGACCCAGGATACAGGCACCAAATGGTTAGGAGAAGAAAATTCCAACTTTCTAGGAGTAAACCTACAAAAAATATTTATACCTTGCCTGGACTTGTGTATGGAATGTTATTTGCATATGGGTCAAGCACCTCAATTATCTTGGACACAAATTCCCTCATAATCCGTTATTTCACATTTATTACATCAAAACCTCAGATTCATGCACCCACAGTTATCAATGTATTTACACTACAACAAATCAATGTTTCAACAAAAACATAATGTCTATTGCTTAAACTCTAACAATCAACATTCACACTGCTCACTCATCCGAAAGCCTTAAACTCACATTAAAAGGGCAGGCCTATGGAAAACATTTATAGTAAAACAAAAAAAACAATGTTATCTTGTTGATACCAGACCCCTTTATATCAAACCAGCATTGCATTTTACAATCTAACTGAGTCCACTTAATTAGTCCTCTTTTGTAGGGCTCCTAATTTGAATGCATTTCCAGGGTTTGTAGTCCTGTTAAACTTTCAAATAGGAGGCTCCTCCTTCATTCATTGGGGTTGCTCCTGCACATTCCGGCTGGGTCTCACAACTCGCTGGTGCATATGTGTTGAGTTCTTATATTTTCCATTCAGGAACAGAGATTATTGCATCTCCTGGGTTTAACTGAACACCATCGTTATACTTCCACAACTTCCAAAAATGAAACAGGTATTTAAAATAATTTAACAAATGTGTTTGTTTCAGACAGCGCTAACCATGAGTGCTGGTAAATGAAAGCAGTCAAGAAAACCATTAAAGAATCATAGATTTGGGGGGTTATTATTCTTTTGACATATTGAAACATTGATACATGTAACCAGCTTACACTTGACCTCTGTACTTCACAAATACATTTCTAGTTCGTGAATATTAAAGATAAACTTTACTAACCATCCTCCATCTTTACATCTATTTCTATAGGCAGCCTGCAAATGTACAGTTCCCTTATGGTCATGAATATTACATACCTTAAAGAAACAGTTTAGTACGTAGATTGTAACTCACAACAATCAACGTGGGTTTTTCTTCAAATTTCTTTTGAAAGGACGAAGACACTTCACATTTTTCACATATATTAGATAATATGCGCAAAAGAAAATATGAGTTTATATTTTTAGTGATATGTCTGTTCGAGTACTTTTACCGAGTTAATTTCCGAACATTACATTCCTGAGAATGATTCTCTGTATTGAGTTCAGACTTCTGACTTTTTCAAAAACATTAACAATCTCCACAGTTCTCCCTGAGTTCTGCCAATAAGGTCCTTGCTGCAGCAGCAGCAATTTATCTCGAATACCTAGCAAGAACACTCTGAAATAACTTATACTGGCTAACGTCATCATCAAAACTTTATTCGGCCAGATTCCAGTCATAAAAGTACAATTCATATAAAATAATAAAACATCCTAAAACTAACAAAATTTACAGTACAGATGCTAAAAAGCTAAAATAATCATTTAGAACAATTCTTCAGTTAGGAGGGCGTCATATGTCCGCAGTTTGTAAATGACCGTCCTTATGGCTAGAACACTTTTGGTTAAATTAATTACTGCATAACAGCTCTGGGGGATATCCAACTTTTGCAGCAGCATTAGGGCTATCCTATGCTGTCTGCAGTTGGCTGCTGTGCGAACAGGGACTAAAAAGCTCTTTCTGTGCAAAGAGTACATATTGCAAAACATCACAAAATGCAACGTGCTCTGTTTTGTAAGGGAGTCACAGGGGCAATTAGGGAGATTAACAAACCAGGTACTCTGGGAAGGATATGCAACCAAAAAATGAAATAAATTAAAACAAAACCTGTTCAGATAAAATCTATACTCTTGGTCATGCACAAATGTGAGATAAAATTCCAAACCATCGAGGGTTTGATAGGCATGTAATTTTGCTAACTGGGAAAGAGACCCTCTGCCGTTCTTCTTTTCTTTACTTAGACAATGGCTGTCTCACTAGGGATTTGGGGCCAGATGTATTGATGAAGCAGAAAATGAAGGTTTTACATTTATTAACGCGTAAACGTAGAGTAGCAATAATCATGTGTGACTTTAACCGAACTAATAAAGATTGTACGGGGACAAAATGTGCCCTCAGAGTAGTTTGCCATCATTTATAAGCGTGCTTTATATAACGTTGTGTATTAGAATTGCACTAATCCGACATAATCATAAACGTGTGCTACGATTTGCTTGTTTGAAATGATCTAACTTAGCATGACTTTAGCGGAGGCTTTGGCCTAGTGGCCTGGTCTCACGGTTTAGATGCTCGTATTTTTCCACTGTGCTAATAAACGTGTATTTTTGCTTGAAGCTGTACTTTTCCACAGAAACAGTTCACATGCTTATCTTAAGGTTTCGTGCCAGCCTGGCATATTTCTCTTTATTCCAAGGTCGATTTGCAGGTGCGGACAATGGAGGCTCTGAAAGTGAGCTAATTGGTTGACAATGTTGCAACTTGCGTACCCATCTCCAAGGATAATGTATGCTTAAGTAAAAGCTTGAGAACTGTCGTTTTTGATTGGACAATTTGAAGCTAACCTATGAACCCTCCAATGGAAGACCCTACTGGATTTGAACTGTTGTCTATAAAACCCAGGTGCACGAGAAGAAGGTGGCCATTACGCGCTATGATTGCCATTACCCGATCATTACGGCCATTACCAGCTTGATACCCGCCATTTTGCAGACTTCGTAGCTATTATGGCCCACTTTGCTGCAACGCCATTTTGAGAGACTTCGATGCTTTCTCTAATCGAGAGAAAGAAACTTTAAATGATTCTTGCCCTAGAGACTTTAACTTTGATTTGTCCCTTTGCATGAAGTAATAGTCTTACCTTGCCGCCGTGAGGCAATTGCCCCGTCCACTCCTGCCCTTTTGCCCCGTCCTATGCCGACCGAAACGGTACCCATGCTGATCGAGAAATGATACCTGTGAGACGAAGACTTCCTTGATTGCTGATCGTAATTGGTAAATATGAAAGGAAATTGTAAAATTGCATTGTGTTTCCTTTAGGTAACCAACTGCTGATTTTGATAAGAGCCCTAGTTAGGAGTTTTCTAAATTAATGTTGCTAAATTGTTTTTGCATGAAGTCCCACATGCCGATGCTAATTTGAGGTTAGACGAGGATTCCATATGTTGCACGATGCAATTTGAGATCTTGTTATGCTGACTAAATGTATGCAATTAGTTCGTTACAGATTATCGTATTAGTGATTTGCATTGCTATTATCGAATGCCTTGTGATTCAAATGCTACATAGATTACACTTGTTTCGCCGCTATGGACAGCTATTAATGTTCATTTATGTTTATCATTTAGTGTTGAGACACATCTACATTGTGCTAGCTTTGTTAATATAGGGAAATAAAATTCATTAACTTTGAATAAACTGGTGTGGTTATTCCTGACTGAAAGGTCGGGGTTCGCCGAAATGTATTCTGGATTAATTGTTAAGTGTTATGTTGATCAAGGTATTGCTTATGTTCGTTATTGATTATTGATTTGATGCAATTGATCGATATAGAGAGTACGGAGAGTCCCACTTAGTCAAAAGATTCATCGGCCTAAAGAGCGTCCAAACACAGGTAAATTATTAGTACGGACCGCTCTATCAGTAGATGGTAGCAGAGGACGGTTTCGTCTTTTGGGACCCCGTACTCTTAAAGTACATGGTGTTGAATTAACGGTCTCGACTTTTGAGACCACACTCGAGAAGTTGAATTAGATTTTTCTTGGATAAAACAGATTGACAGAATGATGATGGGCTAGGTCCACCGCGACTTTCCTGGGATCTCGGAGCTTGCGAATGGAGAGAACGGAGGTGTGGAATCAGCGTTGGCGGTACTAGTGATGGTATGAGTGAAGTTAGGGTTTTGCGCTTGCACAGCTTATTGCCGCAGGTTGTGTGAAAAGGTTGCGAGGATTTTTCTTTTTAGAGGATAGCGGAGGTGCGACTCCGAGTGTAGAAGTAGAGAAGTCGTCGAACTTCATAGAAATAGCGGAGGTGCGGCTCCGAGTGTGAGAGTAGGGAAGTCGTCGAACTTCATGTGCGTGTGGCGCTTTGTGCATAAAAAGGTCCACGTGGTTGTTGTTGTTGAGGCGGGCCCTGCGAGGTCAAGAGACTCCGGAGTATGTTGATCCATGTTGTGGTCTGGGCGGTTTAGTAGGTTGATCGGGCGTGGTCAACGAGTCGGTACGTGTGTTAGGGAGTGAAAGAAACTTCGACTTCGGGCTTTGACAAGATTCTAAGTGCACTAGAATAGATCATTGACAAGTTGAGAGTAGGTCTGCAGGTCAGATTTGCTTGCGAATGTGGGGACCGAGAAAGACGGAATAGCGGCCGAGGCTAGTGAAAGGTCCCTAAGGTCCTGAAGCGACTGTGTTACCCTTCCTGTAGTAAACCGACAGATCTGTTTTATTTTTTTGGTAGCTCGCGATACATGCAAGAAGTTGTTACGAGAGGAGGTGAGTGAAGGAAGACTAGCCGCGAGGCTTTGTCAGCCGCAGTGTGTGTGAGTGTGACGTCACTAGGAGCCGCGCTGGGATAGGTTGGTTGCAGAGAAGGGTCGCGCACGGATTGGACGCAGTCCGTGGGGCTCGATTGGAAGGGGAAAGGCAAGCGAAGAGTATTCCGGGAATTAAAGTCACCTATTGATTACAAACTTTGTGAAATAAAAGACGAGAAAATGAAATTCTTTAAAGCATTCAGGAGTGCGATGAAGGGGGAGTCTTACATTAAAGCGAGCGTAGGAGAGGAGACGCCACCCGAGGGTACACCAGCTTACATTGTAATGGAAGAGAAGGGGGTAGCTCCGTGTCTTTGGCTAAAGCAATGGCATAAACTGACAGAGAAACATGGGAGCGTAGCGTTCCCGATACATGGGACATTCAATATAAGGATTCTAGAGAATTTGAGATTCACGATGTACGACATGAAGGTGCCTCCAAGGCCAGCCCAGTTTGAGGCTCTAGCGATTTGGGAATTAATGGCCAGACAGCAACAGCAGAAGAAGTTTGAGACCAGGATGAGAAAGGTAGAAAAGACATTAGCGGACGCTAGGTGGGATAATGCACAGAAGGTGTGGAGGTCAGATGTATTGCAGGGGATAAAATTGTTTCCAGCCATTACTAAGGAAGAAGAGGAGACAGGTAAGAAAGCTACCTGTAAGACAGACAGGAAGTGTTCAAAGGATAGAGAGGATGAGGAAAAGTTGAGAAGAGAAGAGGAGTTAGAGGATGAGGAGTTAATAATGCAATTGCTAAACGACCGTCCACCGCCTTATGCGGAGAATGGACAAGGTCCAAGTACCAGTTCTGCCCCTCCGGCATCGGTACAGAACAGTGAAACTCAGAGTTCAGGAGCATCATCGGGGTCTAAGGACCCGAGTCTACTGTTCACCCCGCAGATACCGCAGGTTAGGAGAATATATCCAGATGTGCCCGTGTTGAAACCAGCAGAAAATTATCAGCCGCAGATGCCAGGGTACTACAACAGTGATAACAGTGCAGGAATGATTCTAGATCCAACCGTAAGGGGGGGAGTACAGAATGGTCACAACCAGACATTGTCACAAGCCGAATCAACCCAGTTTTTGATGCCTCAGAAGCAGATGCAAGGGGGAAACGCACATACTCAGATGACGGGGAGTCAGATGGGCATGCCGGCAATGATGACCCATGGTGTGGGCATGAACATGCCACAGAACATGGGAAATGGACAGAACCCAGACGCGATATCACTACCCATTACTGTAGGTCCACCGGTACCTTTGTATAGTCAGCCTAACTTAGGTATGAGCGGTCAGGGATCAATGCTGCAGAATGGGACAGAGAGGAGGTGCATAGAAAACACTCCAGGGATAACTCCGATAGCGGCTCAGCCAACTGGATCTGGGTCCTTGATGGAGTTTAGCCCCATATGTGCTCAGTCAACACTGGTGAGGTCGAGCCCCCCACTGATAATACCTCTAACATCGAACACTGAAAAGTTGCCGCAACCATCAATGGCAGTCGATGTGAATGCTACACTGATGGGGGTAAATGCGCAACAGCTGACACAGTGGTTCAACAGTTTGAATTCCACACAAAGTTCAGCCAGTGGGAAGGGAGAAGATTATATGAATAGGGTCAGGTTGAACATGGAAGCACAAGAATTGGTGGAAGGGACTATGGGTGTGAATAGGTTAGAGTCCTACACGGAAGAAGAGCTGAGGTATCTATGTCCCAGGATTACGAAGGAAGTGAACAAGGTACATAAGAGCTTGCAGGAAGCAGCTGACAGAAACGGGGTTGACATAGACAAGATGAAACACTTGAGCAGAAGCTATAGGTTGGATTTTGGGACCGCAGATTTTGAACACATGAGGTCAGCAGGCATGAAGGCACACCTTAGAGAATTGCTGCAGAGTGCCCAAGTGTGGAGGTGTCTAGACAAGTGGGAAAGCAGGTGGGTAAAGAGGAAGGAAAAGAGGAGGGACAGTGCTACAGAGCACAATGAGAAAAGACCGCAGAGTAGTGATACAGTAACTATGTTACCGATGAGGGAGACAGCAGGGGGAAAGTTAATACATGTACCGTGGCACAGAAGTGACATTCAGTCATTTACGGATGATTTTCCCAAACTGAGAGAGAAGCCGATCGAATGGTATCAACAGACTGATAGGTTTGTGAAGCTTGCAAAATGTCTCTGGGAAGACCTGAATACTCTCTTTGAGATTGTGGTTCCAGCAGATTTGTGGGAGGATTGCAAAAGAGCTGTAGGTTGGCCGACAAGTGAACCAGAGAGAGACAGGGACACGGGTGTACCATCACCTATGGTGATGAGCTTGTACTATAAGGTGATTGAGCATTTGAAGACGAAGGTTGCCGCGAAAAATGTGGATTGGCAGAAAATAGATCGAACGGCCCAAGAGGCTAAAGAGTCGATCCATAGTTACTATGAGAGGTTGTTGAAGGCGTTTAAGAATTACAGTGGCACGGAAACAATCGAGGCGAAGGACATGCTTCATTTTGTGTTCAGATTTGTGGAAGGGCTGAGACCAGAGATAAGTCAGATGATAAAGTCGCATTTGATTTGTTGGCAATCGAAACCGATTGATGAGGTGTTGAATTATGCGAAATACTGTAGTGACGAAATTGAAGTGAAACAGAAAAGGCTGAAAGAGAAGGTGATGATGATGCAGCTTAAAGCAGCTCAGACAGGTTTGCAAGGTTTGCAAGGGATGCAAGGGTTCCAACAGCAGGTACCGCAACAGCAGCCGCAGTTGCAGGGAAACATGGCGTTTCAGCCACAGCCTAGAGGCAGAGGCAGAGGAGGTTTTGCGAATAATGGTCCGGATTTGAACACTGTTGTGACGGGTGTGCAGGCAATGAAGAAGGTGATGCCGTGTCACGTGTGCGGAATTGTAGGTCATTGGAAACGCGAGTGCCCGATGGTGGTGCAGGAAGGTGCAGGTGCAGGTGTTGGTCAGCAAAACAACGATGTCAATGCATTTCAGACAATGAGGGGACCGAAAATGAGAGGTCCAAGCCCAAATTTTCAGACCGTAAATCAGTTGCAGGGATTACAACCTATGCAGCCGCAGCAGATGCAGATGCCTCGTATGCAGATGACGCAAATGCAGCCAATGCAACAGCAGTTACCCATGGTACCTAATCAGCAAATGCAAATACCCTTGGCACCAATGAGTCAGCAGCAAGTGATGGTTCCTCCACAGGTCTCGGGTCAGGTAATGAGTACAAATGGCACCGTACAACAGTTCCCATTACACAGTGAGAGTGGAATAAACAATGTATGGGAGAGTGAAAGCTCAGAAGAAGAAGGAGATTGTGTGCTTGCAGCATCCTTGGAAGTTGATCAAAGGGGTCCGTACGTAGAGGGAAGAGTAATGGGTCATCGTGTCTCGTTCTTGGTTGACACGGGAGCGACACGTTCAACTGTTAAGAGCAGTGAAGTACCAAATTTGCCACTCTCAGGGAGGACAGTTCAAGTGGTGGGAGTAGCAAACAGACATCTGACGAACCCAATAACCGATCCGGTACCAGTCAGCATCGGTAACTATCAAGGGGTACATCAGTTTGTGGTATGTGACTCAAGCCCGATAGCACTGTTAGGGAGAGACCTATTGTGCAAATTGGGTTGTTCGATAATGTGTTCGAACGAAGGAATAACAATACAGACGAGCAGTGATGGGGAAGAAGAGGACAGTGTAGAGGGGGATGAGGTGGAAACTGTCGATGAAGAGTATCCTCTGATTTGTCTTTTCCCGATGATAACTGAAGAAGACATCCCAGCTGAATTACGGGAAACAGTCGGAAGGGAAGTGTGGGACATGACAGGGAAAGAGGTGGGATTGATGAAAGGAGTGGAACCAGTGAAAGTGACTGTAAAGCCCAATGCAATCTTTCCCCAGACCCCACAATACCACATGGCACAAGATACCCTCATGAAAGTTGCTCAACTCATTGACGAATTTGTAAAACAGGGAGTACTGAAAGAAGTGTTAAGCAGTCCATGTAATTCACCAATAATGGGACTAATAAAGCCAAGCGGAAAGGTCCGACTCGTGCAGGACTTGAGGAAAATAAATGACATTATAGTCAAATGCTGCCCAGTAGTACCGAATCCAGCTGTGATAATGTTCCAGATCCCTTGCGATGCCGAATGGTTCTCAGTCATCGATTTGTCACAAGCGTTCTTTTCGGTGCCTCTTCATGAGGACAGCCAATTTCTCTTTTGTTTCAAATTCCTAGACAGAGTGTACAGTTGGTGTCGAATTCCTCAAGGGTTTTCTGAGTCACCGTCAATATTCAATCAGATTCTAAAGAAAGATTTGGAAGCATTAGAATTGCCATTCGAGTCAACCCTAGTACAGTACATTGATGACTTACTAGTTGCATCAAAGACAGAAAGTGGCTGCACAACCGATACCATTGCTCTGTTGAACCATTTGTGAGGGAATGGACATAAGGTGTCTCCTTCCAAATTACAGTTCTGTCAGAAGAAAGTGAAATACTTGGGTCACCAGATAGAGAAGGGGTCACGGAGAATAATGAAGGAAAGAATAACGAGTATACTCCAAATGAATCCACCAAAGACAAGGAAGGAGGTGAGGAAGTTTTTGGGAATGGTGGGTTATTGTCGCCAGTGGATTCCCAACTTCTCGACTCTAGCAAAGCCTCTACTGAAACTGACCCAGAAGGATGCTTTGGATGAAATTGAGCTGAAAGGAGATGAGATGGATGCTTTTGTTGAACTGAAGGAATGCATGTGCAGGGCTCCAGCTTTAGGTATGCCTGATTACACAAAGCCTTTCACATTGTTTTGTCATGAACGTGATGCATGTTCTTTGTCTGTCTTGACTCAAGCCCATGGTGGCGTAAACAGACCAGTAGCGTATTTTTCAGCTACTTTGGATCCGGTTGCAGCAGCACTCCCAGGGTGTTTGCGCGCCGTAGCAGCAGTTGGTATCAGCCTCACTCAGAGTGAAGGAATAGTGATGGGACACCCAGTGACAGTCATGGTCCCTCACTCAGTTGAGATACTTTTGACCCGCTCCCGAACGCAACACATGACTGGAGCAAGACTCACAAGGTATGAAACGATAATTCTGGGCTCACCGAATGTGCAGCTGAAAAGGTGCACTACGTTGAATCCAGCAACCTTGCTTCCTGGAGAAAATGCCGAAATTGAGAACGCCGAAGACGTCGAGCATGACTGCCTTCAGGTGACTGAATTTTGCACAAAACCTCGACCGGACATTAAAGATACTAAGCTTGATGAAAATGACCAAATTCTTTTTGTTGATGGTTCATGTCTAAGAGACGGGATGGGGATTTTGAAAGCAGGATATGCTGTATGTACTGTAGCAGGGGTCTTGGAAGCGGGATGGCTTCAAGGAGTCTATTCTGCACAAGTAGCAGAACTTGTAGCCCTTACAAGAGCATGTCAACTGTCTGCATTGATGAAAGTCACCATTTACACTGATAGTCAATACGGGTTTGGGATTGTGCATGACTTTGGACAACTATGGTCACAGAGAGGTTTCCTGACTTCTTCAGGATCCCCAGTGAAAAACGGGGAGAGAATAAGGGAATTGTTACACGCCATTCAAGTGCCAGCCGAAGTTGCAGTGGTAAAGTGTAGTGCTCACACGAAAGGACAAGACTATGTTTCTCTGGGAAATGCATATGCGGATCAAGTCGCAAGATTTTGTGCCTTGAATTGTATATTACTCAGGGATGATTGGAATACGATAAATGAGCCAGAACTCGAACCAGCTGAAGCATTTGCCTTGAAGGTCGTAGATACAATAGATGAACTAAAAGCATTACAGAATAATGTCAGGGAGGATGAAAGAGATTCCTGGATTAAATCACAATGTATAAAAAGACCAGACGAGTTATGGGTTTCACATGAGGGAAAATTTGTTTTGCCAAATAGTCTCTTATCACAGCTTGCGAGGTTCTATCATGGGCAAGCTCACCTAGGGAGAGATGCCATGATAAGATTGTTCAAAACTGATTGGTTTAACCCCAGATTTCGTCAAGCTGCAGAAGCAGTTTGCCATCGATGTGTCACTTGCCAGCAGATGAACCCAGGAAAGGGAACAGTTGTGAACGCGAGCCACATTGGTAGGGCAAGCGGGCCTTTTAGCCGAATGCAGATGGACTTCATCGAAATGCCTGTGCATGGAGGTCTAAAGTATGTGTTGGTGATTGTGTGCATTTTTAGTCACTGGATTGAGGCATACCCCACACGTAGAAATGACAGCCTTACAGTTGCCAAGCTATTGTTGAGAGAGTTGATACCACGTTTCGGATTCCCGATCTCTTTAGAATCAGATAGGGGAAGTCACTTCAATAATGAGGTGATAAAGTTACTTTGCGAAGCGCTGAACATTGAGCAAAAGCTGCATTGTAGCTATCGCCCTGAAGCCTCAGGACTGGTGGAGCAGATGAATGGTACACTGAAATCAAGAATGGCGAAAATATGTGCATCGACAAATTTGAAATGGCCTGACGCATTGCCCTTAGTGCTAATGTCAATGAGAAACACTCCTGATAGAAAGACTGGATTGTCTCTGCATGAAATTCTCATGGGCAGGGCTATGAGACTTCCTGCAGTTCCCGCAAACGCGCTTTTGAATATTACAGATGATATGGTGTTAGACTACTGCAAAGGACTGGCTGACGTGGTTCGCTCTTTCTCTCACCAGGTGGAAGCGACCACCTTGCCACCGATACAAGGTCCAGGACACGCACTGAAAGCAGGTGACTGGGTCGTGGTAAAGAAGCACGTGAGAAAGTCGTGTCTGGAACCCCGTTGGAAAGGCCCTTTCCAAGTGATCCTGACGACAACTACCGCTGTGAAGTGTGCGGGGGTTCCCAACTGGATTCACGCCAGTCACACAAAGAAGGTGTTGTGTCCCACAGATGAGGAAGTTGAAGCGCTGAAACTACCAGTGCCTGACAAAGCAGTGCTGAGTGCTGAGACAGAGCAAAACCGAACTGAAGGCGAACAGGCAGGAACGGAAGAGAGAGAGATATTCTCTGAGGACGAAGAGACCAACTTGCTTGGGGAAGACCAAGGAAAAAGTTCAGACAGTGACGAAGAAGCTGAAGGTGACAAACAACCTGAAGCAGCTGAGGGTAGCAAAAAGCCTGAAGCAGCTGAAGGTGACAAAGCACCTGAAGCAGCTGAAAGTGATAAAGAGCCTGACGAAAGTAACAGTGACGAAGGGCTCGAAAAAGTTGAAAAAGCAGGAGAGCCTGATCAGAGGAGGGCTTTCCCAGAAGCAGACGATACAGAAAAAGAAAAAGAGAACGTGATTGATTCCCCAGAAGGAGGGGACGAGGCAGAACAGAACGAAAAGGTTCAAGATTCCACAGAAAAGATTGCAGGTCCATCAAATGGACACGGTGCAAAGAGAAGACTAAGTATTTCACCAATAAAAGAAAGGGGTAAAGAAAGTTTGAACGAGGGAGGAAGGCCAAAAGTGAAAGAGAAAAGAAAGGAAGTGACTGTTGTGGAACAATCCTCAAGTGAAGAAAAGGACTTGACAAAAGAGGAAAGTACCAGCGAAGCAGAATCGAAAAGAGAAGCAAAATTGAAAAGGAAAAGGATACCGAACAGAAGATATTCTGGTCCTGAATGGGCATATGCAGTCAATGACGATTGGACTGACGAGTTTGTATCTCTAAGCATCGAGAACGAAGAAGAAGAGATACCAATAGAAAAGAAAAGTTTTATGGACTCTGTCGATTGAAAGAGTAATAAATGATATTGCTTGCTACAATCTAACGTGAAACAAACAACCAGCTGAGACATTGCTAAACCGGTTGAGACTTGCTCAACTGATAAAGACTGAGTTATTGCCGAATTGAGACAAATGCTGCTAACCGATAAGTGACTGGCCTCTTGAAGAAAACAGTGTGAACATTGTGCTCGTTCAGCTTCGTAACTGAATTGCTAAATAGCTTCATTTATAGGTGCTTCTAGCTCTCTGATTCTATACATATCATGACGCAAAACAATAGAAAGAAATATTGTAAATATGTGTGTATAGGCTTGGTCATTACATGTGTACTAATAATAATGGCAATTGTGCTTGGAATGCATGGAAAGGGTGAGAATGAGAATATTGAGGCTTCTACTTTTGCTCCTGTTACTGTCACTGAACTAACCGCATTGAAAAGACTAGCACTAGATGAGAGACTCTTGCACGATAAGAAAGAGCTTTCGTATAACGTTTTCTATCGCTTGCTAACAGAATATGTTGAGACTATGGATGCGAAGGATTGTTATGTGTGTACGCAGATAGCGACATCAGTAAAGGAAGGGGTGACTTATCACCACATGCCACTTACATACGGAATTACGTGTAGTATAGTAATGTCTAGGTTTTATGGTCAAACTAACATACAGTATTTTTACTCGAATTATGATGTTACCTTTGCATATGTTCCTATAATAGCGCAGCTAAGTCAGATTGCTAAAGATTGGGATGCTAAAATAATGAGGGAATTTTTCGAGCCAATGCAACCTTTTGAAACGGCTCACGCTCATAGGGAAAACCTTACCTGCTCGCTCTCTGCAGTAGAAATAAACTTTTTAGATCGCACAGATGATAGAAGGGCACAAATGAAGGCGAAATTAGAAAAAGAGCTACATAAGAGGACTTCAGTAGATAATTATGATTTTGCTGCAATAAAGACACAAGGGAAAATAGCTTTAGATGCTTGGCATGTAGGGAAATTTTGTATATATCGAGGTGAGTCTTATTATGACAACATTTTTGTAGGAGCGAGTGAGTGTAAACATACGTTTATCTTTAAGGCCAAATGGACATTCATGATGGACGGACTTGACCCTGTCATTCCAGGTGTATATTACATTTGTGGGTATAATGCCTATTATCGTCTTCCAAAGGGATGGTGGGGGAGATGTTATTTGGGTATAGTGTTCCCAAAGGTTTATCAACTGGATGACCTATCGATGATTCAAAAGACATCTGGATCCCATCGTATCCAGAAAAGAGAGACCGCAGCTGCTGTGGTAGGAGATATATTTGGAGCCATGATTCCTTCATTGGGAGTTGTGTTGAATTCCATCAAAATAAGAAAGTTGTCTACTATAGTGGATAACATGCTGACAAAGTTTTCAGGTGCTATAATCCTGATAGATGCTGAACTTGCAGCGGAAAGAGCTATGACTCTTCAAAATAGGCTTGCTTTAGACATCCTTTTAGCAAAGGATGGTGGCGTTTGCAAAATGCTTGGTGCCCGACACTGTTGTACTTATATTCCAGACAATAGTGTGAAAATTAAAACTATGCTTGCTAATCTAACAAAAGAAAGTGCAGATTTGAAGGAACTGAAAGAACCAGGAGTGTGGGAGAAGGATAGAAAAGGACTTGCTTCAGTGGGACATTGGATTGGGGGAATTTGGAATGGAATATTGTTAAAAATAATAGAGGGAATTTTAATAGTTATAATTTGCATATTTGGAATTTGGGGAATAAAAAGGGGAATAATAATGATTATGGAAAGAATTAAGAGAAGAAAAGAAGAGAAAATTATGAAAAGAATGGCAGAAGAATACAAGGCGCAAACTAGGGGAATTAAAAGGAAAAGGGAACTGACAGAATTTTAATGGAATAAAATTTGTGGGCATGATTTGGTGTGATGACAAATAGTCATCAGAGGAGGGATTGATGAAGCAGAAAATGAAGGTTTTACATTTATTAACGCGTAAACGTAGAGTAGCAATAATCATGTGTGACTTTAACCGAACTAATAAAGATTGTACGGGGACAAAATGTGCCCTCAGAGTAGTTTGCCATCATTTATAAGCGTGCTTTATATAACGTTGTGTATTAGAATTGCACTAATCCGACATAATCATAAACGTGTGCTACGATTTGCTTGTTTGAAATTATCTAACTTAGCATGACTTTAGCGGAGGCTTTGGCCTAGTGGCCTGGTCTCACGGTTTAGATGCTCGTATTTTTCCACTGTGCTAATAAACGTGTATTTTTGCTTGAAGCTGTACTTTTCCACAGAAACCGTTCACATGCTTATTTTAAGGTTTCGTGCCAGCCTGGCATATTTCTCTTTATTCCAAGGTCGATTTGCAGGTGCGGACAATGGAGGCTCTGAAAGTGAGCTAATTGGTAGACAATGTTGCAACTTGCGTACCCATCTCCAAGGATAATGTATGCTTAAGTAAAAGCTTGAGAACTGTCGTTTTTGATTGGACAATTTGAAGCTAACCTATGAACCCTCCAATGGAAGACCCTACTGGATTTGAACTGTTGTCTATAAAACTCAGGTGCACGAGAAGAAGGTGGCCATTACGCGCTATGATTGCCATTACCCGATCATTACGGCCATTACCAGCTTGATACCCGCCATTTTGCAGACTTCGTAGCTATTATGGCCCACTTTGCTGCGACGCCATTTTGAGAGACTTCGATGCTTTCTCTAATCGAGAGGAAGAAACTTTAAATGATTCTTGCCCTAGAGACTTTAACTTTGATTTGTCCCTTTGCATGAAGTAATAGTCTTACCTTGCCGCCGTGAGGCAATTGCCCCGTCCACCCCTGCCCTTTTGCCCCGTCCTATGCCGACCGAAACGGTACCCATGCTGATCGAGAAACGATACCTGTGAGACGAAGACTTCCTTGATTGCTGATCGTAATTGGTAAATATGAAAGGAAATTGTACAATTGCATTGTGTTTCCTTTAGGTAACCAACTGCTGATTTTGATAAGAGCCCTAGTTAGGAGTTTTCTAAATTAATGTTGCTAAATTGTTTTTGCATGAAGTCCCACATGCCGATGCTAATTTGAGGTTAGACGAGGATTCCATATGTCGCACGATGCAATTTGAGATCTTGTTATGCTGACTAAATGTATGCAATTAGTTCGTTACAGATTATCGTATTAGTGATTTGCATTGCTATTATCGAATGCCTTGTGATTCAAATGCTACATAGATTACACTTGTTTCGCCGCTATGGACAGCTATTAATGTTCATTTATGTTTATCATTTAGTGTTGAGACACATCTACATTGTGCTAGCTTTGTTAATATAGGGAAATAAAATTCATTAACTTTGAATAAACTGGTGTGGTTATTCCTGACTGAAAGGTCGGGGTTCGCCGAAATGTATTCTGGATTAATTGTTAAGTGTTATGTTGATCAAGGTATTGCTTATGTTCGTTATTGATTATTGATTTGATGCAATTGATCGATATAGAGAGTACGGAGAGTCCCACTTAGTCAAAAGATTCATCGGCCTAAAGAGCGTCCAAACACAGGTAAATTATTAGTACGGACCGCTCTATCAGTATGAAGCTGTTTTGCCAGTCTCAAACAGACCATCCCTATATTGCGAGTTGGTAACTTGTTATGGACGCACAAAATAGCGATTGTGAGTTGCTATTAGGAAGGGGCATGCCAAGGACATCCCTTCTTAATAGCAAGTCGCAGGGCCGTGTAAGAATGTTTTGCGACTGGGAATGCAGCTGCAAAACATTCTCAGTTACCACCAACTTTTAGTTGGTGATAACCGATTCGCAAATGGGAAGGGGTCCCTTCCCGTTTGTGAATGGGGGTGCAAACATTTTTGAAGAGCAGGCAGTGGTCCTATTGACCACTGTCTACTCTTCAAAAATGAAAAGAACATTTTTCAGTTTTCTTTTTGTAATGCATGCCATTTTCCTTTAAGGAAAAATGGCTGCATTACAAAAAAAAATTGCTTTAATTAAAAGCAATCACAGAAATGGTGATCTGCTGCCCTCAGCAGGCTATCATCCCTCTGATTGTGGCTATACTCAAATAGGTCACAAATTGCAACCTGCCTCATGAATATGAATGAGGCAGGTCTCTTGCGACCCATTTGGGAATCACAAACAGTTCCAAACACACTGAACTAGATCCCAGTTTGTGATTTCCTAAGATTTCGCAAAGATTCACTATTAGGGAATTGCAAACCACTTTTTACATACATCTGGTCCTTGGTACTTTGCGTGATAGATTCTTGGTTTATGAAGTACCTTGCAATATCTAATGTCATAAATACAGATTTTGCATATTTTAGCCAGAAAATAGCTCCAACATTATCCAGTTGAAGACAGTCCTGTATGATCTCCCTTGTGAAACTTATTTCTGGAGTTGGTCAAATTCTTAACCACAGAAGTAATGGGCTGATTTTAATTCTAACCTCTACATAAGGTACACCAACCTCTATATGACATACATGATTGGAAAGGGACTGTGGGACAGCCAACAAGGTATGAAAGAACTAATTTTCCACTGTCTGAAAGGAGTCATTCTTTTATATCCCGACACTGCTGCTACATAGGTCACTGTTGCAACACATTTAGCATTGTAAATTGCAGAGTTCCTTCACTGGTTTATGCCCCAATCTTTTTGCTAAATTTAAAACAGATTTATTAATCTCTGAAAGTGCAAGAAGCGTGCTCTATATAACAAATCCCAGTTCATCTTGGAATTAAAGTCAGTCCTCAGGTATGTAAAATGTTCCACTTTAGCTATCTCAGTACCTCTCAATTCAAATCTCATGTTTTTGTTCTTTTATTGCTCACTGTCATAGCAAAGACTTTCCTACATTTGTTTTCAGACCTAGCTTGTCCATAAAGTTCTTAAATCCATTTAATAAGGATTGCAACCCCATGTCTGATTAAACAATCAGCACAGCATCATCCGCATATAGCAGTAGTGGAGTTGGAAGTTGATTACATTTGGGTGTGTCTTTCCCCACTCTCCACAATGCGTCCTCTAGCCCGTTTATATACAGCAAGGAAAGTAAAGGGGCCAGAAGACATCCCTGTCGCACACCCATCCTGGGCCTGAGTCTGGTGAAAGTTCCCCATTTATCCCATACCTGATTTTTACCATAGTGTCCAAATGCATCCTATACAGGATGGTTATTATTGGTTTACCAATCCCTAAGCCATCCGTGATGGACCACAAAATTGGGCAGTTTACCATATCAAATAGCTGGAAAGGTCCATAAATGCCAAATGAACAGATCCCCCACCTTAGCACTGACATATTTCCCTAACACAAGCTGTAGATTTAAACATTGTTCAATAGTACCAACTCCTTTGTGGAACCTGTATTGTGCCCTGGAGAATAACTGCTTCTCTTCTATCCAGGCCTCCAGTTTAGTTGCAATAATCCTACCAAAAATCTTACATGAGCTGTCCAGAAGAGACATTGGCTATAAGCAGTTAGGCCGATATTTGTGCCCCTTTTTCAAAAATCGGTACAACCACTGCCACTCTCCGTGATGGAATTAACTGGTCAGTGACAGCGGAGCTAAAGACATTAGCTAAAATAGGGACCCACAACATAACGTATGATCTTAAATGGTCCGAGGGAACCCCATCTAGACCAGGGCCTTTCCCAGATCAGCTTTTATTAAATGCTGCTGCTACATCTTTTACCTGGATTGACCGACTTAATACATTGGGTTCTTCCTGACTTAACAGTGTTTTCGATATTACTTTGGCTAAACTGTCCCCTTCATCACTAAATACGGTAGTAAAATGCTAACTTAAAAATGGCTGCTGCCATTTGCAAACAAAGTGAGATATCTGGGGCTTCATGGGAAATAAAGCTTGCTGTGCAGTGTGTCATCAAAAAGATGAAGCCCCTCTCTAAGCAACACCAGCACTCTACACTCCACACTCGCTGCCAGGATTTCCTTCCTGTGAATGTATGCACAGCCTGCAGTTTCAGAGTATTGCCCTCACGTGCCTGCTGAGGAGAAAAGGAAAGTGCAGGCCACTGATCATGACAGTAGGCACCTTGAATCACGACCTTCAATAGAAAGTCTGTCAAATTGGAGCAAGTTCACTCGAGTATTGATCCCATGCTGTTCTAAACACATGGACAGGAAACCCCTTAATACATTAGGTTTATGAGAAGAAGCCTGCATGGCTATAGAAGCATTCTAGGAATTGTTAATGAATGTAGAGACACCAGTCCAGGGCATTGTCAAGAACGAACAGATGTTTGTGCCTTGTCTTCAGCTGTCCACTCCCTGCTATGAAAGAACACAGGAGGACAGTAAAGACGATCAGGCACAACCAAGGGAAAGAGGAGTGGTCAAACAGCAGAGGACGTCCAGGAAGAGGCAGGCCCTTGATGTGATTCAGCAATGGGAAGGAGGCTCCAGACAGAAACAAGGGCCACTAGCAGAGGAACAACTCAGAAGGCAGGAGCAGTGCGAGAGAGGACCAGTGCAGTGAAGAGAATGGAAAGAACCAGGCACCAGGGCGATGGGGCCGTAGGTCGCGGTTGTGAAGTCTAGCAGCTCGTGACTGACTGCTCTATATAATCAGCATTCCAGTGAATGCAAGTTGGTGTAGGAGGTGAACACTGACCTCCTATATATGCATTCTGGGCCTGAAGGTTGTGACTCGGGGTCAGCACTGCCATAGGGAATGCAGCCACAGCCTCTCCACTAGAACAGGATTCGAATTCCACAGTGCTCTTCGTCCCGACAACCTGATCCCCATGCCTGACCAAGGCGCAAGCCCTTCACAGCTGTGGCACATTCACCAGCCCTGTCTTCCAGCATCTCTGTTCAGCTATCAGTGGCTGCTGCTATGCTAAAATAATTGAAGATGCTGTTAGGGTAAGGCGTCGGTTTTGGCTGCTTCTTTGGCCCTTTTAAACAGTGGAATAATACAACATTATGCCCCCTCCCCCCCTGCAGAATGTGATGAGAAGCCCATGTGTCACCCATACCTCACAGACATACATTGGCCCATCGGATGAATGAGGGGCCTCATTAGGGTTGGAGCCTCCCCTGCCCAGCAGGGGCTGCAGGGGCCAGCATTACACCTCGCTTTTAAATCCTCCTGTGAAAGCTTCAGTATAGGGTCCAGTGGTGTGAAGCAGTGATAAAAACCTAACGCTTCAACACTTCATAATCCAAAGCAAACAATTTAGTCACCAGCCACTTGTTAAGACGATGCAATAGACATATTTCATTGTAAGTTTCATGGATTCAGCTAAATAGTGTTTTAAAGTGCAGTGCAGAAAACAAGTATATCTTTAAATCAGTGATGAAACATTAAAGACATGTTTTCAGCACGATAAGCGAGCCAGTTGTAGGAGTAATATTTCACTAACATCACAGATAAAAACGGCGTGTTTGAATAACTTATGAACGAGAAATAACTCACAATACATCAAGCAGCAGAGAGGAACGTGAAAATGTTGTTGTTTGATCTGACATGATAGCACTTTGAAAATATTTTATTCTTAAAACATTATTTGGCGCCAACTTAACAAACACAAAGGAGCTCTTCTTAGTAAGAGATGTACATTGTACATTTACACCGAACCCTATGTTGCAAATATCCTGAAAATACATCAGAAACCCGATCTCACAGAAAAGTCCAAAATCTGATTTTTCAAAAGTATGATTACCCCATCGGACACCCTCCTTGTCACAGCAATTTCGAATTGAGTGAAACCCGTTCATGCGACATGCAGTCATGATCGTCCCAAAAAGATATGACATATACATTTCAAAATAATTGTTTAGGGGCAGTCATGACTGAAAACCTCTCTTATAAGTCGGGTTGGCAAGCTAGGGCTAAGAGCAGTGAACATCATCAGTAAATAAGTGTGTCAGTAACACAAACCAAAAAAAAAAAAAAACATTTATTAGTTGAACATCCGGAAATTGGATAAAAAAGTACAGGGTTTAGTTTTTGTAAAAGATTGCAAAGAAGTATCAAATCGCAGGTTAAAAGGAAGAGACATGGGCTAAAAAAAAAAAAAAGGTTTAATCACTTGCGTTAGGATTTTTTCTTAGCCGAACTACCAGCAAGAAAATATGAGCATGGTGATTATATCCTTGCATATATTTATAACAACATGTGCTGTGTTACGTGCAAAAGTATTATGAATTTAAAACGTGCTTGTTAAATTCGAAACACACGTCGTTGGTTGAATCCCGAACTAAGATTTCCATTTAGACTGTTAGCTACAGATGTGCGCAGTTGCGAAGTCCTGGTGTGTACCGCAGCTATCCCTCCACACAGCATAGTTTAATTTCTCTGCTGTCCTGGTTGGACTTCAGGCGGGGGGAGAGCAGATGAGGTGCTCCTTAGAGGTCTATTGGTTGTTACGTTTACCACTCAGAAACAACCTGGAAACAGAATTACATGGATATTTTTGAAGTGCCTATATTGGTTGGAGCACGTAGCAGCACTATAATTTTTTGTAAGTCGAGGGCAAGCTCTCACAGGATTTTTCATAGGATTTTGAACTTTACGAATGCGACGCATTCACTTTTACTTGCTTAATATTCTTACATGTATCCCTGCTCTGAATTGTTTATAAGACCTCACGGTGCATCATGTGATATAGGTGTTCTTCCATCTGCGTTTCCGTATAAAAGTCAAATGTTAAAAAGGAAATATTTAAAAGCAGATGCATTGAATTTAAACTTGTGGCCCAAGAGAGTAACTCTGGGAAGCATCACTGCTCGTTACAGCCTCTTATGCCTAATCAATACATGATAATGTTGAGGGGATAAAAGGTTCACATTGTTAGAAACATTGTGCGCCTGTCCAATAAAGGCAACATCGATCTGTCTAGCGCGTTCTAAACCTATCATTCTAATTGTGCTAAGAGACTTGACTAATTAGCCACTGAAGACACTTTCTTCCTCTGATATATTTTGTCTAAATGTCCACTTTTCTTCGAGCATTCGTTAACAGGGCAGGCCCGTGTCGCAGTGGCATCGTTTCCTTATCCAGCCAGCCACCCCTTCCGAATGAGCCGAGCGCGTTTAACATCGACGAAGGCCCACTGTGCTGCTGCCTCCGGAGCACGTGCAGCAGCGCGCGAGTTCACGTTCCAACAGATGGCCTTTGCGTTGTGACAGTAACAGCTTCTGACGCGTGCTAGCGCAGCCATCTCTTTGACTCTCAGGAAAGCACGGGAGCGTTACATGCCATGTGTTGGTTCAGAATGTTGTTTTTGGCTTGCATCTGTTTGCATATGTTAGCATGAACCATCCCAAGCATTTTCAATTTCCATCAAAAACGAAAAAGGAGATCACAACGTGAGCCTATCGTGTGTTGTTGCCATGGTTATAGCTTTTGTACAGCCCTGTTCCACGGTTAGCGCGCGAAATTGGTTCTGGTGGCACAGTAAGGTAATCCGACTGCCTTTCATCTCAGGAGGGTTGGGTTAAAATCATGTTTGCTCTTTCCACGAGCAGAAACAAATCCGGCGGTTGAGCAAATTAGTTGAAAACAGACTACGGGCAGAGTAACAATTCAGCACAGGTACCATGAAGCAGATGGAATTTGTTGGAGAATCCTTGGCGAGGTGACCGAGTTAATATCTTCAAAGCCATTCCTATTCTAAGCCCATGTCTTTCTAGTGTTATTACAGAAATCCATCACTGTCCAAAAAGGGACAAATCCAAGACTGCAAAAACTCACTACTGCACTAAGGGCTTGAACACCGCTGGGCTTCAGCACTGTATGGCTGAACAAATTCAAGTAGGAATCAAACATTGATGTGGTTTGAACAGCAAGCCTGAAACAATTCTAAGCATAACACAGCAAAGCTTGGTAGTAAGTATACTTCTCGTTTACTAAGCATTTAGAGTGTGCCAACAATGCTTTTGGGAAACTTCACAAAGATGTAGCAATAATTTGTAGAGCAGAATAAAATTGCTTCTCAAAATAATATTATATCTGAACGATGACGAAAGGCAAATAAATTATTCTTCGCACAACGGGATGTGTGTGGTGTATTTTGAGCATGCAACTGGGCTGTATAGTATTTCAGCCAATACAGTTTATTGTGCATTATTTTCAGTCACATTTCTGTAGGTGACAGGCGAGTCATGCATTTGTGCAAGAAATTTACTTTGGCCACACAACAGCTTTGTTATTGCTTGCTCTGGAACGTTATTGCACCCTGTGCAATGTATAATACATTACATTTGCTATTTTGTTATTTCAGATTGCATGCAGTCTGAGTGACACCTATGTATTTAGTGCCCTATGTGTCTTATACATTGATTGTGCAATTAAACAATTGAATGACATCAACATGTGGATTTGCTATTCAGCTATAAAATAAATATTCCACTGACTGAGATAACGTGAAATGCAATTCGAACTTTAATCAAGAAGTCAGTTAGTCATTATTTGTATATTTTCTTAGATTTTTCTTTTCCTCCTTTTTCATATCCTTCTCTCTTGCAAAAATCGATTTGATTAATGCAAATGTGAACATGGAACTTGTATAGGTCTTTTCAAAATAATCTAGGAGTTTTTTAAAATCACTTTAAAATATGATCGTCCCCGAAGAAGCCAGGAGAAATAGGTAGTGTTGAGAAACACATGTTGTCAAGGGGATAATTTTGATAAAACAAACATTTGGATGAATCTGAGTGCTTCATTCTGACTCCACGTTCAAGCTTTTAGAGTAGAAAATACAAAAATATAAAAGCAATGTTTGGCCTCAACAAGTCTTCCTTGGGTCGTATCATGCTGATGCTGGTTTACAAGCCTTTATTGTGATTTGATCCTCAAAGTAGGTTTTAGAAGGGGAGCCAAAGAGATTGGTTGGAATGTTGAAGGAGACCCCAAAAGAATGAGAGTAAGTTTCATCCCAAACATTTTGTTAAATGGTGAATCCTTGTCTTCTCCATAACAAACCATATATTGAGGATTGATCCAATGCCTGTTAGACATAATTTTCACGGTGTCCTGTAACGAGTAATGGAAGGCAGAGAGGAGGCTCGGAAGAGTCTTGGGCTTAAAAGAGATCTCCGCAGTCAGTCTGGCTTTTGCCGTGGATCGAGTTGGACATAACAGGCATCCTTACTTTTACAAAGGGAAAAAGGACACTGGTCTTGGGGTTCTTCTACTTTTATGCTTAACCTAATAAGATACAGAAGAAATCTATTGAATCTGTAATTTATTACACATGAATGTCAATTGTCCTATTGAGAATTTGACAAAGTGAAACTTAAGTTTCTTCCGAGCAAGTCCCCTTACTTCATCCAGTTTTAAGTCATGCTACAGGCAGCTATGCACCCAGTTAGAATTCATGTGCCACCTATGAAGCATGTGCCAAAAAAATTCCACCTATTTTAGGTTGAATGCCTCTCCACACACAAGGGGAACCTGGGGAATCTATCATGACTTGCCTTGTACGCATGGCTTTGTGGAGAGATTTCTCAGTCTTCTTTTATGCCAAAGGTCTTCAAACTCTTTTGGATCAGAGCCCCACTAAGCAACTTGTTTTGAAGTCAGGGCACTCTCCACAACTTTATGGCAGGGATTGGAGGAGTGGGAGAAATGGGGCTGAGCAGAGTGGGTGTGGCTTAAGATCATTTATTTAGCTCTTATTCCACACTAAATGTGAAACTTATAAAACAGCAAATACATTAAAAAACAACAATTGATCCAAAAATGATGCTCTCCATAATTGGTGGGCTGTGAGCACCTCACAACCCTGAGCCCCAATGCATTTGCACCTGTGGTACAAATGATAACTGTGGCTCCTAATAGCAGGCTATAACCTCTGAAACTACCCCCCCCAACATTGCCTGACCATCACTATGGTCTTGCAACAGGCTCTCTGTCCTTTTAGGAAGAAAGAACTCTCGGTTGTCCCCCGTTTTTATGCAAGGGTGCCCTAAGTCCTAATGCAAGAAGTAAAAATCAGGCCCATTCCCCTTTTATTTAGTAAGACAAACATCTTGCTGAAGCAGTGTGCCCCTCAGACTCCTGGCCCACAGTGCCGCTGCACCTGCTCCACTAATGATGTCTACTGCCTTGCTAAGTGGGCTATCACCTTTGCCATTTGTTAAAAACTGGGCTCCCATCTTGCAACATCCCAATTTCCTGCCATCTGTCTGAGGCTAAACTAAGGTGTCTCCATTGTTTCAATTTCCTACTCCATTGAGCCACTGCTCTGAGGCCGAAAGAGAACGTGTGTACTGGGCTCTAATGCAAGCAAAGAAGAATAGTAGAGCAGCGATGATTAGAATTACGTTGGTGCCTCATACCATGGGGCCGCAGTGCCTCTGTACCTGCAAAACCAATGATACTCTGTGCCCCTTTATGCTAAAAAAACAACAAGGGTAACCCAAACTCTAATGCTAGGACAATTTGCCTCCACTCTGCTTTTTTATAGTAAGACTGATGTAATTGGGATACAATGATCACTGGCACTCTTGGCCCCAGTACTCGTTGCACTTATGATTGTCAGAGCCCTTTACAAAAGGCCCTATATATTGCCCACTTACTTGGGACCATCTCTTTGAGGCAGTTGTCTCTGAGGAAGTTGTCTCTGTTCATTTGTAAACAAAAAATGAGTTCCCCACGTAGTACTCCCTCTTCTAGGCCATATCTTTGTCACTATCCATGGATCTCACTTCTTTCCTCTTTCCCCTGGGCCTTTGCTCTGATGCTCCAGGGGTCCAGAGGATTAGGTTTCTGCTTTGTAAATGCAATCCTGTTTGCCTCCTCCCTGCCACTCCCTGAACTCACCTTTACAAAACAGCTGCCTCTGTACGTTTAATACTAACGTGGAGGTGCCTTTGCCTGAAAATGATGTGATTAGTGGGTACTGAGAGCTAAAAAAGAAAAAGGCCTTCTCACCAGCCTTTAATTGATGGAGTCCCTTTAAATTTCACGATGACAAAGATGTATTCTTTTTAAGAGATAATGTAAGTGTGTTATCAGTTGAGGTGGAGTAAAATAGACACTAACCTGTTTGCACTAGGTACAGTCTGATTACTTATGGTTAAAATATATATTTTAAAAGCACTTGTTTTGTCTTAAACACTACATAATTTTACAGCAGCCTAGCTTATTCTGTGTGTAATACTATATTAAAATATTGACATGCTTTCTCAGTGCTTTATGTCAGAGCTTGGGACCTTTAAGCACTATAAATCCACAAGTAAGTATTCCACACTGTGGCAACTAGGAATCCCGCCTGTGCCTTTCTGGTCTCGCATGCATAGAAATGTTCAGTGATCGCATAAACCAACTGAGGTTTAACATTTCCTACTGATTTTTTTGCACTTTTATATATGTTGCAAACTTGACCGGAAGGTACTGGCGTGCTTTACATGAGAACCAGTTACATTACACAAGGTCATGTTCTTCTTTTAGGCATGGGGATATTAAGTGATTCACAGGATGTATAGCTTGCATTTATGTTTTCTTTTCACCTTGTACAGCAGAGGTCTTCAAACTGGGGGGTGGGCCCCCCTGGGGGGGCCTCAAGTGATCCCAGGGGGGGCGCCAAACTCTGGTAAAAAGAAATATTATGCAGATAACATGCCTTTGTTTTAAGCAGAAGCATGTTATTGCAGTTTTAAAAAGGTAACAGTACTTAAGTGCAATGTTTAAATAGGTGTAAACATATTTAAACATTGCCATCTTTCTAAAATAATTGTGAAAAATTCTGAGGGGGGCCCAATGATTTTTATTTTTCAGCGGGGGGGGCGCGGCATTAAAAAGTTTGAAGACCACTGGGTACAGGTTATTTTATATACAGTTACCCGAAAGCAAAAAACAAAAATGCTTATAGAGTATTTTGTTCTAGTTAGCGCCCTCTTTGGCCTGTCACCACACTCACTGACCTCGGCACCCATGGCACTCCTATCACAATTCCCATAATTTTTATATAACCTTAAGTGGCTGTTTGTAAATGAAGACAGCCTGGAAACACGCCAAATAAAGAAGGACGCTATTACAGATCATCTTCATTTTCATGTCTTTGCTGATGCCCTCTGCGAATGCAACCCAGGGGGGCGCGCCCCACAGTTTGAAGACCTGTGCTCTATGCCATGGCTGTTAAATCTGGGCACAATAACCATTTCTCTGTGTCTGCAGAAAAGATGATTTGTATTTTATCGGTACATTCTCAACCAAATACGCAATGAATCGTTGATCTGTGCTTACAGAAATGTTAGGACATCAATACATAGCACTTCACAGAATACCACTACACCAACAAAATTGTATTGACCGATAAAGTTAGGTAGGAGTTAGGCACAGTGTAAAGAGTTGTGTTAAATTTAGAGTTTGAATTTAGGCTTGGGTTTAGGGTGTGGACTAGTGTAGGGTTAGGATTAGGTTTAGGGTTTAGTATTAGGGCTGTGGTGATGTGGTGTTAGGGCTATAGTTAGGCTCGGGATTATGGTTAGGTTTATGTTTAGGTCTAGGTCTATGATAAATTTAAAATTTACGGTAGGGTTTAGTTAAGTTTTTCTTTTAGACTCCGTTTTAGGATAAGGTCTAGGGTTATGCTTAGCGTTGGGTGAGTATAGAAGATATGGAGTAATTTTAGGTGTCAGGTTAATGCATATATACTATAAATGTGTTGGTATTTATAGTGGACATTTTATTTACAAATCACAGCCAACTTTCTATCCAGTTTCCTCAGTCCCCCACTGATTTTCTTCACTGTGCCCGTACCAAGCAGTTATTAAAATGTGAGACGTCCCCCACATCATTCACGGTTTTTCATGTTGTATTACCTGAAATAAAACATATTTTCTTGTGCTTGACTACAAGGAAACTAGGAATGCGCGTTTTTATCTTGTCAAAGTTAATATTTTGTATCAGTTTTTGAGGTTGCACATTTTTTTCAGTTGGTTGCCTTTTCATTCCGTGTAAAGAAGGTTAGGTACGAATAGTTCGGTTACCAGAAGTTTAATGAACATACAGTATTTTTGTTGATACTGGTGTTTTTCTTTTTAGTTGAGAATATGTTATGCCAAAATGATTTATTGCCGTTATCACAAGGGTAACTGTGATAGATAATGCTGGTTCAGTGTAAAGGTGTGCACACATCAAATTACAGTCCTGGACAGGTTCAATCTGTCTTTCATGTGCTTTTTTGGCTTCCTAAGTATTTCTTAAGATATAGGAGGCATTACAAAATACAGCTTTAGCCTTCTTGCAATATGCCTTGTAAATTAATGATGCGGTGCTTTCAAACCGCAACTATTTCTCCGATAAATTCAAGAGTTTAGATGAATCTTGATACTAGAGTTAGGTATTATACTCCATCCAATTTACCCCTCCCTGTTCACAATTGCTCTTCTGTTGTTCATAAATACAGAGGTGGATAAGGAAGGCGTTGTTAATAACAGGCAAAAAAATCTAACAATACACAAGGATAAAGAGGTTAAATAGAAATAGCAAATGTTGTGGACTCCATGCTCCATACTTTATTTTGCTCTGTACTTCTCGGTGCATCCTGGCCAGGCTCGGCTGCGTGTACTCTGCTTAAAGCCTAGGCGTGTTTATTCCCGAATTGCCCTAACCATCACTCTGGTTAAGCTGCATTTCTGAAGGCCCACTGCCCGGCTGCACATATAACAGATACACCTTTTCATAAAACTGACATGATTTCAGAGTACATGAAGATCCTATCTCCTGCTATAAACAATGCAATCCAGTCTCTCATTTCTAACTCTTTACTGGACATGTGAACAAGGGCAGAACATACACGTATTGCAGTTAAATTAATCTGCCTGTTATCCTCGTAGCAGGTAGGAGGTATGAAATATACAATGGGCTTGGAAGAGGTATGATTGGTTCCTATTGGTCACCCACACCTCTGCCTGGGATTGCACTCAATTTAATCCCGAGATTATTTTCAAACTTGATTTCAGAAGAATTGACACACAGTGCTTAGGATAGGAGGGAAATCCCTGGAGTTTCCCAAATGAGACCTCTTTAGTTGGAGACAATATGTAGCACCATTATAAGTCGGATGAGAGGCCAGGGAGACCTAGTGGTGTTATGCACTGCAGAGGGTCTGGGCCAGGTCTTGGCTGAGAGTGGGATGTTTCCTTTCAGTATGAAGGAGCTCAACTGGTAGGGAGAAAAGCAGAGTTGTGAGGCAGGGGAGAGCTCTGCACAGTTGAGACAGCTGTGGAGAACTTTGCTGAGGCAGTATACGTTTGATGCCACTAAGCATGAGAGTGCATCACTTTGTAGCAAAATTGTGTACAGGAAGCCAGGTAGTTGTTTTAGCATAAGCCAAACCTCATAACGAATCACTGACTGACATTGTTTTAGAAACCATGACTAGCCCACCCCGAAGAGAGAATCTGCTTGTTCTGAAGAAAAGATTGGACTTCCTGTCTGATCCACTGGGGAATTTCGGTTTGACAGCGATCACTAGAATGAGGTGACCACTGATCTCCCTGAACCTCTGCTATTTCACACTTTGCATCAGGACTGGCGACACTTGCCCCCAAGCAGGCCTAAACTGGTCACTCTCCTGTGATTGAGACCTGCTTTCCACGTGGAATCTCAATCTTCAGGTTGGAGGGTGAAAAAGGTCCAGAGTCCATTTAAACTGTTACCTTTCTTTTAGAGTTCCAGCTGATATTTTGATATAACATAGAAACCTTTTTGGGAGTTTGACAAACCAGCTGAAATGACGTTAGTGGTAAAACTGTGTAATCTTTGTAATACTTTGACTGGAATATTAGAAGTATGGTGCCAGCTGTCCTTAAACAACCTTGTTTGGCTCAGCTGCAATGTATATTTTAATGTGAACATTTAGTCACGTAATTTGTGAATAAACAGGGCCATTTGATCACGATATCCAGTCTTGTGGAAGCACATGCCAACTACTGACTTCAGCTTTTCCCCATGCAAGATAATTTTCCTCAACACCAGTTTCAAAGTCTGAAGCTAAAAACTTTCAGCGGGACCACCTACCAACGTGTAGCCAACCTTAGCCACTTGGAAAACCTCAAAGTATGCCTAGCTACCTGCAACCACATAAGTGGAGGATACTTCATTGTTATTTCAATTTGTTTGCATTTTCGATAGAGTAGCATTAAACACCCCCTTCTCATGTTTCCTAATGCTTTCTTTATAACAGTTTATCCATATATTCGATCAGTTCTGTGCTATTTGTGTGCCATTGTTCTTTTACAATTCCTGTAGTTTCAGCTGAGCTAGTTCTGATCTTAATTTTAACCTGGTCTCAACCTTTTATGCTCTTCATTATTATTTATACCGGTGTCTGGCTAGAGTTTGCACACATCTAGAGGTGGGTAACCAAGAAATTAACTGGGAGAGCTGAGCTAGAGCCGAGCCAAGGGTCCACTCTAGGTCTAAGAGCCCACACACACGAACCGAGAAAATATTCGGCATGCAAATCATGCACCAAACATCATGTGAAAATATGATAGTCTCTTTAAAATTAGAATTGTGTTTCTTTAACACACAGACGTTTTTCCCCTTAAAACATCAGATAATGTTTGTACAGCACACACCCCAAACTAGAAAATCAGGTGCTCTCATGTGATAAAGAAGATTTTTTTTTTTCTGAAATAAAATATTTGCTTAGGGCTACACAGAGGGGGGAAGCCAGGACTGGTCTCAGGTTTTCTGTTTTCACATCAAGCAATTCACCCACAAGATGGCTAACTCTTTCTCTCCTTTTTAACACCAAAGGTTTATACTTTGTTTTTAATTGTAAGAGCATGACTGTGGAGCGTAGGTGGCAGGTAGAAGACACAATAAAGCACGGCTCATTTTGGGCTTGAGGGTCTAAGAGAATCTTGAGCTGAGCCAGAGCCAGGCCTCTGCTTTGAGCCTAACTTGAACCTTAAGTGGCTCACCTACCTCTATACACAACTCATGTATTTTCTCAAAGGAATACCTTTCAGCCTGAGCCAAGATACCAAGGATGAGTCAGGTATTCCTTATAGACACCAGTAATTATTTGAGAGTTTTGCTATTGAGAGCTCAGTCTCATCTGATATTAAGGCTGTGGCCTCTCAGCCATAGCCTAACACTTCAGTTCCCTGCATCTGCCTTCAAATTAAGCTGCTTGCACTGTTGTACAGAACCATGACTAAAATAATGCACATTGATGTTTGTAGCACTGGTTTAGTGGCATTGTATTTTGAGACTGACATTCTATATATGAGTTAATTAATATTGATAGATGGACTGAATTCTTGAAACTTGGCTTCGTTATAGATATACATCAGCGCTGGTCTGAATGGTGATTGGAAGTAATGTGCTGATGTTGACCAGGTGGATCGTGGCCCACAGAGAATGTAAGTTCCTATTAACAGACTCCAGTAAGTGAGGTGGAAGGTGCGGAGTAATGTCAATGGACAATGCCATCCAACACTGCTCTTGCGGAAGACATGTAAAGACAAGTTTAGTTGTTTGTGGATACTGGATGTCCCAGCAGCTCCTCAATCAGTAGGCGGAAGCGGTCAGGCATGCTTGTGCCTCTAGCAAGCTGGTCTGCCGAGCTCTCTGTAGCTTTGTCTTTCCACTCAGAGAGATGAGCAGTGCGATTGATCATAAGCCAAAGGAGTGAGGCCCTGTGCTTTGTGGCTTGGCAATGTTTGATGCGCCTTGCTGGTGGTCAGAGAGAGGTTCAGTTTAAGCTCGGGCTTTCCAGGATGTGGGTATTGCATTGTCTACTTCAGCTCTTCTCTGATCATTCTGACTTGTTACCAGAGTCTACAACTCACTGGTGCTTTTCACAGTGCTGCACAGCTTGTTTGGATATAAGCAGTCTACTCATTTGTAATGCACTTCTACCCTTTGCTGCCCTCGCAACACCTTGGGGCTGCCTCTGGACCACAGCCAGAGTGACAGACAGCATACTGTAAGAAAAAAATCCCACCATGCTGTTGCTCTGGGAGTTCCTCTGATATAGGAGTTCTTACAAAGTCAAGTACATCTTCTCTGAAGCCAAAGCTTGGCACAGGCACATGCACATGGGGACTGGAAGCACTGGATAATCGGCTAGCAAAAACGTTGACAGACAGGAACACAAAATTGCAAGCTTCAGTGACTCACACGTACTTACTTTCTGGGTTGGGGTAATTTCTGAGTCAAAAGGGGTAGAGCACTGTTTAGACTCCAAAGGGATTTTTTTCTGTGCCTGTCAACAAGTTGCTTGGTTGCAATGATTCTCTAGTCTTCACTTTAATTCACACCATTTTGCATTCTCTCACTGCATATTCTATCACCATTGCTTCCCTTGAGTTCTCTTACTTCCTTTGTATTGTTAGCAGTGCTGTGTCTTGTCCTGTTTGTTTGTAGAGTCTTACTTGTTAGTTTTCATCAGTGTCAAGGGGCCTTCACCGAATTTCAGTTCATCTGCTGGCTGGTCATTTGCCCAGCTGCTATGCCCTCTGTACTCTAGTTGGTCATCTCTGCCTATTACAGCAACATCAAGACAGAGTGGTGTCATCCCTTGAAACGTACAAAACTTCAAAGAGTGAGCTCTAGCTGGGACTTGTCTCCCTCCCATATTTCTTCCCTGATCTCTGTGTCCCGTGATACATTCTATTTGTTCATCAGCACAGATTTCAGGGACAGAGGGAGCTTTCCGCAGGTCCACAATACTGAAGCCTGACAGCCTCTCAAGTACTCAGTATACTATGGGAATATTGGCCCCATGGAAGCAGGAACAATTAGGGCAAGCTTTGAGCAGCTTCTACCATTGACTAAGCCGCTTTCATATTTGTCATTCTGATTAAATATATCAGAAACTAATCACAAAAGCAATACTAGCATGGTGTCATCAACAACTAAAAAAATAGCACAAAAAGAAACTACTGCAAACATGGACAGCTCCAGGTGGGCTGGCAAGTGTACAATTGTATGTATAATCTACCATTGGGGGTCCATCCAACGCATGCAAGAGTTGATGCTAGTCTTTCAAGGCCTACACATAATGAAATTGGAAGAAAGACACCCAAAAGGATGGAAGAAATGGCTAAGGTTTCCTTTAGACCTAGCAACTTTGCCATGGCTTTCCACCTGACCTTTTGTCTTCAGATCTCCTATTTTGCTGAATACATTTTTGCTGGCCTAACATCTATGCACACTTTACCACTGCTGACTATTGCCAAAGCACTTGTGCTCTCTGCTTAAAACATGGTAAGATTGACTTATACACAATTAGCATATGTAATTTACCTGTAAGTCCTTAGTAAAGTGGCACTACCTGTGCCGATGGTTGGTAAATTAAATGTTATTAGTGGACCTGCAGCACTTGTTGTGCCACCCACTTATGTAGCACTTTAAACATGTCTCAGGCTTGCATTGCAGCCTGTGTGTGTAGTTTCAAGCCATTTCAACCTGGCAAAATAAACCTTTTGCCAGGCACAAACCTTCCTTTTTAATACATGCAAGTCGGTCCTTGGGGCATGTCCTAGGCAGCCCGAGGACAGGGTGCTGTGTATTTAACAGGTTGGACATGTATATTTGAGTTTTACATGTTCTGGTAGTGAAAACGTTTAAATCTGTTTTTCACTACTGCAAGGCCTACCTCTCCAATAGAATAACATTGGAGTTACCTTATTATATTTTATAAATGTAATTTCCAAATGGGAACAGGTAACCAGTTCATGTTTGATGTCTTTGGAATTGTAATGAAAAATTCTAACTAAGCCCTGATTTTAACTTACAATTTTGAAAATGCCACTTTTAGAGAGTTGATATTTTCCTGACTTAGCCATTTGGTGCCTGCAGCCTGTCTCTGGGTCACCTAACTGAGTGTGGGTGACAATTGGGCTTTGTGTATCCCTCCTAGATGGCCACAAACAATGGGAAGCTTAGGTGTGCCTGGATGGGGCATCACCAGCAGGATGAGAGGGTGGAGCTGAACCCAGCCTCAATTACATTTGAATAGGCTGTGTTTTGCCTCCACACAAAGGGCTGCATACTCCCTGTAGTTAGTCAAGGGCAGGGGAAACAGTACATCTGTGCACTTCAAAGAAGCCTCTTGAAGCTTCTCCCTCTAGAAGCTCCTGCCCACTGCAAAGGCACAACTTGCTATATATATTCTTGAACTCAGAGATGACCACTTTAGTACACTTCCAGACCTGTGGAAACTCTGCGTGGAAGAAGGACTGCTGCGCCACTGAAAGGACTGCCATTCTGCTGGACTGCTGCACTGAAGGACTTCTGCCATGCTGTGGTGTCCTGCTGCTTGTGGCCCTCTTACCTGGGTGAGAAGAACTGGACCTGCAGCTTTTGTACCCAGAACCCAGAGTGGCTCCAAGGGCTAGTTGGTGGCCTCCTGATCTGAAGCCACAGGGGCACAACAGGCTTCCAACAACCTTGCACCTGCACCTGGACTCTGCTACCTGTGAGTCTACCCTGTCAAGTGGTGCCACAGTAGTCCTTGGCCTTTGGAAGTAGAGTTAAGGTGCTCTGCTATCCTCTGTTGATACAGTGGAACCATCACATCTCCTCTACTGCATGGAACAAACCCAAGCAGAACCAACACATCGCTGCTGCTGCATGGATTTGACCTGTCATAAAGATCTGAATTGCCACCCATTGGAACCGCCGCTGTGCAGCCATCCTCGGCGCAGGGCTTTGCATCTCTCATTGACGGCATTCTCGATGACAATGCTGGGCTCCACATCACAGCCTCACAGTTCTTTGAAACTGATACAACGCCCCGACTGCACACCACATCCTTGATCCCTGACTTCGCTTCCCAAGCCCTGATGCTGAGATCCTTGAGGAGGGTGCAGACCCTCACATTGCAGCATCACCGCATCTCGGAACCAAAGCATTGTTTCAGCTGTACAATGCACCTTTAACACAGATCGTCACGAAGCTCCTCAAACCAGGATTTAAAGTACTCTTCAGCGGACCTAACTGGCTTCCTGTAGCCTACCCATATTTAATTGCAGATGGCCTGACCTTGTGACTTTATCCTGGTCCAGTAGGGCCAGATATCCACACTTGATGCTTTGTGCTTTTTGGCACTACAGGGAGTGCAGAATTATTAGGCAAGTTGTATTTTTGAGGATTAATTTTATTATTGAACAACAACCATGTTCTCAATGAACCCAAAAAACTCATTAATATCAAAGCTGAATATTTTTGGAAGTAGTTTTTAGTTTGTTTTTAGTTTTAGCTATGTTAGGGGGATATCTGTGTGTGCAGGAGACTATTACTGTGCATAATTATTAGGCAACTTAACAAAAAACAAATATATACCCATTTCAATTATTTATTATTACCAGTGAAACCAATATAACATCTCAACATTCACAAATATACATTTCTGACATTCAAAAACAAAACAAAAACAAATCAGTGACCAATATAGCCACCTTACTTTGCAAGGACACTCAAAAGCCTGCCATCCATGGATTCTGTCAGTGTTTTGATCTGTTCACCTTCAACATTGCGTGCAGCAGCAACCACAGCCTCCCAGACACTGTTCAGAGAGGTGTACTGTTTTCCCTCCTTGTAAATCTCACATTTGATGATGGACCACAGGTTCTCAATGGGGTTCAGATCAGGTGAACAAGGAGGCCATGTCATTAGATTTCCTTCTTTTATACCCTTTCTTGCCAGCCACGCTGTGGAGTACTTGGACGCGTGTGATGGAGCATTGTCCTGCATGAAAATCATGTTTTTCTTGAAGGATGCAGACTTCTTCCTGTACCACTGCTTGAAGAAGGTGTCTTCCAGGAACTGGCAGTAGGACTGGGAGTTGAGCTTGACTCCATCCTCAACCCGAAAAGGCCCCACAAGCTCATCTTTGATGATACCAGCCCAAACCACTACTCCACCTCCACCTTGCTGGCGTCTGAGTCGGACTGGAGCTCTCTGCCCTTTACCAATCCAGCCACGGGCCCATCCATCTGGCCCATCAAGACTCACTCTCATTTCATCAGTCCATAAAACCTTAGAAAAATCAGTCTTGAGATATTTCTTGGCCCAGTCTTGACGTTTCAGCTTGTGTGTCTTATTCAGTGGTGGTCGTCTTTCAGCCTTTCTTACCTTGGCCATGTCTCTGAGTATTGCACACCTTGTGCTTTTGGGCACTCCAGTGATGTTGCAGCTCTGAAATATGGCCAAACTGGTGGCAAGTGGCATCGTGGCAGCTGCACGCTTGACTTTTCTCAGTTCATGGGCAGTTATTTTGCGCCTTGGTTTTTCCACACGCTTCTTGCGACCCTGTTGACTATTTTGAATGAAACGCTTGATTGTTCGATGATCAGGCTTCAGAAGCTTTGCAATTTTAAGAGTGCTGCATCCCTCTGCAAGATATATCACTATTTTTGACTTTTCTGAGCATGTCAAGTCCTTCTTTTGACCCATTTTGCCAAAGGAAAGGAAGTTGCCTAATAATTATGCACACCTGATATAGGGTGTTGATGTCATTAGACCACACCCCTTCTCATTACAGAGATGCACATCACCTAATATGCTTAATTGGTAGTAGGCTTTCGATCCTATACAGCTTGGAGTAAGACAACATGCATAAAGAGGATGATGTGGTCAAAATACTCATTTGCCTAATAATTCTGCACTCCCTGTATTTCCCCCAAAATCATAAAAACTGCATTTCTCCAGTTCTACTGATTGGATTTTTGTTGTTTTGGTCTTTTTTAATTTATTAAAGAAAACCCTGTTTTTCTAACTTGATGTGTGATCCTTTATGTGTGGTGTTTTTACTTTCTTACTGTTTGAAGTGTTGCACAAATACTTTATACATTGCCTCCAAGTAAAGCCTCTTTGTCAAGCTACCAGAGGGTTGAGCACAGGTGTAGTGTTTGCTTGTGTCTCACCCTGACAAGGATTGTTGTGGGTGATTGACCAGGGTTAACACCCCAGTCAACCAACAACCCAATGTCTTACTGCTCCCAACAATTAGTGCAACCACAGCCAAACAATGTTCAGACTCACAAAAGTCCTTGGATTTTGAGTTATCTGTTAACCACTGCCATTTCCATTGCTACTTCAACAGTATCCATGAGCGAGATTCTCTAATGCACATTATATCAAATGCTAATCTTGGTTCAAGTGGCAGAAATTTAAAATGAACAATTGAAGGGACTGATGAAGTGAAGGAAAAGATGTCTCCACTAAAAAGTTGCAGAGGAAGGGGCCCCACTGTATCATCAGCCATTCTCCCAGATAGGATGGATCTTAAATAGATGTCACATGCATTTATCTCTGCAGAATACCCTGGCTCATATTGTCATGACTGTTAGGGCAATGTCTGGCTCATATTTTCATGCCCATTAGGGAAATGTCTAGCTCTCGACACCATCTGTCTCCAAGAAGGGATACTCAAGATCTGATATTTTGCTTCTTCCCCATTATTTGCGTGATATTCTCGAAGGAAACTGTAACCGCATTTTAAACCTAAAAATGGAAAATGGGGGTTCAAAATTAAACGTTTATGGGATGTGTCAGAAACTTTGAGTACAAGATTTAGATGTAGAGAGTGCACTAACCGAAATCACTCACAATTTGCATTACTAATCTTGCACCAATAAACGAGTCACAAAGAGAACCTGAAAACTGGCCTTTTTCATTCCAGAGTATTTGCAGAATGACTTCAACCCACAGACAATGGTGGAAACAAAAGATATAAAATAATGTAGTGCCAGATTTCCAGGGGAATCTTTTTATTTGTTGCACCCTGTTTTTCTCCCAAATCCAACATACGGCTGCAAATGGTTCTGGCGAACTCAGATTTTAGGGTCAAAGAAATAATTCTTACCCAGGCAATAGAACTGAAATCTATCAGAGTGAACAATGAATTTGAATTGAGGAGGTTCTTAGATATGAGTTGATACTTCTAAATGATACTTGGAACTGAAACAATTTAATCTTCAGTGCTGCGAAGCCGTAGCCCATGCTTCCATTGTGAAGCAGGCTAGGTTAAAGGTTCTTTCATGAAAATGTGCAATAAGTAATGGTTTTCACAAGCGGGGGGAGGGGAACACACTATGATTGGAGTCCAACATAGTGATAGTGGCCTGCTGTAGGAAGCAGACCATCATACTTGTGGTCACTTTTATATTAATTCAGGTAATTTATCAGAGGAAACAGCTGCTTTAAAAAAGGTTGACACTTTTTAAAGGTTGTTTTAGAGTTGTTAATGTTCCTCTGGACCGCTGCCCATTCCGCAACAAACGTTTTTGTTCATTCACAAGAGGAAGGGGTTCCATGCTCACCCCTCCATGTTGGGAGTTAGTAAACTTTCAATGTTTTGCAGGTGGATTTTGGATGCAAAGATTTGAGCTTTGGTATCTATCATAACAAATTACTATTTGGAAGGGATCCCCTAAACATGACCTTTCCCGTTACTGATTGATTCATTCATTATGTCCTTCTAGACTAATTTTGCAATTCAGTAACCTGTACTGAATCACAAAATGGGTTGTGTACATTGCAAAAACATTTAATAGGTCACAAACTCTGAAATGGAGAGTTTGCAACCACAAAAAGTCTTTGGTCTCCTGGCCCTAGGTCCTTGATTTAGGAGGTCAAGGGTTCATTGGTTTCCACAGTACATAGCTGCAGTGACAGAGATCTTCTCTCGGTGCAAATACATTGCAACTTTCTCAAGGTGTAGGTGATGGTTGGTGGCAGTGTACAAGCACAGCACTTCAGCGACAGAGAAGGAGGAGTCAGGGAGGGTGGGGAGATGCGAAATCATGAGCCATAGATATGTGGAGGTGCCAAGGTAATAGTTAACCAAAAAGTGTAGATTGAAGAAAGTACATTGTTTTTAAAATATATTGGCAGTAAGGAGAGAGACCAAGCTTTACAAGAGTGCTTATTGGTACTAACATGGACTACTTTAAAAGTGGCTGTTCAAATGGCAATGACCGTAACAATTGACGCAAGGGAAATTCCCTGGCACTCTATTTAAACTATGAGTGACCTTCCCTGATAACATCAGAAGGGACGTACATGCAATAAAGAAAGAAGTAGAGCTGTAAAATACCTGGGTAGAGGTCACATATTTATCATCTGCATTAGCTGGACACCAAGGGGTTGTTGCTCTTTTTTATAGAAGATTCAAGAAATCAATTGAGTCAATACAAACAGATGGAGATGTACATCAAATCTTAGGCAGTGCTATATTGGCATACAGGAAACTCATCTGCAATTATTATGCAATTATTAGAGTTGTATAGCAGATTACCACACTTTGATCTATAAATTTGATATGGCAACTCCTAACCTACCAGGGCCAAATTATTATTGGGGAAGATTTTAATGTTCTTCTTTAAGGAAATATCTCTTTTTGCAAGACCACCCTGATGTTTTTGGACTTATGCTGCTGGTGTTTTGACTCAAAAGTGCACTGAGCCCTGCTAAGCAGGCCTCCATGCTAGTGCTTTGTACTTTAAAAGATATATGTCTGAATGGATCACCCCCAATTGTAAAAGTTATTTAAAAATGCCTTGGTATAGGGTAGTAGGGGTACCCAGGGCCTGTAAGTTAAAGTGTCTTTTGTGAACTACAGCATTTGTGCCAACAAACGTGCAATGAGGCAAAGTATAACTCCAAAAGCCCACCATTGCCAGCTGGCAGAGCAGTTTTCTTCACTGCTAACCTGACTTTGCCATTTAAAGTCATAGCAAAACCCAAACCTTGCTGTTTAATATTTGTAGGTCAGCTCCATGGCATGCCTACTGAGCCCTAAAGCAGGCAACCTTATAATAAAAAGTTGGACATGTGTTTACTAACATTACATGCCGTGAGAGTAAAACTCCCCATTGTTGTTTTAACTGTAGAAAGGCTAGTAGCCCGTTGGCAAGTACAAAGTTACACACTAATAATCGAGCAGTGCTAGTCTCTGAATGATTTGTTAAGGCATCAAAAAAATAATTTAATTAAGCCCTTGATGCTCAAGTCAAATTTAACATACCTTTTGCACAAATTACAACTTTAGAAAGTTGCTACTTTGTTGCCTCACGTTATCCAGGGGCCATTTACGGTTGCTGACCTCGAGGCAGCCTTCTGCTCTCCTGGGGGTAGTTGTGAATGACTTTGGGAAGGCGCATAAAGGGAATGCTGTTGGAAGAGGTGTGTCAGTGAGGCCAAACATGGTGTGAATCCATAAGGTGCTCTTCAAGGGGAAGTCGCTTTTGAAGGGCAAATGGTAGTCACACACGAGAGACTGTTCTTTTGATTTTGCAGACAAGCTGGTATCATGGACAGAGAGGGGGAAGCAATGGTCAAACTGTTTTTTTCCTTGGGTATCTAGCCCTCTAGATAGTCACACCTCTGGGATGGGCTAGTGAGCTCCACATACCAAGAGAAGGGTTCTGCCATATTGGGAGTAGGCAGAATGGTGCATTCTGGGCCAGCTAGATGCCAAACTTCACAAGAAGTCATCACTAGGCGGGGAGACCTTTTAGCCCATTGGCTAATATTCGCCTAATCCCCCCCCACCCTCCAGGCAAGAACTAGGAATAAATGTGGCACCACTGACACCCAGACCTCAGATCATGTCTTAGAGAGGACCAAAGAAGGAATGCCCTGCTGTTCCCTGGACCCAACAAAGATAGGCTGCACCAAAGACTGGACTGCACCTGCTGCTCCTAGGCCTAGCAAAGTGAGGAGTGTGCCTGTGCTGCCCTGCACAAGGAAACATCATCCTTAAGCCCAGACTGAAGAAATGACTCAAAGAGTCAGTCAGCTGACTTACTGTTACAACTACAGAGCCACAAAAGCTGAAAAAGCCTGCCTGGATGAATTTGTAGCCAAGAACGCCTGATTGCCACTGACTGCCAAAGAGTAGGCTAGAATACAGAAACCTGCTCCTCAAAAGTTGCACCCAGGTCCGCTGAACCCAGTAGAGGCAAGAAAGTTAGCATCAATGAAAGGGAATCAGAGGTTCTGCTGAAACCGACCAATGGAAAGTGGGTTTTGGCCAGACTTTACGTGGTCTTAGAGGGAGATTGAGCTCTGTGGCTAAAGTCACTCCACTGTGTTCGTTGACTGAGGGGTGGCCCCAGGCAGACCCCTTTCACTGTCTCAGAATACTCAGGATCCTTGAGCATCTTAAGCATCGTGCATCCTTTGCATGAGGACCACCCTATTAAAGTCTACGTTGGTTTGTCCATAGAGCCTGGAACTGGACTGCTTTGGTTGTGGGATAACTGTTCTACTCAACCTTATTGGTCCCAGTAACTGACTCCCCCATGCACTTATACCCTTTTTCAATTCATCAGTTGTGGCTAATTCTAAACTGCAAGTTGCATTAGATTACAATGGTATATTACACTAAGTGAAAATCAGTGATTTACAGTTTCTTTAAAAATATATCTCTGGAACCCTCCAATTGATTTTTGTTGTTGAGGTGTCTATTTGCAGATTAAGATACAACCTATTTTTATGCATTGATGTTGGATTATTATTGTTTTTGCATTTTCTTCTTTTTGGTACTTCTTAGTGCTTTACACTTGTGCCTTGGTAATGCCTGACAGCTCAGAGCAACAGCTGCCCAGGGTTGAGCTAAAGTTTTTCAAACTAACCTGACTGGACCCAATATGGACTTGTGTAATAACCCCCTTTCCTCATATTGATTCCTAGCACTGGGATCCTAAACTTGTGTTTTGCAGTTCTATTCTGTTAATGGATTGAAAACTTAAAAATCTGCCAAGCCAACACCTAGAAAGAAGTACTTGTATTTTCCAATACGTTTTGCCATGGTTTGAAGTCTCCAAGGCACTGCTTCCAAGAGTTTGAAAACATTAAAAAAGGTTTGAAAAAGTTTGAAAATGTTTTGCAACTGTTTTTGAAAGTCCTCAAAAGTTGAGGAAATATAGAGTTTGACTTGGACAACCTGTTCATCCTGAAGATTAATAAGTTGAGAGGATATTGCAAGGACAGAAATATTAAACTGGACCTCAAGAAGGCCCTCAGGGCTTCGGAGCATTTTTGTTATTGAGATGTTTATTTACAGATCAAAATACACATTCTGTAAATTGATGTTGGATTTTTTTTATATTGCATTTTCTTCTTATTCAATTGTTTTAGTACTTCGTAATGGTTTACACTTGTCCTTTGGAGAAGCAGGACTGCTCAGAGCCACAGCTACCCATGATGGAGCTATGTTTTTTCAAACAAACCTGACCGGACCAAATATGGATCTGTGCCTTCATTGCACGGTGAGGTTGCATAATCACACCAATTAATATGTCACTTTTCTTATACTGGTGCCTAGTAGTGGGATACAGAACTTGTGTTTTACAGTATAATTCTGTTAATAGGTTGAATACTTAAAAAACCATCAGGTCAATACCTAGAAGGAATTACCTGTAGTTTCCAATCAACTTTGCCAAGTTTGAAAGTCTCAATGGCACCATTTCCAAGAGTTTGAATAGTTTTAAAAAGGTTTGAAAACGTTTGAAAAAGTTTCACAATGTTTTTCAACAGTTTGTGAAAATCACCAGTAGTTCAGAAAACATACAGATCTACTTGGGCACTCTCTCCATCCTCAAGATCAATTAGTTGAGAGCATTCTGCAAGGACAGAAAGATTAACCTGAACTCTTCAGAAAAAAAGGAGGATCTTGAGAAAAGCTTCAAGGCTTGGGAGGAAGCCGGTAGAGCCCAAGCACTCTTAGAGTGTGAGATTACCCCAGACAATGGCGAAGAGGATGATGACAGGAAAGTCAGGAGGACTGAGGAGTATGGAGGAAGATGAGTGGGTGATGACACTCTCACCACCACCATCTGTCCAAGGGTCTTTTCATAATCCAGCAGTGAGGAGAAGTCAACATGAGAGACGTGGCTCAGTGCCCTCGAGGCCCAAGTAGGCCTACTAGACCTGGAGGAGAGATGAATGTCCTTGGAATAAAGGAGTCTAGCCATCAAGGAGTGGTGGGTGAAGGTAGTCTTGAAATCCAATTAGAATAGTGGCAGCAGCCAGGAATTTGAGGTAACTTCAGGAGATGACCATGATACCCACAAAGGTGTTGTGCCTAAGTATGTTGATGGGGATGACATAGATAAGTGACTGGAATCTTATGAGAAGGGTGAGTGCCTAGAAGTAGGAATTCTTACTTTAGAAACTGGTTCCAGTGGTGGTTAGAGATAGGCTCCTGACACTAAAGGATGAGGTGTCAGAGTCTTACACCCACATAAAAGCAGCACTTAAAGAATTATTTGGTCTCAACTAAGAGAAGTATCAACAGAAATTCAGGAACACTTATAAGGGGAACATCACAGACATGGGTGGATTTTGTGGAACTTCAACAAAGGCACAGGATGGCTGGCTTAAGGGTAACAAGGTAGACACATATGATATACTTACTGATAGTCTTACAAAAAAAGTTCACCAGCATCTGGTAGATTCCAAATCTATACAGTGCCAGAGAGCTGGGTAACGTGACAGATGAGAGGGTGCACTCTATGAAACTCAAGAAATCCCTTGCATGTGATCCTAAGCAAGTAGGTCAGGCCCCTCTTCAGGGGAAAGATGATGGCAACAAAGACAAAATTAAAGAGTTCTCTCAAGCAGAACAACAGAATGCCCAAGTGGGGGAGAACCAAGACCCATCCCAGTCAAAGGATAGGAAGTACTTGGGAAAGGATTATGATCCATCAAAGGCTGGGCGTGTTGTGACTGTCAGCAGCAAGGACACAACGGAAGAGATGCTATGCGCACTAAGTAGTCAGCCACTGGTGGCCATCCCATGGGCATTGCCAGTGTAGGGATGGGGATAGGAGTTGTTCCTGGAGATTCCAAGGGGTATGCTGAAGTTACCCTTGTATTAGTGTGTGGGGTGAACATTGGCAGCTTGGATACCTACCCTCCAACCATGGAAAAGTACAGACAGTTGCCAAAGATCAATGGGATTGAAGTCAAGGTTCTGAGGAATGCAGGTGCCAACCTCACCATGGTCATGGCCAAGCCGCTTTCCTCAGTCCAAATCATTCCTGCTGAGGTGTACTGGAAACTAAACTCTGACAGTAACTCAAAGTTCCATCCTCAAGGCTAGGGTGAACTTTGAGTGGAGAAAAGTTACTAGCCAGAAAAAGGCAGCTGTGTCCCAAGCCATTGCAATGGAGTGTCTGCTGGGGAATGACCTGGAAACCTCTGCTTGGCCAGGTGTGGGAAGGAGGGCTTATGCAGCAATGCGGGCCTCCCTGAGTGGGTATGTGTTACAAAAAGAGCATAAACAGTCTTACAGGGACGTCAAGGAAACCTGAAGTCTGGTAGAAAGTCTGGCCAGCTACCTTCCAAACGTCCCCAGACCCAGAAGGAGCATAAACCTGAGGGAAAAGCCTGGTGTCAGAAGACGAGGCTGTCCCATTGGGCGACATGCTAGACTTGGAAGCGCTCTAGGGGTTAGGTGTTCCCTCCAGAAAGGACTTGCACCAGGGACAAATGATTTGCCCCAATCTTGAGGGCCGGGCAATTGACTGAAAGACAATAAAAGGGGAATGAAAGTGTTACCCATTAGGTATGCTGAGATGAGGGAATTCTGTATAGTGAGGCAAGGCACACCAACCCAGGGGCAAACAGGAGAGTGACGGTCCCCTAACAATAATGAGAATTCCTCCTCAACCTGGCCCATGACGTCCTCCTAACTGGTTATCTGGAGTAGACCAAATCCTATGAAAGGTGGATCAGCCTCTTTTATTGGCCCTCGATGTCAGAGAAAGTGAGGGAGTTCTGTTACTCATCTGTCACTTGTTAATCTAATGCCAAGGCAAGGGGCAAGCCTGTGGTGTGGGCTCCCCTTGAAAGGATAGGGATAGCTATTGTTTCCTACTTGACCTTCAGAATTCATCTGGGAACAGGTTCATCTTGGGGGTAGTGACAATGCCACCAGGTACCCATATGTAATTCCACAAGGACAGTCACTGTACCTGCAGTGGCCAGGGTACTCCTTGGTATATTCACCAGGGTAGGGTTTCCTAGGAAACCTATTTCAGACATAGGCACCAACATTATATCTGCCTATCTGAAAGCAATCTGGGATGAGAGTGGTGTTATTTACAACTTTTCCACCTCGTACTATCCCCAAGATAATGTTGTAGTTCAAGGATTAAATAAGACCATGAAGGGCATGACAATGGGTTTACAAGTGAAACTCAGAAGGAGATGGAATAGTCTTCTTCCATGCTTACTGTTTTCCTACAGGGAGGTATCTGAAGAAGCAGTGGGCTGTAGTCCATTTGAAGTCTTGTCTGGACACCCTGTAAGAGGTCCACTATGTTTTGTTAGAGAGGGGTGGGAAAGGCCAATCAAAGAGCCAATACAGGACATAGTGGGCTATGTACTGGGCCTTTGCTTCAGAATAGCTGTATACACGAAAAAGGCAGATAAGAACTTAGATGTCAACCAGTATCTTGTTAAGCACTGGTATGACCAGAGGTTCTCTGGATTTTAGAGCCTGTGTCTCTAAGGATCTTCCAAGCCAAAAGGACTGTGCCATATCCAGTTTTGGAAGTGAAAGGGGATGTCACCTATTTGGTGGACTTAGGTATCCCAAAGGAACCCTCACACGATGATACATTAACAGGTTTCACCACTCCATGATAGAGCAGACATAACAATGCTTATTGTGACAGATAGTGGCAAAGAAGAGGAAAGTGAGCCTCTCCCTGACCTACTGTCAAGTAATGCTAAAGGTGGTTTAGTGGATGGGGTAGCCGTCTTTTTCATTTTGACAGACCACGGCAAAGGGACTGTTATAATTTGTGGTGTGTTCATGAGGTGCACACAGGTGACAGCTTGCCTGTCAGTAGTACAATTTACAGACTGTCAGAACTGGTTAAAAACTAGCATTAGGGCTGAGGTTGCCAAGATGCTAGAGCTTGGAAGGTTGAGCTCTCTAACAGTCCTTCGACAAGCCCAGTCGTGGTGGTACTCAAACCAAACTCAAAAAGTGAGAAACCTGACTTGAGGGCCTGTGTGAACTACAGAGACCTATATGCAGTCACTAAGCCTGATGCTCACCACATCCCAAGAACTTTGTGGGTCAAATACAAGATAGGGGCCTGCCAAGTACCTAAACGCCTTTGATTTGACTTGAGGATACTGGCAGACTGCCAGACCCAAGGAGTCAAGGAGAGGTCTCAATTTTAAATTCCTAAAGGCCACTTTCCAGTAAAGTGTGAAGCTGTTTGTGTTTCAAAATGCCCCTGCCACCATCCAAAGGTTGGTAAACAGAGTTCTGTCATGCCTGGGCGCTTTCATTGCTGCATATCTTAATGACATAGCTGTATTCAGTTCCACCTGGCAGAAGCCCCTGGTCCACATTAAGGAAGTGCTTCCGGTCCTGCAGCAGAGATGCCTGACTATTAGGGCAAATAAGTACCAGCCAAAGAGGGCAATGGAACTGTGGTGTATCTGGACCAGCAAAATAGGTGGAGATCATGAACCAAATCTTCAGCCGAAGATCCAGACCATCAAGGTTTGGGAGGCTCCAAAGACTCAGACCTAGGTCAAGGCTTCTCCTGGCTTGACTGGGTATTAGAGAAGATTTGTGAAGAGTGTGGTACAATTGTGGCACCACTAACAGAACTCACCTTCAAGGAACAGCCCGAAAAATGATTTGGACTGAAGAGTGCCAAAAGGCCTTTGATACCCTGAAAGAGGCATTGTGCTCAGTACCTGTCTTAAAAACACCTGATACAGCAAGGATTTCATTGTTTAGACGGATGCTTATGAGCTTGGGGTTGGGGCAGTGTTGGCAAGGGTGAATGATGAGGGCCAGTATCAACCAGTTGCCTTTATTAGTAGGTGACTCCTTCCCAGAGAGCAAGTTTAGACTGCCATTGCATTTAGAGGGAAGCCTTTTCTGTGCTATGGTCCCTGAAGAAGTTAAGTCCATGCTTGTTTGGGCCTCACCTCAGAGTTCAAACTGATCACAGACTTCTCAGGTAGGTTTTGCAGATAACAGAAAAGAAACCCAAACTTTTGAGGTGCTCCATTTCCCTACAGGATATGGACATTATAGTGGAGCTCAGAACTGGGAGTGACCATGCCTATTGAGATGGCCTTTCCAGATTCTTCCACTAAGTTGATGAAAACTACCAAAGTGTAGGTTGGTTGCTTATCGCCTTTCGACTGGATTGGAGACATGTAAGGAAATGGCTCTTTTTGCATGATCATCCATATGTTTGTGAACTGATACTGCTGTTTTTTTTTTTTACTCGAAAGGCATACTGAGTCCTGCTAAACAGACTTCGGTGCCAGTGCTCTGACCCTGAAAAGATATATGTTTGATTGATTCACCCACAGTAGGGACAAATTAACATTCTTATGTGTCCCTAGTTTATGATACCAGGGGTACCCAGGGCCTGCAATTTACAGTGTCTCTCGTGGACTGCAGCACTTGTGCCACCACAAATGTGACAAAGCAAAGCATGATTCCTAGCCCACCATGACTGGCTGACAGTAGTTTTTACACTGCTAAACTGCGTTGCCATTTAAAGTCATGGCAAAGCCCAAACCTTCCTTTTTAAGAAGTCACCCATAAGGAAGGCATACTGAGACCTAAACGCATTGTGCATTATATTAAAAAGTTAGACATGTGTTTTCTAACTTTACATGTCCTGACAGTGAAAACCTTCACTATCTTGTTTTTTGTTTTTTTTAAATCTGTTTATTAAACGGAACATTCACACAACAATAATTTGGCTGTCGATAATTCTGCGATCCATTTGCTAGCTTATGTACACTTGCACAGCATTAACACACAATAATGTTACAAAGAAACGGAAAGAGGAGAGGGAAGAGAAAAAAAAAAAGAAAAAAAAAGGGGGGGTGGGGGGAAAGGGGGCAGGCAAAGAGAGCAAATATTAGACAGCATAAACATGCTAAGGTGAGGAAAATAAAACAGCCTACAGCTTGAAAACTATGAGCTTAACTATTTGCTAATTAAAGATGCAGCTAAGCGCTATTAATGTCATTACTAATGTAGATAATCCACAGCAGGTAGAGGGGGAAGAATAAAGAAGGAGTCCGGCTAGTATATATGGATAAAGCAGGGGTCATAACTGAGATGTGACTTATGTTTTGCGGAGTTTAAAAGGGTACCAGGCAGAAGTAATATTAGATAACCTAGGTATGGGTTGCATGTACATTTGACCGTGGAGAAAGTATCCTAGTGTGTCGTGAGATTACATTGTGGACAGGAGTGAGGGCATAGATGGCGGGTGTAAGTGAGAGTGAGAAAGGTTAGGGCAGCGTAATTGACGTACTGACGATGTCAGCCAGAGATGTGGTGGGTGTGTAAAATGCACTGCTCACGGGGGATACATATCATCCCTGGCTTCTATTGCCACCACAAATGTGTCCCACACCTCAGGGCCCTCCTGTATGAGGCCTTTGTGTTGCAATGAGCGGAGTGTCTGGGCTTCAGCCTGCGCACGACAATGTAACTCGCGAAGCCAGGTCATGTGGGAAGGGACGTGTGGTGCTTTCCGATGCGTTGCTATTAGCCGTTTGAAACAACGAATGCTAAGTCTATGAATCTATGTATTTGTTTACCCCCTCTGGTGCGGTGGCGTATGCCAAGTAAGCAGGAATCTGTCGTGGGTGACAGAGTGTGAGATGAGATGTCTGTTGTGACGTCTGTAACGCAGAGCCAAGCCGAGTTTATTGAGTGGCAGCTCCAAACCATATGGTAAAAGTTAGCTGCTGGAGTGGCGCATCTTGGGCATGTCGGGCTTGTGCACGGATATATTCTTTGGATGCGGGCTGGGGATAAATATGATTGGTGAATATAGTTGAATTGGGTGTATCGCAGGCGAGGATTACGGGATATTGATTTGATCATTGCAAGAGCTGCGATCCAAGTCTTTTGAGGTAGTGGCGAAGGGAGGACAGAGTCCCATCGTGCCTTAGTATGCGGCAGAGTGGTGCAAACCGCCGCCATCAGTGCTTTATACAATTTAGTTATAATGCCTTTTGTGCAACCTATGGTCAGGATAATGGTAAGTAATGGGGTCTCGGGGGGCTCGGCGCTACCGACCCCCCAAAGGTTATTAAATAGCCGCTTAATGGCGCTGTATGTCAAGAAGGCCCCGTTGTGCAACACTCCGGCAGACACCAGTTCCGCAAAGGTGCACATTACAGAGCTAGAATATAGATCGCACGTCTTCAGTGTGTTTATTTCCCGCGTGTCGTGATGCATTGAGAGGATTTGAGTGCCCGGCAATTGAAATAGCGGTAGCGAGGGTGAATAAGGGGGAGAGGAGGTCTTGCCTTGGATGTATCTGCGCCAGCAGAACCGAGCTGCTTCCAACAGTATTAATTTTGGGAATTGGCCTTCACTATCTTGTTTACTGTGGAAAGACTAGTAGCCCCATTGGTCAGTACTGATTTCCATGCTGAAAACCCAGCAGTGCTAACCTGTGAATGTGACTACTAAATATGATTATTTGACGTATCAAAAGAATCATTGCATTAAACTCAACTTAAAGCTCAAGTTGAATTTAATGTAACATTTGCACAAATGTTAACTTTAGACCTGCCACTTTGTTGCCCAAAGATTTCCAGTGAATGTTTATGGTTGCTAACCTTGGAGCAACCGTCTGACCTCCTCAGGGGAAGTGTGAATGACTTTCAGGAAGGAACACAAACTTGGAAGAGGTGTGATTTCCTACTGACCTGAAGATCAAACATGGTGGGAGTTCAGAAGACGAGCTTCAAAGGGGAAGCAGCCTTTGAAGGGCAAATGACAGTCACACACAAGAGAGGCTGACCTTTTGATTTTGTGGGCAAGGTAGCATAAGAGAGAGGGGGAAGCCACAGCTAAACTGTTTTTCCATGGGCATGTATCCTCCAGGTATTCACACCTCTAGGGTTGGCTATTGAGCTCCACACACCATGAGATGGATTTTTCCATGTTGGGAGTTGCCACAGTGGTGCATTCTGTGCTAACTAGATGCCACACTTCAAAGAAATGAGGCAGTAGGTGGGCAAGGACCTGATAGAACACTGGACAGTAGTCATCATATCCTCAACAAGGGCAATAGCTAGATATAAAAGTGGCAACCCTGGCACCCAGACCTTGGACCATGTCCGAATAGGAGAGAGGAACAAACCAGGACTGCCCTTATGTTCACTGGCCCAGCAAAGAGAGGCTGCAACTTGAGCTAGCAAAGAGAGGACTGTGCCTTCGGTGTCCTGTTTGAGGAAAAGTTGTCTCCGAGCTCTAGACAGAATTGACTCCAAGGGGCAGTTGACTGACTTTCTGTTCCGCTACAGGGCCAGAAAAGCTGAAGAAGCCTGCCTGGGTGAGTTGGTAGTAAAGAGCACCTGATTGCCACATCTACAGGAGAATTGCAGATTGATCATCCAGGATGGAAGTTACCAACAGTTAAAGAGAACCCATTGTTTTGTTGTACCTGGAGACCAGTAGACCAGTGGCAACAGTGTTTTCCCTGGACTTCATCTGGACTTCAAGGGACATTGACACCGTGTGACTAAAATAGCCTCACTTTGTTCAGGACCGAGAGGTGGCCCCAGGAAGACAGACTCACTGGATCAGGATCCTCAGTGTACTTCAGCATCCTGTTTGCCTTACAACAGAACCACTCTATTAAAGTCTATGGGAGTTCACCCATACAGCCTGGACTAGTGGCTGTTTTGACTGTGAGGTAAATGCTCTACTCAACATTATCGGTCCCAGTCTCTGACACTCTGCCAGAGTTGGTCACCACAAGAGTGCCCTTATAGCCATTTTTAAGTTCCATGTTGTGGCTAACCCTACACCATGAGTCGCAGTAGATGATAATGATTTATTGTACTAAGTTAAAATCTGTGATTTATAGTTTCTTTAAAAATTCATAATGTCCGAACCTTCAGGTGGATTTTGTTGTTGAGGTGTCCATCTGCAGATAAAAATACAAACTATCTTTTTGTATTGGTGTCAGATTTTTTTATGTTGCATTTTCTTCTTATTCAGCTGTTTTGGTACTTCTTAATGCTTTACACTTGTCTTTTGATAAAGCCAGACTGCGCAGAGCCACAGCCAACCAGGGTTGGGCAAAGGAACCTGATGACCCAGAACGTGTTAGTGACGTTATAACACAGTGAAGTCGCACAACCACACCATATAATAAACCACTTTCCTCACATCTTCAATCTACTCATACCTTTCAGAATCAGAAAAAACACAGGTGGTCATAACTTTCAGTGATGAATTCAAATTGACTGTCTTATTGCATAGGAATAATCTCAGTGGAGATCATATCTATGCTATTCTGACTGATGGTAAACTACCTCCTCAAATGTTTCCAGGATCCATCAGCTGTACTCTTAGAAATCAGTTTCTGATTAAATTTCCTTCAAGAAACATCAAGGTAGATGTTAATAATCTTTTTCTGCTTAATCAAGTGGGTCTGATCGATTTTCAATGTAAAGGTCTCAAGTGAACTGACATTTATTTCATCTGGGAGGCATTCAAGGCAGTAGCTTAAGACTAGCTAATTGTGTTTACAGGGCATGCTCAATAAACAAAACATTGCATAATCAGCTAATACAGGAAGAGCTCGTGAAGAGTGAACATGTTTTTTATTTGAGTCTCATCCTTTAAACATGCTCAGTGCGAGACCACAAATCAAACTTTGAAGTAAGTATTCCCTACACCAGGAGCTGATCAACTCTGAAACAATGGGGTAACAGACCTATGAATAAAGTGAGTTCATGGGTACATCTTAGTTTGAGCTGCTCAATTAAAATGTTTGCAATTTGTTTTTAGTTCCAGAATCTAGTCAGATCATATTCTGCACAGAATGCATTAAGAAAATATTTGAGAAGTATTACAGTAAAATGTATAATGCTGATCCAACCCCTTCCACAGTATGGATGATTTGTAAGCCACACAGCAATAATTGAATAGATCAAGAGTCTTCAAAGCAAATTGTGCTTCTCCTCAAAGAATTTGAGGTCACTGAAGTGAGAGATGATTTCTGAACTGTAAATCACCAGGAAATGATGGTTTCCTGACATAGGCCCTCATTCCGACCCTGGCGGTTTGAAATCGCCAGGGTGGAGGGCAACGGAAGCACCGCCAACAGGCTGGCGGTGCTTCCAGGGCTATTCTGACGGTCAGAAAAGGGGAACCGGTGGTTTCCCGCCGGTTTTCCCCTGGCCCAGGGAATCCTCCATGGCGGCGCTGCTTGCAGCGCCGCCATGGGGATTCCGACCCCCTTCCCGCCAGCCTGTTCCTGGCGGTAAAACCCGCCAGGAACAGGATGGCGGGAATGGGTGTTGTGGGGCCCCTGGGGGCCCCTTCACTGCCCATGCCACCCCCCTAACAGGGCCCCACCATGATTTTCACTGTCTGCTATGCAGACAGTGAAAATCGCGACGGGTGCTACTGCACCCGTCGCACCCCTGCAACTCCGCCGGCTCCATTCGGAGCCGGCTTCCTTGTTGCAGGGGCTTTCCCGCTGGGCCGGCGGGCGATCTTCTGGAGATCGCCCGCCGGCCCAGCGGGAAAGTCAAAATGACCCCCGCGGTCTTTGGGCGGTTTCCGCCCGGCGGGCAGCGCCCGCCACCCGCCGGGCTCGGAATGAGCCCCATATTAGTGTAAAACATTCTCACATCACATGTGCTCAATGTGAGCAGCACTTTGAAATATGTTTCGATCTGGTAGCAAAATTCGACCTTCATTGCCTTGATTAGGTTTCAGAAATTCATTGAGCGATCCCGTTATCCAGGCTCTTGTAGCCCCATAACTCCGTTAAACACTGATTAATAGATCCTTGTAAACATTTAGGCCAATTAAATATTATATTGTCATTAAATCATGATGTATACACTGGCCAGTGTTCTGATGAGTTATTGTTTTCAGTGCTGCATTATATGACGTTTTCTTTCCATGTTACAAGGTAGGTAGACTCCTGATATCATTTGTCCAGCTCACATGTTATATTAAAAACATAGAGGCACTTCAGACCTCAGTGACTTGGGCATTTGCCTTGCCATGCTTCATATCAAACATATCACACACCTATAATCTGCTCCAATCAGAATTAACATTTTATAGCATATTCACTTGTTGATATATGGTCAAGAGGACAATAGCTCCGTCTTTGAGCAAATGGATTTGGACATTATAGCAGCAGCCTTTGAGGTCTTTCATATTTTTTATAAGTTTTGTTTTTTTAGGGGTAATCCCAAGAAAAAGGATATTCTGCAGTGTAATGCCTCCATTAAATGTTGTCTCCCAATCTCAATTGAATATAGCTTTCAATGAACGTGTAAAGATTTGGACATTTTTTGATTTAAAATATCCTGGTAATAATATTTTATGTTAGTCTTTAATATTAATCACTAATATCAATGTTAGATGTATACTAAAATATTGAGGTATTGACTATAGTTAACATTATTATTATTATTTTAATTTGTATGTTTATTTTTTATATTTGGTGATACAATGTTTTTTTTCTATGTTCTGAGGTTTTTTTTTGGAGGGTGTTGGGAGTGTTTCCTCAAAATTATTATATTTTTTATGTTCCCATTTGTATTTTAAATGTGTAACATTTGTGTAATACTTTTTAGTTATTTAAAATAATTTAATCATGTGATATTTGTAGGTATTGATGTTCATTTATTTTGGAGTGCTTTTATGAATTTTTATTGTTATTATGGGGGTGATTCTAACCCTGGCGGTCGGTGATAAAGCGGCGGCCAACCCGCCAACAGGCCGGCGGTCCAAAAAATGGAATTCTGACCCTGGCGGGAACCGCCAACACAGCCCGCCACATTAACACTCCGACCGCCACGGCGGGACCGACAAACAGCGCGGCGGTCACCGCCAACAGCCAGGCGGCAGACAATGTACCGCCCACACTATCATGACCGGCTAATCCGCCACCTTTTCCGGGGCAGGAGCACCGCCGATAAAAACACGGCAGAAACAGACTACGAACGGGAAAACACGCACCTCTACGCACTCCACGAGGAAGGAGGACAGCATGGAACCCGAATTAAACATCCTACCTGCTCTCGTCTACCTGCTCATCTACCACGAGTACGAACGCCGGCGCAGACGACAGCGGTGAGTACTGCACCTACGACACAGGGGAGGGGGGAGGACGAAAGGTTACGTGCACACACATACGCGATACACCCACCCCCCCAAACCATGTACACACCAATGCAGAGCAACAAGTCACAGTGAAACCACCCAAACCCCCGTAAAAAAAACAAGGACATAATTAAATAGTGACTCTAAATTTATGGGAAATAAAAACCACTGATAAGTCACGGTCAAATAGCAATAACAAATCAAAAATCCAAATTCAATATCCAGTGCATACGATAAACCGAGGCAATAAGTCCTGCACATCTAACGAGATTCCAAGTGTCCGTGGGCCAAAGTGTAGCAACACAAGGGCAAAGCCCACACAGGAGACCTGAGTCCTTTGGAGAGAACACTGCAGGGGCATCTGATGAAAAAACCACAGGCACCTCAGGGGGAAGGGAAGGGGGGGGGGCACCACAGCCACATGATTCCACGACGCCAGATCCACGAAGGGGCCACCATGCCCACTCGGCCATCCTGGGGAGTGCAAAGCCACAGTCTCTCAAGTCTCTACAGTGGGTGGCTTGGCCACTCGGCCATCCTGGGGAGTGCAAAGCCACAGTCTCTCAAGTCTCTACAGTGGGTGGGTTGCCCACTCGGCCATCCTGGGGAGTGCAAAGCCACAGTCTCTCAAGTCTCTACAGTCGGTGGGTTGGCCACTCGGCCATCCTGGGGATTGCAAAGCCACAGTCCATCAGGTGGATAACAGTCTCCACCGGTCAAGGAGGAGGCATGGTGGGCACAGTGAACCGTGAACAGTAGCTCGAGACTGCTGGGCCCAGCGGAGCGGTGCTTGAGACGGCGGGGCCCAGCGGAGCGGTGCTTGAGACGGCGGGGCCCAGCGGAGCGGTGCTTGAGACGGCGGGGCCCAGCGGTGCGGTGCTTGAGATGAAGGGCCCAGCGGAGCGGTGCTTGAGATGAAGGGCCCAGCGGAGCGGTGCTTGAGACGGCGGGGCCCAGCGGAGTGGTGCTTGAGATGAAGGGCCCAGCGGAGCGGTGCTTGAGACGGCGGGGCCCAGCGGAGCGGTGCTTGAGACGGCGGGGCCCAGCGGAGCGGTGCTTGAGATGAAGGGCCCAGCGGAGCGGTGCTTGAGACGGCGGGGCCCAGCGGAGCGGTGCTTGAGATGAAGGGCCCAGCGGAGCGGTGCTTGAGACGGCGGGGCCCAGCGGAGCGGTGCTTGAGATGGCGGGGCCCAGCGGAGCAGTGCTTGAGACAGCGGGGCCCAGCGGAGCGGTGCTTGAGATGAAGGGCCCAGCGGAGCGGTGCTTGAGACGGCGGGGCCCAGCAGAGCGGTGCTTGAGATGAAGGGCCCAGCGGAGCGGTGCTTGAGACGGCGGGGCCCAGCGGAGCGGTGCTTGAGATGAAGGGCCCAGCGGAGCGGTGCTTGAGACGGCAGGGCCCAGCGGAGCGGTGCTTGAGATGAAGGGCCCAGCGGAGCGGTGCTTGAGACGGCGGGGCCCAGTGGAGCGGTGCTTGAGACGGCGGGGCCCAGCGGAGCGGTGCTTGAGATGAAGGGCCCAGCGGAGCGGTGCTTGAGACGGCGGGGCCCAGCGGAGCGGTGCTTGAGATGAAGGGCCCAGCGGAGCGGTGCTTGAGACGGCGGGGCCCAGCGGAGCGGTGCTTGAGATGAAGGGCCCAGCGGAGCGGTGCTTGAGACGGCGGGGCCCAGCGGAGCGGTGCTTGAGACGGCGGGCCCCAGCGGAGCGGTGCTTGAGATGAAGGGCCCAGCGGAGCGGTGCTTGAGACGGCGGGGCCCAGCGGAGCGGTGCTTGAGACGGCGGGGCCCAGCGGAGCGGTGCTTGAGATGAAGGGCCCAGCGGAGCGGTGCTTGAGACGGCGGGGCCCAGCGGAGCGGTGCTTGAGATGAAGGGCCCAGCGGAGCGGTGCTTGAGACGGCGGGGCCCAGCGGAGCGGTGCTTGAGATGGCGGGGCCCAGCGGAGCGGTGCCTGAGATGAAGGGCCCAGCGGAGCGGTGCTTGAGACGGCGGGGCCCAGCGGAGCGGTGCTTGAGACGGCGGGGCCCAGCGGAGCGGTGCTTGAGATGAAGGGCCCAGCGGAGCGGTGCTTGAGATGGCGGGGCCCTGTTCAGCGGTGCTCGTCTCCACGGCGGGGCCCTGTTCAGCGGTGCTCCTCGCCACGGCGGGGCCCTGTTCAGCGGTGCTCCTCGCCACGGCGGGCCCTGGTCAGCGGTGCTCTTCTGCACGGCGGGGCCCTGTTCAGCGGTGCTCTTCTGCACGGCGGGGCCCTGTTCAGCGGTGCTCCTCGCCACGCCGGGGCCCTGTTCAGCAGTGCTCCTCGCCACGGCGGGGCCCTGTTCAGCGGTGCTCCTCTCCACGGCGGGGCCCTGTTCAGCGGTGCTCGTCCAGTAGGTCAAGGGAGCCAGACCTGGCCTGGACTCCCTGCTCAGTCGCCCTCCGACCGTGCTGTTGCTGGACCCTTCGGTGACGGAGTCCTGGGCCCTTTGGTGTCCTTCCTAACACCCGGGATGGGGCTTGTGGGCCCCTCCTGCTCCGCGCTCCTGCTGGCTGACTTTTCCGCCCTGCTGCCCTTTCGCTCCTTAGATGGGGCTCTCGGACCCTTGCCTCCCCTAGATGTTGTGGCTGGTGAAGTGGGCGAACTTTGCTCCTTGGGGGCAGCCGTGTCAGTCCTCTCACGGCGGCCCTTTGGCTTCCTGGTCTTCTTGCCTGGTGGGGGGCTGGCTGTCTCCTTGCTGCTGATTGAAGTGTCACTGCTGGCAAAGGGTGGGCTCCAGAACCCATGCACCACAGTGACACTCGAAGCTGGGCTGGTGGTGGCTGAGGTGCTCTTGGGACTCTTTGCAGATGGAGGGGGTGGGTCAGTGGAGGGAAAGAGGTCAAGATTAGCAAGGAAAACTTTCTTAGGACCAAGGTAAAAGGTAGGAGAAGTGGTGATGGAAGTGGAGGAAGAGTATGTGGTTGTAGGAGAGTCAGGTGTGCTGTCTTTGGGTGCAGGTGCTTGTGCTGGAGGCTGTCGTGAGGTGGATGGCTGTTGGGTGGGTGTCTGCCTGCGTTTGTGTGTCTTGGAAGAGGGGGTGACAGACACAGTGGGAGAGGACACAGGGGATGTGTAAATGGTAGTGGGGGTGGTGACTGCACGTGTGCGGACTGGACTGGAGGGTGTGCTGGTGATGGAAGCACTGGCTGATGGTGGTGTGCATGCAGGTGTGAGTGTAGACGTCACAGGGAGGGAGGAGGGAGACGAGGAGGAGGGGGACACAGAGGTGGTAGTGACTGTTGGAATGTCTGCATCTGGGTGTTGCTTGCGTGAATGCTTGTGGGTTCTGTGGTGCTTGAGTCTGGATGAGCTGCCCTTGGGTGTTGAGGTGTGTGCAGGCTGGTCTGATGGTGTGGATGGGATAGGCTGAAGAACAGGAGACAGAGACAGGCTGGAGGCAGTCAGAAGAGGGAGGCTGGAGACAGAGACAATGGCTGCCGTCAGTGCATTGAACGATCGTTGATGGGCAGCCTGACCCGAATGAATGCCCTCCAGGTAGGCATTGCTCCGCTGCACCTCCCTTTCTACCCCCTGGATGGCATTCAAAAGGGTAGTCTGCCCAACAATGATGGTCCGCAGGAGGTCAATGACCTCCTCACTGAGGGCAGCAGGGGTAACAGGGGCAGGGGCTGAGGTGCCTGGGGCGAAGGAGACGGCCGCCTTCCTGGGCGAGCGGGCACGGAGCGTAGGCTGAGGGGCTGCTGGGAGGGCGGGGCTGGTGCGCTGGGTGGCGGCTGTACCTGTAGAGGCGGGGGGCCCGGATGTTGCCGCCACCGCTAGGGAGCTCCCATCCGAGGACGTGTCGCTGTCGCTGGTGTCACCACCGGTCCCCGTTGTGGTGCTCCCCTCGCCCTCCGGATCACTGGTGCCCTCAGTGTCTGTTTCTCGTCCCACCGGGGCCTTGTGACTTGCAGCTCCCTCGTGCTCCGATGCCAATTCTCCTCCGCCTGGTGATGCTAATGCACAGATGCACAAGAAGACGAAGAAGAAGGGTGGGGGGAGAAAAACGAAGACCAGGTTGAGTGCATGCAATGTCAACACCGTTGGCGGAGAGGACAGACACAGGAGCCTCATGCACTAAGCCGCGCATTCGGGGTACACTACTCAGTACTTCTGACTAGGACAACAGGTCTAGAGACGACAAAGGCGCACATGTGTGATGCTGGACCATCGATAGCTGTACTTGTCACCCTACAGAGGTGGGGGCCGGGAGCACAGGGCCATGCCTAAAGGAGAGGACTACACTACAGAAAGCGCCCTGGCCTAATGTCACCCCCAACCCTCCTCCCCCACCCAGACGCCTCCACTGCACAGAGAGATAGCAGAATGTGCTGATACTCACCCCCTTGTGTCTGCTGTGATGTCCTCAAGCGCCCATCCAAATCAGGGTAGGCCACCGCCAGGATCCGGGACATCAGGGGGGTCAGGGCACGACTGGCACCCCTCCTAGGTTGGGAGGCCATCCCCAGCAGTGACTCGGCGGTCTTCCTGGTCCCGCGGCGGATGTCCTCCCACCTCTTGCGGCAGTGGGTGCCCTGTCTGACGTGGACCCCCAGGGCCCGGACTTCCTTGGCGATGGCACGCCAAATGTCCACTTTCTGATGGGCGCCGACCTATTTGACATGTACAGGGTGGGAAGGAAAAATCATAATTTTTCTGCATGTTAGATGCGATTGGCCCCCCCTCCCCAACCTTGCCATATGGCACATGCTCTCATCTGTCGTGCGTTGCACTCCTCATTCGCCCCCCACCCCACCAACTTAGCATCCACCCCACTCCACACAGGCATAGCCCATTCAATGTGCACCCAGTGTACTTACCTGTTGGTCTGGAGGACCTTAGAGTAACGCATACTGGGGGAGGACCCCATCCACAAGTTTGTCCAACTCCTCAGACGTGAAGGCAGGGGCCCTTTCCCCAGTCGCAGCAGCCATTGTCACTTCCAGACCGAGGTCACAGCAGCACTTGCAGTATAGGTCCTCTCCTGTGGATGATCAGGTCTCGAGTGATTAAGCAGATAGAAAATGGCGGTCACGCCCGCGGCGGTGCGTACCGCGGCGGTGCGTACCGCGACCGCCGGCGCACCTCGTCATTGGCTCCTGAAACCCATAGGCCTCAATGTTAGCCAATGCGGCTTCGTATAGCGGTCTTCGACCGCCTACCGCCACTGTGTGCCACGCCAGCGCATTGACCTCACATCCCATTGTCCCACTTCACAGGTCAGGCAGCCGCCATTTCAAGGGCCCACATGGCATTATTTGTACTGCGTCACACAGGCCTAGGCCTTGCATTGCCACACATACACGCCTTTCAATACATAGATAATCGTGTGCTATGCATGCAGTGGTGAACGTACCTGTGACTTGCTTGACTCTGTGCTCCATGTTGTCCTTCCTAGGCACCGTCCGCTGGGACTTGCGAGGAGAAGGATGAATCCTCGCGTGTACCGACCGCTGGTGGACCTGTCGACAATGGAAGAACGCCACATCATACTATGATACCGACTTGACCGAGCCACTATACATGAACTGTGTGCCCAGCTGGAGCCAGCCCTGATGTCCCCCATCCGCCAACCCACAGGAATTCCCCCTCTAGTGCAGGTTCTGTCAGTCCTCCATTTTTTGGCAAGTGGCTCATTCCAGACAACAGTGGCCATGTCATCTGGAATGCCTCAGCCTATGTTTTCAAAAATCTTGTCTAGAGTGTTGTCTGCCCTGACGAAACACATGCGGCGCTACATTGTATTCCCTGAGCAGGTTGATTTGGCCACTGTGAAGGGTGATTTTTATGCCCTTGGACATATCCCCAACATAATTGGTGCCATTGATGGGACCCATGTGGCTTTAGTACCCCCAAAAGACGATGAGCAGGTGTACAGAAACAGGAAAAGTTACCATTCGATGAACGTCCAGGTGGTCTGTTTGGCTGACCAGTACATCTCCCATGTGAATGCCAAGTTCCCTGGGTCAGTGCATGACGCGTATGTGATGCGAAATAGCAGCATCCCTTATGTGATGGAACAGCTACAGGGACAACGTGTGGCTAATTGGTGACTCTGGTTACCCCAACCTGCCTTGGCTATTGACCCCAGTGAGGAATCCCCGGACCAGGGCAGAGGAACGGTACAATGAGGCCCATGGGCGAACTAGGAGGATCATAGAAAGAACCTTTGGCCTCCTGAAGGCCAGGTTTAGGTGCCTACATATGACAGGGGGATCCCTGATGTACTCACCAAAGAAGGTGTGCCAGATCATCGTGGCCTGCTGTATGCTTCACAATCTGGCATTGCGACGTCAGGTGCCCTTCCTGCAGGAGGATGGTCCAGATGGTGGTGTTGAAGCAGCTGTGGAGCCTGCGGAGAGTGAAGAGGAGGAAGACGAAGAGGACGACCCAGACAACAGGGACAGAGTTATCCAACAGTATTTTCAGTAGCACACAGGTAGGAATCACCCACGCCATTTAACATTTACTGAATGCCCCCTGCATCTTTACTTTGTGTATTTCCCACCCAGTTCTTTTAAACTGAAGTTTACTTTTCCCTTCCCTTTTCAGTGCTGTATGACCCACTGCGTGACTTCTGCTTGGTTAGCCCATGGACTAATGCTTATTGACATCGGTATGTTGTCCACACATAAATAACAGAACATTATTGATAAGTAATGTGTTATACATTTGTAATTAATACAGGCTGACTCCAGAATGATTTATGTGCAATGAGTGATTTATTTTTTGTGCTATATATTGGTACATGATATTAAAACGGTGATGGGTGAGGGTGGAGTTATGTCCATGGCAGAGTCCAGTTCTCGGTCGCACAGGTGCATTGTTCATATGGCTGTGGAAGGATGGAGCAGGGGCAGTTCAAGGTTGGACAGGGTGACACTGTGGGACAGTGGAATGACATCCGGGGGGATATTAGGCTGGCGGGGGTCTTGGCATCCTACTCTGTCTTCCTTTGAGATCTCAGGTTCCTCTTGCGGGGTGGTTGTTCTTCAGCAGGAGGTGGGGTTCTGGTGGCCCGTCGTTCTGTGGGGATCTCCTGACCACTAGCGCCGGCGGAGGTGGTAGGCTGCTCCTGGCTAGTGACAGGGGCCCTTTGCGGTGCCACATGGTCCCGCAATGTGGTTTCTATCTGGTTGAGGGCCTGGACTATGGTCCCCATAGCGGTAGAGATGTCCCGGAGTTCATTGCTGAACCCCATGTAGCGTTCCTCCTGCTGTGCCTGGATCTCGGTGAACCTGGCCAGTACCGTCGCCATCGTCTCCTGGGAGTGATGATATGCTCCCATGATGGTGGTGAGGGCCTCTTGGAGAGTCGGTTCCCTGGGCCTGTCCTCCCCCCCCTGTCGCACAGCAGCCCTCCCAGTTGCCCTGTTTCCCCGGGCCTCTGTTCCCTGGACGGTGTGCCCACTACCACTGCCCCCAGGTCCCTGTTGTTGTTGGGGTGTTGGGTCAGCCTGGGTGCCCTGTAGTGGCGGACACACCGCTGATTGACGCGTCCGCGAGACAGAGGCATGGGCCCGCTGGGTGGGAGCTGTGCTGGTGTTCCCAGAGGGGTTTGGGTCTGCTGTGGCCTGTGTCTGTGTGTGGGGAACCGACTGCCCAGAGGTCCCCGATGGTCCGGGCTGGTCGTCAGGTTCTAGGTCGACAGTGCTGCTGTCCTCGCTGGGGGCCTGTTCTGGGGGTGGGATGGACAAATCTGGACCCTCCGTGGCGGTGTGTTGGCGTTCGGGCCCTGCAGGGGTAAAGGAGTATGGTTATTGTTTCTGTGTGTGCCATGGCGTGCATTTTGAGTGCCCTTGTCCCCCAGTGCTGGCATTCCCTTGTGGGAGGTGTTGTGAGGGTTTGGGGGGGGGTGTATGGGTATGTGCAATGGTCATGCTTTGGTGGTGGCTGTCTATGGTTTGTGTTGGCATTCAGGGGTTGGTGTTGTTTAGGGTGGGTTGTGCTGGTGAGACATTGGCAGGGAGGTTATGTGCTGGGGGGTGATATTGGGGGTGAGGGGGGGGGGGGGGTTGGCATGCTGGTGGTTGGGGGGGGTGAAGTAGTTGAGATTCGACTTACCAGAGTCCATTCCTCCGTGTACTCCAGCGAGGCCATCAGGATGTAGGATGTTTACCACCTCTTGCTCCCATGCTGTGAATTGGGGTGGAGTGGGTGGGGGTCCGCCGCCAGTCTTCTGCACAGCGATGTTGTGCCTGGAGATCATCGAGCGCACCTTCCCCCGTAGGTCGTTCCATCGCTTTCTGATATCTTCCCGATTTCTGGGATGCTGTCCCACAGCGTTGACCCTGTCTATGATCCTTTGCCATAGCTCAGCCTTCCTTGCTATGGTGGTGTGCTGCACCTGTCTGCCGAAGAGCTGGGGCTCAACCCTCATGATTTCCTCCACCATGACCCGGAGTTCTTGGTCTGAAAACCTTGGGTGTCTTTGGGGTGCCATGGGGTGGTGTGGATGAGGTGTGGGGTGATGTTTGTGGTGATGTGCGTGGTGATATGTGGTGATGTGTGCGTAGATGTGGTGTGGGTGATGAAGTTGGGTTCCTGTGTGTGTTGGGGTTTTCTATTGCTGTGCTCGCTCTCTCTATCTCTATCTCTCTCGCTCTTGCCTTCGCTCCGATTTCCAACTAGTGGGGGTTTGTGGGTGATGTGGGTGTGTGTTTTATAGTTGATTGGATGTGTGGGAGTGTTGTTTCTATGTGTCTCAGGTGTGCGTATTTCAAAATGTCCAATGTGGCAGTGTTTTGGAGCTGGGTGTGTATTTTGACCGTGGCGGTGTGTACTGCCAATGGAATACCGCGGTTGAAAGACCGCCGCGTGAATTCGTGGGTCAGAATGGCATGGGCGTGTTTGTGTTGGCGTGACGGTGGAGGTTTGGTCATCTCCAGTTTTCCGCGGCCCGCTGATGTGGCGGCCTTCCTTGGATGTCGGATTTTTGGCGGTTTCACAGTTGGTGGTCAGAATGACCGTGTCGGTTTACCGCGGCGGTAGACTGGCGGACTTCTGACCGGCGGTAAGGGCCTTTTACCGCCGAGGTCAGAATGACCCCCTATGTGTTTTGCAGTTTATTGGATGATTGAACAGGAAGGGTTTAAATGATAGAGCAATTGTATTTATTTGGGAGCAATCAAGTTTCATTTATGATTATGTTACTTATTGTAGCAAGGACGCAGGATAAAACAAGCATTCCAATATGGCTGACTGCATAAGGTACGGGGCTCGGGAAGTTAGGGCTCTAGTGGCAGCAACAGATGGCAGTGGAAGGTCGACCCAAAAGGCTGATGGCATAGAGAGCAAGATGCCCCTGAATTCAAGACATATTTAACAAGAGGCAATACCACTAGTGCAAGATGTACCCCTAGATCAGGACCCGGATTCCCAAATATGACAAAACCATAGAGAAGACTACTCCTGCAAGAATGTTGCAAGAGCCACAATGCTTTTATTGTGCTGAATGGTGCCATATCACTCACAGGTGTCCCTAGACACCCCAAGTGCCTCAGCCTATGAAGGTGAGGTACACCATGGGACAGGTTTTAAGTGTGGGGAACAGGAGAGGAGCCTAGAGGAAGAGGGTCAGGGTGGATGGGAAATCAATACAAATGTTGATGGATACTGGCTGTCACTGTACTGTGATTAATTAACAATGGGTCCATTCCTCTAAAATGCAAAATGGAGAAGTAATCTCAATTACTTCTGTCCATGGGGATAATAGAACATACCCAGTAGCTCAGGTCCTGTTAGGAATTGACAGGGAACACATTTGTGATGAAAGTAGGCATAATCCTGGCTTTAGCTGAACACGGATTATCCCAAATTTAAGTCTTTGCTGTCAGGGCCAGAACCAATGGAACACGAGAGTGAGTGGTTAAAGAAAGCCCCTTTTTGAGAAACTGAGTTAAAAGTAATTCCCCCTAAGGAAATGAAATCCAGGAGTGACCCAAGGTGAGAGAAACAGGATTTTTCAATTAAGTGTAGTGGGGAAGTGACCTGAGAAGATCACTGTAGCTTCAGGGCTGCACAGAGGGAAGACCCTGCCCTGAAGCAGGCATGGAACCAAGCACATGAGGGGAAGCAAAACCCTAGGACAGGTAGGTTTGATATACTGAGTGTTCAAAAGTGGAGAGAAACAAATGTAATAATTACTGGTGCCTGGAGCTTTTCATGAGCCAGTGTAAAATGTAGCCCATGAGCAAGTGAGAGGAGGGCACTCTTGGAGAGATAAAACAGAGAAATACCTCTTGGAAAAGTTCTATTGGCCAGGAGTGTGTAGAGACATCGCCAGATTCTGTGCCTGCTGTGAGCATGGCCAACTCCAGAATCCACTTCTGTTGTAATGTGGCTGTATGAATTGGACTGTGGAATTGTGAAATTGAGATTGTCAGCTGCCGTGGCGTTAGTTTACGAGTCAGTTACCCGACTGGCTGGTGAGGGGATGCCACACGTAGCCGTTTCTTCGGAAAATAAAAGTACTTTGTTCGTTGAAGCAGCCTTGAAGATTATTTTAACCACGACATGAATTTGGCGACGAGTCACCAGCTCTAGAAGAACGGCTTGTGGTGAGGACGACGCATGCAGTTTTTACCACCGTAATGGACGTCTTCATGCTTTTTTTTTAACTTTGATTCACAGGACTATGCAGCTAATGTGGGACATCGCTGGTACGGTGTAATGTAGTTTTGTTTGGTGGTGCCTCGTGTTTGTTGATGAGGCGTGTTGTTTTTTTGATATACTTACAGCGTCTCGAGCACCATATCGCGCGCACGAACTCTGCTTAGTTTAAACGCGCTTCAACCCGTGTGTGTACTGTTTGTTTACGCAGTGCACATTGCCTTTGGTTGAACGACATTTATGTGCCTGTTGAGAGGAGCAGCTTGTTCAGTTTTTGGCTGGCACATTTACTACACTCATTAAGAGGCACTTACCCGTGTTTCTTTGGGAGCTTCTTGTCTCCTCGCAAGCTCGTATCTGAGCACTGAAACTGAGGAGGGACTATATTTCCTACCAATTCAACTGTGCACTGACATAGAAATAGGACTCCCATGCACAAAGTGTTATATATATATTTTTTTTTTTTGGATAGCAACAACTTTTCTTTATTACTACAATTTGTTACATACATTTCAGGATGAACAATTCAGCTATTATTGCGCCAGCAATGTTTTTGCAAGATGTAGGCCCACCTGATATAGAGTGGGAAGAATGGATTGACATGTTTGAAAATTATTTGGAGGCATTGGATGGCCAAGGTTTCAGACCTATGAGGAAAAAAGCAATTTTAATGAGTGTTCTTGGCAAAGAAGGTCAACAGGTGTTCAAATGTTTACCTGAGTTTATCAATGAGGATGGTACACATTTTTAGGATGTGTTTCTGGAGGCAAAACTCAGACTGAAAAAAAAGGTTTTCACAGGAGACTAGTGCTGATATGTGTAGATATAAATTCTATACACAACCTCAGAAAATTGATGAGTCTATTGATGATTTTGTTTTGCGGTTGAGGCAACTCTCCACTAAATGTCAGTTTGGGAGCATGACTGATGAAATTATGAGGGACCAGTTAATTGTTCAGTGTAAGAGCAAAAAGATACAGGAACGCTTGTGGGCAAAAAAGAATCCTTCTCTCAAAGATGCAATTGAAATTGTGAAAGTAGTAGAGCAATCAGAGTTTAACATAGAAGATTTGTGGAAGAAAGATGCGTGTAACAACGAGGTCATCTTTGTTAAAAAGAAAAAAGAACAACATGATGGTGGATACTATAGTAATCATGACAAATCAGAGCACAACCACAGGCTCAGTTCTAAGGCGTGTTTCAGGTGTGGTAGTAATACACACAATGTGGATTTCAAGGGTTGTACCGCATGGGGAAAAGAGTGCAGAAAATGTGATTGGAAAGGTCATTTTGCATAAGTGTGAGCTTCATCAAACAAAGTAGCGATGATATAGGATCAGTCCAATCTGGATGTTCAACAGGAGTCTGGTGAAGACAGAATTTTGTGTATAGGAGGTCCACACATTGACATGGGCAGATGTTCCAGACCCAAAGCGAAGTTCATCATTAATGAAAGGGTGGTCCAACTTATGATGGACTCATGATCACTGTATACTATCTTGCATAAGAGTATGGTGAATCGGGAATGGTCTGATGCTAAATTGTTGTCTAAGGACATTAATCCTGGTGGTTACCAAGGGGAGAAAATTGATATCATTGTATACATGGTCGCAAACATATCTTTTCAAGACAGATCTGTGAATGGCAAAGTATACGTTGCTGAATCTGGACCTCCCATCCTGGGGTGGCAACACCAATTTGATCCTCATATTGTGATCCACCCAAGAACCCCTTCTCAAGTTATGGTTGTGGAGGATTTGTCCATCGATGACATTATTGATGTGGCAAGCAATTTATTTCCGGAAACCGTTGGAACTGTAAAAGGTCATGTGCACAAAATTGTGCTAAAGGAAAATGCGGTCCCTGTGCAGCATGCTTTAAGAATTCCTATAACGGTGAGAAGTGAGGTAAAGCACCTAATTGAGGACATGGTTTCCAAGGGCATTATTGAGCCTGTAGAGAGCTCTGAGTGGATTTCGCCGATGGTCATTGGAAAAAAATCAGATGGGAGCCTGAGATTTTGTGTTGATTTACGCAGTGTGAATCATAATATAGTGGTGGACACCTTTCCTCTACCGAATATCAACGAAATGTTGTTGTTGTTAAAGGGGGGTGTTATATCAGTAAACTTGAATTGAAAAGGGCATACCATCAGATTAAATTGCATCAGGATAAAAAAAAACTTACAGCTTCATAACTTCGGAGGGCACTTTTCAATTTAACAGAATGCCTTTTGGGTTATCATCAGCTGCAAGTGTATTTCAGAGAATGATGTCATTCGTTTTCAAAGGTATGGACAATGTCATTTTCTTCCAAGATGATATTCTTGTATTTGGTGAAACCGTTCAAAGACATAGGCCCTCATTACAACCCTGGCCGTATATCCCGCTTTCTGCCATGCAGAAGATCGCCAACATACCGTTGCGGCAGCGCAATTCCGCTACAGGTATTACGACCCACAGCTCGGAATCCACAACAATACAGACACCCACACAAGTCCGCCACACCAAAGGTCAGAGATAAACTGGTGATACCAAAACCTACACCATCACGGCAACAGGAATACGCCCACAGTATCACAACCCACGAATCAACGCGGCGGTCTTTCAACCGCGGTAAACCATTGGCAGTACACACCGCCGCGCTCAAAATACAAACACACTAACAAAACACAACCACATTGGACAATTCAAAATACACACACCTGATACACATACACACACCACACCCACACACCCAATCCAATATGAAGCACACACCCACATCACCCACAAACCCTTACAACCAGAAATTTGAAAGAAGGCCAGAGAGAGAGACTACCTAACACAACACCAGCATCCACTGACACACAACACCATCACTCATACAACATCCACGAACCTCAAACAACACACACCAACACATCGTCTAACACATTACAACAGACACCACCTCACACATCACCCACACCACATCATGGCACCCCAAAGACACCCCAGGTTTTCAGAGGAGGAGCTCAGGGTCATGGTGGAGGAAATCGTCCGGGTAGAGCCACAGCTATTCGGATCCCAGGTGCAACAGACACCCATTGCAAGGAAGATGGAGCTATGGCGCAGAATTGTCAACAGGGTTAATGCAGTTGGACAGCATTCAAGAACACAGTATGAGATCAGGAAGAGGTGGAACGACCTACGGGGGAAGGTACGTTCCGTGGTATCCAGACACCAGATTGCTGTACAGAGGACTGGCGGTGGACCCCCACCTCCTCCCCCACAACTAACAACATGGGAGGAACAAGTCTTGGCAATTATGCATACTGAGGGTCTGGCAGGAGTAGCAGGAGGACTGGAATCTGGTAAGGCAAATCTTTACTACTTTATCCCCCCATTCTACCTGCATGCCATCACATACTCCCACCCTCACCCTCACACCCATCACCCCAACAACCCACAGATACCCCACTAACACAACCCACACATCCCAAGACCAAGCCCTGCATGTAACACCAATGCATGGACACCCATCACCAAAGCATGTCCAGTAGAGAGACTCACTCATGCTCCAAAATCACCAATCACACAAGGGCCAAGCCAATAATGCAAGCACAGGAGTAGAGGGTAACTCACCCATTGCACATGATGGCACACACAGATACAATAACTATGCATTTACACCCCAACAGGACCCCTACCCAACGTTACTGGACAGGAGGTGCCAGACATATCCAGTCCCCCCACAGAAGAGGCCCATCAGGGACCTCGGGACAGTCGGTTCCCCTGACACAGTCACAAACCACCACTGAACCTCCCCCCTCAGGAAACACCACCACAGCACCCGCCCAGCGGGCCCATCCCTCTGTCCCCAGGACACGTCAATCAGCAGTGTGTCCACCACTACAGGGAACCCAGGCAACCCCACTAACATAGGACGATCAGGGACCTGGGGGCAGTGGGCACACGGATCAGGGGACAGAGGCACAGGATAACAGGGAAGCTGGGAGGACTGCTGTGCGACAGGGGGAGGACAGGCCCAGGGAACCGACACTGCACGAGGCACTCTCCAACATCATGGGAGCTTACCACCATTCCCAGGAGACCATTGGCACGGAACTGGCCAAGTTTCAGGAGACCCAGTGGCTGCAGGAGGAACACTACCTGGGGATCAGGGAGGACTTGCAAGTCTATCAACACCACCCTGGTCACCATTGCAGGGGTGCTGGCAGACCTTCTCAACACCGGGAGGGACACCGTGGCACACCAACCGGCCCCTGACACTAGCCTGGACGATGAACAGCCCTCCACCTCCGCTAGTGGACAGGAGGCACCACCAGAGGAACAACATGCCACTAGCACCCCACCCCCTGCAGATGAAGAACCACCCCGCAAACGGTCCCTGAGATCCAGGAACAAGACAGAGAACATTGCCAAGACCCCTGCCAGGAAATAAGACCCCCCTGAATGCCATCCTTCTGTCCCACTTTGACACCCTGTCCACCTTAAACTGCCATTGCTCCACTTGACAATGCACCTGTGAAACAAATAGACTGGACTCTGCCATGGACATTCCTCCACCATCACCCCAGACCATTTTACAACCCCCTCCACTTATTTGCACAGAAATAAACACACTTGAATCACAAAACAATCTGGAGTCAGTCTGTGCTTTCACAAATGTGTAATTTCAAAATCTCTGGAATATAGCAATGCCAATGTACTTGTTCACATACCAATGTAACACAGCTGTAGGCCAGCAGTAAACATAACGGAGGGCAGAAAGTGGGACCCAGATCTGTGAAATGCAAAGCCAAAGTAACAAGTCAGTGTCCATACACTGAGTGAAAATGACAGACTTATGCTAGCTCCAACAATAGTATGAGATGTGGGAAGCAGTTACATCTTCTTACCTGTGTCTCACTGGAAGTATTGCATGATGATGTTGTTTCGGTTGTCAACATCTTCTTCTTCTGCCTCCTCTTCTTCACTGTCCAGAGGCTCCACAGCTGCCACAAGACCACCATCTGGCCCATCCTCCTGCAGAAAAGGCACCTGCCGTCGCAAAGCCAGGTTGTGCAGCATACAGCAGGCCACGATTATCTGGCACACCTTCTTCGGTGAGTAGTATTGGGAGCCAATTGTCAGACGGAGGGACTGGAATCTGGCCTTCAGGAGCCCGAAGGTGCGTTCTATAATCCTCCTAGTTCGCCCATGTGCCTCATTGTAGCGTTCCTCTGCCCTTGTCCTGGTATTCCTCACTGGAGTCAGTAGCCATGACAGGTTGGGGTAACCAGAGTCACCTGCAAATGTCGAGGGACAATTGTTAGACACACACTAACCCTTAGCGACAACCCCATACCCAGACACCTATGTCAACTGTGTTGGGACCTTGGCCTCACCTATTAGCGAGACACGGTGCCTCTGGAGTTGGCCCATCACAGAAGGGATGCTGCTATTCCTCAAAATGTAAGCGTCATGCACTGATCGAGGATACTTGGCATTCAGATGGGAGATGTAGTGGTCTGCTAAACACACCATCTGCACATTCATCGAATGGTAGCTTTTCCGGTTTCTGTACACCTGTTCATTCCTGCGGGGGGGGGACAAATGCCACATGTGTACCATCAGTTGCACCACTGATGTTGGGTATATGTCCCAGGGCATAGAAGTCACCTTTCACTGTGGGCAAATTCTCCACCTGAGGGAAAACGATGCAGCTGCGCATGTGTTTCAGCAGGGCAGATAACACTCTGGACAACACGTTAGAGAACATTGGCTGGGACATTCATGATGCCATGGCCACTGTTGTTTGAAAAGACCCACTGGCCAGGAAATGGAGTACAGACAGGACCTGCACTAGAGGGGGGATTCCTGTGGGATGGCGGATAGCTGAAATCAGGTCTGGCTTTAACTGGGCACACAGTTCCAGGATTGTTGCACGATCAAGTCTGTATGTGATTATGATGTGTCTCTCTTCCATTGTCGACAGGTCCACCAGGGGTCTGTACATCGGAGGATGCCGCCATCTCATCGCCTGCCCCAGCAGACATGCCCTATGGAGGAGAACAGCGAGCAGAGGGTCATCCAACACAGAGGTATCACAATGTGTTATTTGCTGAAACGTTGGTAATTTGCAATGTGCCGATATCTGTCTGTAATCCCGGCCTAGATAGGTGTGACACAGTTTTTTCCATCCCATGTGGCCCCCTGTATTGGTGGCTGCCTGACCTGTAAAGTGGGACGAGGGAAAATGAGGTAACTTCCCTGGCGTTGTACACCGTTGCGGTGGGCTGTCGAAGACCGTGGCTCAATTCAGCATTGGTTAACATAGGGCCCTATGGGTCCCAGGAGCCAATGACGATGTACGCCGGTGGTGACGGTACGCACCGCTGCGGACGTGACCGCCATTTTCTATCTGTTCCCTCACTTGATACCTGACCTTCAACAGGAGATGACCTACACTGCAAGTGCTGCTGTGACCTGTGTCTGGAAGCGACAATGGTTACAGTGTCTGGGGAAAGGGCCCCTGCCTTCACTTCGGAGGAGTTGGAGAAACTAGTGGATGGGGTCCTCCCCCAGTACATGAAACTGTACGGTCCTTCAGACAAACAGGTGAGTACACTGTGAGCATGCTGCGTGGGCAATGCCTATTTTGAGTGGTGTGGATGGAAGATACATGGGGGGGCTGAGGCCTGCATGTGAGGATGGTGAGTGCATGTGCGTCAGGGCATGGATGGGAACTGGTGGGCAATGAGTATGACGGTCCGGACGGGTGAGTAATTTCCTTTCCTCCTGTACCTTTCCTCTAGGTCAGCACCCACCAGAAGAAGGGTATTTGGCGTGCCATCGTCAAGGACGTCCGGACTCTGGGCGTCTACCACAGGCGGAGCACCCACTGTCGTAAAAGATGGGAGGACCTGCGCCGCTGGAGCAAGAAGATGGCGGAGGCCCAGCTGGGGATGGCCTCCCAACGTGGAAGGGGTGCCAGTCACACCATGACCCCCCTGATGTACCGGATCCTGGCAGTGGCCTATCCGGAGTTGGATGGGCGCTTGAGGGCATCACAGCAGCCGCAAGGGGGTGAGTACACTCTTATTCAGCTGACTCAGCGCGTATTACAAGGTGTCTGGGTGGGGGAGGTGGGCAGTGGGTTCCCCTAGGCCAGGGTGGACTTGGTAGGCAAGGTCCCTTGTTAGGCAGGCTTTTTGGCACCCCAACCCCACTAGTGGTAATAGCCATCTACACCTAGTCAGGCTCCTGTGCTTCCAGGTGTGCAGCAATTGGGCTTAGGCCTCGTACCCCATGGGAATGGGAATTTGCCAGGAACTGTTAGTGCATCGCGTAGTGGAGAGGGCTGCTCCCTGTGTGTTGTGTCCGCCAACGGTAGTGGTGTTGCATGCACTGAACATGTTTTTCATCTGTCTCCCCCCCTTTTTGTTTTGTCTCCCTGTTCTTGTGTGCAACAGCATCTACCGGTGGAGGAGCAGTGGCACTGGAGCAGGAGGGAGCTGCAACCCACCTGGCCCTGGAGGGTGAAGCAGCGGAGTCTGAAGCCACCAGTGGGACGGAGGGCGAGGGGAGCCCACGACGGGGACAGGAGCATACACCAGTGACAGCGACTCCTCCTCTGATGGGAACTCCCTTGCGGTGGTGGGCACCTCTGTTCCTACTGCATCAAGAGGCACAGCCGCCACCCCCCTACCAGAACCGCCCTCCCAGCAGCCCCTCAGCGTGTGTCCCGTGCCCGCTCACCGTGGAGGGTGGGCATCTCCTTCGCCCCAGGCACCTCAGGCCCTACCCCTGTCAGCCCTGCTGCCCTCAATGAAGAGGCTATTGACCTCCTGAGATCCCTCACTGTTGGGCAATCTACCATTTTGAATGCCATCCAGGGTGTTGAGAGGCATTTGCAACAAACAAATGCATACCTGGAGGGCATTTATTCTGGGCAGGTGGCCGAACAGAGAGCATTTCAGGGTCTAGCCTCAGCACTGATGGCAGCTATTGTCCCTGTGTCCAGCCTCCCCCTCCAACTTCCTCCACCACTACCCAATCCCCTGTACCTCAGCCTATCCCAAGCACTCCATCAGACCAGCATGCACACTCATCAACACACAAGAGTGGACATGGCAAACATAAGCACCACACATCCCACAAGCACTCACACAAGCACCATCCCCATGCAGACACAGCAAAATCCACTGCCTCCAGTGTCCCCCCTCCTCCACGTCCTCCTCCTCCCTCCCTGTTTCATCTCCACTCACATCTGCATGCACTACATCCTCAGCCACTACTTCCATCACCAGCACGCCCATCACCGCACACTGCTCACGTGCAATCACCCCCCCACTACCATGCACACATCCCCAGTGTCCTCTCCCAGTGTGTCTGTGAGCCCTCCTCCCAAAGTACACAAAAAGTAGGCACACACCCACCCAACAGCCATCCACCTCACAACAGCCTCCGGCCCATACACCTTCACCCAAATTCAGCAAACGTCCACCTCCTACAACCACTACCTCTTCCTCCACTCGCAAACCCCCTCCATCTTCCCGTCCAAGTGTGTCTAAAAAACTTTTCCTGGCAAACCTTGACCTCTTCCCTTCACCTCCCCTCTACCGTCCTTCCCCTAGGGCCAGGCTTTCCAGGTCCCAGCCCAGCACCTCAGCCACCAAATCCCCAGGCACAGTGGTGCCAGCAACTGCTGGGTCATCGAGTGCGCCACCCATCAGGGCTGCCAGTGTGCCACATAGCGAGGGCAAGGACACTCCACCACCTGCCAAGCTGAAGAAGGTGCCCACATCACAGAGGGAGAAGCCGCACCTACCAGCCACCAACGGTTCCGCCAGGACAAAAGGGGACAGTGGCAAGACACCTGCGGCACCATCAAAGGTGGGGAAGGGACAAAAGCAGAAGAGCAGGCCAGGAAAGGGCACGGTGGCACCGACTGAGGGACTAGTGTCACCTCTTCTGTCCACGACTCCACCAACCTGTACGGCGGCGAACACCGCAACCTGCACCGCAACCTGCACCGCCACCAGCAACGCCACCTGCCCCACCACCTGCACCGCCACCAGCACTGCCACCTGCACAGCCACCGGCACATCTGCAGCCTCAGCAACAGTCACCAGCATCTTTCCCAGTGGGCAGCCGTCCGAGGCTGCAGGAGACATCCTGCTGTGTCCCTCAACAGGTGCTGACCCATGCACCACCACCAGCACCACCGCCACAGACACAGCCGCAAGCACCGCCACCAGCCCCGCGACGTGCTCGGACAGTGGCACCACCGGTGACATGGCTCCCATCCCCAGTGGTCAGTCGTCCGAGGCTGGAGGAAACTTCCTGGACCCTGCCCAGCTTCCATGAGGCATGACTTCCATCACTGTTTGCACCTGCAGGTGGAAGGCGAAGCCGCAGCAGTGTGGGATATGTCTCTACCTCCATGGCGTATCATGCTACCTGGTCCTAGGCAATCTCGTGGCACACGCACCCAGGGAATGGGACCAGCCACACAGCATATGGAGCACTTTGGGCACCATGCGCCCTCCAGTACTAGTGGAGATTGACATCCACTACCTCAGTCCTTGGCAGGCTGAAGCACTCTGGGCACCAGGCCGCCTCCAGAACGAGTGGAGAAATACATCCACTACCTCAGTCCTTGGCAGGATGAAGCACTCTGGGCACCAGGCCCCCTCCAGAACCAGTGGAGAAATAAATCCACTACCTAAGTCCTTGGCAGGATGAAACACTCTGGGCACCATGCCCCCCCAGAACCAGTGGAGATTGACATCCACTACCTCAGTCCTTGGCAGGATGAAGCACTCTGGGCACCAGGCCCCCTCCAGAACCAGTGGAGATTGACATCCACTACCTCAGTCCTTGGCAGGATGAAGCACTCTGGGCACCAGACCCCTCCAGAACCAGTGGAGAAATACATACACTACCTCAGTCCTTGGCAGGATGAAGCACTGTGGGCACCATGCCCCCTCCAGAACCAGTGGAGATTGACATCCACTTCCTCAGTCCTTGGCATGATGAAGCACTCTGGGCACCAGGCCCCCTCCAGAACCAGTGGAGATTGACATCCATTACCTCAGTCCTTGGCAGGATGAAGCACTCTGGGCACCAGGCCCCCTCCAGAACCAGTGGAGATTGACATCCACTACCTCAGTCCTTGGCAGGATGAAGCACTCTGGGCACCAGGCCCCCTCCAGAACCAGTGGAGAAATACATCCACTACCTCAGTCCTTGGCAGGATGAAGCACTCTGGGCACCATGCCCCCTCCAGAACCAGTGGAGATTGACATCCACTACCTCAGTCCTAGGCAGAATGAAGCACTCTGGGCACCAGGTCCCCTCCAGAACCAGTGGAGACTGTTATCCATTTGAGAGACTGTGAGTTTGCCTCCCCAGGATAAAGGAGTGGGCAAACCATCCACTGTAAAGACTTGAGAGACTGTGGCTTGGCACTCCCAAGGATAAAGCAGTGGTCAAACCACCCACTGTAAAGACTTGAGAGACTGTGGCTTTGCACTCCCCAGGATGCAGCAATGGGCATGGAGCCCCCTCGTGCAGCAGTGGCGTTGTACGTTCATCCGGCTGAGGTGCCCCCTCTTACCTTTCCCCTGAGGTGCATGTTTATTTTCGATCAGATGCCCCAGCAGTGTTCTCCCCGTTTCGAGCCAGGTATCTTGTGTGGGCTTCGCCCATGCATTTTTGGACCACTGGTCCACGGACAATGATTGGTACACTATCCGGACTTGTGTAGTTGGTGTACACATCAGATTTTTCATGATTACAATCGTTACAATCATTTCCTTTTCTCCTTGCATTCTTCCAGGGGGTGGGTAGGTGTATATGTAATGTTGCTGCATGTATTTGTGTGTATGTTGTTGTGAGTGAGGAAGTGCGTGTTGCGTGTGTGTATCACTCTCTCCCCCCCTTCCCTGTGTTGTAGGTGCAGTACTCACCGTGGTCATCGACGGCATCTGTCCTGCTCCTGATAGAGCAGGAGGAAGACCAGCATTGGTAACACCTGTAGTTCGGGCTCCATGGTGTCCTGGTTCCTCGTTGGGTGTCGAGAGGTGAGTGTTTTCCCTTCTGTGTACTGTTTCCGCAGTGCTTTTGAGAGCGTTGGTTCTGCCCCGGATAAGGTGGCAGATAGCCCTGTTGTGATACAGTGGGAGGTATTTTGTCTTCCGCCTGTCTGTTGGCGGTTACCGCCGCAGTGTTCGTTTCTACCGCCGTGGCGGTCGGACTGTTAAAGTGGCTGTCTATGTTGGCGGTTTCCGCCATGGTCGTGATTCCATTTTTTTTCCGCCGGCCTGTTGGCGGTATTATCGCCGCTTTAACACCGACCGCCAGGGTTGTAACGAGGGCCATAATGTTGCATTGAAATAAGTGTTTGATAGGCTTAAGATGGCAGGATTGACTCTCAGGAGAAAAAAGTGTAAATTCTTGGTAGAAGAGGTCGACTATTTGGGGCATACAGTGTCTAAGCAGGGTGTGAGACTGAAAAAAGATTTATTAAGAGCCATCAAAGATGCTCCTCCACCAAATAGCAAGGATCAATTGAGATCATTTATGGGTCTGATAGAATGCTATTCAAAGTTTATTCAGAATTTTGCTGACAAAACTGATGATTTAAGAAAGTTACTTAAAAAAACAATAGCTTTGTTTGGGGTGATGAACAAGCTCTGTGTTTGAATACTATCAAGGAAGAATTGTATAATGCTGGGATTTTGGTACCATTTGATGTGAACCGTAAATCTGTTATCACTGTGGATGCAAGTGCTGTGGGGTTAGGTGCTGTGTTATCTCAGCATCATTCTGGAGGAGAAAGAACAGTGGCGTTTGCTTTGAGAACTCTTAGTCCTGGTGAAAGGAACTATTCAGTCATCGAGAGCGAGTCTTTGGCTGCTGCTTGGGCATTAGAATACTTTCGCACCTTTATTTGGGGTACAACAATTATTCTGCGCACTGATCATAAATCATTGGCTAAGTTGTTAGCACCAGGTGGTGCTGGGAAAGGTTCTGCGAGGCTGGCTAGGTTGGCCTCACGTTTGCAAGAATACATGTATGTGGTGGAAGACATTTCAGGTTGGCGTAATGTGCAGGCGGATTGTTTGTCTCGTTTGCCTATTCAGGATATGGATGTAACGGATTTGGAATGTTAGGGAGGTGGTGAGGTGGTAGCAAGTGTTGAATTTATTTGTGAGTGTATGCGAGGTGCTGTTTCAAAGGACAAATGGGTGTCAAGTTTGAGGGATGATGTTGTTCTAAGTGAGATTGTTGGTTTTGGTGAAGTGTGGTGCTATGAGAGAGAGTTGCGTGAGTTTGGCTACGCGTCCGTATTTAAAGGTATTGGATGAATTGTCATTGTGTGAAGATGAAGTGTTGTTGAGAGGGGACAAATGTATTCCCCCTTTGTGTTTGTGGTAAGATTTGTTTAGGTTGATGCATGAAGGGCATTTGGGACAAACGTTGACTAAAAAGCGATTGAGAGACAATTTTTGCATGGATGGTGATGTGGAAGAATGGGTGAAGAAGTGTGTCATGTGTAAAAATAGTGAAAAGAGGTTAAGGATTGGCAGTCAATCTTGTGGTGGTGTTCTAGAGAATCCAGGTTTGGTGTGGCATAGTGTTTGTGTTGATTTCATAGGACCGTTGGCTCATTTGAGTGCTCCGTTAAAGTTTGCCATGGTTATGGTGGATGTTCATTCTAAATGGATGGTGGTGAAATTTATGAGGGATGTCACCACGAGGTCTACGATAAAGGTTTTAGACACGATTTTTAGAGAATAAAGTTTTCCTTACAGGATTATCACAGATAATGGTACTCAGTTGGTCTCAACAGAAATGAAATATTTCTTGGAAAGTTCTTGGATTAAGCACTCTCGCACAAGTTTGTATACTCCCCGGGCCAATGGCATTGTAGAGAGGGCTAATCGTTTGGTGAAGGGAGCGATTCAAATGGCATTGGTAAATGGAAAAAAATGGAATCAATGGTGTCAGACATGGTTTGGGCTCATCGTACAACAAGGAATAGTGTCACAGGAGAGGTTCCTTTTGAACTGATGAGAGGAAGAAAGGCGGAGACAAGAGTGTTTCCGGAGTGGATGAGGGCTGTATTGGATAATTGTTAGGTTTGGGGGCAGTTGGGTGATAGGAATGGTAAAGTTGAAAAGAAGTTGAAGGAGAGTAAGAGTGGATGCTCTAGTTTGCGTGGTGTCAACAGGATTCGCAAAGGTGATTGGGTGAAGATTAAGATCAGAGCAAGTAAATGGAGACATTTCCGTGGTCCATTCAAAGTGAGGGAGGTGCATCTTTTTTTGTGATTCTGGAGAATGGAGAGAAGTGGAATTTGAGGAAGGTGGCTAAGTATGGTGGTGCTGATGCTGAGAGTAGTAATGAGGAAGCTGGTTGCAGAAGTTATGTGTTGATGGATGACGAGTCTTTGACCCATGATAATGTTGGTAGAGTTAATGTTGAGACAAATGGTGAAGTGAATGCAAAAGAAGATGGGGGGTTCGCACAATTGAGGAGAACTCAGAGAAATCACAGAACTCCTGCCTATTTGAAAGACTTTGTGATGTGATGGTATTGAAATTAATATTGTTTCCAATGTTTTTTGAGTTTTTTGATATTCAAACTTTGTTTGTTCTTCTATTAAGTTTTTTTTTATTTGTTTGTTTGTGTTTTTTTTGTTTTGTTTAAAAGGGGAAAGATGTGTTGTAATGTGTCTGTATGAATTGGAATGTGGAATTGTGGAATTGAGATTGTCGGCTCCCGTGGCGTTCGTTTACGAGTCAGTTACCCGAGTAGCTGGTGAGGGGATGCCACACGTAGCCGTTTCTTTGGGAAATAAAAGTACTTTGTTTGATGAAGCAGCCTTGAAGATTATTTTAACCACAACAACCTTGAGTAGCACGGGCCCCCTTGTACCCACTCCCCAATATTGACATCCCCTTTAAGAGACTGGGTGTGGATCTAGTGGGCCCTATAGCCCCTTTGGCTCAAGGATTAGGGGAAGGCTCTTCTGGACTATGCAATAAAATGTAAGCAAACAGTCACATCCTTATGGGAACACATACACGAGAATTTGGAGAATGCTCAAGCCCATTAAAAATGAGTGTACGATAAAGGGACAAGGTTGAGAGCACTCATATTGCGACCCACTACCGAAAACAAATTATTAACAAAGTGGCAGGGAACATACAAAGTATTACTAAAGGTGACTTCAGTCACATATTGTGTAGCCAACCCCCACAAACCAGAGAAAGCCTGATATATTCTGTTAACCTGTTAAAAAATGGGAAGCACCAGAGCAAAAAAGAGCAATCTAGTTGGGTATAGCCCATTATATTACAAGAGATAACTTTGCATCCTGCTCAGAAAACAGTGAAATTAGCAGTTTCTATAGGTAAGGCTATACCTGAGGAGAAGAAACAGCAGCTCCATTGGCTGTAAAGAAAATATTTAATGCTCTTTTCAGAGAAGCCTAGAAGAACTACTTTAGTGCAACATAACATTACTACATTAGAGAAGCAGTTAGTGAGGCTAAGACCATACAGGACTTCTGCCCCCAGGAGGGAAGCAGTGGAGCAAGACGTGAAGGCTATGTTGGAAAGGGATATAACTGAGTCCTCCCAGAGTGACTGGTGTTCTCCTGTCCTTTTTGTATCAAAAGGGGATGGCAGACTTCGATTCTGTATTGACTTTAGACAAGTAAATAAAATATCAAAATTTGACACATACCCCATGCCCCGAATAGATGAGCTTATTAAGAAGCAAAAAAACTTCTGAGTTATGTCTATGATTGATCTAACAAAAAGGTACTGCCAAATTCCTTTGGCCCCTATGTCCTGGGAGAAAACAGCTTTTGCCACCTCCTCGGGTCTGTACAAATTCAAAGTTCTCCCATTTGGACTTCATGGAACACCTGCTACTTTCCAGAGGCTAATGGACATCCTACTGAAGCCCCTTTGTACCTTTGCGGCAGCAAATCTGGACAGTATAGTCATATTTAGTGCAAAATGGAAGGCTCATCTTATCCATCTAGGTAAAAGATTGAGAGCTCTAGAACAAACAGTTCTCACAGTTCATTAAAAAAAACACCTTGGCTACTGACCATATTGATTATCTAGGTTCCCCATACAGGCAAGCACTATTCGGCCCGAGTTGGACAAGCTGGCAGCAATACAACAGATCCCAAGACCCACTGCAAAGAAAGAGGTACAGTCTTTACTGGGATTAGTGGGGTACTACAGGTGGTTCGTTCCACAATTTTGGAAAGTTGTCAGTTCGCTTATAGACCTGCTTGCTAAGAACAATCCCACCAGACTTGTTACATGAACTGCCAGTCATGCTGCCAGTTTCCAGTGGCTGAAAGACCTTTTGTGCAATGATCTTGAATTGATTGGCCCTAATTTTCAGAGACCCTTTGTCCTTCAGATTAATGTGTCAGCTGAGGGTTTGGGGCTCAAACGAGTGACATAAAAGCATTATGAGGGAAACCCATTATTCAACCACTGAAAAGGAGTGTTTAGCCATCAAATGGGCAATGGAGGCTCTGCAGTACTACCTTCTGGGTAGCTCTTTTTTCTTACTTACTGATCATGCACCCCTGGTATGGCTGGCTCCACATAAGACACTAACCTGAGAATATCATTGAACTACTCAATGCTCTGCTGACTGCTAGGTTTTTGTATCAATGGGCAAGTTTCTGAACCCATTAACATAAATGGAGGCACTAGGTAAGGCTGCCTTCTTTCCCTGATTCTTTATGCCATTGCAATGGAACTGTTGGCAGCATGTCTGTGGCAGCACCATACTGATTGAGGCCTCGTATCCATTTAGGAAGATGATGTCACCCTTTATGTGATGAACCCTGGCACAAATCTTGCATCCCTGCTGTGTGAGTTCATTCTTTATGCGGCTCTTAAGGAATAGTGATCAATTGGTTGAAATCAATGTTGTTTCTACTTAGTGCACAACATGCTTTCTCACCGTGTATCCTTTTGAATGGTCAACCAACACTGTCTGCTACTTGGAGATTGTTATAAGCAGGGATGTGGCCCAGATTTGGGAACAGAATTACAGCTAAGTGGAGATGTGGATGTCGGAACACCTACTGGTGTGGTCTAGACTGCCTCTATCTCTTACTGGGCTTGTTGCCATTGTCAAAATGGTAGTTCTTCTGAAATTGCTGCATCTGTTTATAAGCATTCCTAACACTCTCACTGCAGCATTCCTTCACTGTATTTAATCAAATTGGTGTGGACTGGCAGACAGTTGGCTTGAGAGATGCTGATGCTCCCTTTTGAGCAGGGGTGCGTCTGTGCCCCTTGCATTGAGTTATACTGCTATTGTGCACAGGCACACTTCACCCACTATTGGGTAAACCCCTTCCAACACCGTGTCCATACTACAATAGAGGCAGACATTGTTGAGGGGTGCTCTATATGCACAGTGGTTTGTATCTCTTCTGGGTGCCTGCGTAAAGACATAAATACCATTTAATTCACCAATCTGGGCCTAGCACAACCTGTGTCACAGGGAGAGGCATGACTGCCTTTATTCCACTAATCTCTCCCTGGCTGACAATCTTGTTTCCCACAATGGAGGAGTGCACTAAGAGTGAGCTGCGCAGGCTGGGCCTTGAGAAGATGGGTAATCTATATCCCGCAAGTGAGTTTTTGCCATTACAAGATTTGCAGACACACATTGCATGTTCACCGCTTAACATATTCCTATATTTCCATTTGCATAGCGCTTGCAGAGCCCAGCATGGCTCTCTCCCCTGCAAGCCTGCTATTCTATATGCACTAGATAATGTGCTTACTATTCCCTCCTCCATGTAGCTTATCACCTGTTTGTATTCTACTGTGCAAGACAAGGACCCTGTGCTTAAGCCAATGTATTTGTTAAAGCCGCAGGCAGATTTGTGAGAGGACCTGACCGGGAATACCTGGAGGTATTGTTGCTCCTTAACTAGACTGCTAATTCAAAATAAGATTGAGACTTATGCACTTTCTACATGTATTGTACCCCTGCGGCTTTACTGCAGATGGATCTGATGCCAAATGCTAGCTGTGTGTGTTGCAGGGATCCTGATGCTGACTTGCTACACCTTGCTTGACCCTGCCCTGCAATTGCCACTTATTGGTCAGCCATATTACTCTGTGCCTTATACTCCACTAGTTGTCCTACTGGAGTTTGTCAAGCATGACCTGGCAGGTGTCTGCCATCTGACGGCAATGCTGGTACTCTTCACCAAGAGAAGAGTCACAGTTCACTGGGTCATAGGGGCAGCCCAAAACTCACTGATTGGCTTACTGATGCTGCCTGTTGCCAAGAAAGCCTAGAAGGCTACTGGGCATTGTCACCCACTCACCTCATCCCAACCATGGAGACAACACTGGACCTGATGATGGACCTCCAAACCCTCTCAGGATGATGCAAGATCCAGGAATGGAGTTCCGAGATCCTGCACTATCCCGAAGAGGAAGAGAGAAAGGAATACAATAAAAAAAGGAAAATTGTTGTACAGGATCTGCTCAGCGATGCTTAACAGGATGTGTCTCTCCTGAGAACTTCTGGTATGAGAAGGTGGACATTTAGCTTTGTGAAAACGCAATACAATGGGAAACACAAGAAGAGGCAATTACCATCAATACACTGGCAAGCCTCCACATAATAAAAAATGCATTGTTTCAGTAAAAAAACCACTTGATTTCTTCTAAATTACAACAGGAGAGCAGGATAACCAAGTTCTAGGATAAGAATCTCAGAGACTCTTGAAGAAGAGTTTGAAATACTGATTAGAGTCTCTGACACTCCTGCAGATACTTGGAACATAGATTGGAGTTACTGGCACTCCCAAGGTTACACTTGGTACATGAGTTGGAATTAGAGACACTCCCAAGGTATGCTGAAAACAAGGTTACACTCCATAACAAGGTTGGAGTTACTGGCACTCTCAAGGTTGTACTCAAAACATTGGTTGGGTTACTAGCACTCCCAAGGTTCTGCTAGGTGCATAGATGGGATTTACTGACACTCCCAGGGTTACACTTGGTACATAGGTTGGAGTTACTGACACTCCCAAGGTATGCTAGAAACAAGGTTACACTTGGTACATAGGTTGGAGCTACTGACACTTCCTAGGTATACTAGAAACCAGATTACACTTGGTACATAGGTTGGAGTTACTGACACTCCCAAGATATACTAGGAAAACAGATTGGAAATTACAAGGTTCATACAGATATCAATCACTTCTGAAAGAACATTCTTTTTGACACTCCTGATCAATAGAGAAACATGGAATTAAGTTTCTAGTCCATGAGCAAAAAAAAGGTCAAGCGCCAAGGTTGGAAAGAGGGTCTGGAGTAAGAACAAGCAAGGAGCGTGGGAGGAAAATTATGGAGAAGGTGGATACAAGTCTAAAGTTTTGAAGAGGCTGATAGGCCTGCTCATTACTATACTATACTATGATACTAGCACTTTAACTGGAATCTGAGGACAGCAGGGGACTTGGTGCATGAAGCTCAAGAGGAGACAGAATCATAGCTCATGAAGGAAGACACTAGAAACGTTGCAGAAGCCAGAGTCACAGCATCGTCAGGAAGGCCTAGAAGACTAGAACGCTGGAAGCTCAAGGTGACTCAGAAGGTGAGTGCAGGGACAAAGCTTGCACAAGACTGGCATGCCGGAAGTCCTAGGTGGCCCAGGAGGAGAGTGAAGGGACCATCCTTGCGCAGGACAGGGATGAGGCCAAGAACTGATGCAGGTTCAGAGTGGGTATTTATGCTGAAAGAAAAGAGTGTTCCAGAAGGCACCTGTCACTTGTAGGAGTTTAATATTCCAAAGAACCAGGGGAAGATCACATCTTACATAGAATGGATATGGGGCCTTGCATGTGGCAGGTGCACAATAAACAAGTACAACGGAACACCAAGTGAATGAGGATACAATTCAGTGGTTCACAGTGGGAGCGTAACTATCCTAAATAGACACGTGATAATCTGTAGGTCCAAAACAGACTAAACTTGCATAACAACAGAATAGGAGGGTCAATGGTTTAGGTTTCCTGGGAGGGGAGTTATGGAGTGCTCGAGATTAGAAGGCCCCACAAGGGAAGCATGGCTTGGCGTAATCGGGGCAGGGAGGTGCATTAAGGGAAAAGTGACATGAGCCCGGTGAGCAAAATCCACCACATATAAGGCGCAAGATAGAGTAGTGACTGGTGTTAATGCCCACCAGGTGTCACTCCTATGACATTTAGAGCCTTTTCAGATTTGACCTGGCTGCCCGGGCTGGTTCTGATGTCTCGTTTCCGAGTCCAGACTTTGTAGAGACTGTGACTGTTGGATCGCTCTCATCGCCTATGACTCCTGTTTCATCTCTCTAAATCAGTGCTTGCATGTCATTGCTCTGTTAATTCCATTTCGTGTTTCGCCTATCTACCTTTGTAGTACTGGAAACTTCACTGTATTCTGTAGTTCGTTTTTACCCTTTTACTTTGTTTATATTGTGTATTTCTTACTTCCAACGAAATCAATAAAAACATTTTTTTTTTAAACTGAGAATATTGCAAAAGGTCTCGGCAGGGCAACATTTTTGTTTCAGATTAATCATCGACCAGGTAACCTACAAACAAATGTGAATTTTCTTTCTCAACACCCTGTTACTTTCTGTAATGTAGCAAGGGTGCAGGATATAATGAGTATTTCAAGGTGAATGATAGAATAAGGTCCAGGACTCAGGAGTTCAGCGTTCTAGTAACAGCAACCAATGTCACTGGAAGGTCGGCCCAAAAGGCTGATAGCAGAGAGAGTGAGGTGGGTCATCAAGAGGAAGCGAGTGTGGGAGCAGAGAGTAGCCTAGATCTCCTGGAGATAACAGGTGAGGCGAGAGGAGTGGGGCGCAACAGGGGAGAGAGGGCCAGCGGACGGAGTCACGCAAGGTGGGAGACAGAGAGGAATGGAATCTGGTAACCTGCCAGAGCTGAATGTGAAGACGAACAGACCCGGCAGCCATGAGGAGGAAGGTGCTGCAGTCCCAGACACCACTGCCTAGGAAGAGGGTCATTGCTTCAGGCCAGTACTTTGACCTAGTTTCTTTGGTTTACTGAGGTTGATGCCAGAAAATGGGTGAGCACCACAAAATGTGGCCAGGTCTGAGCATGTGGAAAAAAGAGGTTGAGGTTGAAATTACCCAGACGGACCAGTGGTTGACCAACAAGGCAGAATACTCACTATTATTATTATTATAGCACATTTGAACAATGTACAAGCATGGGTGAGAGGTGACAGTAGCACTGGGTGTCATTTGATGGGAGATACCCTGAAAGAGGCCGACCCTAAATACGGTGTACTTGTGTTTTTCCCTTTTGAGGACTTCATTTCTTACCCAGCGACGCTGGAGAGGAAAGTACTTGAAATTAGACACCAGTGAGATGGACTGGAAGGGAATCATACCAGTGGAAGACTGTATGATGTTGGGGCAATGTTTACACCTGAATGAGAATAAAGCTCCTTCATACTGCAATTATTGATTGTCGTTGAGCTACATTTATATTTCAGTACTTGTTATGAACCACTTTTGAAAATTCGTTTGGCTTTACATTTTTTAATTATTTTTCAATTTTAAAGTATTTATTTAATTAAGTTACTTGTCTGTAAAATTGTATGATTTAAAGTTTTACTGTTTAATTGTCAAGCTCTTTTAAATTGATTACTGAATCTTAGTTAGATTAACTTCAGAAAGGTATTCCGGTCTTGAATGTGTACCTGCGTTATTTGTTGAAGGGAGTGAGAACCCACTACACAGACTAATCACTAACCTTGTCAGGGCGAACTACCAAAGTCACTAAACAATTATTGTGAGAGGCAAGGTGTAAAGTATTTATGCAGCACTCAAACAGTAAATAGAGTGAAACTGTTGTGCAATTTTCAACTGCCATTTTGACCTGGCAGAATAAACCTTCTGCTAGGCCAAGACCTTTCCAATAATTGTAAGTCACCAGTAATGTAGGCCCTAAAGTTTCATTTTCAAGGGTGCCTGGTAGCTAAAAAGTAGGACATGTATTTTTAATGTTTTACGTGTCCTGCCAGTGAAAAAACCCTAAATTTGCTTTTCACTTTGGTAAGGCTGGCCTCCCATGCGTATTGGACTTGATAAGTACTAATTTGAGTTTGGTGTCTTTTTTCAGTGCTAAATTAAGTTTACAGCTCATTTTAATTGTTATCTAAATTCCTATTCAATTGTAAAATCGAATTTAAAATTACTATTTTGGAATTCCTACTCTAAGAATGTAGGCATTTTCCTGCCTAACCTAAATGTGTGTTTCTGCCAGTGTCCAGGGTCTCCTGACTGTTGATCTCCCGAATTGGGAAATGTATATTGGAACCAGACAACCAACAAAGGGCCTGGGTTTGGTGGGGAGTGGGTCTTCCTGACAGGATGACTAGGGAGGAGCTGTGCCCCTGCCCTGAAAATACTTCGAAGAGAATGTTGTGTGCTACCTGACTTCAGAAACAGCATACCCTGTCACTGTCCAATGAAGTTTCTGGGTCTCCCTGCCCTTTGTTCCACTAGCCAGGCTGGAGCCAAACCCAGAAAAGGCAAAGAACTGATCAGAACCACTTTAGGAGTAGACAGGGTGGTGTCCCCAGTCCACAGGTTGGCAGTGGGTGTAAAAGTGGAATCCCCTGAACATCAAGAGAGAAAATGCCTGGACCTGAGAAGATTCAGAAAAAGGACTGGGCTGCCGTCTGAAGAGGGAAGACTGAACTTGATTTAGTTGAACCTAGGACCATCAAAGTGACTCCAACGGTCAGTTGGCTGACCACCTGTTGAGCTACAGAGGCATAACAAGCTTTGAAAGCCTTTTCTGCTTTCCAGTTGACAATTTTCTACTCAACCTGACCTGGTCCCCTCTGCTGGCTTCTGTGGGAGTGACTGCTGACTCAGAAGCAATGTCCTCAAGGTGTTGAACCCCCAACTGGAGTCAGACTGTACTTCTCCCTGCTTAACTGAATGTTAATCCAATGCAGAGTGAGGTGGAGTGATGCAGGGTCATGCATCACAGCACTGTGCAACTCCTGACCGGTGGCTTCACTGGACCCTCGCATCACAACACCGCACCCCTCGCACCAAGTACAGAAGCTTCAACTTTCAGCAGGCCGAACCAGGTCCTATACCCATCCTGTGCTCCATTGTGGCAAGCCTGAACTTAGGATTTTGCCTTGTATCAGCGTGACTAGATATCTGCAGTTGGTTCTTCATATCTCTTGGCACTATTTGTACCATAAACTTTAAAAACACATACCTCCGCTTCCACTGATTTAAATTTTGTTGTTTTGCTGTTTATTTATTTATTACAAGTAATTATTTATTAAAATATCTTCTATTGTTCTAATGTGGTTTGTGATTCTTCTTCCATTATGTTATCACTTTACTACAGTTGAAATGCTGCATAAGTAGTATACTCCACGCATTGACTCTAAGTTAAGCCTGACTGCTATTGTGCTAAGCTACCATAGGTTTATTGCTAGTGGCAGGCCTGAAAATTGTTTAACAATGTTACTTTAGTGGGTAGCAGAGGGAGTACAGCAGCCCATTAGAGGCATTTAATTTACAGACACTAGGTACATGCAGTATCACATAATAGGGACGTGTAAGTGAATCAAGGTGGCAATTATGTATATGACAGTTCAACCATGTTTAAAAGAAACACAAACATTTTACTATTGGTTAGCAGGAGAAAAGTGTGCAGAGTGCTAGAACCAACAAAAATGGGTTCAGCTAAAATAGGGTAGTGAAACCAAAAATAAGGGGAATTACAACACACAAATATGGTGATTTCTAACAGTGTGTAAAATGCATGTGTGCTTTTGAGGTCTACCCCCACACCAGAAGTCAGTGTTGCATATCTCTTTTAGCTACCTGAGTTCCCATCTAGACACTGGGAGAGACAAGTCGTGGAACATACAGAGGATCCTGAGCAGAAGCGACATTTTGAGTGCAGAGTTTCTCCCCAGCCAAGTCAGAGCATGAGTACACCAGGAGATTAAGAGTGATTTGATTTCTCTCAATGGGGTCTTGATGTTGCTTCTTCTGCACTCATGCAGACCTGCTGTCAATTAACTGCCTAGGTACATCAATCCAGGCAATGTCCATCTATGAGTGGTCTCATTTGAAAGAGTTAAAGAGTTTTAGCCATGGCTTGCCTTTCCAACAGAATAAATCCCTCTGAGTTTATAGATTTTGCTATTTAAAACATTTAAATATATTTAACATATTTGGTGGTCCTGATTTTGTTCAGAAGAAGAGTGTATCTGAACCCCAATGTTTTAACAATATTTTAAACACATATTTGGAATATGAAGTCACAGAATATATTTGTACTCCACAGTTTTTATGCTACCAACAATCTTTGTGGGATTGGAGTTTCAATTGTAAACTTATCATCCTTACATTTTGCACTTTCCCCAATATTTATGGCACTGAATTAGAATAGGAACTTAGAACCCTCTTTTGGTACCTTCCATAATGTATATGAGACAAAATTTTAAACTGTAAATACACCTCTTAATTTTTGTGGAACTGGAATTAGAACACTATATCACGCCTCCCTAATTTTTGCATTTTCTGCAATGTTTGTAGGTTTGCACTTAAGATAGCAAGTCCTACCCCATCTAATGTTGTGGGTCTAGAATTACAATAGAAAACTTTAACCCCCAATTGTTAGAATTAGAATGGTAATGGTAACTACCGTAATTCTCAGACTTTTTTCCTATGCATTTATGGATTCCAGTTACATTAGTATACTAACAATTTATTCTGGCTCACGGTTATTATTTATGTTTATTAAATTAGAAGTCATACATCTAATAAACTAAGAAGAAGAATACTTGATTTAAAAACCTCTGAAATTCAGCAGTTAAAGTTTATTGGGCTATCACGTGCTTCTCTGCCACGCATTGTTTCTGACATCACATATTACATCATTAATGACATGTTCAATGACATTGCCAATTACATCTCAAATTACATCCTTTTGTATCTGATGAGAACTTTTTAATGTTTGATTTGAAAAAATGTAAAATTGCATAATGTTCAATTTTGAGAATTTCACGTAAAATGAAATTTGTGAATTTGATTAATTTAACAGACTCAATTAAAATTTTGTCTAGACCTAATCAAAATGATTCCAGGTATGAATTGAAGAAGAAAGGAGCTCTTTTGAAGATAGGGTTGGTAAGTGAGGTAAAATATTGATGAGCTGTTCCTAGAATAGTGTCTTCAGTTCTTTCCCAAATTGAAGGATGGTTGGATCTTGTGAAATGTGGACAGATTCCAGTCCGTAGAAGGAAATTGTTTGGCACCTAGTCTGCTCCTTCCTGACCATTTTTATTTACAGCCTTGCCATTCTGCCTCTGCGCATCTTTTGTGTTGCCCCCTATTTTTCTGGTATCTTGAAGCAGTGATAATTTGATAGCTTTTTATGAGACAAACATTTGGCCATGCAGGTGTTAGTAACATTCTTTGAAAGGTGGTGAGAGCCCTTGCATGTTTATAGCCCTTTCATTAAAAAATCCACAATATCCACAGTATCCAGAACACCGTTCAAAAGTGCATATTGAATCTCAGGGGGGCCTGCTAGATATGCATTATTAGGGTGGGACGGGACATCAGCTTGGATAGTGCTAAGGAAACCTGCTTCCAGCAGGAAGGGCTTTCCTCTTCGCAGCAGGGCCAACTTGTTGATGTTTATTTCATTGGTGATGTGAGTACTGAGGCTGAGCTTCATGTCAATGTGAAATAGTCTCCGGACCTAATGCTGTTAAATTGTGGCATGAAGCTGTCCTAATCTATTTCTGTGAGTCACTTCTGAATCTGTTGTTGTCTTTTTGTGGTGTTGATGAATAACAATTGTGCTCTAATGGAGTTTAAGATTAGATAAACTTTAGCCCCAAGGTAATCCCATGGCCAGTTAATGCTGTGAACAAATTTGACTTTCAAGTAGAGCTGCATGTCATCTGCATACAGGTGGCTATAGAAATTCTAACCAGAAGGACTTGTATTGACTCCATGTACAATTTGAAGAACACCATTAAAAGCATGGTGCTTTGCTAGACAGAGGACCCCAAACAAGAAGGTACTCATCTAGACCAGTTGGACCCTGTTCCTCAGATAAGAATAAACATATTATAGGAGAATGCAAGGGAGCAAGGTTTCCAGAAGGGCTCAGTGTTTGATGTTGTGAAAGGAAGCAAGGAGATCCAGCAGGATAAACAGATACGTGTCAAAATTTGCAGAGATGAGAAGGATAGCTACAGCCACTTGGATAGTGGCTGGAGTAATGCAGCTTTGTGGCCAAAATGTGGACTGGTAGCTGATTTGTAACAGTATTCTTATTGATCTCTCCTGAGAATAAGAACAGTGTGAGTAGCCAGCGATTTGCAAGGGTATTGATGTCCATGTTAGGGTTTTTAGAGAGCTGCAGGGTCAGCCCGTTCTTGAAGGCATCTGAGTAGGCACCTCTTGCAGAATATTGATGATGCTCGACTTTGGTGTCTAGGCATTGCCGGATAGCTCCTTTTTTACTGATATTATATTATCTATACATGCCATTGCTTACAGTGGTTGGAATAGGTATGCAAGGTTGTTGGACGAGGTTGTTAAAGGATGAAAATTTGGGTACATTGCAAAGTGGGATCAACAGGGTGATATTAGGTGCAAATGTGTTGCAAATGGGCTGGCTAACCTTGCCTACCTTATCCTTGAAAGAATTGTTGATGGCTATGTCCTTTTGCAGTTAGTGGGCGAGTAGGCAGTGAAGTGAATAGTCACATAGTACTTAATTACCTTGGTTGGTATCCTACTTTTTTTACCGCTACTATTGATAGTTTTGTAGAGATTACTATAGCCCCTGTACTGGATAAAGTGAGACGGGACCTTGAAAGAATAAACCATCTGCTGCTTTCTCTCGTAGGCAGGAGCACCGTGATTACGATGTCTGCATTGCCAAAGGTACTCAATTATTTCGGGCTGTCCCTTTAGAGATTGGTAAGGTGTGGCTCAGGAAGTTGGAGTCGGAATGCCTTAGCTTTATGTGGGGCTATAAAAAAAGGAGAGCTGGCAAATATATGACTCTGCGAAGTGGGCGAGGGGAATGGGCAGTCCCGAGTTTCACTTTGTACTATTGGGCCTGCATGCTGCAACACGTGACCATATTGTTATCAGGGGACACCAGTGGCCTAACTATGGCAGAGGCCCCAACTATATGGAGAATGTTGTTGGGGGAGGATTCAAGGGCAAGCTTTCTGAAAACCTTGGAACCCAGTTATTATAAAAAAAACTCGCTAAGATTTTAAAGGCTGCTCTTAAAGTATGGCGTCAGTTGAAATGGAAGTTAGCTCTTGATAAGGTTAATTATTACACACCTACCTCTGCAGTGGATGTGTTGCCCTGTATCTTTAAAGGTTCTGTAATGAAGAAATGGAGGCAGAAAGGGCGTTTATTGATAGGAGGTTTATATTACAATGCTCAAGTTCATTCTTCTTTAGACCTGCAGGAGCTGTATGACTGCCTGAAATAAGATTTTTTTAAATATCTGCAAATCCGAGATTTTCTTTTTAAGAATAGTAAAGTGCTGCAGGGTATGCGAAGAGCCCGCTCATTGAGTTGATCAGGCTCAAGCAGAACATTGGGTGTATCTATTATTAGTTGGTGCAGATGCAGGAGGATGATTTAGAAGCACAGAATATTAAATGGGGTGCTAGACTTGGTAAGGATAATGTGGTGGTTCAGAATTTGCTGGCTATCTGTGATAGGGTTTTACTCACTGCTAGTCTGCGAAGCCAGCATTTCTATTTACTCTTTTCTTCCGATGATTAATCTGCTCTCAGCATGTTTCTGGTGTTACAGGGTGCCTGGTCATTGAGTGGTGCTTGATTAGGCCAAAAGCATTTCCTGCCTACTTGAGAATATGGCTGAATTTTTGGACCGGAGATTCATAATGTGCTCAGTGATTTAAAGAGGCCCACAAGGAAAATCAGGTTGCCATTGGGTGCATCAAATGTGAGATTCAATGTTTTTGCTGACTTGGTCAACCTTGATGGTTTGGGGATTTGTGGGTCAGAACAAAGAGCGTTCAATCATGATCGATCTAGTCAACCTTGTGCACCACATAGCAAGTGAGATCCAAGTTGAACCCATTGGTGTATGTTGGTAGTGTTAATAACTGTCAACAGTTGCAAGCAGGTTGTGGAAGACACCTCTCCTGTTTTGTTTGACTTGAAGATTGAAGTTCCTACGGACTTGTGTAGTGTGTAGATACTCTTCTAATAAAGTCTGCCACCTTAGGCCTAAATGCTTGGATGGTTCTCGGTAGTTGGTACATGAAGTGAACACCCGTTCTGTGTGGTAAACTGGAGCAAGTGGCAAAGCATGAGCTTAATGATGTTGAAAGTTGTTGCTATTGGAGAGAGCAAGCATAAAAGGAAAATGTTCAGTTAAGACTTTTTATGCCTATAAAAGTATATGTTGATGTTGAAATTAGAAAGCAGCAGCATACAGATAATTTAGTACAATGGTTCAGTCAATGAGTGCAGTAGTGAGAGTAGAATAGGACTGATATATAGAATTGAAAACACAGAATCACAATTAAGTTTCGGAATCACAGTTGTATATATATAGTAACTCAACTGTCTGTGACCAGTCAATCAATCTTATGACCCCACAGAAAATAGGCATTTCTTCCTCAGGACACAATGCAAAGTAAATCACCACCAAAATGTTTCTAAAATGAAAGAACGCCTTATTACATATTTTACAAACAGCAGTTTGTGCTAAATCACCTAGTGACACTGCAAGACACACTTCATCCATGTATATGTTGTAACACGGACAGGAGTAAAAGGATCATACAAAGAAGCCACCTTCCCTTATAGGTTACCATGAATCAGCAGAAGAAATGGTGAAAAGGGCTTCCAAACCATGCAGTAACGTTAGCTTGTAAGAGAACCATAAACCATGTAGTAGATAAATGTGAAAAACTAGATTATAGTTATCAACACTAGAGGAAACGTCCATAGGGACTAACCGGGTGAGAAAATTCAGCCTTTGGTATGACAAAAAGAAGAGTGTAATAAAAAGTTGGGAGAAATACAATTTGCATAATACTGAGACAAAAAAGGCATGTGAATTACTCACATATAATTATGGGCATAAAACATGCATTGTAAATATAAGGAAATGTGAATTAGGTAAATACGGAGGTTCACAATACTGAAAAACATTCAGCACACAATAATGTAAAATATTACGAATAAGTAAGTGAAATGTGAGACACCAATGAACTAAGGGGCATATTTACAAGATAGTGGCGCCGATGCGCCACTTTTCTTACGTCTCCCCTGCCCCACCTAATGACAGCTTGGTTGCACCATATTTAAACTATGAACCACAGTTGCGGTTGTTAGGACAATAGCGTCAACGTTGTTGACGCTATTGTGGCGCTTAGCTGCACTAGCATCAAAAACTTTGATGCTAGTGCAGCAAATCACAGGGGGGCCAGTTGATAAAAATTGGTGCATCATTTTAATGCCTGCTCTGAGCAGACGTGAAAAATGATGGAAAAAAGGGCCCGGCGAAATGTTGTAAATTTCACTGCACTATTTTTTCGGGGCTCCCTGCATCAGAAAGCCCCCCATGAATACATTATGCCTGACATAGGCATAATGTGACCCAAGGCGTTGCAAAGTGACGCAATGCAACTATTGTGCCACTTTGTAAATACGGAGCAGGGGAAAAGTCACCATGGCACTGCCTTATCTTAAACAAAATGATGCTATGGCAGCGCAAGGTGGCTCTAGGGGCTTGTAAATATGCCCCTGAGTCACCGCTGTTCATTGGTGGTCTCTAGTCTAGTCTAGACTAAAGAAGAGAATGCCCATTTCCTTGTGGTGGTCAAAACGTCAACTAACTAGTTACTAATTGAACATCACAGTATATGTGTTTAACTGTGACATACACTTGATTGTGATACATCAATCACACACCACTCTCACTGCTGCCTTCATTCACTGTGCTATTGAATCATTGTTTGTATAGTGCTATCTTCTAATTTCAAAATCCAGACATTAAAAATACCACACCAATTATTATTTCTAGTTTGTACTGCAATATTTGTGTTTGTATAGATTCTGAGATACCATTGTTGTTTTGTGTATGCTATAGCATGGTCCCTTAGATGATTGCTGAGTAGCTCTGAGTTTGGTATTATCTAGAACAGCTGGTGGATTGTGCAAGGCATAATGTTTTGTGGATAAATGTGACTCCCTACTATGGTTGGTTATGTTGGTCACCATCCTGTATGGAGTAGTATTGTGGCAAAAGCTGATTAAAATGTTCTTAGTAATTGTCCTGAGCCAGGTCTCTGTGACAAAAAGGCATCCGGTTAGCTGTGATCAGGACTCTAGAGTGAGTACAGATGAACATAAATTGAAGGGTCTGCTCTGGGTTTTTAATGTTAGTGGTTGTTGGACTTTTGGCCATACGCATGGTCATCCCTAGTCTTTTTGCCTCCTTCCTCCTGGTTTTTCTGACCTTTCGCTGTTGGCTCTAGGACTCTGAGCACTTTATCACTGCTGACCAGTATTAAAGTGCAGGTGCTCTCCCATCTAAAGTTGGTATGATTGGCTTATACCTGATTGGCATATTTAATTTACCTATAAGTCCCTTGTACAGTGGTATCTCTATACCCAGGGCCTGTAAATTAAATACTACTAGTGGGCCTGCAGCGCTGCTTGCGCCACCCACTGAAGTAGACTTTCAAACCTGTCTCAGGCCTGCTAGCGCAGGGCCTGTGTGCGCAGTTTTCTGCCACAGGGACCTGGCATCTAAATTTACTTGCCAGGCCCAGAACTCCCCTTTTACTACATGTAAGTCACCCCTAAAGTACGCCCTGTGGGCAGGGTGCCATGTATGTAGAAAGGCAGGACATGTGCCATATTGCATGGCCTGTCCTGGTAGTGACAAACAGCCTAACTTGGTGTCTCACTGCTGTGAGTACTGCCTTCTCATAGGATTGCATTAGAAATGCCCTGCCTTATGTGTAGGGGTATTGTCTGATTTATGAGGGCTAGCGTAGGCGTGTTTGGTATGGTTGTGATGGTGATAATAAATACTGCTTACTGGTGTGGGAGTATTTTTTATTACTATCACAGAAATGCCACTTCTAGAAAGTGCGCATTTATCTGTGCTTATGATTCTGGTGTTTTGCAGCTTGACTCCAATCCACGTCTGGGCAGAGTGACAGTTGGGGCTTTGTGCATACTTTTCAGACAGCCTGTACACAGGGAGGGTGGAGGTGTCACTGAGGTGCATCTACATACTGAATAGTCTTCCTGGGCTGAGAGAAGGGAGAGGCGGGGCACACCTACATTTGTAAAGGCTGTGCCCTGGCCTCACACAATAGGGTCGTTAACCCCCCACTGATGTTTGGAGCCTGTGCTGAAAGGAGAGAGGGGGCACTCCCAGAACCAGTTGTAACTGGCTGGAACCTCCTCTCCCTACCACTGTAAAACACTGTAAGAACTGACTATAAGTACAGGGGAATTTTCCCCACAATTTGAACATCCTTGGAACTTGAAACTGGACACAGAACGCTGATGAATGGACTCACCAGGAAACCGCCATGGACTGCTGCTGCTGTGCTAACCTGTGACCTGCCTGGTCACTAGGAGGAACTGCCACCATCTGCACCCCTTGTGCTGGCCTATAGCTGGGCCCACCAGCCCTGTGCTCCTTCTTGTTTAGTTGTTCCCAGGGGCAGGGTGCTGTGGCCCCTGACCCCTGCAACGATCTTTTACATCCTTGCCCAGGATGCTTTAAGAGAAAAAGGCATTATTTTTCAGGGTTGAAGTTGCTGCGGTGCTATCGCGCTTTAAAAGCGCTTTTCTTGGACTACAGGAAATCACCGCCGCAGCCCGGGCTGCCGATGTGCCCTCGCGCTTTGAAAGCGCTTTTCTTTGATGAAAAGAAATCACCGCCGCAGCCCGGGCTTTAAATTATGCCTTCGCGCTTCCTGGAGCGCGTTTCTACTAAAGTGGATCACCGCCGCAACCCGGGCTCATAAACTGTGCCCTAGCGCCTTGAAGAGCGCTTCCCTGCTGCCAAGTTCACCGCCGCAGCCGGGTTCGTTGGTTGTCTCTGAGCGCGAGGAGCGCGCTCAGCTCTGTGCCCCCGGGGCACAGGAAGGATCACTTTGTTAGGAAATCGGAGCTGGCACGCTCCTAGCGTGCTCCCGGGGGACGCGCCCTTCTCAGGGCGCCCCCGGGGCACCAAGAGGCCCATCCCGGGCCGCAACGTCATCCGAGGGAGAGGCTGCGCCTCTCCCTCACTAGCAGGAGTCCCGGAGGACTCGCCTGCTCTGCCAGGGCCGGGCGCAGCCTCACCGGAGGCTCGCCCTGGCCCCTGGCTCTCTGGTTGGCCCCCTCGCGGGCCAGGAGTCACGAATTTAGGGGTCTCCCTCCAAGAAAGGGCCACGGAGGCCCCGGGAGACCCCCGACGGTAGCGGGACCCCCGGAGGGGCCCGCCTTTGTACAAGGAGGGGGTGCGAGGCGCCCCCCTCCCCTCGTTGACCATTGGGTGACCTGGGCCCCCCACAGGAGGGCCGGTGGAGGCCCGGGGGAGCCCCCAGTGATAGCGGGCCCCAGGAGGGACCCCACAGCAATACCGAGGGGGTGCGTGCCGCCCCCCTCTTCCCCAAGGTTCCAAGGAGGCCCCCTCATTGCGCAGAGGAGCGCTGGGGGCCCCTTTCTTCTTTGTTTTAGGCACTGGAGGTGCCTTTTCATCATTTACAGGTACTTTTTAAAATGGACCAATATGATTATGAGTTAAAGTTCTTTCAACAGACTTTGCAATTCTGTTATATTGCCTACCTGTTCTTTGATGTGTTTACATATGTGTGCACATGTTCCTTTTATGGGCATGACTTGCTAATATGTTTGCCTAACTTGCCATAGGTTTTCTAATGTTCCTACTATGGGCGTTTTATGATATGCTTATGACAAGTGTTCTAATGTGATAACGTGTTTCCTGACTACTGCTTATGTTGCAGAATACTGAGTAACCTGTGTGTTATGTGTGACTACTGCTAGTTTGCAGAGTAATTAATGTGTAACGTGTTCTGACAACTGCTAAGGTAGCAGGATAGTACTGTTATGTGATGTTGGTCTAATAATTACGTGGTGTACAATACAGTGTATTTTTATATAATCTAGTGTTGTGTTTCCTTGGTGGTGGGAATATTGCGTCACATGTAGGTGTGTGTTGTGCAGACGCTTTACGCATTGCCTCCGGGTTAAGCCTGACTGCTCGTGCCAAGCTACCAAGGGGGTGAGCAGGGGTTATCTTGGACGTGTAACTCCCTTGCCCTGACTAGAGTGGGTAAGTTCTGCCTGGCTGAGGTACATACCCTAGCCAACCAGAAACCCCATTTCTAACATTGGAAGTCAGCGGTGAGGATAGGACTTGCGCTTGCACAATACCATTGTGACTCATTATTTCACTACAAGGATTGCGTTTAGACCATCACATGTTTGGCTTCTCTTAACTTTCTCTCTTTGGTCATTTTTCCTGTTTTCAGTTCTCACGCTTGGGTATTGTGGTTGTCACAGTTGAGTTATTTGTACCTTTTCAAGATGGGGCTTACCTTTGATTTAGAGGACCTGCCGTTTTACACGCAGGAGGAATTAGAGGGGTTCTGTAGAGAGAGAGGGCTGCCTGTAGAAGGGGACCTCAGGAGATCTCTGAATTTCTTTGAAAGGTTTGTGACATTTACCCAGGGAGGGAGTGTGCTTAGGGGGTACCCAGAGGATCCTGAGTGTAGCGAGGGTTCCCAATGGGAGGGCTCCCAGACCTCATCCCTAGAGAGTGGTAGAGAGACTGATCAGGAGGGTGAGAATGACCGGTTGGGGACGCCAGTTGACAGGGAAGGCCCCAGTGATAGGGAGTCCCTTGCTGGGTCCAGTGTAAGAAGCAGGGCTACCTCTCATTCCTTGACGCCTGATGAGCTAAGAGATAGGCGGGAAGAGAGGGACCTGAAGTTGCAGTTAGCGCGCCTAGCTGTTGAGGAGAGAAGGGCTGAGGTAGAGAAGGCCTTAGTACAGGAGAGAATGGCAGAGGCAGAGAGGGCCTTTGCCAGAGAAAGACTCGCTCTAGAGCGCGGTCTGAAGGTTCTGGACTCACCAGCGTTGCAGGTGGAGTCCAGTGGTGGCAGCAATGTACAGTGCTGTAGCAAAGATGTTCCTCACATACCCATAGATCTGGTACCTAGGTTCCAAGAGGGGGGTGGCATACGTCAGTGGTTAAAGGAATATGAGAAGGCTCTGGTAGAGCGCAGGATCCCTGAGAAGGATTGGGGAACTGGCCTAGGGAGTTTTATTCCTGAGGAGGGGAGGGATGCCCTACTGACTCTAGAAGAGAGTGACAGGGAGGGGTACTCTGCTGTGAAGAACGCACTGATTATGAAGTATGGTTTTTCCCCTGAGGAATACAGAAAAAGGTTTAGGGGTGGTAAGAAACTGTCCCACCAGTCTTGGGAGGAGTTTGTGGAGGATTGCTGCATTGCACTAGATGGATGGGTGAAGGGTAGCACAGTAAACAATTTTGAAGGGCTGTTTAATCTGATTCTCAGAGAGCACCTGTTTCGTTGTTGTTTTTCAGAGTTACGCCAACACTTGTCAGTGTGTGAGCTCTCTGACCCCAGGGAGCTCGCAAAGGAGGCAGACTTCTGGTTGCGTACCAGAGGGTCTGGTGTGACATTAGGGGGTGTTCCTAATGAGAGTGGTCTAGGTGTTTCCCAACAAGGTGTGGTGGGAAAGGAATGGAGTGTCCCAGGTAGGTCCCAGTGGACTGGGATGGGTGAGGGACCCCATGTCCCGTCTCTGAGGAGAGGGAATGGGGCTGGGCTGAGGCCCAAGGTGCCCAAGATACCGTCCCAGGCCCCTGAAGGTTCCATGAGTGAACGCCAGGAGGTGAGCCTAACCTGTGCCGTAGGGCCAGCTGTTCAGAAGGATCCCATTTTGTCATTAGGATTTAGGCGGGTGGCTGGTGATAGCGTTCCGCCGGTCCTGGTGTCTGGTAGTCTCGCTCTACAGCGGAGGAGGCGGAAATCCAGGCATAGGGTTGAGAGGGGGCTGCGGGCCCCAGTGGAGAACCTGGAGGGTCAGGGGTCAGCTCTGAGTGCAGAGCCCCCCAGGAATGACCTTGGTGAGACCATTTCTGGGCTGGGGGGAATCCAGACTCTGTCAGATGGGCAGAGGTCAGGAGACCTGCGCCAGCCAGACTCTTGTATGGCCCTTGGGGAAAGTGTTTCCCTTGTGGGGGGTAGGTGTGCCCCCCAGGAAGTCCTGGTGCGCCAGGCAATGATTCAACCGCAGGGTGGTGACTCTGGGTTGGATGATCAGGTTCAGGGGGTAAACTCTGACCTGATGGGGAGTACGTGTGCTCCCAAGGAAGTCCTGGTGCGCCAGGCAGTGGTTCAACCGCAGGGTAGTGACTCTGGGTTGGATTGCCAGATTCAGGGGGTAAGCTCTGATCTGGTAGGGGGTAGGTGTGCTCCCAAGGAAGTCCTGGTTCGCTGGGCAATGGTCCAGTCTAAGGGTGTCGTCCCTGGACTAGATAGACAGGTTCAGGGGGTAAACTCTGACCTGGTTGGGGGGGCGGTTAGTGCGCTCACCTCCCCGTGTGAAACTTCTGGTGGCTTCTCCCGAGGTGGGGAGACGCAGGACTCTGGAAGTGGGGTTCAGGGAGGGGGAAGCCCGCCCCGGACCCCGGTGCAACCCAAGGGTGTCGTCCCTGGGTTGGGTGGTCAGTCGCCAGGTAGTGATCCTGGGCTGGCGAGAAAGTTGTGCAGGGCTGCTGTACCCAGCACCCTGGCAAGTGTGGATTCTGGTGATACCCCTCCTAGGAGAGGAGGGCGGGATCCTAGAAGGAGGGGTAGAGGGAGGAGAGCCTCGCCTCTAGCCCCTGTAGAACCTATGGGTGCGGACCCTAGGTTGGTGGATCAGTGGCAGGGTAGAGCCCCTGAACTGATCGGAAAGGGAGTGGAGACAGGTTGCTTTGCACCTGGGGCTACCGCCCCCCACTCATTATGGTTTCAGAGACCAGAGGCTCCTAGATGGCCTGGGGCCTGGTTCTGGCCATTGGCAGCTAGAGAATCCCCGTGGGTTGGTCTAGGCTGCCTGGGACGCATTGACAGAGAGATCCCAGTGGAGTCAGGAAGGCGTAGAACTGGAACATGCCCTTGCTGTTGTGGGCCTGGGTCCTTGTTCTATCGCCCCAATCAGGAAAGTACATCAAGGTATTGATTGTTCTCCCCTGGATTTTGGCTGGTAGGGGGTTGTGTTGGACTTTTGGCCATACGCATGGTCATCCCTAGTCTTTTTGCCTCCTTCCTCCTGGTTTTTCTGACCTTTCGCTGTTGGCTCTAGGACTCTGAGCACTTTATCACTGCTGACCAGTATTAAAGTGCAGGTGCTCTCCCATCTAAAGTTGGTATGATTGGCTTATACCTGATTGGCATATTTAATTTACCTATAAGTCCCTTGTACAGTGGTATCTCTATACCCAGGGCCTGTAAATTAAATACTACTAGTGGGCCTGCAGCGCTGCTTGCGCCACCCACTGAAGTAGACTTTCAAACCTGTCTCAGGCCTGCTAGCGCAGGGCCTGTGTGCGCAGTTTTCTGCCACAGGGACCTGGCATCTAAATTTACTTGCCAGGCCCAGAACTCCCCTTTTACTACATGTAAGTCACCCCTAAAGTACGCCCTGTGGGCAGGGTGCCATGTATGTAGAAAGGCAGGACATGTGCCATATTGCATGGCCTGTCCTGGTAGTGACAAACAGCCTAACTTGGTGTCTCACTGCTGTGAGTGCTGCCTTCTCATAGGATTGCATTAGAAATGCCCTGCCTTATGTGTAGGGGTATTGTCTGATTTATGAGGGCTAGCGTAGGCGTGTTTGGTATGGTTGTGATGGTGATAATAAATACTGCTTACTGGTGTGGGTGTATTTTTTATTACTATCACAGAAATGCCACTTCTAGAAAGTGCGCATTTATCTGTGCTTATGATTCTGGTGTTTTGCAGCTTGACTCCAATCCACGTCTGGGCAGAGTGACAGTTGCGGCTTTGTGCATACTTTTCAGACAGCCTGTACACAGGGAGGGTGGAGGTGTCACTGAGGTGCATCTACATACTGAATAGTCTTCCTGGGCTGAGAGAAGGGAGAGGCGGGGCACACCTACATTTGTAAAGGCTGTGCCCTGGCCTCACACAATAGGGTCGTTAACCCCCCACTGATGTTTGGAGCCTGTGCTGAAAGGAGAGAGGGGGCACTCCCAGAACCAGTTGTAACTGGCTGGAACCTCCTCTCCCTACCACTGTAAAACACTGTAAGAACTGACTATAAGTACAGGGGAATTTTCCCCACAATTTGAACATCCTTGGAACTTGAAACTGGACACAGAACGCTGATGAATGGACTCACCAGGAAACCGCCATGGACTGCTGCTGCTGTGCTAACCTGTGACCTGCCTGGTCACTAGGAGGAACTGCCACCATCTGCACCCCTTGTGCTGGCCTATAGCTGGGCCCACCAGCCCTGTGCTCCTTCTTGTTTAGTTGTTCCCAGGGGCAGGGTGCTGTGGCCCCTGACCCCTGCAACGATCTTTTACATCCTTGCCCAGGATGCTTTAAGAGAAAAAGGCATTATTTTTCAGGGTTGAAGTTGCTGCGGTGCTATCGCGCTTTAAAAGCGCTTTTCTTGGACTACAGGAAATCACCGCCGCAGCCCGGGCTGCCGATGTGCCCTCGCGTTTTGAAAGCGCTTTTCTTTGATGAAAAGAAATCACCGCCGCAGCCCGGGCTTTAAATTATGCCTTCGCGCTTCCTGGAGCGCGTTTCTACTAAAGTGGATCACCGCCGCAACCCGGGCTCATAAACTGTGCCCTAGCGCCTTGAAGAGCGCTTCCCTGCTGCCAAGTTCACCGCCGCAGCCGGGTTCGTTGGTTGTCTCTGAGCGCGAGGAGCGCGCTCAGCTCTGTGCCCCCGGGGCACAGGAAGGATCACTTTGTTAGGAAATCGGAGCTGGCACGCTCCTAGCGTGCTCCCGGGGGACGCGCCCTTCTCAGGGCGCCCCCGGGGCACCAAGAGGCCCATCCCGGGCCGCAACGTCATCCGAGGGAGAGGCTGCGCCTCTCCCTCACTAGCAGGAGTCCCGGAGGACTCGCCTGCTCTGCCAGGGCCGGGCGCAGCCTCACCGGAGGCTCGCCCTGGCCCCTGGCTCTCTGGTTGGCCCCCTCGCGGGCCAGGAGTCACGAATTTAGGGGTCTCCCTCCAAGAAAGGGCCACGGAGGCCCCGGGAGACCCCCGACGGTAGCGGGACCCCCGGAGGGGCCCGCCTTTGTACAAGGAGGGGGTGCGAGGCGCCCCCCTCCCCTCGTTGACCATTGGGTGACCTGGGCCCCCCACAGGAGGGCCGGTGGAGGCCCGGGGGAGCCCCCAGTGATCGCGGGCCCCAGGAGGGACCCCACAGCAATACCGAGGGGGTGCGTGCCGCCCCCCTCTTCCCCAAGGTTCCAAGGAGGCCCCCTCATTGCGCAGAGGAGCGCTGGGGGCCCCTTTCTTCTTTGTTTTAGGCACTGGAGGTGCCTTTTCATCATTTACAGGTACTTTTTAAAATGGACCAATATGATTATGAGTTAAAGTTCTTTCAACAGACTTTGCAATTCTGTTATATTGCCTACCTGTTCTTTGATGTGTTTACATATGTGTGCACATGTTCCTTTTATGGGCATGACTTGCTAATATGTTTGCCTAACTTGCCATAGGTTTTCTAATGTTCCTACTATGGGCGTTTTATGATATGCTTATGACAAGTGTTCTAATGTGATAACGTGTTTCCTGACTACTGCTTATGTTGCAGAATACTGAGTAACCTGTGTGTTATGTGTGACTACTGCTAGTTTGCAGAGTAATTAATGTGTAACGTGTTCTGACAACTGCTAAGGTAGCAGGATAGTACTGTTATGTGATGTTGGTCTAATAATTACGTGGTGTACAATACAGTGTATTTTTATATAATCTAGTGTTGTGTTTCCTTGGTGGTGGGAATATTGCGTCACATGTAGGTGTGTGTTGTGCAGACGCTTTACGCATTGCCTCCGGGTTAAGCCTGACTGCTCGTGCCAAGCTACCAAGGGGGTGAGCAGGGGTTATCTTGGACGTGTAACTCCCTTGCCCTGACTAGAGTGGGTAAGTTCTGCCTGGCTGAGGTACATACCCTAGCCAACCAGAAACCCCATTTCTAACAGTGGTTATCATTGGGATGTGGAAGAGATTTTTGACTTGGAGGTGAATGTGTGAAGTGCAGCTTTGTGTTGTTGATGGAAGCATGAGTTTGTGGCTTTGTAGCATGATTAGTTGGGGAAGAAGTATATGGTGGTTTTTGAGGGTGAGGAGCGTGAAAGGTACTGATTATGGCCTTTACCCTGTGGAGGCACCTTATAGCCCCAAAGAGGCAGAACACTTGTCTTTGTTCACCGGTTGCTTTGCGCAACAGGATGAGAAATATGGAGGGGAAAGAAGTATAAAGGGTGGGAAGGTCTTTAAGGCTTCTGATTGCATGAGGTCAGATGTGGCAAGAACTCAAGTGGACAAATATTGCTATAGAGAGGTCTAAGTTGCTTCTGCCTAGGTCAGAGGCATTTAGTTGCTTTTTAATGACACTAGAAATGGAATTGATGTACACTAACTTCCCCACAAATAGTCAACCTAAAGTTAGAGGAAGAGGCCACATGAGGGAGTGAATGGTACTATGAGATTTCACCTGCCTCTGTCAAGAAATGCGTTGAATTAGCCCTCACAAATGTTTTCAAATTTTACAATTACATGTTTTTGTAAATCAATGGCATCTCGATGGGAACAACCTTCATTCCTTGTCTGGACTGCATTTATATAGGTAGGTTTAAGAACAACATAGTTTTGAGTCATTTAAAGTCACTGAAGCAATTAATGAACGATGGGCTTTGCATCTGAGGCGGCATATAACTAGAATTGGAAATGTACATGGAATTGATAAATAAACAAGATTAACATTTGGTCTTTACCTGGACATCTAGTAGAACCATGATCACTGTCCTTGATTTGGACATTACAGTAGAAGGAAACGAGCTTCCAACTAGAGTATCACATACACAGAAGGACAGATACTCACTGGTACATTATGGTTCATTATGCCCTTAATGTCTAAGAGACAACTTGTCTGTGGGGCAATTCTTCAGCTATGCAAGAACTGTAGTAAATGGCACACTTTTTTATTCAAGCTATGAGTTAAAAGAACAGTTGGAAACATGGAAACATCCACCTAAAGTAATTTGTCAAGCATTCAAGAAAGCATGCAATACTCCTCGTACAGCTTTGTTGGAACATCATCCCATGCCAGAACATGAACACATTACATCTGTTTTCATCTATGATCCAATATTAACACAAGGTTACAAGGTTTCTATTTGAGATTTAGATCTTACAATTAGATCTACAATATAGGAAATTACCTCAATTAATACAACTTTAAAAAGGATCTAAAAACTGTAAACGTTTTACAACACATTCATTCATTAACTGGGCAATTTATCCTCTCCATTTTATCTCTTGCCGTTGAAATACCATATTTTTAAATTAGTGGTTTTAAGAATCTCTGTTGATTGATTTTTATGGCAGGGCAAGCAAATACAACATGTTCAATAGTTTTTTCATCATTATTACATAAGATGCACATTTGCTCCTCCCACCTTACAGTCTGCCATTCATCTGTCACAGTTTTTAATGGTAAACATTTCAGCCAACATAGCATTATGACTCTTCGCTCTGGATGTTCCAAGTTCCAGTTCAAATACACTTGAGGGACTGCTGCCTGACATGATTGAATAACATAACAGAAACAACAGTTCGCTCTACATATCTCTATATCCCTTTCCATGGAGCAATTTTTCAAAGTATATTTTAGACAGGTTTTATGATGAACAGACCTTATATTCTGGGTATCTAATCTAGTCAATGAAAAGTGCTGAAGTGAAGTTAAAATATAAGCCTCAATAATAGGAGCAAGACATTCCAAGACCATAACCTCTGGAAGGTCTTTTTTTAAAGCACATAATAGATAATGGTACCATCGTAAAAGAGCAGCCAGTCCCTTTATGAAACCTCAGAGCTTCTACTGAGACCATAGAATTTAAAGTGCAGTTACTGAAAATAATCTTTCCCTCCATCTCATGCGTAAAGTGTCACTGATTAGTATTTATTGTCTCTTTAGCACATAAAAGTGTTGGTGGAACCCTGCTAAGAGATCATTAAAGTGCCTGTGACTTGTTGTTCCATAAAGTGCCTTTAGTGCATTCACAATGGCAAATGCCTTATTTGATATATGTGCAATATGTTCGCTATCAGCTAGATTTGCCAACATAATTCTTCCAGGATACGGATAGGATTTTACTAATTCTACACCAGAATTTTTATAAAACACTTATATTTGTCTGACATTCCTTGGACGAGACCTCATGATCTTAGTTTTATTTATATTTACCTTCAGGAACTGACAATCTAAAGTAAGATGACAAGATATCAAGACATCTCTGAAAACCTTTATGCATCAGGTATAACAGGACGATATCATCTGCATAAAGGAGTGAACCTAAAGTATAAGTGCCTAATTATGGGGCATCACCAGCTATCTTACTCAACACCTCAGGCATATCCGCCATATAAAGTGAAAAAGGAGGGGGAAAACAGGCAACCCTGTTTCAAACCATTTGTAGCAGGAATTTTTGGGGTCATACCCCACTTACCTACTAACATAACATGACACCAGGTAGAGCTGTTAAGATCAATAATGAGTTTCAATAGACACAAGAGGCATATTTACAAGAAAGTTAAACAGTGCAGCACTGCGCCAAAATTGGCAGCGCCACACTGCATCACTTCAGAAATGAAGGGATGTGCTGTATTTACCGACGTGGTGCAAGGGTGCCTGTGTTGTCGGGAATGATTGTTTATGTGCAGTTAGGGACACCTTCCTACACATAGTCAATCATTAATGGTGTTTTGATCTTTCTTTTGCTCTTTCTATGTGTGCTGCAAAATGCAGCACACATAGGAAAAGCAAAAACAAGGAGAAATAAAAGTATTTTGCCTTGTTGCGCCATGCTAATGCTACCCCTGTGGTGGCGTTAGTTGTTGGCACTGCCTCAGATTTACGTTTCCTTGTAAATCTTAAGCAGTGTTGAAAAGCAATGTGTGTTGCATGGGTACGCCCACAGCAACACCCATTACATGCCCCTCTTCTGGAGAAAACGTCATTGGGAGGCTCATATTTGCAAGGCGGCATTAAGTCACAAAACATGGCTTAATGCTACCTTGTAAATATGGTGCAGGGCACAGCACCACCAAAGCCTCACAAAAACTGATGCTCCTGTGGCGCTAATGGCTTGTAAATATGCCCCTTAGCATTCTCTTAGTGCTCAACTTTCTCCAAACGGTCTGCCTGTCTACGTGATCAAAGGCAGTTGTATAGTCAATATGGGCCCCATAAACAGTCATCCGCCTTTGCTTCACATATGTCCCCAATATATGATGTATTACAGTTATATTGTCAAAAGTCAAGTGGACTACCCTGAACTGTGCCAGCTCAAATGGTATGATATTTTTTTCCTCTACCCAAAATAGTAAAATAGATAATACACATTTAGAAGAAACCTTTCCTTTGACAACCAACAGGGTAATCTGCCTAAAATTGCTTGGTATGTTTAAGGGGGGGCTTTCTTATGTAGTGGCAAGATAACACTACCTCTCCAAGAGCTAGGGGCCACTGCTGTGTAAATACAGTAACAAAAGGTGACACTAAGTAGGATGCTCATAGGTCCAGATCTAATGTTATGATGGTAATGGGTAGTTGATCTAGACCACTTGCATCAGTGTTCCTGGAAAACTTAAGATAATTTAACACCTCCTCTCTAGAAGGAAGGGTAAGGGGAGAGCATCTTCCAACTAATATCTCACCAAAGGGCTCCATAACACTGTTTCTATCTGTCTGACTATTCACAGCATAGAGGGAGGTTATACAATTCTGCCATTTCAAGCTAGTAATATTATTTTCTTGGGTTCCCAAAAGGCTTTTTGATTTTTCTATTTCGTCGCTTCTGTTATTTTTACCCAGTTGTTATCCGTGATACATCTTTTTTTGGATTCTAACCCACGTAGTTCTTCTTTTCAAATGAGAGATCCACCTATTACGCTCTTTGGAGTAAAAGGTGTATTGCCCTATCTGTAAGTGATTAATTAGCTTATCAAAACAATCAAAGTGTTGAAATTATTAGAAATTAATAAACTGCTTTATGGATTTTTTTCACATAGCCTACCTACCAAATGTGAGATTACCCTCACAAATTTTTCCATATGCTCCTCAAATTTTCCAACAGGTAGCCAACCTAATGGAGAGGGGCTTTCAGTGATTTTCTTTAGTTCAACTGATAGTGACTGCTTATTTTTCTTAGTCCATAGTATCTTCCCATTCACAGTACTAAATAATACATTCTCACTATCAGGGATCTGCCATGTACATCATCAGGTTTCCTGGGGATAGTAAGAAGTAGGATATTGTGGTCATTCCAAATATTATTTATCATCTTCAAATCCAATAAATAGGGAGAAACCACATATGAACTAATAACATAGGGCCTGATTTCGATTTTGATGGATTGGTTACTCTGTCACAGCGGTGCCAGATATCCTGTCTGTCAAAATATAAATCCCATTATTTCCTATTGGATTTATATTTCAGGGGACAGAGTAACCCGTCCACTGAAATCTAAATTAGGCCCTTAGTCAATTAGTCAATGAGCTGTAATCTCTATCAACACAGAAATGTAGCATCATTAGAAACAATTGTCACATTCTGGAGATAGGTGAAGTACTGGTTCTAAAGCCAGGTTTTGTTTTCAGAAGGACCAAGAACTTGAAAGTTGGATTGGCTATACCAGTCCAGTCACCACAGAGCCTGAAGTAAAAACTTTATGGGAACTGCCTCTCTCCTCTCCCTGCCTCAATGTTTGCAACATAACTGAGCACAGCAAAGGAGTGACCTTACGAAATGAAAAACAAACCTCGTACCAAAGTGACTTCACAAACTGCATCATTTATTTTGTTGTTTATAGATTGCAATGCCCCTTGAGGTTTATTCTACATCGGATTGCCAATGTGTAAAATAAAATTATGCATGGAAGTGCACATCAGCGCTCTTACAAATGAGGAAATAACTACTAAACTTGTAGGACATTTCAGTCCCCACAGTCCTACAGATTTAAAGTGGACTGTGTTGGAACACTTTAACCCTAAGTTGCATGCAATGTAGCAGATCCTCACAATTAAGCAGATCTTTTCTGAGCCTGCAAAAAGACGAGGACTCAATGAACTAATAGAATGGAACTGACTGCCATTGCCATAGTTATGTCTAATATCTCCATTTAGTGTCACAGCTAAATTAGCCCAATCTTCCCCTACCTCCTTTTGCTAACCAAAAACCACACTGTGCTCTGTGCTTTGTAATTTGTATATATATATATTTCAACATCAATCATTACATGACATGCGGCAAACGACATTTACCAGCTTCTCGCTGCAGGGATGACGCCGGCACCATCCATCAGTTCGAAAGGTATCTTTCTTATTTTCTTATTTCATGTGAAGTACGAAGTGAAAAGTGCTATCCAAACAATTATGGCAACGTGTTTCGACCTGAGCCTTCGACTGGCGATAGAGTTGTATGTGATGTCAGTGTATTTAAATCATGTGATCACCCATCATTCACCAATTAAAAAACACTTGTCATTATTTATCGCTTACTGATGTTATTATCTATTTTGAACCCGTCATTGATCATTTTTAAACAAAAAGTAAAAGTTAGATGTTTCCTACTGAATATTTTCAGGTACTCTATTTTTAGATAATCCTAAGCATTTTCCCCCTTTAAATACTTCAATACTTAATTAAATCCATATTCCTTATATTTCTTTGAGCCCTTAAGAAGTTACACTTACGAAGGTAAAGTACCTATTTCTACATAATTTTATAACCTGTGTTATAACTTTCAGTATCTCATTCATACCATATATAACTGGAACTATTTCATCAGCAATTAATTATATTTCTAATTCTTATCCATTTGGATCATGTTGGGCTTATATCTCTCGGTAAAGTACCTTTAAAACGAGAACAAATTAATATCTATCAATTTAGTGACAGTGAAATTGAGAACCCTTTAATTTTTTCATTTTTTGCTTCAAGGTTTTTCTAACCCCCTCAGCAATTCAGAGTGTTCATTTCTTACTAACCAAGAGTCTAAAATGTCCCTCATAATTATATTATCCAAAGGATCATTTCTAGCATATATATCACAATATCCTTCTCATATATTTTCTTATATATATTCTTGTCTCTCTCTCCCTTTGTTCTTTCTTCATTCCATTTTTCTCATATATCCACCATAATACAGATATTTTTTCTTTATGAGATATCCATTAGTTACATCTCAGGGGATGGTGAGTTTCAATTTTACTTTTATGTCTCTCACGATTCCTCCTGTCCTTTAAATACTGTTTCTTTATTCTCAATCTTTTGTCTTTCATAAATGTCTATGTAACTCTGCATCCATGTTCAGCCCCCACAGCATCTCGCTTCCAATAAGAATGATCCATTTCGATTCCATTCTCCTTAGTTTCTGTTCCCGATCTCCTCCTCTGTCATTCTGTTTTATATGTTGAATGCCATAGTATTTTAGATCTTTTTGTTCACCTTGATGCTGCTCCCATATATGGTTTGCTATTGAATATGTTAAATCTTGATTATTAATTGCCCTAATGTGTTGCAGTATTCGTAATTTCAGTTTGTTCACTGCCCTGCCCAAATATTTTTAGCTGCAGACACATTCCAATACATAAATCACATATGGGGTTTCACAGTCTATTCTTTCCATAATTTTAATTGTTCTTCCATCAAATATTGTAAACTGCGTCAGATTTTTCCTCTAGGTGCATGCTTTACATTTTTTGCATTTCCAAAAACCCTGTTGATTATTGGTCAAACAATTTGAAACATTTTTCTTTTGTGGGATCATATAGCTACTTGTTAAATGATCACCCAATGTTGGTGCTCTTATATATGTAATCGACGGATGGTTGGGTAAAGATTTGGACAATGTTTCATCCAATAATAGCAGTTTCCAATTGTCTTTTAAAAGTTCTTTTATCATTTGACTACCTGCACCAAAACGCATGATATATTGTATATCATTTGTTTTTGAGTCATGGTTTTTCATTCTGGGAATCAATAATTCATCTCTTTTACTTTGCATTGCTCTTTTCAGTGCATCATTTAAGACTGGGTTCGGATATCCTCTTTTGTAAAATCTTCCATACATATCATCCATTTGGGTTTTCAATTCTATTTCCTCTGTGCAATTGCGTTTTACTCTTAGGAATTCTCCATATGGTACACTCCATTTCAAAGCCTTTGGATGTCCACTGTTTGCATGTAACAGGCTATTTGCACCTGTTGGTTTTCTGTGCATTTTTGTGCAAACTCTTCCATTTTTAATATAAACACCAATGTCTAGGTAATGGATCTCCATATCACTTATTTCATGTGTGAACTTCAGCTTTGGGGATTGTCATTTAAAGATGTTATAAATTGCATCAAGGGCTCTTTCTCCCCTTCCCATATAAGGAAGAGATCATTGATGTATCGTACCCACAAAATAACATGATTTTACATTTCTTGATTATTCTCTTGCCACACCACCTGTGATTCCTACATGCCCATCAGCAGGTTTGCATATGTTGGTGCAAAAGAAGTCCCCATAGCTGTTCCTTGTTCTTGTAGGTAATACTTCCCATCAAACAGAAAAGTATTGTGGGTCAGACAGTACTGCAACATTTCCATTAGCATTTCTGAATGTTCCAACAGGCTGACAGATCTTGATCTTACAAAATATCAACAGGCTGCCAGCCCATCTTTATGTTTGATTGAGGTTTAGAGAGAGACAACATAAATTGTAGCCATAATATAGTTGTGTTTCCAAGGTATGTTATTGATCCTATTCAGGAAATCTATTGAATCTCTCAAGTATGATGGGAGATTTGAGACATATGGGAACAAAAACATATCAATGAATCTTGAGGTATTTTCAAGGAATGACCCTATGGTGCTTACAATGGGACGTCCTAGAGGATTAGATTTACTTTTATTAATTTTTGGCAGAAAATATATTGTGGGAGTGACTGGATGGTCTGTTTTTAAATATTTATACTCCTCATCCTCTAGTAGTCCTTTTTTCCAACCATTTCTTTTAGTTTCTGATGATACTCCACCAGATATGATTCTATAGGATTAATCTTCAATTCACTATAGTTTTCTTTGTTACCCAATTGTTTTTTAGCCTCTTTGATATAGTCATTGCTGTTCAGCAATACAATATTTCCCCCTTTTTCTGATGGTTTGATAACAATTGTGTTGTCCTTTCGTAGATCCTTCAATACACTCCAATCTTCTTGTGTCATATTCAAATCCCCATGTCTTCTATTTTTTTTGAGAGACCCACAGCTATCTTTGTTAAACCATCTGTCATTACTTCTTGGAACACATCTATCTTATTCCCAGCTGGGAGCTGAGGACAGAAGTGTGATTTAGGTTTGTATTGACAGGAGGTTGCCACATCCGTTAGTAAGCCCAAAGCAGAACATAATTAATAATCTGATAGACTGTTCTAGGGCTGTTAGGGTTCTTAATGATCCCAAGTCTGATATTGTTAGTGGAGATATCTCTCAGGGTTTAATGATCTCTTGTTTCTTAGTTTTGGATGCAAAAATCTTTTTTAATTTTAATTTTCTGGAGAATTTGTATAGGTCAATCCTAGCTGTCGCTAGGTTCATAGATGCCATTGGACAAAAACTCAGGCCCTTATTTAATAATTTGAGGTGTTTATCTTCAAGACATTTGGAGGAAAGATTGATCACCACATTCTCATTTGTTATCATCTCTTTCACTCCTTGATTATTTCTCCTTTTTTTATATATATATACGTCAAACAAGTATTTAAACAAACAATTTACCTGCTGCAATCTAATAACAGAAAACAATTAATTTTTCATACGTTTTACTGGTTATAAGATGCAGTCTCACACATTCAATAACACATTGTGCAGTTTACAACACTAACCAACATGGCGCAAGCATATGCTGTTTGCATTTCCATAAACATATAGGCCCTCATTATGACTCCGGCGGGCGGCGGAGGCCGCCCGCCAGAATTCCGCCCTCCGTAATACCGCTCCGCGGTCAGAAGACCGCGGAAGGTATTATGAGTTTTTCCCTGGGCTGGCGGGCGGTCTCCAAAAGACCGCCCGCCAGCCCAGGGAAAAACTCCCTTCCCACGAGGATGCCGGCTCGTAATAGAGCCGGTGGAGTGGGAAGGTGCGACGGGTGCTGTTGCACCCGTCGCGTATTTCACTGTCTGCAAGGCAGACAGTGAAATACATTTTGGGGCCCTCTTACGGGGGCCCCTGCAGTGCCCATGCCGTTGGCATGGGCACAGCAGGGGCCCCCAGGGGCCCGCGACTCCCCCTCCCGCCATCCGGTTCCCGGCGGGAGAACCGCCAGGAACTGGATGGCGGGAGGGGGAGTCGGAATCCCCAAGCCGGCGCAGCAAGCTGCGCCGCCTTGGAGGATTCCTTGGGGGCAGCGGGAAACTGGCGGGAGACCGCCGGTTTCCCTTCTCTGACCGCGGCTAAGCCGATGCGGTCAGAATGCCCCGCTGGGCACCGCCGGCCTGTCGGCGGTGCCTCCGCGTCCAGCGGCCCTGGCGGTTACAAACCGCCAGGGTCGTAATGAGGGCCATATTTTTTAATTCAGGTTCAACATATGGTTCAAATTAATAGTGGTGTGGGCAACTTTACTATTCTTTTTGTAATTTATTTCAACTTTTTTCCTTACTAACACCAATAACTCTTCAGGGCAATATTTTGTTCACTGTTTTGCCCTTTCTGAGCAATTCTAATATGGGTCTTCCATTTTGCTCTCTCAAGTGATTAAGCAAGCATGTGACAATTCATCCTTACCCTCTCAGAGTTCTAGCGGCTGCTACAGTTTATGCAGCGACATGGGACTCAAGAAAAGATGCAACATTTACATGTGCATGACCCATCGACATCCTACCCCGAGGTACAGAAAATTATTTCCTGACTACATGTCTTGTTTTCCAGACTATTTGGTGGCTTTGTTACAGGTACAACTTCCAAACACTTGGGCTTTGTATTTATACCTTAGTTTGATGCACATTAGTGCCTAGGTAAAAAAAACTACTCTTTGTGGTTAATCTTTGTGCAGATTCTCTTATGCCATTTTTCTGACATTCTCGTTGGAATTGTAGGATATAAAAATAACTTTTTGAGCAGAGGAACATAGGGGCAGATTTATCAATCTTTCATGCAGTGGAACACAGGAAGCCAGTTTGCTGCGCTGTGCTGCATGAAAAAGGGAAAGGACAGGAATGCACCGTATTTAACATTATATGGCACATTCCTGTCCTTTCCTAGCACTGGCCCAATTTTGGCTGCCTTGCGCCAATGCAGGCATCCTTGCATAATGTTATAAGGTTACCTGTGTTGTAGGCAGGATTTTTTTTGTGCAGGAAGGAATGCCTTCCTGCACAAAAACAATCCTGAGAGGCATTTTCTCTTTCTATGTGTGCTGCAGAATACAGCACACATAGAAAGGGGAAAAAAGGGGGAAATAAATACGGTTTCCCTTGTTACGCCTCACCTATGGAGGAATAACATTTTGACGTATTCCCTGGTCTACCACCAATTGTATATCTGAGAATGCCCCAAAATACATGGGTGAATGAATGGGAAGACCCAGGCTCCACGCACGGAAAGCCTCGCTGCCATAGAGTAATGCAAGGCAGCAATTGTGCTGCCGTGCATTACTCTAGATTTTTCAAATGATGCAGGGCCATGCAAGGTGGCCTTGAGTAGCTTGATAAATCTGACTTAATGTTTTGCATTGCCATTGCGCCCCCCTCGAGTGGAGCAAAGGCAACCCAAAACCTTGGTAAATATGGGCCTTAGTTTTTCCCCACATCACTTAACAGGTGTACTTTCTTTAAGCTTTCTATCTGGTAATATCTTTAATGAGCAGAAGACCTAGATATCTTTCATATGAAGGCATATTTCAAAGGACCCATTCTTTTCAATGGGAGCCTCCAAAGGTCCGACATATCATTGTTAATTTTATAATGGGCTGCAAACCTTTTATCAAATGTTTATTTTACATAACGTTACTCTTTAGCCCCCATTCTCTGGCATCAAGCCTTAAGATCCTGATTGGTGAACACCAATACTACCGACACCGGTATGAGTGAATTAGGTTGAGTTAAGGTAAATATGAATTGTTCTTTCTATATCTGCTATAGGGAAATTTTACTAGCCTGTTCATGGGAGTCACCATTTTATAAACATGATTTTCTGTTTTTCTGCTTCACTTCCAGGCTTTTTTTGAGACATCCACACTAGGCTGATTTGTTCTCTGGCCCGAAGAAATTGTCATCAGTGTACGGTCAACGTAACATGTCGGCCTTTCATAACTGCTGGCTATAACATTTTCTTAGCAAGCACCAATGATGAGAAGCCCGGACAAAGTAGCCTTCAGCAGCCTTTGCACTCCTGTCACTGTACCACACAACGGAGGTCGGACTTTTTAGCATTTTTACGCTTTTTTTGTGAACTTCTCACTGCTTCCATTTGAGAGCCTATATTTTAGTAGATGGCAACAAAAAAGAAAAAATTGTTTGAAAAGATAAATAATCACCTCTTCCGCAGCAGTCTAGGCAACCAGGGATTGTTTTTTCAAGTTCCCAATTTTGGCATACTAGATTTCACCAGTCAGGGATTCCACAGGGCCCAGGAAAGTACACTCACTTATTAGAAGTTGTAGCTTTCTGAAGATGGGGCTGTTCCCCTGGATTTTATATTTCTGTGTCAGTGAAAAAGCAGCCATATAGATGACCCTCTGAGAGTAATATCCATCCCTTGGTGCAAGTGAATATCAGGAGTTCATCAGGTGTCTTTCCCCAGTGTCTTTGGCCAGTGTTAGACCTGGTATCCTTGGCTTGGTTTTCCCCCTAACCGCCTCCAATCATCCTGTTTGCTGACTTTGTTTTGCTGACCATAGGATTCTGCACACTTTACCACTGCTAACCAGTGCTGGGGTGCTTGTGCTCTCTCCTTAAAACATGGCAGAGTTCGCAATTGGCATATTTAATTCACTTGTACATCCCAGTAAATTGGCAGTACCTGTGTCCTGTAAATTAAATGCTACTAGTGGCCCTACAGCACGGATTGTGCCACCGACCTAAGTAGCACTTTTACCATTGCAGCCTGTGTGTGCAGTTTTAAGCTGCCATTTCACCCTGGAAAAATAAACCTTTTGCCACATCTAAACATTACTTTTTGATACATATGTAACCACTGGGATAGGCCCTGGACAGCCCATAGGGCTGGGTGCAATGTATTTAAAAAGTAGGACTTTAATTTTAAGTTTTACATGTCCTAGTAGTGAGAAACTCCTAAGTTTATTTTTTACTACTGCAAGGACTACCTCTTCCATGAGATAACATTGGAGTTATTTTATTATATCCAATAGGCTGTAACTTCCAAACCAAATGAGAACAGGCATTTGAGTCATGTTTGGTTTCCTTGGATTTGCAATGAAAAATGAAAATTTATGGAGAAGTTGGATTTTAAATTACAATTTTGAAAATGCCACTTTTAGAAAGTTGGCATTTTCTTGTCTTAGCCATTTGGTGCCTTTAGCCTGACTCTGGGTCACATGACTGGGTGTGGCTTTGTGTATTCCTCCCAGGCAGTGGCACACAATAGAGAGCTTAGTTGTGCCTGGATGGGCCTTCACTGGCAGGATGGGAGGGATGAGCTGGTCATAGCCCCACTTACACTAGAATATGCTGTGTACTGCCTCCACACAAAGCACTGGCTACCCCCTGTAGTTAGTCTGGAGGCAAGGCAAGGAGGGCACGGCACATGCGCACTTCAAAGACATGTCTCTTGAAGCGTCTTCTTACTTTAAGGCAGAACTGGGTATAAATATTGGACCTCAGACACTAACAATTCAGTACACTTCTGGACATGTGGATACTCCACTAGGAAGAAGGACTGCTTTGCTGGTGAAAGGACTGCCACTCTGCTGGACTGCTGCTCTGAAGAAACTACTGCCCTGCTGTGTTGACCTGTTGCCTGCTGCCCACCTGCCTGGGTGAGAAGGACTGGACCTGTCTCTGCTGAACCCAGGACTTGAGAGTGATTCCAACGTTTAGCTGGCTGGCCTCCTGACTGGAGCCTCAGGGACAGGAGGCTCTAAGAACCTGACATCTGTGAGTCTACCCTGCCAAGTGGTGCCACTCTAGTCTTGGATCTTAGTGCTCTGCAAGCCTCTGCATATCCAGGGCAACCAATGCATCTCCTCTGCTGCCCAGTGCAACCCTGAGCAGAACTAATGCATCACCTCTGCTACGTGGATCACAAAGACCCACATTGCATCACAGGCCATCACTATTCAAAGCATCCTTGGCACAGCCCTTCCCACTCCTCATTGACAGCAGCCTTGACGATGCCGGACTCCACATCACAGGCTCACAGCTCCTTTGAAATGACGCATTACGCTGGCTGCGCAGCTGACGCTGGACTTCACATCACAAGCCCTCATCAATGAGATCCTCGACAACAATGCAGGATAAAACATTGCAGCTTCCATGCATCACTTCGGTTGTGTGCCACATATTCGACGAGGACCCTCACAACACTCCGCCGCCCAGTGGGCCTTACTTGGTCCTTGTAGCCAGCCCATGCTCCACTGCGGTCGGCCTGAACTTGTGACTTTGTCCCGGTCCGGTGTGACCAGATGTCCACAGTTGCCTCTTTGTGCTTTTTGGTTCTATTTTCACTGAATTCTGCAAATTGCACATCTTTGGTTCTACTGATTGGGTTTTTGTTGCTTTGTTATTCATTAAAAGTAGCTCTACTTTTCTAATCTGGTGTATGATCTTTTGTGTGGTGTTTTTACTTTATAACTGTTGAAAGTGTTACACAAATACTTGACACATTACCTCTAAGTTAAGCCTGATAGCTCTGTGCCAAGCTACTAGAGGGTTGAGCACAGTATAATTTAGGGTTGGGGTGTGCCTCATCCGTACAAGGATTGTGGTTGATGCTTGACCAGGACTCACATCCCAACCAACCAACAACCCAATTTCTCACACCCAGTATGTCAGTGTTCTTCCTTTCTTTGGATCTTCTTTTGGGTCCAGGAATATTCTAAGAAGTTAGCGATGAGGTGTTCTTATTATGTGCACTAGCCTTTGTCTGGGGAATTCCCTACATCCACTCTTAACAGGATTTTGACCAAAACATATCCTATTTTTCCAGCACTTCTTTTTCACCTTAAAGCAAATCTTGCAAGAAACCCTCACTTAAAATGGCATGGGTCAGGTTCTCCTTTCTGGAACCACTGGGTGTCCTTCCCAATCCACCCATGGAAATGTATTTCTTAGAGTCCTCTTCCGGTGAAAAGATTTATGTCACTTGAGCTCCTATTTGATCTTCTTGTAAATATGTAGGCTGTTGACCTTTGTGGTATTCTGCTCCTCCTAATTGGTTAATTCTGGGTTCATGGTCAGTGTTTGCCATACAACAGTTTTCTTGGCTTTAGAATTGTCTTATACTCCAACAGGCAAGCATTTCAAGCTTAACTGGAATGGTAATTATGCCAATGGAAAAAGGCAGTTAGCAGAACTTGTTTAATTCAATTTGGCTGTCAGACAACACATAGGGCCTGATTGTGATCTTGGCAAAGGGGATTACTCTGTCTCAAATGTGACGGAAATCCCGTCCACCGTGTTACAAGTTCCATTATATCCTATGGAACTTGTAACACAGCAGACAGGATGTCTGTCGCATTTGTGATGGCGTAATCCCCTCCGCCAAGGTCATAATCAGGCCCGTAGTATACTTTTTCAAAGTTACTTACCCACCACACTTACCAAAACATCTATTTTCGTCAATGAGTGAGATGTTTTACATAAAGTGGAAAATAACTTTCAAACAAATGTTATTTCTATTTTCTCAAGCTGAACTATGAAAGTCAACTTTTATTCACAAATAGGCCTCTCAGATGAAAATTTAACTTTTCCAGTGCACTGAGGAACAGCCTTTGGCAACTTTACACTTGAAGACATACTTTTCTCTAATATTTAGTATATCTCACAGTTCCACATCAAGCACACTTGTGGGCTCACAGATGCCCTCAGTGTCAGACATTATTTCATAGATTATTATAAAGACAGTTTGGTCTCCCTAACAGAGTAGTTTTCTTGGCATATATTACCACAATTTATGTGAAATGCAACTAGCCATAACACAATAGTGTTTCCTCAAACTGTACATTTTAGTCAACATAAAATACAAACTGCAGTCAACATATGGCTTTTCACTTACATGCCAGTGGAGCATTTTCTCTGCCAACTTACCATGGCCTTACTGAAAGTTAAAAAAGCCAGCTGGGTGTGTCCAATTTTGCATCTTATTTTCCATGTCAGAGCACATGCACTGTGAGACTGAATGGCAGTTAGTGCTCTGCTTTCTAATACCAGCAAACATAAGTCAATAAACGCAAGAAACCTAGGTAAATCATGCAAAAAGATGAATTGCAACACCCTTATGAAAGATGTCAGATACTTAGGGCTTAGTCATAAAGTGCACTTTGTGGTATGTTTAATTGTAATACAATAGTACTATTCAGATCTCTGCACACATAGGTACATGTTATACATGTGAGGTGAACTGGGGAAGTAGCTGAAAAATGGGTAATACTTACTATGAAAGGGGAGGTATCTGGAGAGGGACAAGGAGGGATTTAAGGAGGGGGAGGGGATTTACAAAGGGACTTGCAAATACAAACACCCACCTCCACAAAATGTAAACCCATTGTTATTCACAAACTGCTCTTCTAAATTTACTACAGCCAAAATGGACCCTAAACAGTAGAAAGTGTTTTCTAGGGCATCCTTGGACTAGATCCAGTACCACACATGGCCACTCTCAGGTATTGCAACACACTCTTATAGAACATAAAGGAGACAGGGACTTAAAATAACACCCAATAAGAAATAAAGTTAAATAGAATAAATTATTTCTACTTTAAATTTGCACACACACACACACACATACACACACACACATACACACACACACAAACACACATACAGAGACACACACACACACAAACATGATTTTTTTTACTGTGGAGTTATAGTCAATTTAACGTGTTTGATTAAATAAATTAATATTTACATTTTAATTTTAAAATAATTCAAACATTTAAACCCTTAGTAAAAAAAAAAATGTGTATTTAAATAAACAAATATGTTTTAATACAAAATACTGAATATTAGTTTAATATTAATATGATAATGAGGGGAATATTCTAAATTACTTTTCATTTTTATTTTACATTAAAATATATTAAATATTTGTTTTAATAACTATTCAAATTGTATTATTTTTCCTATACTTTACAATAGGGAGATCTCTGTTCCGGTCTACATTTGAACAGTTCCTAAGAGAAATGTATAGACTGTTGTAACAGGCTCCACACCAGGATTTGAGTGGGTAGAGACATGAAAGTCTGAAATTTACAATTGGAAATTGACAATAGCAAAAAAGTGTACAGTTACTCCTAGGTGCAGTAGTAAGTTTACAAGCGTGTAAATTTGCACATGGAAATTGACCCTTGTGAATTAGCCTCTATGTACCTAATCAAAAACATATTCACAGTTTTGCCTTTACCAATAGCATACTAAGGGCCATATGTACAAAAGCTTTTTCCCATAGACACAGAATGGGTAAAATCCTTTCGTACATCTGGCCCTAAGTTATCACTTGACATATATTCACTCTTCCAATAAACATCACTTCCACAATACACTCCAACTTGTTGTCAGATACTTCCAGGTCCCTTCACAATAAATCTAAATTACAGAGGTAGTTTCTGGAGCTATTTCTAGTATACATGCTCTTCGGCTGTTGGCATCTGTCTTTCTCTGGAACTCCAGTTCTTTCTCTAGAAGCGCACCAAGTCAATGCTATGGTAGCAGAATATTGTTATGAGAATATTACTTGAAATAAATATTGTTTTCTAAATATTGTTTACAAAAATGATGTCTAATAGAAAGTATAAACCCAATGGCGTGACACTTTTGTGCATAGTATTCAGGACAAAATATTTATGTCATTTGACATTTTTGTAGCACTATTGTGATATATAAATCTGCCTTCGAGCTCAAAACATTTCCTTTTTCTGTACAGAGGTATATTTGGTGGAAGGTGCCACTCTTTACCAGAGCTTGGCTCAGAAATTGTGGGACTAATGTGTATTTGAAGAATGAGCAAATCTGAAACTTTTCAGTTTCTGGATGGTGTAAGGAGTTTGTGGCTGTGAGTTTTGGACTCCGAGGGAGACTTTCCCTATCTTTTTGCTAGAAGTCCCTTTAACAATGGAGATATTGTAATTTGCAAACAATTTTTAACAAGCTGACCAACCTTCTTGCCTTTCTTGCACTGCCAGCTATCATTTCACATAAAAAGGTGTTCACAATGATTGCTCCTTAGGACCAAGCTCACACCTAACTGCAAGATGAATTCTGCCACATAACATTTTATGGCTGAGTGGTACACTTTATCATCCACTGAGTGACAGTATTGAATTGGTAATGGAAGATCTCCACTAATTCATTTGTATGTTGTGTGGAAAGCATAATTTTGCTATCAGATGTATAGGAAACAAGAAGCACTGGCAAAGCTAGTTGGGTGGATTTGCATTATGATTCCACACTAATATATAGAAAGTCTGCTGCAGAGAAAAAAAAACCTAAACAAAAATAATTGCTTCACTAGTATACTCCATCTAGGAGAAAAATAATTTAATGCATGATGATTAGGTGCACGTTTCAGATGTAAAATAGTCCATGATGCATTCCAATTCAAGCACTCCGTGGGAGATGGGATGATGCACAAGGCAGACAATAATAGGAGGGCAGAGAGAAATACAGTGCAGGACAGAGTCAAAGCCCACACTAAGGGGCATATTTACAAGAAAGTGGTGCACCAGCTATTATGCAGCACTTTCTTGTTTCCCCCTGCACCCCCTAACGTCAACACAGTAGCACCGTATTTACAATACAGCACACCATTGCGCACGTTAGCACAATAGCATCAAAAATGTTTATGCTAATGTGGCGCATTAGTTGACTAGCATCAAAAATTATGGCGCTAGCCCAGCAATGAGTGTGGAGGCCCATTGGAACCAATGAATGTGTCACTCAGGCATTAAAATTGACGGAAAAAATGGCACAGTGAAATCTCGTAAATTTCACTGCCACATTTTTCAGGGCCTCCTAACAGTGGAACGCCCCCCTTGCACAGGCATAATGTGGCACAAGGGGGTTACAAAGTGGCGGAATGCTTGCCTTGCACCGATTTGTAAATCTGGTGCAGCGAAAAGGCATCTTTGATGCCGCCTCAGTGTTAAAAATAATGATGCTACAGCGGCACAAGGAGGCCCTAGGGGCTTGTAAATATGCCCCGAAGTATATTGTGAAGAATTGGTAACAATAGGTATTACAGGCGGTTGATCTATCAAGACAGAGCGCTTTTTGTTGACAGGACACTGTCTTAACTCTATGTTAAAAACAATTTCTGAAATATAACATCAAGGTTTTTCTAACCCCCAGATAAACTTAAATGTTATTTAATACAATCACTTCCGGAGTCTTTCTTCAGCTGCGGAATTTCTTTGCTAATATCTGTTGTTCAGACATAAACCGCCATAAACTTTATTTTGGAAGAACAAGCAGAGCGTGTTTCTCTGGATTAAAAAATTATCAGAAACAAGATAAATGGAAAAGAAATGCCTTGACTTCTCGATGGGAATTGAAGCCTGCAAAGAAACCAGGAAGGGGCGATAGATCTCCACGACAGGCAAGCAATGATAACCGTAAAAGATATACCTGCATCAAGGATAGCCTCACAATTCATGGCTCTGGCATGGGCCCAGATCTTTATTCGTACTTCTTAAACATGACCTGTGTCAAAGCATCTCCAACATCTTTTTTATATTGGAAATAACTGTAACTAAGGGTAGGTGTGAATGGAATTTAGACGGGATTGTTAGTAATCTTTCACCTGCGCTGCTTTTATGCAGAGATCTCTGCAGGTATTCAACACGGGAAACTTGAATTTGTAAGAGATCCGCAGCAGGACGAGATCTACGGAATATAGACTGCTCAGAGAAGTGCACACTGTCGTACCCATAAACACAACCTGCCAACTCTCAGCTATAAAACCGCATTTGCTTCGTTGCCCTTTAGAATCCGTGGCCTTCCCAGCCTCTTCATCACCGCTGCCTGACAATAATGTAGACTGTGTGACAGCTATTGTCAACGTGTTACGTGCCTATTGATTTAAACACACTCCAAAATCTAAGTAAGCACTTTTGTCCAGAAAACATTCAGCTATATACTTGTCCTTTAAATAAGGACCATTTTTCTTCATATCAATAGCTCAAAATTAAATGCAAGTTGTTGCAAAAGACTTCTATTTAAGCACCATACCGAAGAGGAAGTTCTTGGAAGTGTCTCGATTTATCAACAGTGAACATTTAATATGATATTATTTAATATTATGGAGCCTTTCCACGATACTTTAATAATACTCTTCATGCTATTCATAACCAAAACTATACTATTGTGGCACTGCAAGGCTTTGATGTGAAGGATGGAGTGCTTGCACTCAGCAGTTTAAAGGCATGCCAGCTCGTTCCTGGTGGAATATAAACTGCAGGAGTAACCTGTGCTTGGTTCAGCCTTGAAACTCTCCTTGCATTGGGTCAAAGACATTGAAAGGTAGAAAGGAACGGGTGTGGCATACCTGAAAACGGGTGCGCATAGGCTGGGACGTAGTTATCAATAGTGCAGCAGGTGCAGTGGCAACGGGGCCCAGGCAATTTACTATCCAGCCAGTGGACGGTGGCCCATCTAACTTGCTTGCACTAGAGTTCTTCACACCCTTGCTAGTTGTTACGCCATTGAGTGTATGGGCCTTATCCAATGACAAACATGTCAGAAGAAAACCCATCAATAATGAAACTCTGTGGCCCAATCATTGAGTGGAACTAGGAGTGGGAGATGAAAGGTATTTGAGTTGATAGAAGAAGAGCTTTCCCTGTATAGAGTGAGTGTATGAATGAAAAAATCATACAAACTATTATTAGAGATATACTGATTTTGGACACCACACATGAAAAATTCATTAATATAGTCTCGTCAATTTCAGCTCCATCAGTCTTCACACCTTCAGGATATTCCTGATTTAAAAAACATGCTGAAAAGAGGCAGGACATCTACTCCCATGAGGTTAATTCTATATTTGGAGCAAAATTCGAACTTTTTTGAAATGCTGAAGAAAATCCAGGAGTACTCCTGGATAGTAACTTATGTGAATGGAACATTTCTACATATCCCCTTTTAGTTATGGAAAAAGGGAATTGTTAGACAAGGGCTCTCTGGTTGGCAGTCAGTTTGCAATCTGTCCAAGCAGGGACCCTCACTCTAATCAGGGCAAAGGGGATACACACTTAAGATAACTCCTGCTCACCCCCTTGGTAGCTTGGCTCAAGCAGTCAGGCTTATCTGAAGGGCAATGTGTAAAGTAGTTGTACCAAACACACAGTAATACAGTGAAAACATTACAACATGGACACCACACCAGTTTAGAAAAATAGGGAATATTTATCTAAATCAAACAAGACCAACACAACAAAACTCCAACATACACAACTCAAGATATGAATTTTCAAAAGTATAAGAGTCTCACTCCATAGAAAACAATAGAAACGTTGATTTTACATAAAGTACCAGGTTTGCATCAAAAATAAAGTGGCACAGGTGAGCGTGCATCAGAAAAGTCAGTGATGCGTTGATTCCTTACTCACAAGTGAGGCCGTGTGTATTTTCTTCTCCGGTCGGGTCTGCGATGAGTCATTTTTCTCTCCTGCAAGAGAGCGATGTGTCGGTTCCTGCGTCGGTTTCCGGACAGGACCTCAAATTCGCGCAGGCTTTAATTGATTTTTGACACCCAGCGATGTTGCGTGAGAAATCCGGCCACATGGTGTTGGAAAACAGCGCTGGGTGGAGTTTGCATCATTATCAGCAGCCACAAACGGGTGCTGCGTTGTTTCTTCAGCCGCGATTCATCGATCTCCCAGCTGCTGAGAAGGTGAAGCGTTGATTTTAGCCAGGAAGCGGCTGGCGCGTTGTTTTTCAGCTGCATTGCAGGTGGTATGTCAAAATATTCCCCGCACAGTGTTCTGGGCATGGATTTTAGTCCTTGTTCTGCCAATGTCAACTCTCAAGGGCCCAAGGACTGGACAGGGCACCACTTGTCAGGGCAGGAGTCTCAGCAGAGTGTCCAGGTGCTGGCAGAGGAAGTCTTTGATGGCCCTGAGACTTCAAAACAGGAGGCAAGCTCAGTCGAAGGCCTTGGAGATTCTTCACAAGGAGGAATATACCACAAAGTCCAGTCTTTGTCCTCTTTCATGCAGAAGCAGCAATTGCAGGGCAACCCAGCAAAGCAAAGTCACAGGTAAAGGGGCAGTACTCCTCCTCCAGCTCTTCAGCTCTTCTCTTTGGCAAACGTTCCTCTTGATTCCAGAACTAATCTGAAAATCTGGGGTTTTGGGCCTATTACCTATACCCTTTCTGCCTGTGAAATAGACACATTTCAAAGGAAAGTCTCTGTTGGTCACAAGAGCCTACCTTCAAGACTGCAATGTGTGAGGGGAGGCACAGCCCATTCAGGTGTAAGTGACCACTCCTCCCTCTACTCTAGCTCAGATGGCCCATCAGCATATGTAGGCTACACCCCAGCTCCCTTTGTGTCACTGTCTAGAGGGGATTCACAAACAGCCCAACTGTCAGTCTGACCCAGACAGGGAATACACAGGCATGCAGAGCCACAGAATGGTTAAAGCAAGAATTTGTCCACGTTCTAAAAGTGGCATTTTCAAACTGTCAATTTAAAAAACAACTTTACCAAAAGATGTATTTTTACTGTAAGTTGTGAGTTCAGAGACACCAAACTCCACATTTCCATCTACTCCCAAAAGGGTACTGCACTTAAGAGACATTTAAAGGCAGACCCCATGTTAACCTCTGAGAAAGAAAGGCCTTGCAACAGTGAAAACCAAATTTGGCAGTTTTGCACAGTTAGGACATGTAAAACACATCAGTACATGTCACACTTTTAACATACACTGCACCCTGCCCATGGGGCTACCTAGGCCTACCTTAAGGGTGCCATACATGTATAAAAGGAAAGGGTTGGGCCTGGCAAGTGGCTACACTTGTCAGATCTAATTGGCAGGTTAAAACTGCACACACAGACACTGCAGTGACAGGTCTGAGCCATGTTTACAAAGCTACTCATGTGGGTGGCACAACTAGTGCTGCAGGCCCACCAGTAGCATTTGATTGACAGGCCACACCTCTAGTGCATTTTACTAGGAACTTACTAGTAAATCAGATATGCCAATCAGGGATAAACCAATCACCAATACAATTTACACAGTGAGCATATGCATTTTAGCCCTGGTTAGCAGGGGTAAAGTGCCAAGAGTACCAAAAACATCAAAAACAGAGTCCAGCACACAGTCAAAACATGGGAAGCAGAGGCAAAAATGACAGGGGAGATCACACCAAGGATGCCAGGTCTAACAGGAATCATACATCATTTTGTTTCTTTTTTTCACCATCAGATAAATATTTTTCTCTATAGGGAAACCCCTTCTTCTATATGTCCATAAAGACTAAAATCCCAGCAGTTCCGGCTCTTTGAGGCAACAACCACATTTTGCTTTTGCCATTCATGTGTTTTACATGCCTCAGTAGTACACAGGAGCACAAGATGCACGATTTGCTTGATCAACTTAAAAAGTTGCTGATGATGGATGTGATTAGAATCAGAGGACTTGACTGCTGGGTAGACCCACCTTTGACTGGTAATTCAGACTATGGTAAAAGTGATTTAAAATGGAGTTATAAGCACACTTCTCCTGGCTCTATTACGGTGTTATTATTTTCCAGCTCTGCAGTACTCACTTCAGAAACCTCAGAAAGATGAACAGTGTTAGACATGTGGTTTCTGTTTGGTAGAGGTGTGAACCTGTGCAAGCAGGAACCACAATCCTAGTCAGTTTAAGTCACAAACACAGCCTAAATTAACCTGTGCTCACTCCCTTGTAGCTTGGTACAGAGCAACCAGGCTTAATTTAAGAGGCAATTTGTACATCACTTCAAACGGTAAAACAGTGATAACACCACACAAAAAGATACCACATCTGGTTGGAAAACTAAAACTTAAATTATTGAACACAATGACACCAAAATGACAAAAATTACATAAGAAGAACCAGAGTTAAGATTTTTTAAAGAATAAATGGAAATGTAGTGCTTAAAAGCATAAAGCACCAACTGGGGCTATCTGGCTGCACTAGACCAGGCCAAAGTTCAGGTGGACGGTGATGGAGAACGGGTTGGAATCAGGGACCAGCCTTGGCCCACTGAAAAGTACCCTGTATGCATTAAGGGAGATGCGATTAGCACAGGAGGCAATGCATCATTGTCAATCCTTAGGATGTAGAAAATGCATCAATTCTGAGCCATGCATCGGAAATGGAGATGATTCATCATCAGTGATGAGATCCTCTCAATCCTTGCAACAGCGATGATGTGTCGATGGAGATGCGCTGGTTCTGAGTGGCACAATGACACAGAAACATGGATTCTTGCTAGAGCAGCACTTTATACCCACTTCCAAGGACCTAGAACTGGATTGGCACCACTTGGCAGGGCAAGACTTACAGATTAAAGGGTCCAGGTGCTGTAGCAGATGAGATGGCAGTCTTGTATGTCCTTGTGTCTCCAGAAAACAGGAGACCAGTCAGCTGGCTCTTCAAGTCACTCTGGGTGTAGGGTTCAGGTGATGTGGGGCCAGTTCTTCTCACCCAGGCACGGAGGGCAACAGGCAGCAGGTCAGCACAGCAAAAAAGCAGTTCTTCCAGAGCATCTGTCCAGCAGAGTGGCAGTCCTTCAGCAGTACAGCACACCTTCTTTTTGGCAGAATATTGACAGGTCCAGAAGTGTACTGAAGTGATAGGGTCTGAGGTCCAGTTCTCATACCCAGTGGTGCCTTTGAAATGGAGGAGGCTTCAAAGGAGACTTTGAAATGCACAGAGGCATTCCCTTCCTCCCCTAGCCCCAGACTCACTACAGTGGGTATGCAGCCCTTTGTGTGGGTAAAGGAGGCACCATATTCAGGTGTACGTGTGAGCCTGTGGCCAGCTCCTCCCTCCCAACCTGTCCTGATGGCCCATCAGGGACCAACAAGCTACACCTAAGCTCCCATTGTGTGTGGCTCTCTAGTGGAAGGCACAAAGCCTATCCCAGATAAGTGGTCAGCGAAAGGCTCCAGGCACACATTGTTAAAAGCAGGGAAATGCCAACTTTCTAAAAGTGGCATTTTCACAATTGTAACAACAAATCTGAGTTTACCATTAAAGAGGATTTATCATTAAAATTCCATGGGTTCTAAACATGACAGATATACATCCTCTCATTAAGGAATTACATCTTATTCCTATTAAATGTAATAAGGAATCCCCAATGTTATTTTATGAGAGGGGGAGGGAGGCCTCACAGTAGTGAAAAACAAATTTGGAAGTTTTTTACTACCAGGACATGTACAACTGAAAGGTACATGACCTGCCTTTTAATTACGTAGCACCCTGCCCTATGGGCTACCTACGGTCTACGTTAGGGATGAGTTGTATGTAATAAACAGGGAGTTTAAGGTTTGGCAAGGGGTTTTAAATGCCAAGTCGACATAGCAGTGTAATACTGCATTCAGGCTGCAGTGACAGGTCTGAGACAAATTTAGAGAGCTACTTAAGTGGGTGGCACGATTAGAGCTGCAGGCCCACTTGTAGTATTTTACAGGTCCTGAGCAAGTAAATTAAATATGCCAATCAAACCATGTTTTAGGGAGAGAGCAATTTAGCACTGGTTAGCAGTGGTAAAGTGCACAGACACCTAAAGTCAACAAAAACGAATTCAGCAAAGAGTAGAGGGAAAAGGCAAAATGTTTGGGGTGACCCTGCAGAGAGGGCCATTTTCCAAACAAATGATAGAGGACCCCTGCCTCACCTCAAACCTGTACTCTGATTAAGCTAAGGAAAACGCCATATCTGTAAAGTTTTATGGTCTACCTGTTGTTAACTTTGCCAATTTTTACATCTACTATCATAGCTAGATTTTGCATAAGGGATGATACCCTTTATTGTCTAGTACATATCTCCAGAATAGAAGAACAGATTTATGGGAAATAAAATAAGAAAGTTCAGGTTGTGTGGTTGGGTTCTGCCCAGCCATTCTTTCTGAAACGTGACACATATCCTGTCCGCCTTCTTATGATTCCCATTGGATATAATGGGATCGTAATATGGCGGACTGGATATCTGTCAGGTTTGTGACGGAGAAAGCCCATCTGCCAAACATTAAATCAGGCTGTTGAACATGGCACTGATGGAATTTTCCTGAAACATTTTGTTTTTATCTCCCTGGCTTTGTTGACTCTATGTGACCTTAGGACTCTGAGCACGTTCCCACTGACTGGCAGTGGGAAAGTGAGTGCACACATCCTATCTATGGTAGGAAGGGGCGGGTAAGAGCATGGTTGAGGTGCTGCACCCAGGCGGGCCATGTGAAACAGGTATACCACATACCCGGGGTGGGTACGGCCCTTGTTACTAGGAAGATGTTCACTGGGTGTGCCCCCACCTAGAAGAACCCATTAACCATATCCTAGGACTCTGGAAGAGGCCTGCAGGGGCACTAGCACGCCTGCACTCAGGGTGGCTGTCCTGACACGGGGACTAATTCTGAGCTTCTCTATACCTTCCCCGGAGGGCCCTGATGGTGAGGCTGGTGGTAGGCAGAGGTCAGGGCAGGGATACAAAGGTGTAACCTGTCCAAGTGAGGGTGCACCCACATGTGGGTGTCCCCTACCCAAAGGAGGGGGTATGACACTTCCATAAGGATGGGCCGGTGGGCTGTGGGCACTTTCCCCCTGTATGGGCCGGGCTTAAATGCGCATGCATGTCCTCCCTTAAAAGGAAGGTGGGGCTGACCAACATGAGTGGGTCCCACCATGACAGGGCCCAGTGTGTGCACAGAGGCCATAGGGCCTTCAGAGATACTGTGCCTGGCATACCTGGCCAGTGTGTGCACACTTACATGATGGGGGATTTCATGTAAGTTGTGCCTGGCACAGCTTGTCAGTAGGGACACCATTGTCAAGGGGTGCCAGATCATGCAGTGAGCCAGGCTCATGGGGCCTCTCCGTGCCCATGTGCCTGTGGGAGTTCACATATATGGGGAGCTTGTCATAGCTGGCCTCGAGGTGCCTACTTGCACCCGGGTGACATATATTTAAATGAGTCTGGTACAACTTGCCAGTGTCTGCCTACTTGCCCATAGCTGTTGCCATGTGTGAGTGGCGACTAGTAACACTTGCCTGGGTGTGTCACTTGCACCCTGATGGTTTTCCTATATAGGAACTGGAGCTGGCATTACATGCCAGGGTATGCACATTTGCGCGTGGGTAGTCTAAGAACTGAGCCTGATAGAACAGGCCATTAATGGTGCACTTGCACCTTTGTGGTGTCTTTAGCAAAAGTGCCCCACATGCCCCAACCAGCATGGGTGTGCACTAGGGCATATGTGTCCTAAGGGGTGCAGAATACCCATGAATGTTCGCACTATCTATGAGTGCTGCTCTACTCATAAGGTAACATGGGCAAATGAGTCTTATTAAGTCTGGTTGCAGTAGTGGATTGCAGGGGAGCAGACTAATGTTGTTTAGTATTGTTAAATTCAGAATGATGAACCCCTTCTGATGGTATACATCGTTTTGTTATCAATGCTCCACAAATGCTACTTGTAGGAAGTGGGCATTTCTATGTGCTGGAATGGTTGTGGTGCCTTTTAAATTAGGCTTCATTCTATGGGTCACGGGGTAGAGCACATCTGTGCATTCCCCAGGTGATCAATTTAAAACTCAGGCACCCAGAACAACAGAACCCTGCCATTTGGGGCCTGAAAAGATAAATTGAGGAGAGAGGTTTGGACACTTGGCCTCTTGAAGCCATGGCATGGCCCCACTAAAATTAACGATCTTCATTCCAGAGCCTTGGGGGACAG